>NC_071100.1:48212500-49412500 GCF_024256425.1 Clarias gariepinus | reverse complement strand
AAAAAAAATCAGGCCAGTGAACAAGGGTGCACAAATTAACCAATTCCTGCCAACAAATTATATTTAGAAAATCACAGAATCTTCTGTGCACAAAATAAACAAATCCACCCCCCCTCCCCAACCCAAAAAAAAAAGCCCATTACAATAGTGTTTGACTGATGCTGCTTCTATAGTAATCTTAGAAACACTTTGTAAGGATCTATTCAATGACAGAAACTTCAAAGCACTTTTGTAAATCGGTCTGGATAAGAGTAAATATGTGTGTATATGTGTGTGTGTGTATATGACTGAATGACTGATTCAACAAATTAAGCTCTTCATCTATTCTTATATATATATATATATATATATATATATAAAACTATAAGTCACTGAATGTTAATAAAAAGTTATAAAGCAGTTTGTCTCAGGCTCTGTGTAATCAAGTCAAACAATCTGTCGCATCTTTCATGTTTTGATACAAACTAATATATATATAATGTGGAACTTATGTTGCTTTTAACAGTTTACTTATATATATATTATATATATTTAAGTAAAGTAAACTGTTAAAGCAACATAATTTCCACATTTCTGTAGCAAACACATTAACGTTTTCCACACACACACACACACACACACACACAACGTTGTAGGAGTCGCACTCACCGACTTTTCTGCTTATTTCCCGCGGGCGCGTGGAGCTGTTACAGCCTGGAGTTCCTCAGGTGTGTCCCCTGTGTCCGCTCTGTCTGCTGTCCTGGGCCGCGGGGACGCAGTAAAAGGCGGGTTTGTGGTCCTTCAGGATGCCTGAGGAGAAGCGCAGCAGGTTTCTTCCCCTCTGCCTCCTCCTGCCCCAGTGTTTGGTTCAGTGTGTGTGTGTGTGTGTGTGTGTGTGTTTGCTCGGCAGCCTAAAGCCTCCTGTATGGGCGGAGAGATCTGACTCCAAGTGACCCGAGCCTTATTTTCCTCCTCCTTACACACACACACACACACACACACACACCTCTAAACACACAAACACTCCAAGTGTAACAAACTGGGCAGTTTACATACTGTTTGCATGACCACACACACACACACACACACACTACTACTTCATATCAAATTCATTCAGGCGAAATCAGCCTCCGATCCGAGTGATGTCCTGTCCGAACATCAATGATTCGGTTCTTTGAGTCGGTTCGCAAATGAGTGAATCTTTCCTTTCAACTTTCTGTCTTTCTTTGTACAGGGCGCGCGCGCACACACACACTCAAAAGCAAGGGCATCACACATAGTGATGATAATGCGACTTACTGAGCCTAACACACACACACACACACACACACACAGTAATCCTGTATTCAGTCTAGTGATGTAAAGGGATTTTTTTTGCCTAATGTACTACAAGTCATATTTTGCTGATTTAATTATGAGCTTAAATAATCTTCATACACACAAATTATCATCAGTTCCTGTCAACTCTGAGTCTAATGACAGTAAATGACTTGCTTAAATAAACCTGATCTTTTCTCGTCTATCCTCAGTCATGATTAAAAACCATCTTACATTGGAATGACACATTTTTTTGCCCGAGTGTTGTTTGTCAACAAAGTAGTTTTTCATAAAATTCAGCTCTGAGCGATTTACACATTACAGTTTAAATGAAATTTTTTTTTTTTTAATGGAGCCTCTAATGTCGGTCTGTTTCATTCACGGTGAGGATTTCCCTAAGGTTTGCTGTATTCGTGTTAACCTAATCAGCTTAAAACAAGGACTTGGAAGGTAAAATTGTAATGTTATGCTAACAACTCAGACACAGTGTTTTTCATGCTGCTTTGCATAAATTTAGATGGCTTGTCCCTTTCTTTTAGAGGTAAGGTCTTACTTCTTCTAGACTCTCCAACAGGTTCCAGTTTTGGTTTGTCTTTTGTTTTTTTTAAACCAGAAGACTCAACACTCGGCTTGATTTTGACCGTACATACGTTTAACCATTGCTCAGACTAGGCTGCTGTGTATGGGGCCATTCACGTGTCGCATCTTCAGCGTGATAAACTGTGTTTTTAAAAGGAGATGAAAAGTCCCAACTTTTTAGAATGGCGCAACCAATCAATCAGCTTCACTCTTTCTGTCCTCCTGGATCAGCGGGTGAAATACTACATTTCCTTCCTCTTGAGAGATCGAAGCACCTGATCCTAGCACTCGTCCGCTCCTCCTCATGCACAAATAAAGATGGTGGTAGAGCTACTGCAAGGGATTTTACTTTAAAATCATTTTGCCATTCCAGTGACCTGTGGTGTTTTGTCCTTTAATTTCAGTTTCTTTAATTGTTTTATTCAGACATCAAACCAAACACACTTTGCTTATTTAGTTTCTTCTATTCTATTGTAGAATTTCTATACACAGTTTTGTTCCTGATCCTCCAATCATGAAGAATATTAACTTCTCCTGTTATACTGAACTTCCAGCCTCCTAACACACAGTATGAATGCAGATCAACCCCTGCTATCCGTTATCACCCAGATGAGGATGCGTTCCCTGTGGAGTCTGATTCCTCTCAAGGTTTCTCCCTATTGCCACCTCAGGGAGTTTTTTTTTTTTAATTAAATGCATGTTGCTGTTAAGGTATAAGCAAGTTTAAAAAAAAAGTATTTTGCTCATCACCAATCATTCCGAACCTTTGATCTTGAATGGAAATTGAACTTTGAATAGATTTAGTCTTTTGAATATGAAGATTGCAAACCATCAGTCCAGATTTTATATTTGTTGCTTTTACATTAAGCCTTTACAATCCCTGGTTAACTGCTGGGGTATGACAGAGGAGAAGGAGGATCCTGGGTAATTACTGGCAGTCGAACGCATTTTTAGACAACAAATGATCATCAGAGGGTTGAAACACCTTTCTACAAGTAGCACTCCGATTTATGGCAAGTTACTTTTGCTTTTACATTTAAATGCTGGAGGTGGAGGGTCCAAACATACCATGTCAGCTAGAGATAATCGTGGAAAAAGTGCTGGGTTTGTCATTGCTTTTCAGTCAGTCCAGAAAGCGAAGGCCAGCCATGTTCAGACTGCTTTGTGAGGGCTTGCAGGGATGGGGAACCAGTTTTTGCATATTTTACATGTCAATCTAAGTGGACAGATTTTAGTCATTAATAAAGGGAAGGCAAAGAACCCACAACTGGCACTATTATCAAAATATATTTTATTCTGGACTTTTTCCCATTTGATCGGGCTAAAAAAAAATTAAAAATTCAAATCACAGAAAGTCAAATCAACTTTGCAGGAAACTGAGCAAGAGGGGGAAAAAATGGGTGAGGGAAGATTAGGTCAAAAATGGCACAAAATGAAGGGGAGGTGTTGAACAGGTATTTATTTACATGGTCCACTATATTTACGATATGCCCGTGTTTGTATTTTTATTATTATTTTTATATATTTTGCGCAGATGACTACAAATAAAGCAGAATTACAAAACGATTCCAAAAGGAGTACAAAAAACAAAGGGAAAAAAAGAAAGAAAAGAGACACGGCGAGGTGAGTGCCAAGACCAAAAAAAGTCGCCGTGAAAAGCGTGTCTTTAAAAACCAAACACGTTATAAAATACCATTCCACTGTCATAGACAATATAATAAATAGGCGTCTTTATGGTACAATCTATGTAGTATCGATTAGTTCAAGCAAGCATCAAAATACTCATCTCTTTACAAAATTTTAGCGACAAAAAAAAAAAAATCAGCAAATTATGATTTAACAAAATAAAAAACAATTGGGATGCTAGAAGAGTTGGAAATGAACATCCTAAAGAACATAGCGTTCAAGTCAATACATGAGTGATAGATTTCTGTAAAAAAAAAAAAAAAAAGCATCAGGAATTAAGTGCTCGCCTGGTTTCTCGCGGGCGTTTTTTTACGCCCATATAAAGTGCAGAAAAGAAACGACTTTCCAGTCCGTCCCTTCACTTCTGCTTCTGGTGGAGGAGAGAGAAAAAGGAGAAAAAAAAAAAAAGACCGTCTAATGGTATTTTATAAAGAAACTCGCAAGCAGGTGATGTAAGCAAGAACGTCCGACTCACGAGTCAACTTCCCAAAACTCTGCATCATCAGAGTTGCGCTTTAGTCACGATCTCGAAGTAGCTCCGAAAAAACTTATTTACACTCAGAACGTTGAGTTCATAATGTAAACTGATTGAGATTTTATTTTAATTGTTTATTTATTTTTAGCATTCAATCTGTGGAAAAAGTTTTTTTCTTTTTTGGAAGAAGACATGATATCTGAACCGTGTTTACCGTGACAGGTAGCCAAAGATTTAAAAAGAAACCGCACTTGATGTTGAGCTTTAACAGCTCGGTAAAGATTAATGTTTTATTATTAACCGATTTTACTGTCTTTTTTGTTTATTTGCCTGAAATTTCAGTCGTGGGTTGTTTTCCGTATTCTAGCTATCGATATAACGTTTTTGTGGAATAGATCAGATAATAGAGTTAAAATGATCAACCATGTTTTTTTTTGTCTGCTCGTAATGTTGCATAGCTCGCATAAACAATAATAAGCTGTTTGATAAAAAACTAAAATCGGTACATAACGGCCGTCTTTAGACAGATCAAGTTATAAGGATGTCAAGTGTCTCACAAAAAAACAAACAAACAAAAAAAAATAAACAAGTCTAACTGCTTGGTGTTCAGTGTTATCAGAGGTCGGCCGGATGCTCTGTGAAGCTGGAGATCTGTCGCATCCTAACTTTTTGGATAAAAAAAAAATAAAGGGAAAAGTGATATTTTGGTGCGAGTTATTAGTCGTGTATCCCGAGTGAGAACGGAGAACAGTTCGTGTGATTTTGGCGAGGTGCACATTCCTTGTCGATGCACGGCTTCCCTCTTCGGCAGAGTCATTTCCGCAAGTCTAATACACAAACCTGAAAGACAGAATTAGCATTTGTAAGTTGAATGGTCACGTTTTTGATCAATTCATGATTAATAGTTAATCAGTGCGTTCTTGTGTAACATTACAGCAGTGACTGGAGGAGCCAATCACCAAAATTATTAACAATGAATGAAACGCTAACAAGACAGACATTATATTTATTTCAAACACTTTTAGTGGAACAATCAGGGGAAAAATAGTCATGTCAGACAAACAGAGTGTAAACAAACAATAATACCTGAAACTTCTATAAATACTGCTCGTCTCTCTGCTCTTATTTAGGAATGAGGCCACTAAAATTACAGCCAGTACTGCACACAAACTGAACTTCAAGGGCGCCCCCTGGTGTTCACATTGACTTACAGTATATGTTAAGAAATATTATAGAAATCATCATAGCTGTTTATCTTCAATCGTTGTCCTTTTGTTTTTTTAAAGCAAGTAATTCATAATTTATAATTCGTACATCAATTAATTAGTAACATTCCTTATGTGTGTCAAAGCTTTGATGATAAATAATGTAACTTTGTTTGGTGACTGTCAAAAGGAAGGTAAAAATCAACTTTTGCTTGCTACAATTATGCTAAGGGGAAATACTTGTAAAGAAGAAGATAACAAAAAAGATTAATTAATAAATAAGATCCACTTGACAACATGATCCAAAAATTAGAGACAAGTGAAAAGGACGAGTTAAAATAATATACAAAGATAAATGCATAAAAAAAAAAAAAAAAAAAAATTATATATATATATATATATATATATATTTTTTTTTAGGCATCTCTTTGGGCACCGCCTGATTCTGTACACGAATCAGTCGAGATTGTATAAAAATAAACAAACAATTTGGAGGCGTATAAAACCTGCCTAGGTTGCTTTACATACACTTTTGTAATATTTGTAAATAATAAATTGTAATAAAATATTAGAATCAGAATTGTATACAATCCTTGTAAAAATATCGTATCGAGAGGTGACAGTTATTAGGGACGGGAATCACTGATGTGGGTCATCGTTTAGAAAACACCTTTGACGTTTTGTCACTAAACAGGAAAGTCCACGTCCTTCCGCTTGACTCTCATGACCTTTTCGACAGCCATGTTGGATTTAGTCTTCTGCTAGGGGTGCAGAACTGGGAAGTGATCTGTTGTGTTTCCAAAACTTTCCTTGGGCGTGGTATTAATATGGACCTCAAAATGCCAGTATAATGATAATAATAATAATAATAATAATAATATAAAATAATAATATAAAATAATAATAATAATAATAATAGGAGTGGCCCCTAATAATGTCAGTGCACTAAACACTTTTGCATACCCAGGGTAAATTAATACATGCTGCATGTTCCTGTAAATTTGCAGAAACCTACCGAACCATCCGACGCACTCGCTCCTACTTTGTCTCCGCTGGAGTTCCAGCACACCTCGAAGATCCCGCCCGTTCCCCTGTAACTGTTCACTAGGGCGCCGCTCTGTGGGCACATCAAGAAATGCACACTCGAAAAATTATTGAAAAAAAAAAAAAAAAAGAATTAATGTCGAGTCTCGCCTGTAGAGGTCAGCATTACCTGTGTGTTCCAGATGTGGACGCATTTGTCGAAGGAGCCGCTGGCGAGGTGACGGCCGTCTGGACTGAACGCGACGCTGTAGACAGGCTCCTGGTGCCGCGTCAGCGTGTGTACGCAGACGCCGCGCTCTGCGTCCCACAGCCGCACCGTCGAGTCGAACGACGCGCTGCAGGAATGATGCGAGGAAAGGTTAGGTTAGGGTTTGCAGGAGCAGACGAGAAAGGGGTTTTATATCTATCGAGTCGTTTCAGCACATCTAGGGGGTTGTTTGGTACCTGGCCAGCATGAGATTGGCGTTCGGGTTGTTGGTCCCGGGTCCTGTGGGACTCCATTTGATGGTGTAGATCTCTTTGCTGTGAGCTTGCAGGTCATGAACGCAGGTGTCCTGCTTCATACTCCAAAGCTGCAAAGAAAGCCAAGTATGTAGCGTTACAGAGGAACATATACACGACTGTGTCTTATATCTCCAGGATGAAGCTCTACGACACCACCGTGCATGGAGTACGAGTAAGATTACACAGGATGGCTGTGAAAGAACATCTCATGTGTCCAAGTGATACAGATATAAAACGGGACGTTATTAACAGCACTGTGCCGTCACCTTTAGCGTCATATCGTCGGAGCAGGAGGCCAGAAGACTGCCGGTCGGATCCCACTTGATGGCGTTCACTTCGTTCTACAAAAACAGGGAAAAATTTTTTAAACAAGCAACAGGTGTGTTGACACGACAGACAGGTTTAAAAGCTAAATTTACAAAAGGATTGGAAAAAAAAAAAGCTGTAAAAGGCATTACCGTGTGACCCTGGAATGTTTTGACCGGTCGGTCCTGGCCCAGTTTACACACGTGGATGCACATGTCTGTGCTGCAGGACGCGAAGGTGTTATTGCTCTGCCAGTCCACGTCAAGGGCGGGAGCTACACACAAAATATAGACATTCGATTCATAAAGTAATTCTAAACAGATACGCAACATTACACAAGTTCACTGTATTCACAGACAACACTAAAATCAGATTCTTTTAGGGGGCGGAGCCACAAAAGAAACCACACCCACTCGTTTATTACAGGACAACAGTTTCCGTCAGGTGTTTAGATTTAGTTTGGGGTTAGTTGTTTTAAAAGAGACAGATGTAAATTCGCTTGGGTATCTTTTAGGTTTTGTAACGATACCGGTGCCAAATCAATATTTTTTAAATGGTGTCTGAAGCGATACTTATATCGATTATAAAAAAGGGCCACAACGAATGGTTGATGATATGTAATGTAAATACATTAACACAACTAATTTATAATCTACCTACTCCAAATACAGGTATTCCCCAACTTAGGAACGAGGTCCGTACTGGAAGCACATTTGCAAGTCGGATTTGTTCTTAAGTCCGACAAAGTGAGTCTTATACACCTTTGACACGAATATACAATGTAAAGTATACCAACACTACCACCATGTGGCCAACAACCGTAACCGCATCTAAGAAAATTAATCTCACAAATAGTGTTGTCTCTGCGCCTTAAAATCGCGGAGGGGAATCCCGGACGCCATTTTGTCCCAGAGCTGTTTTGTACTGTAAACTCTTTTGTTGATGATTTTCAGAAATTTGGATGATTCATGCATCGGGCTGTGTTGACCGAAACGTGAGCCATAAAAAAACTCTACATTTAATCTTTTAACCGAGATTCATGGCGTGACTTACCTGAATGGAATGGGAACTGCTGCTTCGCCTCTCCTGTGTGCGCGTCCCAAATAATTGTGGTCTGAAAGGAAGACAGGCGTTTTTTGCTTACAACACACAGAGCATCACTCAACCGATCATTTCTGCTCAGCACACAAAGCCATCGGTGTTACTGTACCTTATCGACGCCGGCGCTGAGAATAAAGTTGCCCTTCTTGTTCCACTTAAGGGCAAATATGGGTCCCTTGTGCTGGCCTAAAGTACTGGCGAGGTTACCTAAGAGGCACGTACGAGGGTTATTACTTATATAAAGGGCGTATGTTTAAACATTTTTATTAATCAATTTTTTAAAAAGTGGACGAATTTAGGTATGGTTTTGGAAAAAGACCAAAAATAAATGAATAATGAGTCTCATTGTGGGGTAGATAAATGGAGACATACCATCTTTAGTCCATATTCTGGCAAAGCCATCATAGGAGCCGGTAGCTAGCAGTGTACCTTCACTCTGGAGAGAGAGATAGAGAGAGAGTGAGAGAGACCGTGTGAAAAGGGAGATAGAGAAATACGAATAAAGCAGGAAAGGAGAAAGAGAGAGAAACATTTAAAGACAGACAGTTAATAATGCAAATCTGACAAAATGTCTGACTCTAAAATAATAGTGAGGTGGAGTGTGGAAAAAAAAAAAGCAAGCGAGACACATAACGTTGTAAAATTTCTAACAAATGGATCACTGCAAATCTACTTAATTTTTATCTCTATTCATTCACCCAACACACACTCTGCCTAGCAGGTACGAGGTTAACGTCCTGGCTGATTAAATAAACACACTACACAGTGTAAAGTAAAAAGGGAGGGGGGGGAGGGGTTTGGGCGGGGGAGTCGTGTGAAGGTTCTTCTCTCTAACCACGTTTCCTCTTCCAGAGAGAGGAGAGAAAGCTATGTTCAGCTTGTGCTGCGTCTCTCACATTCCAGTCCAGTGAGGTGACGTCTTTGTTGCTCGGCACGTCCTGGCCTCCCTCTCGGATGCAGTGGCGCAGCACCAGCTGGGTGGAGCCTCCCGAGCTGCTCTCGCTCAGGTTCCAGATCCTCGCCGTCGAGTCCCCGGACCTAAACACGGACACGGCACGAGTTAGCAAACAAGGTTTTGGCTCCGGTCGGCGTTTTTACCGTTTCTGTACGACGTGTGAATACAAAAGCGTGGTTTGTCTAAACGGATGAGACTGACCCTGAAGCGAGCAGGTCGCTGACCGGGTTCCAGGCGCAGATAAACACCTCGGATTCGTGTCCCCGCAGCACCATGGCCTTATGGGCCGGGATCTCCACCGCCCGGTCCACCTCCAACATGTCTGAGTGGTGGTCTGAAAAAAAAATACAAGAACGTGTGAATGCACAGAGAAAAGAAACGGATTATAAAAAAACAATCATGAAAAAAAAAAAATCAGATCATGAAGACCATCTCCTCCGTTCAGAGATTCTCATTTAGGTCACTATTTTCAGACCCAACTTCTCAAGAGTATTGCGTCCCCTCTTACTAGATAAGACGTGCGCGCCATTTCCCTCTCCATTCGCTGCACTCTCTCCATTCTTGGCGGCGGCGGCGGTAGTAGCGCTGCCTGCAGTCCCGGACGCTGCCTGTTGCTGCTGCTGCTGCGCCAGCTTGTCGCGATAAACCTGCTGACGCGTCTGCACCACGTCGGGCATCACGGCATCGATAAGGGACAGAGACTCGATCGGGCGACCGTCGAAAAGAGTGCCATCCTAAGAACACCGGAATGGATGATTAGTGCTAGATGAGGTGAGAGGTAGCCATAATGCTCACGCATGACTAGAAACGCATCAACATCATACAGTCGAATCCCGCAAAGTCGCCGTTCAGAGTTTGTGGCCTCAGTCATTCGCAGATTTTTCCTTACTAAAACCTAACTAAAAAAAAATTTGCGGAAAATATGCTCTAAATTTTTTTTTATGTACCAATATCTCATATTTCATGCGATTTGTAATGCTAAACGATTACGAACAAGATAATTCTGTAACAAATATTAACATCAATTCAGCTAAATTTCCAAATAAAATATAATACTGTATAAATTCCTTTGGTACTTTAGAGAGAACACAAAGCAAAACATGGCTTGTGATGGTGAATTATTACTGTATTTACCCTAAAGTACTGATACGAAAGAAAACGAAAGAGCATACCAAAGAAAACACGATTGCATGAGTTACAGTAAATATAAGGGCAACATCTGTATTTTACATTCTATTACTGCGAGAGACACAGCAGTACAGTACTGTTAAAGGTAAATGCAGTTTACCTTTACATTGTTATTATTATTATTTTTTTAAGTAATTTTGAGTACAATCAGGATATTTATAAAATCGTGATACTTATAGAATTTTTTACTTCCACACACTCACCTCGTTGATGCTGACCTCAGCCTCGACATACTGCAGGCCCTTCTGGATGATGGAGATGAGCGCGGCGGGGGGGACGAGAGCGCCGTTGATGTTCGACTGGCTGATGTGGCTCTCTATGCCAAACGTGAAAGCTGAGTGAGAGAATCCTGCAGAGAGAGAGACTAAGAAATTTAACTAGATAGTAAACATTTGTCTCTCTTGAACAAACCGTGCTCATTAGCATGCCGGATTAGTCACAGAGATGAATTTCAGATTAGTTAGTGATATGCCAGCTATAATTTGCAGCATGTATCGTCCTCATTATACTACTGAAAGTACTAGTAGTTTATTATTTATAAACGTTAACCTTCTGGACTGTACAGTAAAACTTTTAGCGTTGCAGCCCGACATGCTTTTTTTCCCCTCCTCCTTACCCGACTCCTGTAGGTATCTGTACACCAGAAAGTTGACCTCATCGCTGCTTATGCTCATTTTGGATCCTGGCAAAAAACCAAGACGTCAGGGCGAGAAAGGAGCCTGTGGAGAGCGGGATGAAAAAATAAATATTAATTAGGATAATATTTTTATAAAAGTAAGATATGAATCTATATTCGTGAATACATCACTGTCTGTGGTTTTGCATTATGGCGGGAAAAAAGGAAAAAAAAAAAAAAGAGAAAAGCGCATCTGTTTCTAACAATGTCTGAAATCACAGGTGATGAGAGGTGTAAGATCTTCCATGACTTGGTTTCATTCCATCAGTTGGTGTTCATCGAGAAATTATAATGAGATAGAAACCACACATCTTTCTTTAATTATTATTAATAAAAAAGTAAATTACAAATCGAATCACTGATTTACTGGTGGTGTGGAAATGAGGGCTGTTTGTGTGACCTGAACGGCTCTTAGTTGCGGGTATGATTAAAATCAGATCGTTTTTATGAACATCCCAGTCACGACCAATCAAATGGAAAACCAGACAATTCTGGTCACTGGCAGATCAGCCAGTTTATCTAATTATATTATTGAATTATTTGTCACATGTACATTACAGCACAGAATTGTTGTTTTTTTCCTCGTATCCCAGTTAGGAAGCTGAGGGTCAGGCAGAATACAGCACCTACTCATCTCCGGTGTATGTGGATGTGTGTTTAATCGGACAACAACGGATCAATTTTAGAAAATTAAATGAGCTCCAGGTTTTGCTCTAAGGAACGACAAGCGGTTTGTCGGCTGTGTTTGTTGAGGTCCAGAAGAAGAAGGAAGGAAGGAAGGCAGGAAGGCAGATGCTTCGCTTTAGTTGTTTTATCAGCTGTTGCTAGCGCTGCAAAGAAATCCCCACACTGCCGGCGCTGCCTGATGACATCAGCATGTGTCCTACACATGCTCAGAGCCAAAAAGTCACATAACTTCTGATCTGCCTGTTCGGAGTCTGGGTCACTTCCATATGTGGTCATTAGATTAGAATAAAAACAGGGAGATAGGAGTTTAAGTCACATGACCCCAAACAGGACGCATATCCCACCAAAGACCGCATACGAAAGTGATGGGATTTATGTCTAATAAACGATCTGCAATTATTGTGAGATATTGTATAATTTTTAGGATAAATAAAATGTTTTAAGTCACTCCAGGCTAGTAATGTGAGCGTAGCACAAAGTTCTTAAGTCTCAAAATACAAATAAATTTACACTGCCGTAGATTACAGAAGTGTGCTAGTTAAACTATTCAAAGTGGAATAAGTTGATAAAGGTTTACATTAGTTAGTGAGTGTTTGTACAGAAAGCATGATTCGGGAACTAACATATCTTTGGATCCTTTCTATCCCAAAATAATAGGATTCTCATGATTCTTTTAGAAAAGCGCGACAGTGTGTGTAAAACTCACCATGAGATCAAGCGTGGATCAGACGCTCACACATCTGAGGTCCATTGGTAAGCATGGCGGAAATTCTTCACCCTGATTGGTCAGATGTTAATAAAAGAAGTCAGAAAACATCTCATGACAAACAGAACAAATCTACAAATGCATACGGACAAACATAAGATAAAACAATAATGTTTTAGGTTTACGGATGGAATTGATTGAAGAGCCATGAAGTGAAGAACAACCTTAACTTTACAATATGCATGAAGATTTTCCATATGTGTTACATATAACGGTTTAGGCTTTAACATTATATAGTTAAAATCTGCGAGTCTATGCACAAGCTCAGGATTAATTAAAAACAGAAGTATTAACGAAAAGATGTTGGACACACACACACACTATATATATATAAAGCAAGTAGGATGGAATAATGCACAATAAGGCCACTGCCTGCATTGGTCACGTGGTCCACTTCTAAACAGACAGGAAAACAAACAAACAAACACGCCAAAAAAGTAAGGATGCTAAGGGCGGCGTCACAAATCACTTCAAGGGGAACAGAAAGTGTTCCAAATCTCAACCTGACACACCGTGTGTGTGTGTGTGTGTGTGTGTGCGCGCGCGCACAATAGTGCACTTCGGGATAGAGCACATGGAACAAATCAGCACGCCGCCGCTTCAATAACGTTAAAGATATAATAATACATCAAATTCTATATTATTTACAGATTATAGAACAGAGCTTAAGCTTAGCTTACACATTTGGCGCTCAGTTAGCAAGCAAATGTAAACTGGTTATTAGCTAAAATGACGAGCTGTTTTAATATTTAACCTACAAGTGTAAATTATTACTATTATTTTTGTAATGATTATTTTTGTTAATAGTGGTAGTATTGATTGTAGAAGTGGAACATAAGACAAATAAACAAGCAGCTACTTAGCTTGCTAGTTAGCAAGCGTTAGCGGTAAAGCCGGCTCTGCGAAAGAAGTTAGCCAAGTTAGCTAATGCTAAGCTAAATCTCTATTATAAGTGTAGTTTACTACCACAAAATGCGTTTACATTTGCAGTTATTACAGACGTTATACTGATATTAATTCGACATTAAACCTTTCTTTGGTCAATACCGTGTGTTTAATACGAAAAGAAAACTCGGAGAAACACCCATCCCCCAACTCACTACTACACTCCGGCTCGATCCTAAACACCTCCTCACTACACTACACAAGGGACGAGAACTAAAATGGCGTCGACGCCGGATTGTAGAGCACCTCACATCCCAAACGGCTCCATTCAGGACGCGACCCGAAGCAGACAGCCTTCTCGTGCACATGCTAGCACGGTTAGCAGACACACAAACTCTCTGAAACGTGACCTCGGCATCAACAAAACTTAAAAAAAAAAAAAAAAGTCTTAAAACATTAAAAGTGTAAATATGGAGAGACTAATTTCCCTACAAAATAACAGAATGAGAAAGAAAAACCGCGCGCGCTACCCACGGCTGCAGGGTTAGCCGTGTAGCTAGCGCACGAGAGCAGGCCTCGCGCACTTTGCGCTAACTTGAAAGTGCTTACGTTGAGATCCTGGGTCACGCGCCGGGGATTGTTTTTAATATATATTTTTTTAAATCCAGACGTCGCACGAGATCTTGTTTGATCTGTTTATACTCCAACGGCGTTGTTTTGTGTTTGTTTGCGCAGGCGCAATGAGCATTAATCTGTGTAATACGGAGTAAATCAGACTTTGAGAAAGTCGCACAGGAGAGCGAGCTAGTCGGCTCAGAGGAAGCAAAACTGACGTCACCAAAAAACTCTGTGACCTTCCGGGAGAAAATGAGGCGGAAGTTGCCAGGGCTACAATTGTGCTTTACAGTACACACACTACTGTGTAGTGTGCTAGAGTGATGTGTAGTGTGCTAGAGTGGTGTGTAGTGTGCTATCTAGTTAAACAGTATGCAGGATTATTATTTATTATTTTTAATTTCTTTTTTTAAATGTCAATGCTCAAATACAATGGGGTGTCGAGCTGGCAACCCGGTGCATAACTGCCACAGAAATGATGGGCAGAATCTCTCTCTCTCCCACACACACACACACACACACACAGTTATTTTAGTTGTAAAATATAGTTGCGAATCAACATTTATTGGGCCTAGTCACCTGCGCCATCACCGCCCAGGCGTGTGTTCACGTGATATGCAGCTAAATCTCACGTGAAGGCACTGTGCCACGCCCGGGGCCCAGAATCTCAGGCATCCTAATTGCAGCAGATTCCAACCTGTGTGTTGATGCTTTTGGCTTTTTGAGCATGTTAAGACCCACAGAAAGCCTAGAAGAACTTAGAACAAGAGAGCCCTTCACACACTATGATGTCATCGGATTGCTGTCATAGTGCTCAGGCACTATGTAATTACTTATACTACTATAATGATAACTAATTAACTTTGCACAGTTATTACAAGTGCCATATATAATAAAAGTCAAAGGGCACAGATTTTTGCCGGCAACATATCACGGGTCAGTGATAATCAAAAAATGTATATGTGCTTATGTGTAAGGCTTACTGGTGTGTGTGAACGGGAAGGCTTCAGACATCAAACTGTGCCATTGGGTTTTCAGATATATCAGGTAGAACTAAAGTTATCATTACTTTTATAAAGGGTAAATTTTACCACTACCGGAATATGGGAATGACATTGCAAATATGTAGGACCTAAAAAAATGAGTGTATCGTTGTTATTTTTTGGTCGTAAAAACAACTATCAAAACATGTGATCATGTGTATCTGTGCTATTTATTTTCTGCACAGTCAGGTTTAAATAGTTGTTTTAAAATAAAATAACACTCAGTGAGCCCTATATATATATTGTTTATAAAAAAAAAACTGCGAAACAAATGATTGCTAAAATTCTTTGAGTTTTAAGGGATAAATCCTTTTTTTAATTTTTAATTTTAATGTATTATTTTTTTAAGATTAGGTTTCTTGCATGTGAATGATGGCTCAGGTCTTCTTTCTAAATGTTATTTCTCTAAGAAATAAACAAACAAATAAATATTTTGTTCTTTTTCTTTTCCTTACTCATACATTAACGAGGGAATAAAATAAAATAAAAAAAAACTAAATCAATTGCACATTTAAGCCTCAGTTTCAAATTGTTGTTGTTACGGTTAGTTATTACTTGTTTTTTTTTAATTTATTGCGAGCTAGAGGTTTACCCGTGGCTTTGCCTGTGTGAAGATCCTGACGCCTGCATGCTATCATTACCTGTAAACAGAGTTCGGTGTCAACTCGCTGCTGCTCTTTACGGGTTTCAGTAGCTGTGAGCTTGGCCTAACGTACCCGTTTTTCACTTTTGTACAACACTTGTGACACGTTCACAGGATGACATAAAAGTTGATGATGATGATGATGATGCCTACAGTTACATTAAGCAAATAATGCGTTTGTGACATGCTTACAACTGACCTACCCGTGCAAACAAACAATCACTGCCCCGAGGGGGATTCACGGTTTTGCCGTAGACGATGCTGGCTTCTGTTACATTCAGTGAGGAACGCCTGCCACAGATCTGCCTGCACAAACAGACACCAACAAGAGAATTTCTTAGATAATAATGGCAAAATAGTCTATTTTATAGTGTGTAGTGACACACCAATAATAATAATAATAATAATAATAATAAAAATATAGTGCAGCCACCATGAAAAAACCTTTCTTAAGATATTTAATTAATATAACCCCATTATTATATTTATTTTATTCTGTATTTGTCAGTTTCTAAAACATTAAAGTTTCCAAGTTTTTCAAACAACAACAACAACAACAACAACAAACAGACAGCACTGCACCGAAAGCGATAATACAGCATAAAATAGAATCAATCAATCAAAAATTTGTTTGCACTGGTAGTCCTGTCACAGGTGTGTCACAGACGTGTTCCCCTCTCCCTAGAGTAACAGTATGCAGCATCAGCTTTTGTGTCATTCATTCCCCGCCGAATGTAACAGTAGACAGCATTGTCTAGAGCGGGATTGGGTACATCAGGCCGAGCTCAGGTAATGTTAGCACGCAGGAGTCAGGATCTGCACTCAGGTGGGGTTCCCCTCTAGTACTCAATTAACTACTGTCAGAGCTGCTGTTACTGAAAATCAATCAACTCCTTACAACCAATCAGAATCCAGAATTCAGCAGCACCGCAGTGTTACTCACGGCTCAGCAGTTGCAGTTCTGATCTAATGATCCAAAGGTTGTAAGTTCAAATCCCAGGATGACTCGAAAGCTACTGACCTTTAACTTCAACTGCTCTGCACTGTGCTTAAAATTCTGCTTCGCTTTTGAGAAGAAAAATAAAGAAATAAATAAACACCTGACTGCACATAAACAGGAAGGCAAGCTATCCGAGTTCTCAGGAAATGACTTAACTCCTGTTCATTATTCGTCTTGATTTCTTCTTAAAGTGTAAAGTGTTATCCATGAGCATAAGGAGTCACGTCATCATGTGTTCGAAAGTGCAGGGGAAATGAAACGTTGCTCTCTGTGTAATAGATGAGCATGATTTGCAGAAGTAGGAGCGCAGCAGGGGGCTGATGTGTGTTGTGGGAACTCAACAATCTCCTACACTTTAGTCCTTATTTTAAATGCGGGTGCAGAAAATGGAGCTCAGCGGGGATCCTGGCGTGTGTTCATGTATTAATGGCCACACACACACACACACACACACACACACACAAACTGTGTAAGCCTTTTATAGCCAACATGATGCTGTTTTATGTTTATGTTCTCAATGGCTTAAATTCTAACCACTGGCCATCGATCAACATTCAAATTATAAACACAGCAATATATGAATAAAAGATAATAGAATGTTACAGAAAAGTTAGAAAACCCTGGGACTGATAAATGTCTATAGTGATATATATAGAAGACAGGCTCAGATCATGGCTCGAGCGTACTGAGAAAACTTTCCACCTTGATGGTATTCAAGCACTGGTGAAACACTGGGATTAGTACATCAGGGGATTATAGAGAGATAAAGGGAGTTTTCACTCTCATAACTGTGTTCTCTTATTTTTCACAATCAAAAGTCCTGCTTTAACTTGAACACTCGATATAAACACCGGATTTAATTACGTACTACGATAAATGTTTTTGTACATGGTCTCCATCTCAATCCGACTCTATTATTTATTTGTTTTATCCTTTAAAATAGTGACCCAATACATAATACTCAAATATTACTAAAAATGAGTTGAACTACAGAACCATGTTTGCACGCCAACAGAGCCCCTCGGTGGTGTGATGCTGCATTGACCATCTGTGTACATGTTTATGCTGATTATTTATTTCACTATTTAAGTAAATAGGTTAAGCTACAGTATATTTAAATAACTTTTAAACATACTTAATGAATTACCATCATGTATTACTATTTTTCAAGAGTTTACTGCAGACTAAAATTTACAATATAAGGATGTGTACTATGTATAATACAATAATAATAATAATAAATGGTGGTCCAGGGTTGAGGGTTCGATTCCTGCCTCGCAGAGTTTGCATGGCTCACAGTCCAAAGACAGGCAGGTTAGGATAATTGGCGTTCCCAAATTGCCTGTAGTGTGTGAATGAGTGTGTGCAATGGATTGGTACCGAGTACAGGCTTGTGCCCAAAGTCTCCTGGGATAGGCTTCAGGATTCCCGCAACCCTGTACAGGATAAACTCTCAAGAAAAAGAGTGAATGAACGTACAATAAAAAGTAGGGTTACGATTGTTCGAAATACTGATATCCTGAGTATAAATTTTATTTATCTTAGTCGTCTAGGTAGCCCCACACGGAAAAAAACTATATAAACATATATGTTTTAATATAGGTTTTGATATAGGTTTTTAATATATGTAACCTATATAAAATTGGCCGTTTTCCTATATTATATGTACATATATGCATACATATATATGTGCATATACAGTATGTCCCTATATAGGTACATGTATTCACGTATATATATATATATATATATATATATGCATTACTAAAATATAGGTGCATATATGCACACATGTAGGCATTTGGCAGACGCTCTTATCCAGAGCGACTTTCCCTTTTTTTTTTTAATCTCATTACACATCTGAGCAGGTGAGGGTTAAGGGCCTTGATCAAGAGCCCAACAGTTGCAACTTGGTGGTTGTGGGGTTTGAACCTGGGATCTTCCCAACCGTAATCCAATGCCTTAACCACTGAGCTACCCCTGACCCATGCATACATGTACCTATGCGCATATATGCACCTCAATTTTGCAGCATATATATTATCATACATATGCATATATCCTCATATAGGTTCTTTCCATATGGGGCTTTATTGGTCATTCTCGCCTTTAAATAAATTAACAAACAAATAAATAAATAAAAATCCTATCAGGTTACGAGATATCTAGCTAACAAAGGAAAATGATAATCATTGACCAGATTAGTCAGTAAACCTCTGAAATCCCATCAGACTAGCTTATTTTAGCAATCCATTCTTACTACTATGAATTGTACAGAATTCTATAAATAAAAAGAGATCCAGTCCACTCAGAAATCCCCTGAGGCTAGCTTATGTAAGCTAGCAAGCATTATCAGGGAGCTGTAAAGAAATTCACATTACTGTAATTTAATTCCTCTGAAAAATTTCCTGACGTTAACATTTGCTAGCAAGCACTAACAAGAGGATTTATAATAAAAAAAAGTAAATTTCTAATCCTGTCAGAAATCCCATCTCATCATCTTTTTCATAGTGAGCTAACTAGCGATAGCATGGAAAACAAACAACCTCAGGTTAGCTTGTGTTAACTGGGTTACGTGCACAGAAGGCAAAATAGATTTCTATGAATTTCTACGCTAATAATTGCAGTCAGATTTTATTTTATTTTTATATATATTTTTTTACAATTTTTTATCAAGCGCTAACAGGGAAATTCACAGGCATCTATTAACAAGACACCTACAGTACTGTCTCTGAGGTTAGTTTGTTTTTGTTAACTAGCCAACTAGCATTATATCCTGGCAATAGGTGAGCTTGTCTTGTGTTTATTAGCTAGCAAGCATTAGCAGGGAGGTTTAGAATTTGAATAAATGTACAAGATTTCTAATCTCCTCAGAAATCCACCCAGATTAGCTAGCTAGCTAGCAAGCATTAGCAGGGAAGTTTATGATATGTTCCTATGATATCCATCATTCCTGTCAGAAATTATCTCAGGCTATCGAGTGGGTGCTAGCTAGCTGGGAAAAACTAAAACTCCACCCAAGCATCTGAATAACATTTGAAGACTTTTGAGCTGGTACAAGCAAATGGTACAAGGTTCAGCAAAATAGTTTTTTGTAGAGGGATAAGCTTAAAACTGAAAAGGAAAAATAAAATTCTAAATGGAACATTTTCTGGTGCGGATCCAGAGGCATTGCGAATGTTCAGAGCCGCTTTATCACATGCAAGCTAACAGCGAATGTAGATGACTACGCTTATGTAGAGGTTAGAGATCGCTCCCCTCTCTAACCGCCTTACTTAATCTTTTGATAATATACCTTTATAAAAAGGGCAAATCTAATCTATTTTTCTGTTCAAAGATCTTCATGCTCTTTTAACGTGTGTGTGAGTGTGTGTGTGTTAATATTCCTTTGCCAGAAGCAAATCCTTCCATGATGCGTCTTCACAACCTCCGCCAGCGACAGCGTTTTCCACTCAAGGAGAAAATAAGTGCTGTTATTGGGAAGAGCGAGTCAAGAACGCCGTTTCTGTGCACCTTTCAGTTCATAATCTGCCAGCTTTTTTATCCCGAGGAATGCCGGCTTTGACCGGGACTAAAGGCTTGATTATGATTTGTTGGTGAAGATGGTGATGGTAGTGAAAGACTCATCTATGTGATTGCCTGATGCTGTAACGCAGCCAACGGGTGTGAAAGAGAAGTGTGTGTATTTCTCTCCCTCTCTCTTTCTCTCTCTCTCTCTCTCTCTCTGTGTATGTGTGTACAGTATGTGTGTGTTTAGAGATTTCGAGATGCCATGGCGTGTTCAGAAATCCTCCTTTCTCCCCTTTAAATCGTTTGATAAATGGCAGCCCTCGCCTCGATTCCACCACAGGAGGCCTAATGACTTCCCATTAGATTTCTGACTTTGTCCGACGCCGACTATTTCAGTCCTGCGATTCTGATTTCTGAATCGTCCACAGGTACAGAGTGAGTTCTTTAATCTTCAAGGAGCATTCAAGTCAAAGTGGGACAGAAAACAGTTATGAGAGTCAAAACTCCCTTTATCTCTCTATCCCCTGCTGCACTAATGCACTTACCATCATCAGCGTTTTTTACTGGTAGAAAGTTTTCGGACTGCCTACTTCACGTCTGAAACGCTGGCCTCCTTGGAACTCCTTTAATGAGCCAAACAAGTGGAAATGTCTTGGAGCGAGGTCAGGACTGTACTGTATGTGGCAATAACTCCTGTAATGTGCAAGCTAGGTGATAGATAAAGCTTCTATCAGTTTTAAAAAGAGTTTTGTTAAGGGATGTTTTTTTTTTAACATTCATGGAAGAAGTTTTCTGTTAGTTGGAGTAGTAGAAATGATGCAGCTGCAAGCACTTTCGGGCAGTGAAGCATCAATTCATCAGCAGTGGACAGCGTGCCACATACACGCCATGCTGTCTCTTCAGAGAATGCTGAGCCAGCAAAGACTTTCCCTTTATTTATAATTTTTTAATATACTTTATATAGGGTTTGGGAAACGCGGCAGATGGTGAACAGGCTGCTGTTCATGCCGTGTCTTTGAAAAGTGATGTAATTACTCTTACTCTTCAATAATTTACATTGCCTCAATATGAGCATGAAGATAAAGAGTGTTAGGAGAGGACATGCGCCACCATTTGACTGAAACTTTGGAAAAATAACATGCGGTGGACTCTTTGGTGGACGTTTGGTTATAAAATGCTTGACGCAGTTGAAAGTAAGTCGTTCCTACTCGGAGCTGATTTTTGCACTCCAGCCCTGAATACACACGGGTCTTATAAAAGCCCTTTACGACGTTCGGCGTGCCGCTCTGGTTCAGCAGGAGGAAGAGGGACGATTATCGAGGTTGACTCAGCAAAGCAGGTTATTAGCTGCTAGCTTTGGATCGAGGGGATTTATTTAAGTAGACAGACCACACGCTGTGCATTTTTAAGCTGTTTGGCCTTCTTTTGAACTAACTTGTGTGTCTAATTAAGGAAGAAATAAGGAGAGAGAGAGAGAGAAGAAAAAGAAAGAAAGAAAGAAATAATGACAATATGAGTGACTTCTGAAACTTGGACACTGAGAGAGCACTCAGATTATTCCACCCAGACCTGCGTATAATGACTAGGATGTGTTTTTCCACTTGCAGTAGACCTAACACCTGTTATAGATCAGATCGGCGAAACCACTTCATCCTAAACAAACTTGTATTTCTAAGAACGATCAAAATGTTATGCTTTCTGCATCTTGCAGAAAATTCTTCTTTATTACATTTATCATCCTGATCCCTGTATTACTGCTCCATGATTTCTAGCTTTCCCAGCATACACACGGCTTACAATAAAAGTGTTGCACTTCTAATTTATAGGCTGTTTTGAATTTATACCTGAATAACTGTAATTATCTCCTTCTGTCTAGGGAAAAGTATTAACCCTAAGTGAGAACGGAATGTTGGGAGCTGTCAGGACATCACTGTCTTGTCTTTTTTTTTTACTTTTATTCCTCAGGCTATCTGAAACCTAAATATGTCCAAGAAAGTAAAATCTCAAAACAGAAACTGGCCAATTGATTAAAAAAAATTGTAAATAAATAAATAAATAAAAATCCTTAAAAAATATATGTAGATGTAAATGAGGTCCTTTGATTGAGAGGTCTTGCAAAACCCCCAGTGACCCAATGTACTTCTCGGGTCTTTTAAACTACACTTAAAATGACGTTTTTTAGTCCCACATTCATGCTCTCTCTTTCCAACCTATAATAGACGAGGAAGTTCTTGTAACCAGGCATAACGCAGATGATGGCATTTAAAAAAAAATTTTACACACTGACAATAAGATTAATTAAACATTGCCAATGCGGCTAATCTGCATGTCTTTGAACTGTGGGAGGGAACTGGAGAATCGGGGGAGAGACACCACCAAGCACAGGGAGAACATGCAAACTCCATGCACGCAGACCCAGAGGCGGGAATCGAACCCTGGAAGGTGTAAGGCAACAGTGCTAACCACTAAAGCCACTCTGCCACCGCACTCACTGTATAGGCATTTACTTTACAAAGAAATAAAAAGGTACTTGTCTAATAATGTCTTTTCTTGCACTGACCTGAATGCAATCTAAACTAATCTAATCTAATCTAATCTAATCTAATCTAATTCAATCTAATCTAATCTAATCTAATTCAATCTAATCTAATCTAATCTAATCCAATCCAATCTAATCTAATCTAATCTAATCTAATCTAATCCAATCTAATCTAATTTAATCTAATCCAGTCTAATCTAATCCAATCCAATCTAATCTAATCCAATCCAATCCAATCTAATCTAATCCAATCCAATCTAATCTAATCTAATCCAATCTAATCCAGTCTAATCTAATCCAATCCAATCTAATCTAATCCAATCTAATCTAATCCAATCCAATCCAATCTAATCCAATCCAATCCAATCCAATCCAATCTAATCTAATCTAATCCAATCCAATCTAATCTAAGCTAATCCAATCTAATCTAATCCAGTCTAATCCAATATCCTCCCACCTATCTCAGCCCTGACTGAACCCCCCTGTTTATTATTCCACTTGTACCACAGTAATTAGTTAATGATTGCAATTCTTACTTTATTAGCGATTTAATGGCACGTACAGGTTCACGCCTTCACGTAGGTTATAAAACTGTCGGCTCTGTCTTTAAGCTTATAAAACTAAAGTGTGGCGGAAACACACTGGAGACTCCTTCGTAAACAACTACGATTGATTATACTTATCACACCACTGTAAAAGTGTGAGAGCACATGGAACACGAATAGCTCTATGAGAATTCCTTGTGAACCTGGTTGGCCCGGATTAGATACGTTTCTTATAAGCTATATATCTAAACATGTTTTGACTTTTATCCCTCAGGCTAGCATTTTTCCCAAACATCTCACCTCCATTAGAAAACGCTGCACCAAGTGCTATCGTTCTTTCCTGCTCATCTTAAACAAGACCCTGTCACTAATGCCTTGCTTAAATGTTCAGACCGTTCAGTGTAATCATTAATGCTGTGTATACACAAGAGCAGGAAGCTTCATTCATCTGTAAATTGATTAGCCGTCCTGAAACGTGTGGTTAATTAACCGGAGCAGGTCGCATTATAAATATTAACGAGCTTGTTTTTGGAAAGTGCTCTGTTAGTGTCTGATAGGGAAGGATTAGCACTGCAAAAGACAAAGCTGCTTTGTCATAAAAACGAAAGCTGTACTTAGAGGGGAATTTAATGACACTAGAGGAAAGACAGATGGATCGGCTGATAGATGAGGACGAAGCAATCATTCACAGTCGGAAACGTATATATTCTGTTGTACAGCATGGAGAATGAGACTCAATAAAATACATTCTATATACTATACAAAAGTATAGTATAATGATCCTCGGAGATCATGGGTAGCAAGATCACCTTTAGCTAAAGACCGGATTGGGAAAACTATTCCATTTTTTATTTTCCCGCATCTGTAAGACGTCATGTGGACGTCAAGCCTCCAGAGCTTTCCAGAGGTCTCTACACTGACCGAGCTCAGGCAGACCTCAGCATGAACCCTCAGGAAAAAACGTTTTGGTTACAGCTTGAAAAGGTCACTAATTAGGTTGACTTGTTATATACTGTATGCCTGCTTGAGCAACACATTTCAACTAATTATCCATGTCCTTAGGTTATGGTTTACAGTAAGGGATTACATCACATTAATATGTTTAACGTTTGATACAAAAACATTTATTATTTACTGATTACTATTTACAGACAGTTTGTCACTTGAAACAGGATTTAAAAATGGTGTGGCTTACAGTACGTATATGTATTATTTAAAAAACAGCTAAAGGACATCCATATCGAATATAATGACATTCTAGCAATTTCCCAATCATAAATAAATGAATAAATAAGAACTCTTTTCATGGAGCTACTAGTATTACAGAGTCTGTGCCAAATCTTGTTTACCCGTATGAGAGCAAGTAAAAATATAGTTGCAGGCAATAATGATCGGGCCCAAGCACCTGTGCTATAGAAGCCTGGGCACGCCAGAAAAGTGGAAAGTGGACACAGTGGACACATGCATTTAAAGGGGACATACCAATACCATTATGATATAATTTTTGAATAGACCGACTTTTATGTTGAGACCTCCAAAAGCGACCCAGGAAATTATTATCCAAGTTTAATGCATCATCACGGCTGACCTGTTTGAGATAACAACAATTCCTTCGCACTTTTGCATCCTTAATGTCTTAAGATCATATTGGCCCAGTTTGGTAGTGATCATATAATTCCCCTGGGAGAAGTATATCAAATTCAATTGGGTGCATTTACAAAACACCCAAACTAACTGACTTCCTGTAGAGGAGAGCCTATGACACGCACAAGTGAATGTTCAGCCCAATGAGATCTAAATGTGTACTGGGTTTTGCATACAAAGTGTGTATGAGCTATGCAAGCACAGCCCCATGCCACGCCTAAGGCCCAGCTGCTCGGGCGTGTTAATGGCTCCAGATTCCAGCATGTGTGTTGACTTTCATGAATTTTTGAGTACGTTAAGACCTTATGATGTTTTAAGGGGCCTTTACATACTATGACATAATAGGAATAATTCTGAATGATTTCATACCAAGACACTTATGGTAAGGTTTCACACATGCCTCTTTATGAATAATAATCAAATGATATGTTGTTTATTCTATAGTTTTACAAAAAAAGCAAAATGTCTACTTAGATTTCTGAGTTTAAATTGAGAATTTAGATAATAAAGTTTCAACGTTTTAACTTTGCTCCTAACTATCCTCCGTACTTTTTAAACATAATTACTAACTAACTAACTAACTAACTAACGTCTTACAATTATACCAGCTTATGATGGAATGTGAGCGTGTTATCTGTATTTCTGCAAATAGCATTTTCTTCTTTATGGATTACTCTGCAGTGCCTCTACATCCCGAAAATGTCAGAGGGACCACGCTGCTATTCATGCTGGGATGTCGAACATCTCGGAGATGGCGCGGGAACAACGCCACATCCTGCGCTACTACATCCCTCTGATCACCAGGCCAATTTCCTCCTGAGCCGATTATATGGGAGCAGAGCCATGTCCCTCTTCTTTTTTTTTTTTTCTGGCCTTCTTGCATGCTAGCGGTTAGAGCCACCATCATCTTGTTTGTCAAACCCAGTACCTGTCCATCACACATGCGCAAGTGCTTTAATATGTTTAATATGAAACATCACAAAACTGTTAATATTAAAGAAAATAATCAGTCATGATGAATATGGTGGAAAACAAAGTCCAGTTTATTACACAGCATTTCAACAAGCTGAAGATCTAAAGATTTATATTTCTATGTATACGTTTTATCACATTTTTCTTAACATATTTTTATAAAAAATATAAAACATAAAATCTATTCGATTATAAAGCTAAAAAGGTTGAAGCACTTATTGATGCCATACTGATGAGAAATCTACCATGGCACAGTATTTTCTAAAGTTATAAGAAAATAAGAGACGAAATTTAGTTTGTCTCTAGAAACCTGGAAGTGAGGTTTATAAATACAGACGCGGATTAGGAGCAGCATAAAAAATATTTTAGTTTCAATATTCTGGGTTTAAAGTCAGACTAAAACTTTTATTTATGTTGGTCCTAATCCTCTTCTGTACACCGAAGATAAAGTGCTGAATAGTGTTATTTTAAGCCATAATGCCACCATCATGTCAGTCTTTTAGTAAAAATCAAGTGCTAATATTTCGAGAGACTACTGAAAACGTAAAAAAATAATAATCCAAAGACTTTCTTCAAACTTATGTTCATGTGTTGACGAATGTTAACAAGAGGCAGATTGTCGAGCACTGGTTTCAATTTAAACAACACAAAGGGCAAAACTGATGCAATAAGATGAACAGATGCTGAGAAAGCTTCCAGTAATGCAGCTCTTGACTCACTAGCTTGGTCTATTTGTCTTAAATTAAGGATCGGTACAAATTTTATTCCATGATAGTGTGTAGATTGCCCTCCCTAGTAATAGTTTCTTTTAGACCTTCTTTTTCAAAAGTCCTACTCTATTAGTATTACAGGAGCCAGGCTCTCAGTAGCATTCGAGTCACAAGCACAAAAACGACAAACCAGGTCACCAGTATTCTCTAAAATATGCAGCGAGGCTCATTTGGACTTGGCTAACAATCTCTATAGAAAAAAAAGAATCAAACTACAGACAAACAGTCCACACATGGTTGTACAAGAAACACCATGTATGAACTTTTCTTTATGTCATGATCAAATTCTATCCCTAGACAGCGAAGGCTTCTGGATATCAGATCATCAAACCGAGTAGAGCTTCTTTATAAGTACGTCCAGCTTTGACAGTTGGAGGTCTGATCTTTTCCTGGCACAATGCTGAAGACCAAAATAATACCAAATCCTTGGGAAAAAACAAACAAACAAAACTATCTATTGTGTCTCTGCTTAGATGCATAGATCTTCCCCCTCTAAGCTATCCTGGGAACAGCTGGTGTGAGGTGGGAATGAACCCTGGATAAGACGTCCACGTCTAGGCAATTTAGAATCACCAATCTGCCTGGAGATAGGACGTGACCAGAGAACCTAAAAGAAACCAACATGGATTCTGGGAGGACATGCGGATCTCTTTACAGTAGCACGAGCTCAGGATCAACCTGCAGACCCTGGAGCTGTAAGACACTAACAACAACCTGCTGCCCAACATCCTGCTTATCAGGACCATAGCACAAATGCACATAAATTCCTTTGCAAGATACTCTCACCTAAACAAGATGATGAAATTTGAAGTTAAGGCTAAGGGTGTTGCTTAAGAACCCACTCAAGGGGAAGCCCTGGGATTTTATCGCTAGGTCCAAACCTTAACCACAGGACTAAGGTTGGAGCTTGTTAATCTTCTCCTTCTAAACTGGGACTCCAGGGCCTGCAGGGCAGAAACCTGTACTGTTTGTTCTGCCCCAAAGTGCTCTGCCCGTCCCCCATTCCTTCGTCTTCTTCTTGGATGGTTTCATTACACATATAAGCAAGATATTGCGTGAGCATGACCAGACCGACCAGCATCGCTCCTCCAAACAGCATGAGGCTCGGCCACATCAGGCACTGCAGCGCGATGCGCAGGTTGTGTCGCTTCGTCAGGATGGCGTCCTCCGGGTAGCGCCCTTCGCTTAGATGGCACCTGATAGCCTGGCCTCGCAGTTTACCCAGGACTTCTTTGATTCTTTGAGCTTCTTCTACCACGTCGGATTTGTTTTGGTGGTTTTTCGGGGTGTAGAAACACTAAGGGGACAAATATGCAATCAGCAAAGCATCCAGGAAGTGTGAAGTGTAATCATGCCCATTTATTAACAGCAGTACCTCTGGGCTCAGGTTCACGGCGGCTTCATCGTAGCGCAGATGCAACGGTTTTTCAGAAGTCACAGCTGTGACATTCACCAAGACCTTCAGACACGGATAAGCGGTGCTTCGTTCATCAGACTCATTGAGAAACTCAGTCTGGATCAGGGAGCAGTTGGTGGCGTCTCCCCAGTCGCTGCAATGCGAGAGATAAACATCTTAAAGTCAGGCTAAGAATTATAATGGGAGTTTATTTTAGAAAAGCCTAAACATACCTGAATAATCGAGGTAACTGTCAAGGAACATTTTTCGACTGACATGTTTTAATAATTTAATTTAATTAGAAACCATTAGAAATCACATTTGCTGCCCCTAATTTAGTCGCATCCAATTCCCACCCGTCATTGGTGCAGTTCCTCCATCAAGGCTACTATATTCGGAGAACCCATGTGAGAGTCTTCAGCCCTCATTTTAAAACATTAGGTAAATATAACATTGAAGTTAATGAACATTTCATACTGATTTTATTTTATAAGAGTCAGAAGCATCACTTGAAACTATTTTATGTCCAACAATATTTTTTAACCCAACAGAAGTGTAACATTTCCAATAACATTCCCCAGCATTCCAGTGAGACGCCAATCGGTAACTTGCTTGTCCTCCGTTACCTGTGGATACACGGCTTTACCACAACGATCCCCACCACGAAGTACATGAGGATGGAGAAGGCCATCATGGTGAAGCCCAGGAGCAGTGCTCTCTCCTCTCCAACGCTGCAGACAGGAATCTGTGTTTTGGCCTTCTCACCAGCACCAGCACCAGCACCACCATGGTGTCTTCTCGACTGCGACTCAGGCAATGTGTTTGGGTGCTGAAGGATGTCTCTGCAAGAGCACGGTGTTGCACGATTGAGATGAAGGAATGAAAGAGAGAAGTATTTTAAGAGGACATCATGTTTTTTAAATACATAAATACAAACGATGAACTTGCATCAGGTCCATTTTTAGCATTTATTACTTAAGTTAAGTGAGTAAGTAGTAAACACTCCTATACTGCTTGGGTATGTAAAAGTATGTTCAGTTTGATGAGTATTCATCTTGATGTTAACTGTTAGCATCAAGCGTTGTCCTTTTACTTACCACCTGCCCTATGTGCCCTATGTAAGGTAGTAAGTTCATGGCTACCCTTGAAATCTATTTTATCAACTTTTATCGAATGCTAGTATGTCAACTGTAGGTCAGGCTAAGACACATGCACGCACCAGCTAGCAAGAGCAAAGTTGTCTACACTACAACATAAGCTCGCACCACATCAGCTATGTTCACACCGACCTACAGTACATTGAAAGAGTTAATGTAGCATGTGGTACAGTTTCAGCATTTGTAGCTTTTCCTGGCTCAGCACATGATGTAGTGGTTAGTACTGTGGACTTGCACCTCCAGGGTCTGGGTTCGATTTTCACTTTGGGTCTGTGTGCTTGGAGTTTGTTTGTTTTCCCTGTTCTTGGTAGGTTTTCTCAGGATGCTCTGGTTTCCTCCCAAAGTCCAAAGGCATGCAGATTTCTTCTATGAGGAAACTACACAGATCCGCAAAGCACTGATTTGTGTTTATAAGTTATGACTAAGTTAAGCCTTAAATTGTCACACATACTGTACATTACTGCAGAGTGGAATTCTTTCTTTTCGTATCCCAGTATTGGGGGCTGGGGGTCAGAGTGTGTGATCTGCCAAAATACAGCGCCCATGGAGCACACAGGGTTGAGAGCCTTGCTCAGGGGCTCACAATGGCAGCCTGGTGGAGCTTGGGCTTAAACTGACAACCTTCTGATCAGTACCCCAGAGGGCTAAGTATGTTAAGTGGAGCCATATCCTAAATGTTTTTTTCTTTTTTTTTCTTTCTAAGGTATGAAGGTTTACAGTGGCGATCATTTATAGCACTCATACTGTCGCTATTAATACCCCTGATTTAACTCACTCAGGTACAACCTCGTTGATCAAACACAGTTAATTTGACTTTCAGTCATTTGGATTTTTACAGATTCAATAAGCAGTAGATCATAAGTGGAAAAAATAAATAATGCTAGTTATTGGTATACAGTTCCCCAACTGCTTCATCATGACTGTACTATCATATTCCACTTCTCTCCGTATTACATTTCGGAATCTAGCTTACATCTTTACCCAAAGGTCCACCGATTGGTTCTTAATATATCTCATTAATGATCCATATGGTTCATATCGTCATAGCCCCGAGTCTATAACTCTCGCTAGGACTTTATCTATTTCCCCTGGATCGAATCCAAAAAAATAAAAAATAAATAAAATATGGATTGCTAGTTTCCTGCCAAAATCAGGCCCTCACCTCGTGCGCCGTCTCCGGAGGTTGATGTGAACAGGAATGCTGAAGGAACCTCGAGGGGACGGACTCAGAAGCATGCCTAATTTTGATTCGGATTCACACAGTTCCTGGCCTTGTTCGGTGCACACGCTTGTGTGCGGTGCCGCGGAGGGCACTTTGGGGACGGGCATCTTACAGCCAGAGTAAAAAAAAATAATAAAAAAAAATCAACCAGGCCTGCCTTTTGAGATCTAATGCCCCAGGCAGGGGTTTCTATAGGAACCGCCACCGCCAGGCAACATAATAATTATGTCCAACGGGACCATTATTTCAGCTGGATGTGTACTCGTACAGTACAGGCCTACGAGTCTGAGTCCGCGATCACCAGCTACATTATTTATCAAAAACTCTACACATCCTCAGTTATAATTTTTTTTTCTCTCTTTCCTTTTTTTCTTTTTCAAAAAAATCAATGTTCCTCCTGAATGATTTCCAAGTACCCTGTTCTCGTTAACGGACGTTGGCCAGTATCAGACCGCTGCGGTTTCTTGGACGGTTTCTACAAACAGACTGAGGGATAACATGTTCATCATGTCAGATTATACAATCAGGATCCTTGAATGATAAAGCTGCAATTAAAGATGATTACCGTGGTCTGATTACATCATCAATCCTGGTGATCTGTGTTTACAAGGTTTTGTTTATGATGCTGCTTCTTTATGGCTCTCCCGTGAGTTTTGCATCATCCTCCTCCCTCCTGTGACTGGTTTTATTATTAAAACTTAAAAACTTTCAGAAACTGGCTGAATTAGTTATAAGACCACAGATCTTAACTTAGAAACAGGAACACACGTTTTACTGCGACAGGCCGCAAAGTGCCTGAAGTGCGGTGAAGTGCTCGCCCTATCATCCGGAGAACGCTGGTTCGATCCCTGGGTGATGCTGTAGCCTCGCGCAGCTGAGGGCCTAGAGAGAGCAAATTGGCCGGGTGGGATGGGAGACACTTAGTGCCCACACATTATTCACGGCTCTACAGCCAATCAGGGGCGTCCGTGAGCTCATGCAAGCGGAAGGAGGGGATAGCGCTGTCCTCCGAGTGTGTTACACCGCCCCCCCCCCCAATAGTGTGTGAGCGAGCAGTTCGAAAAGATGTGATTGCCTGGCGTCACGTGGCTTGGTGGAACCACGTGATAGTCTTCAGCCCTCCCGATTGAGTAGATTATTGTGGGAGGAATTGTACTACTAAATAATATATAAATAAATAAAAAGAAAATCAGTTGTTTTTGGCACAATCTCAGTCAGAAGTGACCTCATTTTCCGTCTTGTATCTTAAGTTAGATGCTTTTTAATCATTACGTGATTTATAGGTCACTGTGTGGCTTAACGAACAGAAAACTGAAAATGAGAGCCAAAAATTCGCCAAAAAATTTGAGCCTACAAAGTCCTTCAGGAAGTCTGGAGAAATATTCCTCAAAACTATGACATATTAATTAATAAGTAGTGGCTTTTGTAAAATACTGTACATTATAAATAGTACAAATACAATAATCCAGTGAACACTATTAACAAAATACTGGAAGCATTCTATTTATAGCCGCTACTGTATATCATCTGCAATGTGTGCTCTCAATATCGCTTCAGGCCTTTATGCTGTACAGCACAACCCATCCTGTCCTATGGAGAATCTTTGATTGAAAAAAAAAAAGAAGCATCACTCGTCTTACCCCAAAATATGCATTCTCCTTTCTTCACGCGGCAGCGCGGCTCACGTCGGGATTTCTCATTAAAGGCTTTTGACTAGAGCACGGACCTCATACGGTGTTCACACTTGTTCGACTGCACTTTATTAACACGTCCATGCGTGAATAATGAACGCGGAATATCAAAATAGCATTCATTATTCACGAAACGCTGAGGTTAAAAACACGGAAACGTCGAAAATACAATGCGGCACACCTGCGCGGCTTGAGCTCCCGCGGCTAAAGGGCCTGGCAGCGCGCGAGTCAATCAACAAGCCCGCTATTCACAATGTTGAGTGTGAAGGCCTGAGGATACGGGATATTATCCAGAAAGATGCCTTTTGAAATTATTTATAGTTTCTCCTGTTCACTGTTCACTCTTTTTTAAAGGACAATAACTTTTTTGTTTCGGATGAACAACACATCTTGACATCAAGTCGGTTAAGGCTGTTGGTTACTGATCGGAAGGTCGGGGGTTCGAGCCCCAGCATCGCCAAGTTACCACTGTTGAGTGGTATGTTGCTACCATTTTTTAAAGTCTTTTTTTAATCCCACCATCTTGTAGAAAGCATCCATATTTGACTAGGACCAAATAAATCCAATGCAATGTTATCAGCTAACATGCTAACCCCAGCAATGCTCATTTGGAAACTAATATGCTGTTCATCTTTCCACAAATTGCCTTGAATTTAAAATCACTTAAAAAAAAAAAAGAATCAAATTGCAACTCATCTTTATTTTAACACGATTAATAATACATGGCCTCGTCCTGCTGCTGGTCAGTGTACTATTTCAGAGGCTTTGACCTTACGCGAGACGCGATCAGGCTCGCGAGATAGAAACCCCTCTCCTGCACAAGAGTGGTTTTGTTTATTTAATAAAAAAAAAAAATCTGGTTGTGTTTTTTTCCCTCTTGTGTGTAACCATGATTGAAAAATCAGCAGCGGGCGAGCGAGAGATGCATTGAGACGGCTTTCATGCAGGAGAGAAAGCCTTAAGTGAGAGCGGCACGTCTCTCCTTTATTCCTCAAACGGAGCGATGATGGCGCTTGGGTGAAAAAACGATCGTTGTAGGGAGGCACACTGATGGATTACAGACGAAAGAGGAAACTTTCTATGGTTACAATTGGACTGCTGTTTTTCCTGAGTGGTGTTGAGTATGGTGAGTGTCTGTGTTCGGGGATTTAGAGGTTAGAACGAATAGTTTGAAGACTGAATACAAATTGTGTGTGTGTGTGTGTGTGTCTGTTTGTGTGTGTTACCATTTCTCTAGGTGCCAAAAAAGCACTACTGAAAACAAAAAAAAAGCAAAAATGTGTAAAAGAATTTGGCAACCAAAAAACACAGGCTTATATGAGACTCTTATAATAAATTCTTCTTAATTATGATGAAATAAATGTGTTACTTTTTTACAACACTATCATAAAAAAATGTTATAAATTGATCTGAGTTTATAATATCACTGATGCGAATAACGTCCAGCCTCAGGTTCAGGAAAAAGAGGTGTGGCCTATAAAACTTTTATTTGTAATGAATGAGGCATAAATGGAAGGGTGTGTGGCCTGTAAACCTGCCAATCCCCAAATCAACAAAAAGGTGTAGTCGGGATTGTATCGATTCCCGACGAGTCCCTAATTTCTCATCACGATACTGTGCGACCTGCTGAGGGTAAATGAGGAGCGCAAACTTCTGCTTCAGTATACAGTTGAATGACTTCTTTAACCTGACCTACAGTAACCTGACCTCTCTCTCTCTCTCTCTCTCTCTCTAAGCGGTTATCCTCCCCACTATATGGAGGTATCTGCAGATCCTCGATGCACCGCCGTACTTCCTGGGACTCGGCCTGTCCGCGTTCAGTTTCAGCGGACTCGTGACGGGGCCGTTATTCGGGCGCTGGTCTGATAGAACCCGCGCGACAAAGACCATCATCCTTTTCTCGAACCTCTTTGAGATTGTAGGTGAGTGTTGAACGACAGTGCGAAAAAGTTCCATAGTAACATGTAATCGATCAGGAATAACACATCATTGGGGTTTTCGGTTATAGGAAAATAATTAACAACAGTGAGGTACTGTTACGCTTGATTAATTTACACGTCCTGGAGTGTTTCGTTTTTCTAATAACAAAGCAAACTGGCCACACTTTCTGCATTACACTGGAGTAGCAGGGACCAGTTCGGCGGATGCACCACATGTTCCGGGTCGAAGTAGGAAACGAAGGCGCTGCTCACATACAGTAATGATGTTCTAGGAAGGAGTCTCCAGTTCTAGAGCTTGTTAACGGTATTCCGTATTTTACAAGCTATCATTTTAAAAAAAATAATAAGTCGTATTTTTATATCAAGAGCCAAAAGATAAAAGTAATTCTCCCTATTGGCGTTCAAGTCAAACTGGGACTTTGAATTTTCTGTGTAAAAGTGATTGACATTTACAAACAAAATAAAACAGGCCATACGACCGTAAGTGACTATCCCGGCAAAGGGGGTTCAGAGCCCACTGTAGTCGTTCCCGTGGACATTCAGCGAGTGGAACGCCTGATCCTTGAAAACATATCCTGCACGCTACAGGAACTCAGCTGGGAGTTATTGCCACATCCCCCCATACAGTCCTTTATTCATTTCCTTAATAAGTAAAACGTAATCATCAGTCTGCACCGCACCACCCTGTAGTTGATTATTTTGCTTTAACCGAAATGGGTTTATTCCTTGCGTAGCTCATATTGTACAATATTTCTTCACGAAGGAAACTTCATGTACTTCATCGGCTACTCAAAGTGGCTTCTCCTGTCCAGTCGATTCGTTGCAGGTACGAGAGTTTAGACACATTGATTTCAAAACACTTATTATTAATTACTTCTCACACAGTCATTCGTCTTGTTGATCATTTTTCGAAACTCACACTTCGCAACACGACTCCTATCCGAAATGATCTCAGGAGTCGGCGCTGGCGCAGGTTCGTCCCTGTTCGGCTTCCTGACGAGGACGACCATCCCCGAAGAACGAGCCGGGGTGTTTGCCGCTGTGATGGCATCGCGCCAAGCCGGACTTCTGATCGGTCAGTCTGATATGATATGATCCTTTAGAGTCAGACTACATCACTGAGAACTGACTACATTGTCGTTTAAAACCTAACACGCGTTCCTCAGACAGAAGCGGACGGAAATGAATTGGAACCACAAAATAAACCTGCAGACAGAAGAGATGAGTGCAGATAGCGTTAGGACTTCCTCATCGTCAGCATCCTTAAATACAGTATGTTGTTTAAAAAACACGGAGGATTTGGCACAACCGCCAGCATATAGGTTCAACGTTTTTAATTTTAGAAGCACTTATTTGAGAACGTCCATTGAATTTTCAACAAGGGTCATTAATACAGCACATACTGTGGGTTCAGAAGGGCGTCTTGTCGAAATGAAAGAACGAATCGTATTTCTGGAACAATATCTTCCCACCCTAGAGTAGAGAGGATAGAAAGCGATAGAAAGCGATAGAAAGGGCAGGTCTGATTGTGCCAGTTCTCCCATAACGATGTACCTTATTGTTTTTTTAGGGCCTGCTTTTAACATTTTCCTGCGTTTGTGTGATTTTCACCTGGGGCCGTTCATCGTGAACAAGTACACTGCCCCTGGGGTAAGATTTCCTAAATGAGCAGTATTATTATCTGCTAAATTCTTTTTGTTTTTGTTGTTTTCATTTTTAGATTTGTTGATAAATCTCCAGGTGGCATGGAGCGTAGTGGTTAGCACTGTCACCTTGCACCTACAGGGTACGGGTTCGAATTCCCGGCCAGGTTCGATTCCTGTCTCTGTGTGCATGGAGTTTGCATGTTCTCCCTGTGATTGGTGGGTTTCTCCCGTGTACTCCGGTTTCCTCCCACAGTCCAAAGACCTGCAAATTAGACTACTGGCGTCCTCAACTTGCCTGTAGTGTGTGAGTGTGTACCCTGTGATGGATTGGCACCCTGTCCAGTGATTACCCCACCTCGTGCCGAACGACCCCCCCCCGAAATTGTTGCTCATCTTAGCTGTTTGCTCTGACTGTTGTGGCTCAGCAGTAGCTCTATTACATAGGGATAAAGGGAGTATAAGCTATAAAAGAATTTAATATCCGGGCGGTATTTCAGCTAGAGTATGGAACTCGTTCAAGAAATAGTAAAATATGGGACCTTTAAATATTCATGTTGAAGTAGTTATGGTCCATCACACCAGTCTGTCATGTTTTATACTTAAGTCGTAAAATACAATCGTCTATCATATGACAAATTTCCCCCTTCCTGCATATGTTGGCAAAATTCCAGCTCATATTGCATTTGGAACGATTCAATCCAGATGTTTAATAAAAGAAATAATAATAATGATAATGAGGTAATACTGATACACGACAACTCTTTCCCCTGTGCATGCTCCAGCTCTTCATGTGTGCCATGTGGCTGGTGCTCCAGGTAGCCGTGGTTTTGCTGTACTGGGACGTCCCTCCTCTGGACTCCGTGCCTGAGATGTACACTGCCCTCCGCTGTGTTAGGGAGGAAGTGTGCTCGCGGGGCGAGGACGATACAACAGGGTCAGGATCCTCCACCATGCTGCTATCTGAACAGACTGAGGCGCAGCTTTCAGGCGAACTCGAGCCAGACGAGCTCGGAGCAACACCTGCCTCAGATAGCCCTCGCTCCCTGGATGACCCCTTTGAGAAGTTCAGTGCCAGCCAAGGTGCGTTTGATGTTCGCAGCCAGGGCTGTGAACATATAATGATTTCATAATCTTTTTTAAATTCATTTATCTACAGTTAGTGAATCTAATGGACTATAAAGGGGGCCGTTAATATACTGTATACAGATCTTCTTGGTAGCTCCAATGGGAAAAACAAAAAAACAATACCAGGTTTCTCTTTAGGAATAATCTTGCTATAATAGCTATTCTGATGCAACTTTCCTGGCACAAGGGTTATTCTCAGCATGATGCTACCACTAACACACTTTGTGTGTTTCATAAGGACGTTCTCAAAGCATCCAGAATCCAACTGGAGCCTTCCAATTAGCCACAACGTGGGGGCAACGATGTCTTAAGTGGCGTGCTCCAAATGAGAAAATCGCAAGCCTTTTTCGCTCCAATTGCATCACCTCAGTCGACTATGTTTTGGCCATATTAAAATCTGCGCATAGCGTGGTACCCTGACATATCAAATAAAATGATTTCATAAACATTATAAAAAAGATTAAGATGGCTGAAGACGCATATTCCTACATTAAGACAAGCTTTTAAACGTTTTGGTATAATTTGATTTATTCGATTGATACTTACTGTCTTCTCACATCAAACTGTCTTTTTTTTTAAAGGTGTTTGTTTATTATATTTTGATGTGAATTTAAATGAAGAGGCAAAGAAAGTGAACATTTTGAAGTTTTTTTTCTAGTTTAAGGATCTAAAGTGCTGAGCGAGTAAAAGGAACAAAAAATTATTTAAAAAATAATAAATAAACAATAATTTCATTGCGAGATCATGCAAAGCTTAAGTTTTTGATATGTTCCAGCTAAAAATGTAACAATTTCAAGATCGAGGTTTCTAACGAATTAAAGATGAGACAGAATTCTTCCAACCAATCATAATGCAGAAGGCAGGATTTCGTAACCTTGCTCAGTTTTGCAACGTTTTTTTTGATATATATATAATTATTATTTTTTCGTTGATGTCAGTACAAACAAATATGTTGTAGCTATGCTGTAGAAATATCTATAAATGTTAGGGGGCGGGGTTCTCAGAACATTTCAGAATCTTTTCTGAATTGTCTTTGAACCCGAAACCCAAACAGTTTGCTTGCTGTCTCTCGGTCTCTTCTCTCATCACTTCCCCCCCGGAGTGAAGGGAGCTGTGGATTATACTGTAGATAGACCCTCCACCATTGTGTGTGTGTGTGTGTGTGTGTGTGTGGGCGGGATCACTCATCATCGATTCGTCCTGCTGTGACTGCAGGAGATCATCTCAGACCCTGGAAAGTCTTTATTGACCTGTGCACCTTTTTCACGTTCGTGTGTTTTGTAAGATATTGCGATAGCGCTTGTATTGATCCATGCCAGAGCTTTGTCTCTTTCACTTATCCATCTCTTTCTGTCTCGCTCTCTCTCTTTTCTTCTGTCTAGAGTTCCTCAGGGAGGAGGTGGTGGTTCTCCTGACTGCACAGTTCATCACGCTTTTTAATCAGACCGCACTCGAGGTGCGTTCTTTCTCATAGATGCTTTACTTGGGCCATCATTGATTAAACTATTATTGTTGGGGTGGGGAGGGGGGGGGGGGTCGTACGGATTTGAAATTCTTCAATCAGATAAAATCTTTTGTAAAGGTTACAAGGCAAATCACGATGCACTCCTTATAATGTTATTGTTTCTATGGCAACAGCTTACACCGAAACTAGACACTAGTATAGCAGCTGCATGATGTTTTACTGGTTGATGTGGAGATGTTTTCCGGTAAGGACAATTTCGGTTAAAATTTTACAGAAGGAGTCTCCAGTGTCAGCGCTTTAAGTTTTCTCACTTCTTCATCTTCATCTTTTGTTTGATCAGAAGACTAAAGAAAGCTTGCACGAGTTCAAAAAGTGCGAGGGTTTATATGACAAAAGTTTTTATCCAAAACTGTAAACTCGTTCAACAAATCAACGGAAAATTTGCAAGTTCGATTCCCGGATGATGCTACAGTCATCCTTAATATGGAGCCTAGAGACAGGGAGGGGTGGCACACCTGCACTACTGCATCAATCAAGGGCACGTTTCAGTTTCTGCATGTGGACTGGGCGGATAGCGCTTTCCTCTGAGTGTTTAATCTCGCTCCATTTATCGATGATGCACAAGCAGCAGTTTGATGGCTTCGTGTGCATCGGGGGAAGCCGGTGCTAAACGACACCCTCTCTGGTTTATAGCTGTCTCTGATGGGCCACGCCTTAACAACAACTGGACGCCACTTAGTTCGGACGAAAATCAGGAGGAAAAAAAACCTTCATGTGCTGTTGTAGTAAAAATACATTTTTAATCACGTTTAATTTATTGCTGTGATGAAGTCTCAAACTTACTACACTAAGAGATCTCACATCTCATCATCTCTATGGAAACAACCACTGACTTTGAAAAAAACAAAAACAAAATGTCTGCCTTTGGTTTATAATAGTATTTACATCGTGGCAAAGTGGTGAGGAATAATGCCGCCCTTTCCAGACCATGGTGACACCTTTGACGCAGAAGTACTTTGGGTTCGGTGAGCTTGGCAACAGCGTGATGTACGGCCTGTGCGGCATCGAGGTGATCAGCGGGTTCTTCCTCGTGCGCTGGCTGAGCCGCATCCTGGAGGAGCGTGTGCTACTCGTCGCCGGCCTGCTCGTGAGCTTCGTGGCCTGCATCTGGTGCCTCGTCTTCCTCGCCGACCCCAAAGGTAAGCATGCATGTGAGTGAGTGTGTTATAAAACGCGAGAGCTCTGTTGGCCACATGCCCGGACAGACTGGCACACACCTGCGTGCGGACAGCCACAATATGCTGGCTCTGTTTGATGCCAGGTGGAGCGTGTAGAGCGATGCTCTTTTCTTCCCTTTGCAAATATCAAGGTGTTGTTGGTTTTTTACTTTTTCATGAAAGGAAAATTTCATTTTGAATATCTTACATTAGGGTGCAGAAGAATTTCGAAGCCTGTCATATTGAAGATGTACAATTCCTCAATACGGTTTTTAATTATTTATGACTGCCTGCTGTGTGCGCAGCGAGAAATAAAACCAACGTAGGATAATTAAAAAGACACAGATGTTTGCCTGGATCACAAAAGTGTTCCATGACCAATAAAAAAAAAATCAAAGTGTGCCTCTTTTAAAACTTATAATTTTCCACTAACACTGAGTTTCCTTTATCTTGTACGGTCTTGTCATATGTGTGTGGATGTGTGATCAGGTGGCTTTGCTCTGGAGCTGACCGAGTTCATTATTGGCGTGTTCCTGCAGCTGCTGGGGCTTCCCTTCGTTGCCGTGTCCCAGGTGTCCCTCTTCTCCAAAGTCACCGCAGAGAAGACGCAAGGTGAGTGTGAGAATCAAATTAAACCAAATGAATGAAATCTTACAAGCTCTTGTTGCCAGGTGTCTTATTATGTTGTGTGTGTATGTGTATTTATATTTCTGACATGTAGGCTTTAGTCAAGGTGTACGGCGGTCTGTTGGAGGTCTTGCCACCATCCTGGGGCCGCTTTGGGCTGGTGGTTTAACTGGAAACTTGTATGTGATGCTGGGGATGATTCTGTTCCTCCTCACACTCATCATGGTCAGTGCAAGCTTTGGTAGATTTCAAGGTCAAAATGCGCCCTCATGTAGCTTAGAAATATGATTGGCTTAAAATTGTCCAATGGTTAGTCAGCTAGCATAAGGAAGCTAAGAACGTCCTGGGCGTAAGGCAACGTTTTGAATGTGTGAGCATAACCATCTCCAGACTATCTACCGTAGCCACTACATTGATGATTCAACCATGGATGGTGTGTGTTGTTATCGGTCAGATTATGATGGCGCTGTCCTATGAGAAACTGGTGGAGCCGCCCGTGGTGCAGCATGCAGACGACCCTGAGAGCGAAGCATAGCAGAAGAAGAAGCCGCACTCATCCGCACTCCAATCTGTACAGGTGAGGAAGAGAAGCACAGTTGGATTTTTATGTCACATGGTAACATGATTCATAGTTTTAGCTAGGTCGCTAGCTATCTAATTTTACTCAGACTTGCTAATCTTATGTAGCAACAAAACCTTTATTTTCCTGACTTTTTATGCAGACTGGTTACTTATAAGTACCTGTGTAGCTTGTTAACTTTTAGCGGGACTAGTTAAATCTATACATCTGAAAATTTAGTTACGCAGAGCTGTCCAGCTAGGTGTCATGGTTAGCACTGTCGCCTTGCACCTCCAGGGCCGGGGTTCGATTCCCGTCTCTGTGTGCATGTTCTCTCCCTGTGCTCGGTGGGTTTCCTCCTGATACGGCGGTTTCCTCCCACATTCCAAAAACATTCCCAAAAAGTGTTCCCAAATTGCCTGTAGTTTGTGAGTGTATGTGTGTGTGCCCTGCGATGAATTGGCACCCTGTCCAGGGTGTACCCCGCTTCGTGCCCTAAGCCTTCTGGGATAGTCTCCAGGTCCACGCGACACTGAATACAGAGTAAAGCAGTATAGAAGATGAGTGAGCTGTCCAGCTAGCTAACTTTCATCATGAAGGCTGGCTACTTTTATGTTAGCTCTTAAGCAGTGTGAGTCATGTATACCAGATTAGCTCCCTTTATATAGCTGACTAGGTATTTACCTATCATGCAGACTAGCTACTTTTAGACAGGACTAGCTACAGTAAACAAATAAGCTAATTTTATACAGCCAACATGTTGACCAGCTGGCTACTTTTACACAGTCAAAAGGGTAATTAATGGTGGGCCAGCTAGCAAAGTTTTAACTAAAGAGTTAACCTTTAAGCAGACTAGCTAATTTTACATAGGCAAACATTGTTAGTAGCAGAGTAGCTAATTTTATGTAGCTGACCAGTTGATTAGATTTCTTGCTACTTACTTTTTGTTTCTTCTTTAGCTGACAACTAGTTAACATTTAAGCCAAAAAGTTAGTTATGCATAATCAACCAGCTAGATAATGTTTATAGTTTATCTTTAAGCAGCCTCAGTAATCTGCAAAAGGTTAGTTTTGCTTGCCGAGCTGAACAGCTAGCTAATGTTTACGCAGACGAACTATTTTTATGTCGCTGACTAGCGAGTTAATTTCACGTCGACTACCAAGCAAATCAACTTTAATCTATATTAGGCATTTTTTATTGCTGGTATCCATTTAAAAATGATGTGTAATGGAGTAGGTAGTTAACTTTTACATGGGTACAATAAAAGCTAGCTAATTTAATGTAGCCTACAACTACTAGAAAATAACTATGTGTTGTTGATTAGCATATTTATTTATTTATTGATTAAAAAATTCCATTTGTTATGGATTTTTTTCCTGGTTATTTCAGTGCCATGTGCTGTAGTGAGGACACCCGTGATCTGACATTCGGAATTAATTCTTTGGAAAATTTCTTTTTCCACTTCAATATGTATTAAATGAAATGTTGCTGCTATGATACATAATTAAAAAAATGAAAATAAAAAAAAATCTGGTAAATTAGCGAAACAGATTTTTATGGTTTACACATACTGTATGCTCCAGCTTTAGCCATATCATTAACTACATTATCATCTGATACACGGCGCGGAGGTAGAGCCTAAGCATCACAGGTGATTTATGGTACCATTAGCGTATGTTGTTGCATTGGAGTGGTTTTCTGTAGGACGCTTTAAATCAGTAAAGATGACTATAGAACAATTTCTGCAAAAATGCTAATGCAGGTGATGTGAGTTAGCATTATATATGGCGAGCCATTCATCCTCAAGTCCTGGTCTGTCACCAAGAGCACTTTTCATAACGTTATTTATCAAACAGAGTTAACAGTCCTTTCAGTCATTAGAACTCACCATTGATAAAAAAAAATAAACATATCGACGAATTCCTGAGAAAAACATTAGATCTTATTTTGATACCAGATTAAAGAAACACCGCTTAGTATTGGACCAAGTGTTGTGGCCTGTTGACGACATGAACGAGACAAAATCCGCTCCGTTTGCGCCATTATGTCTCCAGATGGCCAAGTGAAATGAAAAGATGTACGATTTTATTTTATTTCCATTCAGGACGGCAGCTCACGGTGGTCCGTCTGGCCCGGGGTTGAGGTGTGTGTGGTGCTCGGTGGAACAGATGCCGGAGCGGTGGTAGTTACCTTCTCGTGCCAGGAGCAGCAGACCTCAGACAGCAAGAGGGATGGACACACACATGCACACCACTCTCACACAGCACACGCATACAAACGCCCACACATATGCTCTCACACACACACACATGCACACCTCAAACACACACACACACACACACATGCACAACTCATGCACACACACATGCACACCCTCATACAGCTCTGCTCACGGTATTTGCACAGATTGCATAAAAAGTGTACAACACTGAAAATATATAAATGCATTTGTTTGCATTTTTTTTTTTCCAGACATGCTTTGTGTTAATGTGTTGCTTTGATTTGTGTCTAGTTTGCAGTGAGTGTACAGATGAGGGCGCTATTCCTCCACAACATTGACTGTGTGTGTGTGTGTGTGTGTGTGTGTGTGTGTACGGACGTGCTTTTATATCTTAGTGGGGACCAAGTGTTTTTAAAAGGATTGTAATATCTGATGCTGTGTGGAAATTTATTTACAAGGCTTTTGTTTGTTTGTTTGTTTGTTCGTTCGTTTTATTAAAAAAAAATCTAAAAAACAAAAAAAGTTTTATTTTTCATTACTGAGGTTAGGGTTAAAATGATAGCGTGATAATATCAAAGTGGACATGTTTTTATTACTTAGTGGGGACCGAGTGTTCCAAGGATTGGAATATCTTACAGTTGGCAGATTTTACCAATGTTTTTGTTTATTTATTTGTTTGTTTTGAAAAAAAAATATCTGCATTTATTTAAAGGAAACAAAAAAATACAGTTTAATTTTGGGTTATGAGATTAGAGTGAGATTGAAGTTTTTGTTTTTTGGTCGTCACTCGAAGATCCTCATAAAGGTAGTAGGTCAAAAGTGTGTGTGTGTGTGTGTTTGTGTGTGTACAAATTTCATCATAAATATAAGAAGTGTCAAACTAAAGTGTTTTTTTTTTTTTCAATAAAACTGCAGCTTTTAATAAGAAAGAGTAAAACATCCAAAATGTTTTTTTTATTTTTTATTACCTAGGGTTATATTTAGTTTTTGGCACGGCGTTACCTTCATGAGTATGTTGATGGAAGGTCCTCATAAGTATAGTAAAGACAAAAATGTATGTGTGTGTGGGTGGGGGGTGTTGGTGTTCACTTACTCACTCACTCACTCAGCACCTATCCAGTTTAAGATTGCGAGTTAGCCTAATCAGCGTGTCTCTGGACTGTAGGGAGAAACTGAAGCGCTGCGAGGACACGGAATGTATCCACACGCGTACCGTCCTCCTGAGGACCTACTGCACCATTCACATTGACCTTTATTATAAATGGTCATAATAACAAGTAGTAAGACAAACACAAGTATGTTTATCATCTTTATGGGAACCTACCTAACCTTGCCACGAGGATAGAAAGATGTACCGGCTTTATTAGCCATGTGGGGACACGGGACTGGTGTGTCCTCATAAGGATTGCTCGAAAAATCTGTGTATGTGTGAGAGAGAAATCGAGAGAGGGAGAGTTGGGAAATAAGTTAACTAAATTATGATGAAATTTGGAATAACTCTCAAACAAACCTAACTACTCTGTAATTTGAATCTCCCCAGCTTCCATATTTACTTTTAATAACGGGAGACGTAGAAGCAGAATGTTTATATTTTTTCCGTCTTGACAAATCTCAGATTAAAGTTGATGAAATGGCAGAACCGGAAGAATCGGCGCTGAATGTTAACGATCCCGTCAAGCAGCTCTCGTTCACTCGCACGGAAAATTGATTTTCGCTATTTACGCACGTCTGTCTCCTGCGTGATTTACAGCTGAAAGCTGGACGAATGAGTGTTTAACCTCTCACACTTTAATCCAGATTATCTCCCAATCCATCCAGTCTCTCTGTGTGGCCTGATGAGTTGGAATCCCAGTGTCGCACATGCACAATCACATTTTCCCAGCAGACCACACACACACACACACACACTATATATATATATATATATATATATATATATATATATATATATATAAACCCACACACACACACACACACACACTCGGGGCCTGTTAATGTGCTTGAGTTAAAAAGAGTCATGACATTATTCATCATAACCCCCCTCATAATTCTGCCAGACACGCCGACCTGATGTTGAGTGACGGCTCGGTAATGATATCCCCTCAGCTCCTTATTGCGCCAGAGAAGGTAAATATTTATGATCCCTTGTGTCCCTGCTGTTAATAAACGCTTGACGAACGTTCCAGCTGCGTTACATTTCAGATTTCTACCTCACCTCTCTGACTCTCTGTTTTCTTGCATCGCCATCTTCAGAGCCCGGTACTTTATCAACCTGTAGGAATGGCAGTAGACCTGTAGAGACACTGATCCAGGATGGCATTTGTCAGAAGGATGTTTTGAAATCTAAACATCTTAATCTAGCGGTTATGCAAATGTAGCGCTGTGTTAAATACGAGGAGCGTTCAAGTCAACCCGGGATTTGTGGTGGAATGAAGGCGTAAAAGCGATTGACTTTTACAGGAGGCTTTAAACGCGGTACAGTGATGAGACTCTTAGCCGCGGTAAAACATTTGATGGTGCCAGCGTTTTAAAGGAGGCCGTATGTCCATGAATGACAATCCTGGCCAAGAGCCCAATGCAGTCATTCTTGTGAACAGATAACTTTTAGCACATTACATGATCTAGGCTGGGAGTTTTTTGCCACATCCCCCGTACAGTCCTGACCTCGTGCCGAGCCATTTTCATACGTTTGGCCCATTAAAGTGCTGGTTCCTGCAAGGCCAGCACTTCAGATGGAAGCCGGAAGTCCGACCATGGCTCCAGTATACTGAAAAAAACTTTCTACCTTGATGGTTTCCAAGCACAAGTGAATCACAGGGAAAAGTGCATTAGTGTAGCTGAGGATTATATAGAGAAATAAAAAGAGTTTTTACTGTGTTCTCTTATTCTGCAAAATCAAAAGTCGTGCTTTGACTTGAACACCCCTCATAATATTACTTACTACAAGTCATATTTATGGTGCTGCTGTGGGGCCATTAGTGGTTCTGTGGTATGGATCTCGCACGCCATGTAAAAGGCCCCAAACTCCGCCCCCCCAGGGGTGCAGATCACCCTTAGTGCTGGTCATAAGCCTGGGTTAAAAAATGTCTGAGTCACATCTGGAAGGGCATCCGGTGCAAAATCAAATGTGCAGATCATAAACAACTCCTTAATGTGAGCAGCCAAACAAAGAGCAACATCTGTTGTGTTCCAGTGCTTGCTTGCTTGCTGGCTGGTCTGAATGAATTTGGAAATGTCTTAACGCCAATGGTTAACAGACATAACCAAGATGCAGACGAGATTAGTTTATTTTTCTAAATAAGTGGCAAAATGAAATATCCATAAAGGAAAAATCTATCGTTAACGAGAGGCATGTTGATAGTTATAATCAACTGCAATGCTCAAGATTTATTTTATTGTGTTGTTAGGTTTTATGCCACATGCCCTTCCCGACGTAATCCTACCATTTTATCCGGGCTTGAGACGAGCAACGCATCCAGTGGCCGGGGTTTGGTCGCTGGGTGGGAATTGAACCCAGGGCTTATTTAATATATTTTGCAATGGAAACTCGCACCTTTAGGGTCGAATGTTTGCTTACATTCTTGTGTCTATGCTCATGAAGTTTGCATCTTCAAATGCTTGTTGGGTTTTAGATACTCTGCTTTCCTCCAACAGTCCAAGGACATGCAAGTTAAGCTAATTGGCTTTACAAATTGCCCATATTGCATGAGTGAGAGTGTGAGTGTGCTTGTGTAAACTGCGATAAGTTGGCAACCCATCCAGGGTGTACCAAACCTAGTGGCCCAAGAGCCCCGGGATAGGATCCAGGCCTGCCTAGTGCCCAAAGTGCTCTGGGACATGCTCCAAGCCACCCTTAACCCTGTACAGAAAAAAGCCCTATGGAGAATAAGTGGGAGAGAGTGAGGGTGGTTTACATATTGGTTTATTTTCACTTTGGTCAACCACTTCCTACATCACCCACAACAGGATTTCCACGATAGAAGTACCAGTAGGATTTATCCCTCACTTCATCTCTACATAAACACAATGATGTGATGGTGCTCGAATCCTGTAAACTGTGCTCAAAAAAACTGTGCTTTCTTGTGAACTCCACCATCTTCGCCCTTGTGCTCTCCACAATCTCTGCCGTAGCACACCTGCGTCAAACAGCTGCATTGCATTCTGCGATGCATTTATGTCCAGGGTTTGGATTTCTCATTACGACAGTACTTAGAAGTTGCTGGTTTGTTTTTGGTGTTTAGCAGTTAAATGTCTTAGAGAACACCAACCCACAAATCAGCACAAATTAGGTACAAATATTACAATATAAACATATATGATGTGGTTCAGGGTGAAGATCGGGTAAGTTTGTTTGTGGACTACATAGCGTTTAAGTTAAATAAAGGTTTATAAATGGCATGAATCTGAAATCTGATCCTGTGTCATGATCTCTTGCAGGTACAGAAAAAAGTTACTCTCTTTTATTTTTTTAGATTTTCATGCACTCGAATGTCCCAAATGTCATTTAGAAGCAGTGTGTGGTGCCCATGTTGCACTCGAAATCCTATTTGACAAGCACGTCAGACGTCACAGAGCAGTCTTGGATTAAACATGTCGGCTGAGCATGCCGAACATCAAAAAAAACACCACGGAGGGCAGCTGGAGGGCAAACTGCGGCGATATAAGAGCAGTGCGACAGCTGCCTCGGTCAAGACCGGGGTCGAAGGGCGCACACCGTAGTGTTTAGTGAGCACGGATATTGCATGGCTCGGCATATGGTGTCGTTCTGAATGAGAGAAGGATCACTTCGTGGACATGACGTTAAACGCATACATACACACATTTTAAAAGGTTCATCTTTGTTTAATCTCGAAGGATGGTACATGCTGAAATCGCTCTTTATATGATTTCCCTAAACGCTTCAAGATGAATAGTTGAAGGATAAACTGGCAGTTACAGGATAAAGCCCGGGCTGGAGTTTTGTGCCAGCATGAGGTTTAAAGGCATTTTGATCCCTTGGCTGGGCACAAACCACTTTTCTTGTCCTAACGACAAATCTTATTTGATATTATGTCTTGTTGAGATGAGTAAATGACTGATGATAATAAATGTATTGTACAGAGTTTCACAAGCACCCCTTACACGCATTTTCTTCTGTGAGCTTAATAAATTACTTTCTGCATTTCCATTTCTAAAAAGTAAAGGAAAAAACTATAGCAGAGGTGTACTCTCGTACTCTCAGTATATGTAGTCAATACAGACTAATCTAACCAGTTCCATTTTTAAGCTACAGTATGTTTAGCTACTATGATTTTTCATTGCATTACAGTAATAATTGTGACACACCCAAAGGAGACAAACAACTAATGATGCAAGCAACTTGTTGCTTACTAGTGTGAACGTACAACAAAACACAATCCATGGTTTACGAACAATTCACTCCCAGTACGGTGATGAGACTCCTAGCCGCAGAAAAGCGGCGCAAAAAATTAAAAGAAGACTGTACGCCTGATCCTTGAAAATTAACGGGATATCCTGTTCCTAACATGCGGAAGAGTGTGTCAGATGCTAAGCAGGCAGAATGATCATGGCCCAGGCTTCCTGAGATACTTGATGGTGTCCGAGCACTAGTGAAACACTGGGATAAGTGCATTAGTGTAGAAGGGGATTATATAGAGGAATCAAGGGAGTTTTAACTATGTCCTAATCATCTGCACAATCAAAAGTCCCAGTTTGACTTGAATGCCTCTTTTTGTTTATTTACAGTCATTAAAATTGGTTGTGGACAAAAAAAATAAACTCTTGTTATGCTGTTGTTGTTGTTCTTACTGCACAACAGAGGACTATAAAGCGATAAACTGCCCATTTAAACATTATGTGACAATTTTGTGTGATGCTAACTGAGTGCATATATAATGTTATAATATTTCAACTCTTCTTAAATAGACTTTTGTGCAAAACCACAAATAGCAATGTTTTTTTTTTTTTTTTACATTTAGAATAAGGAGCTAAATTGTTCCTTTAGCAATAGACCACTGAAATAATGTGGATGAGTATTTCACAACCTAAAGCAGTTTCATTTGCATCACGGCTCCTGGTTCGAATTGACCCTTGCATCCGGTGCGTACTCCTGGCTCTGTTTCAGCGTCTTGATCTCATTAGATGTTTGCATGGAAGTTATTACAAACTGATAAACGTGCCACATGAGGTCAACAAGAGATCGATTGCTAATCTCATTATAAAATCATCCTGAAGGGAAGCGTCTCTCCCTCTCTTTTCCCTCTCTCCTTTCCTCTTTCACACACACAAACAACATTTGAGGTCATTTCTCATGAGAACGTAAACCGCATTACCTGTGCATTACCTGTATGAGGAAAAGAAATCCCTTCGCCCTGTTGCGCATTTAAAACCCGGGCTCTGAATCAACCTTGAAAGGATGCAGCTGCCTCCATTTGTCTTCATTGCACCTGACAGGTAATCTATTAGTCCTGATCATGGGGACTGCCATATTGTGGAATGCAAGATTTCTGCACCATGGCTTTAGGGTATGACACGAGCCACCTGACTCGAATCCTACCGCTGTGCCAAAGCAATACACACACGTATACCTCCAACAGCAGCAGGTGTGGATTTCAATACGACGGTTAACACAGCATATGTCGGATTCATGTAAGGTAACTTGAGGTACGTTTTGCCGGCTAAGCTAATAGTTTCATCACTATGAACACAAAGATAGCGAACATACGTCCTCTTAAGCCTGGTAAGTAGCTTGAGCTTCCTTGTAAGGTGGTTAAGTAAATGGAGGTAAGATAATGTCACCTCGTATCTCCACAGATATAGCTTCAGGTACCTAAATAACGTAATCACAGTTACGTTAATTTAGTTTAGTTAGCCAAGTTAAGTAAAATTTAAAAAGAAAGCTCTTTTTATCAAAAACCAACAAAGATAGCGACATTAACATAGCTTTTTGTAATGCCACTTAAGTACATTTAGTTAGCTTACAGCTTCTTTTTTTATATCGTGATGCAGATACCTTTTGTACGCCAAGTAAATTGAGGTAAATTATTAATAACTACCTGAAGCTATACCTGTGGAGATACAATGTGACATTTCACTTACAATAGCTGGCTAAACTTACCTGAATTTACTAAACCGCCTTACAAGGAAAAATGCTAGCTCAAGTTACTTACCTGGCTTTAGAGGATGTATGTTAGCTATCTTTGTGTTTATATAGTTAGCTAAGCTATTGTTTTCTGAATTTTTAAAAAAAAAAAAAAAAACACACAGACAGGTAACATACCTCTTTGTAATGCCAGTTAAGTAACTTGAGGTAAGTTTTGCCAGCTAAGCTAATGTTCATGTGAGGTAAATTTAGCTAGCTAAGCTAATTATCTCCTTATTATATCCATTAACAAATAGCTAACCTACCAGTTTTTAATGCACGTTAAGTAACCTGATGTAAGTTTAGCTAGCTAAAAATCCAAACAGATAGCTAACATAACTCTTTATAATGCCAGTTAAGTAAGTTTAGCTAGGTAAGCTAACAATTTCTTTTCTATATCTCCATGCAGATTGCTATCGTAACATTCCCACTGTAATTAAGTAACTTGAGATATGTTACAGTAGCTAAGCTGCCTGTTATTTACATTTGTACTCTATAACTCTTATAACGTTTTGCAATGCCAGTTAAGTAACCTTAGATAAATTTAGCTAGCCAAGATAACTGTCTCATTATCATATATCCACAAATATAGCCAACATTCGGATGGTTAAGCAACTTGAGGTAAATTTAGCCAGCTAAATTTGTTGTTGTCCTTTTTTAATCAGCACAGATAGCTAGCATAGCTCTTTGGAATGCCATTTAAGTAAGTTTAGATAGCTAAGCTAACAGTTTTCTTACTATATCTCTATGCAGATAGCCTACATACCTCCTTGTGATTCCTGTGAGTAAGTAACTTGAGGTAAGTTATGTTAGCTCAGCTGTCTTTTTTTATTAAACATTCACACGGATAGTTCACATATCTCTTTGTAATGTTATTTAAGTAACCTGCAGTAAATTTAGCTAGCTAAGCTAATTGTCTCCTTATTAAATCTCCACAAATATAGCTAACATTCAGCTGGGTTAAATAATTTGAGGTAAATTTAGCCAGCTAAGTCGTCTTTTTATTTAAAAACAAAGAGCCAACATTTTTTTGTAATTGAAAAATCAAACACATAGCTCTTTGATTTTCCAGATATTTAAGGCAAGTTTGGCGAGCTATGCTAACAGTTTCCTTACTATATCGTCATGCAGATTAGTAACATACCTTCCTCGATTGAGTATCTTGAGGTAAGTAATGTTGGCTAAGTTGTTTCCTTACTATATCTCCACATAGACAGCAAATGTACCTATTGTAAAGTGATAGTAGGCTATGCTAGCTAAACTAAGTGTTTATTTACTGTATATCTCCATAGATAGCTAACATCCTTCCCTGTTGTTCAGTGACGCAACATGAGGTGAGCTAGCTAAGCTCATTATTAGCTTGAGTTGGGAAGCTAGCCATATTCGGCTATATTAGTGATGTCATCAGGAGATAAATGGTAGCTTGGTGGAAATTAGGGTTTGTTGTTCATATTTCACTCAATTATGGTTTTATTAAAATTTAATTCCAGCATAATTTCGAGCAGATAAGCCACAGCCGCTACATGAAAACCGACTCCTCCTTCCTTCCACCCACCAACCCTAAAAAAAAAAACCAAGGGAATACCCTGAAACTGAATACAAGAGAATGCAAATTGCATCAGAACACAGTGCCTTCTGGGTTAGTTTTGTTCCTGAAGTAGACGCAGTCCCGTGAGTCTCAGAGGGCTCATCTAACAAACTTTCCTTCAGCTAATAAAGTATTGCAGCAGCCCCTTGGGTTTGTGAGCGGAAGTCAAGAAAGTTGTGTTAAAAACAGTATTGGAACACAGCCCGGCTCTTCAATTCCACAGCGGTTATCAATTATGAATGGAGGATTCTGCTTGATCTGCGTCCGCCGAGTAGTCACAGATGAAGAAAGAGGGGAGAAAAGAAGGATAAATGGTGTGTATGTGTGTGTGCATGGCAGAGAGAGAGAGTGAGACAGACAGAGAGAGAGAGAGAAAGATCATAGGCACTTTCCCCGTAGTTTACTTAAATCAGTTACTTATATATTCATGTTAGTACTCAGATGTCATCTTCGTAGCCATAAAGCAACTATTCATTTATATTTAAAAAACATTTTAGTACCTTAAATATAGAAAAAATTTACAATTTATATTATATTTAGTTGTATAAATAAACATATTTAAAACATTCCTTATATGCCTAATACTCATTGTTGGCATTAAAAAGCAAAAAATTGGCTTAATCATTTCATTTTGTTAATCTTATAATGAGTCATATCACTCTCACTCTCACTCATCGTCTATACAGCTTTATCCTATAATCAGGGTCACGGGAAGTAATATCAATCTAATTATATTTGGATAATTAAATATTAAGGTAATTTAATTATATATTAAAATTATAATTTAAATAGTACTTTAAAATAATACTAATAATAATTATTATAATAATTAACTTATTTATCTTCTCTACTGCTTAACCTATACAGAATCGCAGGACGCCTAGAGCCCATTCCATGAAACTTCGTGCACAAAGTGGGTTATACCCTGGACAGGGTGTTAATTCATTGTAGGGCACATATGCACACACCACACACTCACTACAGTAAATTTGGGAACACTAATTAACCTAATATGCATGTCTTTGGAATGTGGGAGGAAACAAGTGTACCTGGAGGAAAAACCCAACATGCATGTGGAGAACATGCAAACTCCCTGGACATAGACCCATAGACCCGAGGCAGGAATCGAACCTGAACCCTAAAGGTGCAGGACCCTAGGCCATCGTGCTGTCTATTATTATGATGATGATGATGATGATTATTATTATTATTTAATGCTGTAGAATGTCTGCAGTATATGTTAGTTCCTGTTATCGCTTATGTTACAGCAGCTATAAACTGGTGTACCTTGATTGACCAGATTCTCTTTTTCCCTTTAATAAATGAGCAAAAAATGAAGACCCTGAAGAGCTTGCTGTGTCAGGAAACATTCAGCTTTATATCAGATCGTATTTAAACGCTCCGAAGCAGGAGATTTCTTCAACTAATGTTAAATAAACAAATCGTTGGAATATTTTTTTAAGCTATATATGAGCACTTACAATGGAAACAGAACAATTAGGTATTAGGATATGAACTGCTGTCAGACCTGCTGTTATGGAAAATAAATCAACAACTTCTAACCAATCAGGATCGAGCTGTGGTGTAATTATATGTAGAGAATGTCTAAATTGACATGGCTGTTAATCACACTCGCCCCACGCCAACTCCAGCACAGCTGGAAACATTGCTCAAAGCCGCGTCAATGTATTATTAACAAGACATTCATATTTAATGCGGCAGGTCTAGGTGTCACGCTGAGGTGTGAGTTAGCATAACTAGCCGGTGGATGATGATGCATGAATCCTGCAGCCACTGTGCGTATTAATGACCGCATTATACACGCCAAGACACGTATTAATCACAGGCATCGTAGTGTTACGCACTCTCTTTCCTAACAGATTTGTCAGGAAACGGATTAACCTCGTCCCAGGAAGAGAAAAAGAGACAACAGAGAGAGAGAAAACAGACAGCTGCAAAATGAGAAGCGGGTTTAATTGAAAACCGCTGTGGATGTGAGATCTGGGCTGTGTTCCAATACCTTTAACATGACCTTGTTGACTTACCCTCACCATTTCGACTCTGCCAGCCTGAAGGGCTGCTCCAATTAGCCTGAGTGAAGTTTGTTAGATGAGCCCTCGCACACTCAAGGGATCGAGTCGACACCACGGCCGGAGAAGAGAAATAATTGGGAAGGCGATTGGATGGCAGGAAGTCCTAGGGCCGACATGTTTGAGGGGGAGTGGGGGGAGGGGATGGTTGTTTTTGTGTGAAATATCAATCAAATACATCAGTTGATACTTTTTAATTAGTGCATCTTTTTTAATTAAAGCTTTAAGATGGACTAGCATCTTACTATATGTCAGTTTATGTAACAGTAGTATACCTCTCAACAAAAGAAAAACGTTTTTACAATGAAAATTATTTCTATTCCAATAACCAAAAAAAATGTAGGGCATTTTTTCCCCCCATTTGGTACATTTATAAATATTTTATCGGCATAAAATATGTATTTTTTTAAACCTTGGCTTTTCACTAGTTTTATGTTTGTTATATAATTTTACCATTCACAGATAAACATTTACTATTTTAAATTGTTAAAAATGTATTAATTAATTAATTTATTCATTGTAATGTAATTTTTTTTAATATATTTTTTTTATGCTTTTATCGTTATTTATTATAAATACCTTATTTATTTTGCGCATACATTAGAGGTACTTCAATCTCAGAAAAAAAAAAAACATTAACATTTACAACTATTAAGCGTTCCGCAGTTATCCCTCTGGGGGAAACCCTTAAAGCTGAACCATAACCTTTAACCCCTCCACTAAGAATGTTTTTCTATCAGAGGGTTCCATGTATAACCCCGTAATCAAGCTAATGACACTTAACTATCCAAATGATCCTTCTGGAAATACTTTTTCTCCTTTAAGGAAGCCCATCCTTAATCAAACAACGCAAACTGAGCAACATCCTGAAATTAAGGACATGATAAATAGAAGGTAAATATGTTCGACTAGTAAAAACAGTGGGGTTAGTCCCGAATAATGCAAAGTTCCTAAAACCACCCTGAGAAATTGCCGAAAAATTGCCGTCTGTGTCCTTTATGGTGCAGACGCTAAGACACTAAAGTGACAGCAGGCTGCAGGGGTTCAAGTTCCCAGCATGGACTCCGCCATGGGTAATCCTGTCTAACACGCATGCAAATCCCATCTCTACACAAACACAATGGCCAGCTTGTGTACGCTGCTGCCACAATTAAGCCCAGGGGAAACAGGGGGGCCCAAGTTCAGACGCGGTTCTGCTTGTTTGGCATTAAGAAATGGAGAATCAGTAAAAGAAAAAAAAGAAAAAAACATGTTCATTTATCCAATTAGAGAGCATGCCATCCTGCTCCTGAGTCAGGCCCACATTCAGCTGTTGTTAGACTGATATCTGCGATTAAGTCTCTTTAAAACCCAATCATATGTGAGTGTGTACTCCTGGGTTTCGTCTACGCAATTATACCCCAACTCTCGCTCTCCTCCCTGATCCTCTTTCAGCAAAATGCCTGTGTGTTTGCCATTTTCTCTTCCATTCAGACCCCAGCGGGAGGCCACAATAGCCCAGCTGGGGGTCTTCGTCCCAATTTGCCATTGTTTATCACCATTTCGCATTCTCCGACTGAAACAGTACTCCCACCACCACCACCACCACCATCACCACTACCCCAGCTGCCCCTTTGGCACCCAGAGCCACAGCTTTGTCACTCTCAAACCCACGATAGACCTTTGAGGTAGCTTCTCATATTCGCCTTCCCTCCAGTCCTTTTATTAAAACCAGGCTTTCAAGTTTGTATGTGTGCAAATTCATTTCTCATGGGCTAAAGGCACAGGGGATGGACGTGTTTCCTAAGGACACCTTTTGTTCTGGAATGTAAATGCTGCCTGTATGTAGGCAAGTTGGTTGAGAACCAACAGTGCAGCTCTGTCTCATATGGAGCACAATGTGGTGGGGTGATTTCACAACATCAGCCAGTTCTGGGTGCAAGGCAAATCCCATGTTTGTATTGTATTTGGACAATTTATTCGACACTTGTATGGAAGGAGACTCCAGTGTCAATGTTTTATTTGAGTTAGTGTTAAGCTGCAACTTCCACTATGGGAAAGACATCAGTGTTTTTCTGTCTTGAAGAGGAACAACTTGTTGAATGTTTGAAGTTCTGCAGATGCTTACCAATGTTAAATGTATCGATAAATGGATAAAAATACAATATGAGGTTTTTGGTGTGGTTTATGAGAAATAATAATGTACTGGCTATTATTATCTACTGTACAATATATGTGCAATTTGTATATGGTAATTACTAAGCATATTAATCTTTCCTCTGTCTATCAGTGCAAAAGGACCATTAAGACCAGCAGTGATTAGATATTATTTAAGTGATTGGCCATTTCCAGCACAGCAGTGACACTAAACAAATTCTATGTGGTTCACCTTTGACACCTACACAAGGACATCTGATAAAAGACATCTAGCATTTCCTGTTTAGCAAGAAAGTCTTTGGCACATGACGTTTTTGGCCTGTGAAAGAGCGACACCGGTTTTACAGTATTTTTAAATCACCTGATTCTAATTAGAGTATCTGACCGCAGCTTACTTTCTTAATCAAATCCGTTATCCCTTACTTTACTGTGAATGGCCACGCTCACTGTGTCCACTGTTGCCATGCGTAATAGCATGACAAATCAGAGGATCAGATCAGAAGTCTGCCGTGTAATTAAGACTTACCCTACTGGAATGCACTGTCCAATGTTCCAGTAATACCTAAAATCTAGAAGGCTTGAAAGGTTGACACAGTAAAGAAAATCCTTTTCCCTTAAATCTGCGAAAATGCGAACCTGTGTAGTTGTTCAAATTACTGAGTTGATGGGGGTCTTGCAGATTTTCTCCATGCAATACAAATGGTAATGTTAAAAAAAAGTCTCCCATCCTCCTCATGCTTCCCCCTCCATTCTTTCTTCATTTTCCCTCTCCATCATTCTGCTCTTGCACTCCGCCTCCCTTGTCAAGACTCTCCTTTTGTTGACATCAACCGGGCATCAATGGTCTCTTTGTGCGCCGGAGTGTTTTCACTCCAGCAAATCTGATTAAAGGGAGACCTCGGTGGTGTGTTCATGCCAGAGCTTTGATGGGAGTTACAGCAGAGGAGCAAAGGATAATTCGGTCTACCACAGTGTTGGTGCAAACGATATAATCAATCCAGTCTGGAGTTGCCAAAGTGTCACTTTCAAGATCTGGTTTCCCTAAGTGAAAAAAATGAGAGACTTTTTCTTTTTCTTCATCTTCCTTTCTTCAACTTTTTCAGGGACATACAAATGTTGTTGAGGAATCTGGAGGTTAGTCCCCCCCACCCCCCCGCCCAAAAAAAATGCTGTTATGGGAAAAAAATTAAAGGCTTTTTACAGAGGTATGAAAGCACGTTCCGCATCAGTCCCGACTTGAAGTCCTTGGCGATTTTGCCTTCACGCTCTGCTCTGCGATTTGTTTAAGTGAACGCCGCGGGAGGCCGAAATGCAATCCTACCATCTGTTTCTCGGCGCGTCATAACTTCATAATTTCATCCTCTAGTGGCGTCTCCGTGCCACTCCAATACCTGCGGCTAAATCGCCCTTTATTTTTGTTTCTCGCTCCTTTTCCCTACACACAGAGCATAGAAGAATCCTGGAACGATCCCAGGCCTGGTCCCCATATGAGAGACAAGCCGACAGGATTGTGCACTTGATTTGTTGCAAACTTGCACCTGGTGCTCAACCGGAGAAGAACTTTATATCTGAGCTAAGGTGCTACACCCCGGTGCAATGGCGCCAAGAAGTCCTGGGTCTTGATTAATCTCACGACACATCTGCTTGGCCGATTTGAAGACTGTGCTGATACCCTCAGGAGGATTCGCTGAGCCCCAGCTGCTGTTTGGGTGGCCGTCCCACCCAGCATGGCTCAAATCTTCCCTGCTTACAACCAACAAGTAAACAAAAGCATGATCAGTCGGGCCGCTGTGTATTTCCTGGTCACCGCCTTCTCAAATGCATCAGTCACCATAACCAGCAGTCTTGCATGAACGGTTTAGGTTGGGGTTGGAGACAAGTCCCTCTGGCTTGGCTAATTAAGCTCAGAAGTATTAGGAAAATTCTAATGGGCTTTTCAGCCACCTGAAGGCAATGTGCGAGCATTTTATATGATAAAAAATTTCCAGGACATTTATACATGTGTTCAAAGTAATCTGATGCTAACAAAATAATCAAAATAATTGGCGGTAAGGTTCCATGCTTTTTTATGATCATAAACAAAACTCAGATTTCAAAATGTGGTTTCGGACGAGTTATTGGCAAAACTAAATTTTAAACCTGAACTTATTCAGATTCTTTGTTTTATTACGCATGAGCAATACTTCATATACCTCTACTTGAAGTAATTTCTTTAAATGTAATGGGTGTGGTGTTAAATTAAAGCATGGGGTTTACTGCTTTCACAGCATGTATCCTTAATCTTGTATCTATAATCTGGTGTCCAGATAATCCTTGAATAATCCAATTACTGGGTTGAATAACAGGTGTTCTGTCAGAATGCTGTGACATGAACCAGTACAAAGCAGTTGTTAACAAGAAATTGCAAATTATAAACGTAAAGCTTTATAGCTTTACCGTGAACTGTTAGAAAGCGCCGACAGTGTAGGCGCCTCCTTTAAACGTCCTCAGAGAAAACTGAAATCGATTTTTGAATGAGCAGCTCACTTGTCAGAGACGCTATTATAGATAATTAACCGACACCTTCAGACCAATCAACTCAAGAATCCATGATCACCGTGGTATGTGTGCGTATACGGCATCATCATTTCCAACTTTGTCTCACTGGTTTATTTAAACAGCCTCCTGGCTAACAGAGGCATGCTGGGAATCGAGCTTCTGCAGAATCCTGAGGCTCAGACAAAAAAACACAGAAGATGATTATAAAGAGCGCTAATCAGTCCAACACCTGTAACAACATTTTCTGTTGTTCTTCCAGTTGGATAAAATGATGATCTCAAATAAGCCACGTCTCCATTTATGAGCAAACTCTGAATGGAAGTTAGCGCAGCCTTTAAAGGGTAATGGCTTCCAAAAAGCGTTGTAAAAGGTTAAACTGCCTATCAGTGTCTTCTTCAAGACGCCGCATGTCACAGTGACATTCACTGACGTTAATCAAGTGAGAAGGATGTGACAGGCACCAGGCTTGCTTTTAAATAGGACCCTGGAATAGTTCCTTAAGCTTTCATAACAAACCATTTTCCTCGTAAAAGGATCACAGCATGTACTTTGTCTTCTCTAAAAGCTTTGTGGCAGTACAGCTTTCACGAAGAGTGAAAAGGATGCAGGATGAATGTTATGTTTTGTAACCGGTGTAACTCATTAAGATCTTACCAAAAAAAAAAAAAAAAAAACATACAAAGAAGGTGTGCGGTCAGTTACTTCCAAAGCCCATCTCTCCCTCCTTGAGTCCAATTCCTTCCTCCAGTTGCCATAGCAACCGCTCGGCAAGGACAGGGGCATCGCCACGACTCGGCCCTCAGCGAGCGATCAATCACTGCACTCCTTTCTCATGCTTCTTAATTGCTTCTTGGACCATCTTCACTAACGTCACACGCCAGACCCGACTGATCGGTTTCGTCAATTTATTTTAATGCGTTCCACACGTCAATGTGGACGCCCTAAACGAGTGGATCCACGCCCCTTGATTATATTTTAGTGGAATTTTCTTCTCGATTTGAAAGTGACCCCAGCCTCAGTTCGGTCCAGAAAATGAAGGAGAGTGAGTCTTTATTACAGCTCTTAAGCTGCAGCCCAGAATGGGTGGGTAATTTATGAGCGGTAACGTATACCGCTTTTTATTTTTCTTTCATTACCATAAAATTGACTGCTCTACTGCACTATATTGCAAGTACATTAGCAATAAGAAAGGAAGCAAAGTCAGCCTGTGCATTCCTCTTCTTAAAACCCCTGATCAAGCCTGGTCGGGGGGTGATGGAGAAGAGAGAAGGGAGAAGGGAGAAGGGGAGGGCGGTTGTGATGATTTGCATGACTTCTTGGTGAGGTAATCCATGGCCCTTCTCAGCCGTGTGATTGCACAGGCAAGTGGTGGCAGATGTCAGCCATGGACGGAGGAAATCAGGTACATGAAGGGAAGGAGGAAGGGAAAAGAAAACAAGGTGGGGGAAGGGTGGAAAGAAGTGGTGGTGGCGGGGGGGAGGGTTATCAAGCAAGATCTCGCATGGCATTTTCCAGCGATTTCCTCTGGGCCGCCTCCAAAAGCTACTTGAGCGTAAAAAGGCGCTTCGATTCCACATGGTGGTCCTGCTAAGTGCTGGTGGCCGTATTAGGCTACTGAAAGGATCCTCCTGTGCCCATCCTGCCTTCTACTCTTCCTACTGTATGTCGACACCAGCGGATAATGTATGAGGTCCCTGCTGGGCTCTTTTTTTTACTCTTTTATCCCTGCCGTTTCACTGCCTCCCTCCACTGATTTACTGCCGCTCTTTGTTGGCAGGAACTCTGGCAGGAGGTCCCGAACCCCCCTCAATCCCATCAGCAAACACAGAGGGACTCTAATCTCCTCTTTGAGCCCTTCTCCATTCTCTCGGCGCCTTGGGGCGGGCTGCGTCGGGGTAAGAAAGTCACACCAGAGCCGCTGCTGGATCTCGAATCCACACACTAGCGCTTACAAGCGAGTCGTTCTGGACGAGGTCACCGTTCAGCTGGGGAAAGTCACTCAGTTATTCAGACAGGGGGCAGCGAAAAGCAGCCGAGCTTCACCGGGTGTTTAAGTGGGCCATAAATATAAATCAGGCATTAAGCAATCCTCTAAAGGCTGTTCGGAGGTCAGCAGATTTGTTCCACAGTGCTGGGCTCAAGGGGTGTAGGATTTGGGGCCTTGAGGATTTGGAGGCCAGTAAGAGGAGATACATAGTAGACCAAGGAATGATATTCCACCCCTCCAGAAGTAAAGATGCTCGACACTCAGACAGTTCCATAAGACGTTCCTTTATACCTACATAGGTTTTAACTGTAACCATGACGAGAACCATATAAAAGCAATTCGATGTGCCCTTTTATGGTACCACTTTATTTGGTGCCTTTATTTCTGAGACTCGTCTATATTTCCAATCATGTCCATTAAAAATAAAACTTCTTTTTTTTTTTTCTTACCATATTTACACCCACTTTGTACAGTCCCCTCTTAAGTGGGCAGCAGATTTTCAACCTTTAGCATTTCTTTTTTTTTTCCATGATAATGCTGCTGGTATCTCATAATCACCTCAGCGCACCGTACAAAGCACAAGCCAACGTCGATCCTTTGAGACTTTTCCATGCACTTGCGTGATGCATTAGGAAACTAGAAGGGAAGCAGAAGCATGACGAGAGACGTGAGGACGATGCCTGCGCTGAGTGGGTGGAGATCACCGAGACCAAACTTACTTTCAGCATTCCTAGACAGAGGTGCGGGTCGAGGCTGTTATCCGGAGGCGTAGGACGCGCTGGAACAGAGCTGTGTGAATGTTCATTTAATGAATCACCCAGTCCTTATACTTACTTTCTCACTCTCTTGCTCTCCGAGGCAGTGCTGTGTTGCAGCATATCTGCAGTGGTGTGTGTGTGTGTGTGTGTGTGTGTGTGTGTGCACGCAAGCAAGCCTGCAGTGTCTAATTGGAATCACAAGTTTTCCAGCAGACAGTCCAGAAGCACATATTGACAGCAAGGACTTGCACAGCTAGCAGATGAATCTTGGCTGTTATGCGTTCGACGAATGTTCAGCTGTACCTGTCTTTCTGTTGTCACACACGTATACAGATACACACACACTCATACACACATACTCATACACATACACACACGCAATCTCGCTCTGACAGTGCCCTGCAGTCTTTAATGAGGAGTCTCGCATTGTGATTATTACAGCACATTTGGACCAGACTCTCTCTCTCTTTCTCTTTCTCTCTCTCTCACGCTTTCTCTTTCCCTTTCTCTGCTTTTCTACTCCCTCCCTCACATTTGTTCCTCGCCTCTCCCTCTTTCTTTCTCTCTCTTTCTACTGATGAGGCAGCGAGAACGGCGGCGACTGCAGGCCCAGGAACCTCTGGGCAAATTGCTATGCCAGTTAAAAGAGTCCGACGCACACCCCGGCTCTGCTGCCAAGCTGTTCTTGCCGCGTTCGGCGTAATTGGCGAGATCAAACGCGCCTTTGTGCGAGCGCGGGGGAACGAGGGTCTGCTCGCTTAGGGACATACGACTGGGGAAATCAGCCAGACAAGTCAGAGCGCCTCTGATCACGCTGACAAAACCGCTTACACAGTCCACACATACACGCCCAAGACACATGACTTTGATTACCTATGCGAGGTCTAATATATGTGTATATATATATATATAAATAATATTCACACTGTCACTGAGTTCTCAGTTCTAATTAGTCAGATGGTGTTAATTTATTTCCTAAAGCTCTGTCATATATTCTTGCCATCGCCGTCTTATTGTAAAAGCTTAACACATGGTGGGTATATTCGTATAAAGGATGCTCCATGTACTGTAACAAAAAAAAAAAAAAAGTGTGTCATCACCAACATGGTTAAGGAAGGAGTCTCCAGTGTCAGAGCTTGGTAACAATCTCCAAGGATTTTTGTCCCCCCACTTTCTGGGATGTCTTTAAAGAGAGGGATAAAAGAAAGGCCGGAGAGATTATGACGTCATAACAGATCCGTTTAACAAGAGTTACTAGCAAAGGGAAAAAAAAAATTGATCAGACTCCAAAATAAAATTTTTGATTCATTTATAATTTATTTCATTTAAGTTGGTGATAAAACATGGAACTTTTTTTTTTTTTTTTAACATGGTTCAGGTTTTTCTGAAATGAATAGTTGTAAAATCTAAAATCGCAGTACTCATGGTACCGCAATACAAGGCGTATCAGCACCTTGGGGCCGGTGTATTATGGTATGGAGTGTTCCCTGGTCATTCGCGTCGTGCTATAAACCGAACTTTGAACTCTGTGACGGAAAGCGCGGGCACTGGCGCTGGAGACTCTTCAGTATGGAAACGTTTATGTGGCATGTCTGATTTACAAAGCGGTGATGGTTTCAACATCTTCGGACCAGTCTGATTTGAGAATTCAACAGCAACTGTTCAAGCAAATATCTTGCTTATATTATTATCATTATTATTATTATGATTAATTTTAGCCTTTTCATAGGTGTGTTTATTTATGTAAGGTGTTCAATGATGGTGGTAATGGTTACATTTTTTTTTGTGTAATGATTGCCCAGCCTTTAAAACCTAAAAGAGAAGCGTGAATAAGCCACTGATTGCTAATTAGTGGACAGAACAGCAGGTCTGAATTGAACACTCGGGCCATCGCAAGTAATTTAAGCAGGTCTAATTAGTCTCGTATGAGCCGTATTTATTTACAGAATTATGCATATTTTACGACAGAGTGAATTCCTGGTAAATACGGAAAGCTGTTAAAACAACGGCTTCCATCAGTCCGCGTGTTGTCCGTCTTCATGAAATATGATCGACCACAGAGTTCTGAAATCTAGCATGCATATGAATCTCATTTGGACACATACAGTATACACACACACACACACGCGCACACACACACACACACACTCCATAACGTCCTCCTCCTTCACAGTTTACAGTAATTCTAAGATCACGGTCCATGAGGAGGTTTGTCTTAATACTGGAACGTGAAAGACGAAATACAACAGAGGTAAACAAAACGCTTCCGGTTCAAAGGGTTCTTAAAGTTCTTAACCTCCTCAGGTGATCGTTGTTTTTTCTTTACCCCCTTTTTGAAAAAAGATTTTTTTTTTCCTTCTGCATTCTTCTTTTCTTCAATATGAAGATCCGAAGAGAAGTCTTGGAGAAAAAAAAAAAAAAAAAAGGGAATCGAAAATGTCCTCGGGCCGACAGCAAACCCCTTTCATTTCTACTCGGGGCTCGCATATTAATTCATGTCTTTAATTCATGTCAAATATTATTCATTTAGCTTGTAAGTCTTCACTCTGTATCGCCTCCGGAAAACTCACAAACGGAAGGATTTCATTAAGAGAACACCCAGAACGCTACCGTTAATAATGCAGGAAAGCTAAAGGCAATCCGGTAGCATGCGAACCAGATGCTTACCCCTCTACTGCCTCTTATTCATCGTCAGCCATGTTACATTTATTGTTTTTTTTTTCTCGCTCTTTCAAAGGCTTGCCTTTAGAGAAACATGCAGGCATGCAAACTGAACCTGAGTAGAAAAAAACCAAAACAACAGATTTTGAGCTGCGTAAAAATCGTCCAGTGCAAAAAAAAAAGGAAGAAGAAAAAAAAAAAAAAACAAAGAGAGAAAAAAAAAAGAATGGAATACGATCCGAGTAATTTATACACAGACTGTCTGTACAGACCAGAGTAGTTTCTGTTTAGGGAAGCCCAAAGGTTCTCCAAAGTTCCTCAGGTTTGATGATATATATTTCCAAAATACTGCATGAAGGAAGTTTTCCGGTCGGTCCGGTGGGTGCTGTCGTTAGTGATGAACTGGTCCTCAGAGGTGCGGTCTGGTTACCGATTCGCACTCGCTTCAGACTCGGATGGGGAGAGTTTGGCTCATTTGTCTCATGTCCTGCACGCCGCCTAAACTCTTCCTCTGGTGTCCAGGCAGGGTCCCGCCAACACGGTACAGATCCCTGAGGGGAAGAAGCCAAGGAGAAGAGATGGAGTGAGACACTGATGAAGATAAACAAACCAAAGTAAACCCTTGTTAAGAGACTAAACACTTAGAGACTCATTTGTTTTCCGTTAATTGTGGTGTTCTTGATCCTGATTGGTCAGAAGGTGTTAGCAACTCATACAGTAATTAATATTGAAATGAGATGACTGTTAGGTGTTCTTGTAAGGAGTCTCCAGTACCAGTGGTAAGCTTACATTTTACATCAGTAACTTGGTAACATAAGCTAAATTGTATGTCGAGTAGCTTTAGTTAGGTTCTGAGATATATATATATTTATAAAAAAAAAACTAATCTTCTCACATGGTAGGTTAAATTGTCTTAAAAGTCTGAGTCGTATAATCCTTTTAAATCGTTTCGTAGTTCTCAAATATTTAAAACGGTTGACTTAAGAATCAAAATCATGTTTTCACACAGTAGCTTATTTTAAAACTTTTCTTTGAGGAAATGTGTGTTAAGCATTTTTGGAAGGAGTCTCCAGTGTCAGCTGTACACGTTTCCACTACAGGCAAGTTTCCAGGAATTAACAAGCTGTTTTTTTTCTTCTGCCAATTAACTGTTTGCAGATTTCAAGCAAACATTAAACAGTAAAACTATGAAGAGCTATTCTATAATAAAGAAATGGTTCATCGCTGTGCAGTGGGAGGAACAACCCAGCTAAAGTTGTATAACGTTGTCATGTAGTCATTATTAGAGTGCAACGTCGTCCACCAAAAAACATAACACGGAGACAACACTGCTTTTGAAAGGTGATGAAATGACGTTGGGCTGAAGATGAGGTCAGGTGTAGCTCAGTGGTTAAGGCATTAGACTACGGTTCGGAAGATCTCAGGTTCAAACCCCACAACCACCAAGTTGCCACTGTTGGGCCCTTGAGCGGCCCTTCACCCTCAACTGCTCAGGTGATAGAAGATAAAAATGAGATAAAAATGTAAGTCGCTCTGGATAAGAGCGTCTGCCAAATGCCTTACAAATGTAATGTAATGTAAGATGGTCACAACATAATGCGGGAGATACAACCTCACAAAAACAACAGAATATCAACCTTTATGTCGTTCGATGTTCCTTCATGCAATTTCATATCTGCAAAATGTTTCGGTTTCACAATAATTAAATGTTTAAAATCATTATCTTAAAAATGGAAATAGTTGCATAGCAGAGTCAGTGGAGTCATCAGATGTGTTGTCTTAAAAATGTTTTGGTGCAGATTCAGTGTTATCAAAAAATATTTAAAATTCGTATTTTAAGTTATATTGTCAAATATATAAACTTGTATTAAATATAGTAGGGTATTTAAATTTTATATTTTTGTTATATAATATAAGTGATGTCGTCAAATATTGAAATTTATCCTAAAACTAAAAGAAACTGTTCATAGCAGATTCAGTGCTAGCGGTAAAAAAAAAAAGCTGATTCCGTGTCATGGTCTTAAAATTCTTAAAAATCTAAATCGTATTGTAGCGGATTTAGTGGCTCCACCAAAAAGTTGAAATAGTTGTTCAATGACTTGACATCGTTTCGGTATCTAGTTTTATAACAGAGTCAGTCGTATCGTCAAATATTAAAGAATACTCTGAAAATTCTAAATCGTATCGTAGTGTATTCAGTGCTATCTCCTAAAATTTAAAATCTTAAAATTTAAGTTTAGTCTCAGTCTCCGTGGCAGCATCGAATATTAAACATCAGTCTCTTATCAAAATCATTTCATATTGTCTTAAAAATCTAAATCGTATCGTAGCTGTAGATTCAGTAGTATGATCGAATACCACAAGCGGATCATAGTGGCATCTTTAAAGGTATTTTTTAAATGAAAGAATTGTAGTAGATACAGTGGGATGGTCAGAAATCGATGGTCAGACTGATTGGTACCAGCATGCATCACACCACCCCATCATTGTGTATTTTCCTATAACAGCACATCATGAAGTGTGCTACTCCTCACCTATTCTCACATAACACCGCGTCAGTGTCAGGGCTGAGAAAGTTCCAGCACCCGAATGGTACCTGCGCGCTTCCTATTGATGACGGGAAGAAGAGAGCGGCTGAGAAAGCGACAGAATTATAATATAGATAGCGGAGGAAGAGTAGGATAAAAATCCACAGTATGATGCAACATCCAGGTTCTTCTACATCACTATATCTGCCTAAATGTAATTATTCGGTTTGAAGCTACGGTCCCCATTCCTTCTTTCTTCCTTTTTTAAATATTTTTTGTGATGCTGCCTTTAATTATTGCCTTTAAAAAACAGCTTTATGATCTGTAGAACTCTCTTCTTCTTATGATATACTGAGTGTTGAAAATACCTGCATGACGTCGCACCTCGAGAGATTAGAAAGCTTCGCCGATGCCACGGTCACGCCAATAAAACCACTCGAGAGGGAGAAGATCAATTCAGCATAAGTCACTGTCCAATGGCTTTGCCATTTAGGAACCATAAAAAACAGCTAACCCGAAGAAATGACAAGAGCAGTGAAAGCTATTTCAATCAATTTACAACAGTCTCTCTCTCTCACACACACACACACTCTCACACACACACACATATGCAGCTGTGGACTCTGGAAATTGGATCACGGCGTGTCAACAGCAGAGACGGGCCGCCGCTCTCGCATACAGATGCGATCATAAATGGATCATCGGCATGCGGCTCCATGCGAGAGTGTCGCCCTTTGCGCCCACGCACACACTCACACACTCCTACACACTCCGCGCTCTCCACGTTACACTCGGCTCAGCTCGCTCGGCGTATTAAAAAGCTCATTAGCAGGCCAATTAAAGCTGCTGCTCTCTCTTAGTTTCTCCTCCATCTCCCTTATTAGGCTCACTACATCTGCCGCGGCCGAGGTCCTCGCCACCGCCGCTTAAGGAACACGGTGTGAAAGGGAACGCAAGCAGGACAGCGGCGTGTGAACGTCCACCTGTTTTTGTGGGACTCTGCTCTAATAGAACATAGAAAAAAAATTTTTAAAATAGAACATGAAAAAAAGAAGAAGAGGAAAACGCACACAAATGATTGAATATTATGTTTTTGAAATGTAAATAAACGCAAACAAATTAATGTAGCAAAAAATGTGTTTACATATTAGGGAACTGTTATATGATGCTATTTTTTTGTATAATTCTTGAAAAGTTGCTTAATGGAAAAGTCAAACAACAATAAATAAACAGGGCCAAATTAAAACCTTAATTAACATTTTTGTAAATAATAATTTCCAATATTATTTCGGTTATATTGTAATAGATTTTTTTATATTTTAACATGCTATTTTGTAATTAAAAAACAATCATAAAATACTAATTCCAATTTAATGAACAATAACTAATAAAAAAAAAGAATATATATATATATATACAATTGATTAAATATAGATTTTTAAAGGAAAAATATGTAAATTAATAAAAAAACAAACATGTAAAAAGTAAACAAGGATTTGTTTATATATTAATTAATTATTTTATGCAGCATCCTTTTTAATAATTTTAATAAGTCCATACATGTTGTTTTATGGCAGTCTTACAACAGTGAATAAAAATAAACAAATAAATAAATAGATAGATAAATAAAACAAGAAATTGTTTTATTTTTGAGGATTTCTTTTTTTGTTAATGTTTTTAAAGAAGCTTTATTTTTTTATTTTGTGATTAATACATTTCTAGGTTTGTTTATAATTGATGCAGCAGGAGTTTTATCCACGTGTTGATCTGGATGGTGAGTTTCTCACAGGATGAGGACGAGACATCGGCACTGTGACATCTGATGGTTGTGAGCGGGTACGGCTCAGGTGAGAGGTACTCAGGGGCAAACACTGATTGGCATACTGAGTCATGAGGCAGAGCTGTGCTTGTCTCTCTCTTACACACACACACACACACACACACACACACAGCTCGTCTGATGACAATGTGCCTGCTGTAATGTTTGCTTTCACAGTGTGTTCTGTAGATGTTTAATATGAAGCCACAACCAAGAATCCAGTGATTATCATAAATATACAGTATATGCTGTCTGAGCGTCTTCTGGTGCATTTTTTTTTTTTTGACTCATAACGCTTACTAGCGCACGTAAAAAATTTGAGTCAACATTTCTTTCCCGCGTTGTTTGTATAAGTCGTGTCTATCTTGAACGCATTAACGCCACCGGAAAGCGTAACTTAAGTGTTTATGCACGGATCGTATAACTCTTGTTAATTTGTGAAATCGTTTTTCACTTCTTCAAATAATTTCATAACAACACGTCTCGACGCACGACGGATTAATTAATAAACGGACGCGTGCTCTTTTCAAACGCGCTGAAAAAGCCGGCGGAATGACAAGTCACTAATTATTTTCTAATTACTGCAGTGATATATTACAATAGGTGCTTCATTACACTTTTCTCAAGAGACACGCAGATAAATTAATGCTCAATAAGGAAGAAAAAATTCTAATCCGTCTCTGACGTCAGTCGGGCGCACTCATTAGTAAACACTCCCCTAAGACTTTTGACCTTCAGCGGTGAATTAAATACAGAACTATGTTACATAAAGTACTAAGTGTAAGAGTTATGACTAATCAGCTTTTGTGAGTGCAGACGCTAAAATAATTCACACACACACACACACACTCACACACACTCACACTTACCCTGAGTGTGCGGAGGTGAGTGTTTTGAGGCTGGCGGCGTTGCGCAGCAGCTTGTCCAGCGTGCTAACGATGTGGGCGAAGCGTGGCCGCGCGTTACGCTCCTTCAGCCAGCACTCGAGCATAAGCTGATGAAGAACGGCCGGGCAGTCCATAGGTGGAGGAAGCCTGTAGTCCTGCTCCACTGCGTTCATCACCTACGACAAGAACAGGGTCAAGCCGGACGTCACGTGCAAAACTTATACAACATAGAATTTAAATATATAACGACTAGTCACTTCATCATGTGGAAAATTAGCAATTAGACCGGCGACACTGAAAACGTGACATAGATTCATTTTCAAACTATAATGAACAGACAGCGGTACCTCGGCGTACGAGCGCCCTGCCTCACAAAGAACTGAAATTTTGCAAGAAATTTGCCTTGGCATATGAAGCATCTTCGCATACGAGCGAACAAATCAGCCCGAACAGAACGCTGGCTAAGTCGCGCGTTCGTCCCGGAGCCGTACAGAGCTCGAAACTTGTTTGCATCAGTGGAATGTGAAGTGAGTTTACATATTTTTTTGCATTTTCTGTAGGATTTAGTGAAGACAGAGCACCATGGGTCTCAAGAATGTTAGCAAGAAGAAAAAGGAGCCACTTTCAGTTCGGTTTTTAAATCAGCCGGTGCCGAGAGAAATCAAAAATTAAGGTTCAGTAAGGTTTAATATCTATTTATTTCATATTTTACTTTATTTATATACTATAGTAATAGTATATAAATAAGTACTTATAGTAAATTTATATTTACTTTATTGTCTTTTCAAAAAGTTCTGATTGTTTTTATATACAAAAAAAATATGATTATAGTGTTGGAAATTGCTAATATTTGTAATATTTTTAGGCGGCTGGAACGGATTATCTGCATTTACATTATTCCCTATAGGAAAATGCGTTTCACAATATAAAATTTTTCATCTTAAAAAATTACCTTCAAAACTAATTTACTCCATATCCCAATGTACCGCTGTATAATTTCTTTACATGTTGTGTGTTATCAATAAGTCAATGACAAAGTCGATTCACTGATTCACTGATTTCAGTCTGTAGGGGATTAAGAGTTGATTCCAAAGCTTCAGAGTAGACTACTCAGACCAAAATTAAGTGTTTCAGTTCGAGAAACATATATATATATATCTTTGATGTTTTAATGGCTGAAATTCGGGCTGGAAATATCCAAAAATATCAGAACTGTATGCTTTTTATGCTTTTTCTGTTCTTCACGGTTCTTACTTTTTTCTGTTTTTTTTGGTTAGTTTTAATTAAACTTTAGTGAAAATATAACTCTTCACAATTAAAAAAAGACGGATTAAGTTCATTCTCTTTTCTCCACTTAAAAAGCTGCCCAAGTAGAAAAAGTTGATGAACCCCCTCTATCAGGTGAAGGTAAGCGAAACCTCATTTTTCACATTGTTTTAAATCCTTTTGAAGGCTTAAAGATGCCAACGTTGCTAATAATGAGCGATGGCTAGTCGTGGCCAGTTAGCATTATGGAAATGAGAGTGTGCTGACGGCTTCCCGGGAGATTCTGCTCCACTGGTTAGCCACGTTAGCGCTTTTGGGCGATGTGATAAAGAGACAGCGCATGCAGGTTTAATCCTCGCTTGGCAGTGCCTGCAGAGCGGCGCTCAATTCTATACACACACTCCATCTGTAAGAGTGATAAGGCTGGAGTGTGTGTGTGTGTGTGTGTGTGTGCACTGCAGTTTTTCTCGCTCACATCCTGGTTGCTCATGTCCCAGTAGGGCCGCTCCCCAAACGACATCACCTCCCACATGACAATGCCGTAGCTCCACACGTCGCTGGCTGTGGTGAACTTGCGGAAGGCGATGGCCTCGGGGGCCGTCCAGCGGATCGGGATTTTTCCACCCTGTGTGAGGAGAGAGAAACGCGCCCACGCGCCACATGAGCCGTTTGACGCCAGTTTCAAACTCACCAGATGCCTAATTAGAGTAGAGCCTCAACACTTTCTCACGGGCTTCCCTCCTCGCAGTGCGCTTGCTGTTTTGCCAGAAATCTGACTACGGCACAAGCAGCAAGAACAAAGACGCTAATCAGTACACGGGCTAATCGCATATAACTGTCACGCTAGCTCTGAAATACAGCATCAATCCTGTCTGTTATGGTCTTACACCTGTAAGGGAGCTGAGGCCTAGGTGTCTGTCAGGAGCCTGTGTAATTCAGTACAGATGAAGGAGGCGTGGCCTGTTAGCTTCAGTACTGGTACAGGCGGTATGGCCTGTATGTTTCAGTACTAGTAAAGTGGGCATGGTCTGTGTGTTGCAGCACTGTTAAAGTCACCTGTGTGTTTTAGTACTAGTCAAGAAGATGTGGACTGTAAGCTTCAGTACTGGTAAAGGAGGCGTGTCCTGTTTGTTTCAGTACTAGTAAAGCGGGCGTGGCCCGTGTGTTTCAGTACTGGTAAAGAAGATGTGGCCAGTGTGTTTTAGTACTAGTATAGGAGGCGTGGACTGTAGGCTTCAGTACTGGTAAAGAAGATGTGGCCTGTGTGTTTTAGTACTAGTAAAGGAGGCGTGGACTGTAGGCTTCAGTAGCAGTAAAGGGTGCATAGCTTGTGTTGCAGTTCTAGTAAAGGAGATATGGCCTATGTGTTTCAATATTGATAAGGAGGTGTGGCCTGTGTGTTTTAATACTAGTAAAGTGGGTGTGGCCTGTGTGTTTCAGTACTAATGAGGGAGGTGTGGCCTGTGTGTTTCAGTACTAATGAGGGAGGTGTGGCCTGTGTGTTTCAGTACTAATGAGGGAGGTGTGGCCTGTGTGTTTCAGTACTAATGAAGGAGGTGTGGCCTGTGTGTTTCAGTACTAATGAGGGAGGTGTGGCCTGTGTGTTTCAGTACTAATAAAGGAGGTGTGGCCTGTGTGTTTCAGTACTAATAAAGGAGGTGTGCCCTGTGAGTTTTAGTACTAATGAAGGAGATGTGGCTTGTGTGTTTCAGTAGTAATGAGGGAGGTGTGGCCTGTGTATTTCAGTACTAATGAGGGAGGTGTGGCCTGTGTATTTTAGTACTAATGAAGGAGGTGTGGCCTGTGTGTTTTAGTACTAATAAAGAAGGTGTGGCCTGTGTGTTTCAGTACTAATAAAGAAGGTGTGGCCTGTGTGTTTCAGTACTAATGAGGGAGGTGTGGCCTGTGTGTTTCAGTACTAATAAAGGAGGTGTGGCCTGTGTGTTTCAGTACTAATAAAGGAGGTGTGCCCTGTGAGTTTTAGTACTAATGAAGGAGATGTGGCTTGTGTGTTTCAGTAGTAATGAGGGAGGTGTGGCCTGTGTATTTCAGTACTAATGAGGGAGGTGTGGCCTGTGTGTTTCAGTACTAATGAGGGAGGTGTGGCCTGTGAGTTTCAGTACTAATGAGGGAGGTGTGGCCTGTGTGTTTCATTACTAATAAAGGAGGTGTGCCCTGTGAGTTTCAGTACTAATGAAATGTGGCCTGTGTGTTTCAGTACTAATGAAGGAGGTGTGGCCTGTGTGTTTCAGTACTAGTAAAGGAGGTGTGGCCTGTGTATTTCAGTACTAATGAAATGTGGCCTGTGTGTTTCAGTACTAATGAGGGAGGTGTGGCCTGTGTGTTTCAGTACTAATGAGGGAGGTGTGGCCTGTGTGTTTCAGTACTAATGAGGGAGGTGTGGCCTGTGTATTTCAGTACTAATGAGGGAGGTGTGGCCTGTGTATTTCAGTACTAGTAAAGGAGGTGTGGCCTGTGTGTTTCATTACTGGTAAAGGACGTGTTACTTGTTTATTATCCTATTGATAAAGTGTGGTAAAGGAGGCGTGGCCAGTGTATTTCAGTACTAATGAAGAAGGTATAGCCTCTGTAACTCAGCCTGGTCATGTCTCAGTGAATGAGGGTGTGGCTTATTTAACCATCAGTGGTAATAATGGAGGCTTAAATTATGTGTCTCTTAGTCACTGTAAAGGAGGTGTGGCTTGCCAGCCAGCATTTATCAATTTGCTGCAATAAAGCTTTAATGATCACTTTTTTTTCGAGAAAGTTTTTTCAAAAGAAGCACACACAAACTCACCAGGGAGCTGGTGTAGGTCGGGTCGGACGAGTTCTCGTCCAGAAAGCGCGAGAGGCCAAAGTCAGAAACTTTGCACACCAGGTTGCTGTTAACGAGGACGTTGCGCGCTGCCAAGTCGCGGTGGACGTAGTTCATGTCAGAGAGGTACTTCATTCCGGCCGCAATGCCTCGCAGCATGCCGACAAGCTGTGTCACGGTGAACCCGCCGTCATTGAGCTGGAATGGGAATGACAACATCATAAGTAAGATGGTATACACAGGCCAGCCATAACAAAAACCACCTGGTTACACAACAACTCCCTGTCACAAGAAACTCTTTGTCATGTTTTTTAAACCATGCATGAGCAATATCTGCACTGTGGCATGGTGCGCTACTCTGCTATTAGAAAACTCCATTTCCACGAAGAGGTGTAAGTAGGTCAGCAACTATCTTTAGGTAGGTGGTACGTGTCAGAGTAACAACCATATGAATGGCAGGAACCAAGGTATTCGCACAGAACAATACCTTCAAAGGCCCGCCATCTTTCCAGAGTGCACCCTGTTGGGATCGCAGCCACCCAGTCATTCAATCCAGTTGTTTAGGTGTCCATTATAGGTGTTTTTGGTGTTGGACAAGGATCAGCGAGGACACTCTGACCGGTCTGCAACTACGCAGCCACTTACACAGTATGCACAATATGACACACTGTGTTCTGATACCTTTGTATCGGAGCAATTCGTCTAGCCATCACGGTAACAAAACGTCACTCAGATCCATACATCTGCTCTTTTTCCTACTTTTAACTCATCATCTATGAGAACTGACTATTCACTTGATGACTAATATATTCCATCCCCTGACATGTGCCACTGTAACGAGGATAAGCAATGAAAAGCGTTTGTTAATGTTATGTCTGATACATGATTTAAAAAATATGAAATAGTTATAGTAATATATATATGTCACAAATATGTCACTGGCGGCATGGCAGCTAAGTGGTTAGCAATGTTGCCTTGCACCTCCAGTGTCCAGGTTCGATTCCTGCCCTGGGGTCTTTGTGCATGGAGTTCTTCCCTGTGTCTGGTGGGTTTCCTTCCTTTACTTACCCAAAGTCCAAAGACATGCCGATTAGGCTAACTGGCGACCAGCAGGCTAACTGGCATTTCCAAGTTGCCCGTAATGGGTCAATGCGCATGTGAATGTTGACTGGAGGTCGTATCACGGTTGTAATAAAGGAATAAAAACGATCACCATTGGCCGACTTGGTCCCTAGTTGGACTAAAGAGGTTCGTACATGGATAGGTAGAGGGATCATTTTCTTCATATTTATATTCAGATCTACAGGTGCATCATATTAATTCATTAGTGTGTTATGGAAACAAGAAATATCAGCGACTTAACAGCTAGCGTTTTAAGTTTAAAAAAATATTCCAGCATTTTCTCTTGCATTGCTGTATTGGTATTGCGTTACTGAATTACCTTGTTCAGATGTAAGATGATACCTTGCAATGTACGGTTATCATTCCATTCTCACCAGTGTTTGCAGATGCATGACACACCACTACTCCTGGGCTAATCAGATTAATCTACAGCACGGTTCTGCTCGACTGCCCTCACGGCATTGTGTAATCTACTTCCAGATAACCGAGCGACATGGTTGGCAGCCTGCAAGCTGGAGCTCCTTCATTCCACTAATCCTTGCATGCATAATGTAGCTGTCACTTATGAAAAGTTTTGATCTCGGGAAATGGCAGCTGATAACGCGAGCAAAAGAGAAAACCTCTCCCCGACCCCCATTCTCAGTGGAAAGACCACACGAGTCATGCTGAGGCTCTAACAGGAACCGTGATTAGATCATTAACGGGACGCACGTGCTCCTGTTCAGTCACAAGGTTGTTTTTCTACCATGTTGCTGATGATTCATGGAGTTTGCATCGGTGGGCAGATGAAGAAGAGTGTGCGTGTGTGCGTGTGTGTGTGTGTGGTGTCTAGAGGTAAGGATGGTACACTCAGTCGATTTTAGGAGATGACTTGAGAGGCAGCCAGTCCCTTAAGTCCAAGGTTGACTCATGTGCTAGATGGTCAGTGAGTGAAGTCTTTTCAAAAAGCCCATTTATCTGCTTCAGTTTAACAGAAAGCTGATCTGCTGTCATGAGAGAACCCTGAGGTAGAACCCAGTTGTAAGGTGAATTAAGGATATTTCTGGAAAAGTCCCTTATGCTCGGGGCTTAGCAAGTTCTCCTGTCAACTTGTGAAAAATCACAGCTCGTCTGACCGCTCGACTCTGCTTTATTCATTTATAGACATGGAGATTTTGTAAACTAGGTTGTATTCCAACGTATTTCAACAGTCCAAGCTCCTGAAACTTACCCTGAGGAAGGAGTCTAAAGCTCCGTTCTCCATGAACTCTGTAACTATAAGGACGGGGCAGCTCCTGGTTAGCACCCCCTCCAGGTGGATGACGTTGGGATGGTCGAACTGGCCCATGATGCTCGCCTCGGCCAGGAAATCTCGTCTCTGACGCTCCGTGTAGCCTGCTTTCAGCGTTTTTATGGCCACGGCCACTTCCTTCCGACCGGGCTGTTTGAGCCTCCCGCGACACACCTCGCCAAACTCTCCTGGAGGTAAGAAGAAGAAGAATAAGAGGAAGAAAAAAGTAAACAGAAAAACTGATTTGGACTGAAGGAGAATTACTTTGATGGATTATGAGATGTTGAGATTAAGAAAGACTAATGGATCGGTCATGTTTAACTACGTGGAACAAATAGAAAGTGGTCGTTTTGTTTTTTAAAATTAAAAACAAGTTTTTTGTTGTTTTTTTCCTTTCCTTTCCAAATAGGAAATTAATCCATTTTTTCATCCATCCATCGCCCAGAATAATATCAAATCATTTTTTTATTCGATCCGCCAAACATGTAGGTGTTACATCATACTATACTACGATACATAGTAGAACCATGTTCCACATTATAGAACCTGTATCATTGTACCAAAGTATGCACCATGGTAGAACCAAGTACCGTACTGTTGTAGTATATTAACATCCAGGTATTACATCAACAAATAAGTAACATGGTACTGTCAAAAATACTAAAAGCCAGAGCAGGATATCACGTCAAGGTTTAGTTCCTACATCCAGGAACAGGAAGTGAACATTAACTAAGATGTATGTGCATGTTTTTATACAATGCATGATGGGATTGGGTGTAAATGCAAACACACTGTAGACAGATTCGGAATGCAGAATTTTTCTACAAGATAATTTAATTAGCTTTAAATAACAGTAATGTGTTACTGCTTGGTGAACATAGACGTGCTTTGAGATCAGACACCTCATGCTTTAGTCCTGCGACAGAAAAAAAACCCATCAGCCCTTGATGTTGAAGCTTCCCCGACACCCGATCTGTGGAGGAGTCGGGGTGTGAACCGACCGCTCTCTCCGGCGTGAAACGGTTTGTTTACCTGCTCCGATGACTTCCTCAATCTTCACGCAGGAGATGTCGATCTCGCGGGCGAACTCGTGCACCGCCTCGTTGGGGTCTTCGTAAGTGAAAGGGTCGATGTAGACTTTCACACCCGGGGACACTGCGAGACGGTGAAGGGGGCGGATCAAATACAAAACGCAGCAAATCTTTACATAAGACATAACCGTGAGGATTTAGAAGCTAGCTTTGTGATGCCTGATTTCACTTGGCGGAATTCTTAGTGAAACTTCCAAACATTTCTGCCTGAATAGCATTGTGGAAAAGAAAAGAGGGGAGGGTGTGGGAACGGCTGCTTACAGTGAGTGTCTATGACAGATCCAGCTTTACTCACCGTACTGCTGCAGTTTCTCTGTGTACTCCAGCTCGGAGCCGGTGCGCTGCCTCCTGAAACCAGACCAAAAGCGTTCACAGTGTGATCACGTACAGCACTCGCTTCTAATGAGCGCGCCACGTCGTGCGCGCGGTGTGGAACTGTTCGGCATTGATTTCACACCGCTGCACGGGAGCCCTGAATCACCAGGACAATAAGCGTAGCGGCTCGAGATTGCCTCATTCTGCACCGCAGACATAATTGCGCCATTACACGGTCGAGCTGAACGCAGGTTGCGTACCACAAACCCTGCACCAGGGGTCACACCCGCCATGAACAAAAAAGTCTATGCAGATGATGCTCAGACAGCTCGAGTCATCTCATTAGCCCTCTTTTGTTTCGATAAGTTTTTTTTTGCATTAAGAATTCAAGCGAATGAAAAGGAGTGGACAGTCCTGACAGAACACACTGTCCCCCCCATCCCTCCGCATACCGTCCTCTTGTTTGGTTGGTTCACGCCTGACAATAAAATCCGCTCCTAATTAGCATCTCATCTCCAATGGAAATGCACAGCGGAGAAGAATGACATCTCACACAAGGACACGGAGAGACGAGGAGGGAAAAAAAAAGGGGGAGGATGATAAGGATGATGATGATGATGATGATGGGGGACGATTTGGGAAGAATTGCTAACGCGCTGCGCTCTCTGCAAACTCTGAAATCGGCATTCTTTGTCTTTGTCCTAACACCAGCTGACGATCGACAGTGCTTCTGCAAAATAGACATCTTTTTTCTTTTTTTTGCAGATGCTTTTAAAAGTACGTTGAAAAAAGTCTAAGATTGAGTATAAATATAATGCTTATTGTGTTAGAGTCTGAGACGCATTGTGTCTGCATTTATTTCACCAGTTGCAGCAGAGTTAGCATTGTGCTGAGAGATTTCATTGGTTTAAAGTCTCACCTGAGGCAGAGGACGGCGATGACCACCGTGGCCACGATGACGACGAAGCCGGCCAAGGCAGAGCCGATGATGAGAGGCAGCTGGTCCTGAACTGAGCGCTCTGGATCGTCTGGAAGAAGCGAGGAAAGGAAGCAAACCTCATTTAGACAAGGGCTGCGTTGCCAAAAAACGGTACAAGAGATGCCAAAAGATCTGCAAGTCATTTGCGAAATAACGTGCGTGAGACGTAGTAGTAGTAATAAGACAGTAGGACGAGCGCACTGACTAGTGTTTCCCGTGGTGATGCACAGAGAAGAAAATTCAAAGCAAACAAACATAGATCGTTTTTAAATAACTATAAGGTATAAAACATTTTACTATTTTAACATTAAAGAAATGAAGACACCACCATGTATAAATATATAAAATAATATTTTATAAAGTCTGAGACGTTTTTGTTTTGCTGTCAGTTAGGAAAAAATAAATTAAAAAGTTTAAAAAGATGTAAAGTGAGTGATTACTGTTCCTAACCCTTGTGGTTTTCGTCCTTTATTTGTGGCAGCCTGTAGTCTAAAGTCTGACCTGGTAATCTGTGAACTGGTTGTCAAGTCCGAGACGGAGGGGGACATACCGTGCAGACTGGTGCTGTAGTCCACCGGGTGACTGTAGCTGCCGTAGCCGGCCACGGTGCGAGCTCGGACCTGTACCGTGTACACCACGCCCCTTTTCAGCCCCTCCACCCTGGCTGAGCTGGTCTGGGCTGTGACCGTGTGAGAGAAAGATTCACCCTGTCTCACACACACACACACACACACACACACACACACACTAGCTACAGTATCTAAACAATAGACAATGGATCATCGATCTGAGCCTTTTTGTATTCTCACTGCACCATTCAAAACCAATAGGGGGGTTGCCAAGTCTTAACAAATCGGTCAGATCTGACAGTCTAAAACTCCGCAAGTATGACTGCCAAGAGCAAAAACTGTAGTAATATTCTTTTAATACAAATAAACGCAATATCATACGACATTTAATGGAATAATATTAAAGCTGCAGGTTTTTCCCCCCAAACATCAAGGTGCTTGAAATGTTCTCATATTATCACATACACACTGTATTATTATAATAATATAATAAATGATAAATAAACTCCTTTATACGATAAGAGTAGCTAACGCACTTATTTTACTCATTCACGGTTTTTAAAAACTGTGGGCGTGGCAACCAAAATAGATTAAGAAATATAAAAAATATCGAAACATCAGTAAAACTGACATCCGTCCGTTATCCACAATCCATCCTATGAAGAAAATAATAAAAAGAAAGTAGGAGGGGCTTAATATTCAAACGAACATGCTTGATTGACAGCCCTCTATATAAAAGTCAAAGCAAACACATGACATAATGATCAGCCGTGCGTTCATTAAACATCATCCTTACGGTCCGGTTCGGTGAGACCTAACATTAGCCACGCCCACTTCGCTTTCAGAAAGCGTACAGATTCTGTAAAACGCGTAATTATTCTCGGCGCACGTCGAACCCACAGGAACGACGTTAACCTAATTAGAAAGAAAGCAATCACCTGTTTATGTTCCCTTGGACTTTAGATAGAGAAAAATGCTCAGAGATTAAGGGGAACGCAGCGCGTCTGTCACGCCGCTGATGAAAATGAATGAATAAAGGAAAAAAAAATCTTTTGAAAAATGAATAGGTTCAATAAATAAATTAATAAATAAATATTATCCAGCACTTTGGGTGTTAACTGTTTGGCTGTAAGCACGGGCCATCTGTTCACCCCATTTTCAATTTTTTTAATTAACTTTATTTATACCCATGGGGGCAATTGGGTTTTCACACATCCCGGCTTGGAACAAAACTGTAGCTGGAGCACAAACTCAGCTATTGTCTGGATACTTGGAGATGTTCAGCGGTAACTTTAATAATAACAACAACAATAATAATAATATGATGTTTTAAATGATGGACAGCGGAAAGACGGGCAGAAACTTTCTGGTGCTTTGCTTGCTTTGTCTTTAACCTGATTCTCAGCGCTGCTGTAGGTATAACACGTTCCAAGCGTATACAGGTTATCGTTTCTATAGCAACAGCCCGGAGATGTACCCTTAATAATAATAAAATTGTAAAAAATCTGTTGTTTTTTTATTGTAAGGAGTCTCCAGTGTCAGTGCCTTGATAAGTTACTGTTTTAAGTCTTATCAGCTTTGAGAGACAGAGATAGAGAAAGAGAGAGAGAGAAAGTGAAAGAAAAAAACGGGCTGTGCTTATCTGCCAACCAGAAAAGAAAACCCCCTGTAGTGTGTCGAGACACGCCCACTGCTCTACTACTGCCCGTAAATTTCACATTACAAACCGGAACATCGCTCTATCTTACCTGCTCCTGGTATTTGATCTCGTAATCTAAGATGACTCCGTTGGGTCGCTCCGGAGGGAGCCAGGAGAGGCTGAGGGTGCTCGCTGTGGAGCGCATGAGGTGAACCGTGGGTACAGCTGAAGGTGCTAGAGAGAGAGAGAGAGAGAGATAAAGAAGAAAAGACAATAATCAGCATTTCGGCCCCCAAAGTGTCTGCCTAACGGTAATTAAAATGATGTAAAGTTTATTGCTGTGTGTTTTGGTTTAACGCTGTTATGGGAATAAGGTGGAAAGGGGCGACAAGATGATGTCATCAAAAAAGTGAAGCGGTCCTGCAGAGGCTCGTGGAGTTATCATTTTTTTTATACTTTTTTTCCTTGGATCTGGATTTTCTCACCCGCCTGATTGGTGGTTATGTTGACGGTGGCGTAGCGCGGCGTGATGGGGCTCTTGGGCGAGACGCCGTTGACGGCCTGGATCTCAAAGCTGTAGTGCGTGTGAGCTTGCAGGTTCCTGACGGCGGCGTGTCTCTCTGCGAGGCCCAGGCGCCGGGGCGCGACCTCCACGTTGTCGTCGCAGCGCACGCAGGCGCCGTGCTCGCACTTCTTACACACCACGTTGTACACCAGGTCGGCTCGGCCACCCGAATCGCGAGGCTCCGCCCACTCCAGAGACACGGACGTCTCGTTTATGCTGGAGATCACGCTGAGAGGTGCTGAAGGGACGGCTGAGGACAGAGAACGAGACATCCATACGTTACAGCAGCTATAAACAGTCACCCCTTTCACCAGCTTCTCTTCCTCTCTCTCGGGAAATGAATAAACCTTACGGAGGTATTGCATGACAAGCGCACGCCATGTTCCAGCACCATGCGAGACTTCCATCTTGCATACGTGCGTTTAACAGTAAAGTACAAATCAGCCTTAGTGCTATAAAGAGCATTTTTTTTTAACTGCCATGGTTTGGGTCGTTTGCAAATCAATACGGTGTTTCATTTAAACCCACAGAAGCGACCTACACATGCCATAAACGTCTTTGCTCGTAGATTTCATTCGGCTAAAAAACGGAAAATTGTACTAATGTAAATTTTTTGCTATAATGTTGCTTTACGTTAAAGCTGACGGATCCATTCGGAAAATGAAGCGGACGTTTCTGCTTTATAACGATGCTCAAAGCTGGAGCCGGTCTGCATCGCCTCAGGCAGCACGGCTCAACCCTTTAAGGGCTTCCGTCATTTATTTATACACGATGTTCTCTCGGAGCCGTAGCTTAACATTTTGGAGGAAAATGAGGGAACTGAGAGGAAAAAAAATATATTTTTTTGGCGATCTCTGAAAATCAGAAGACGAGTTCCTTTGTGTGAGTAAAACAAAATGTTATTACTATTATCCACATTCGTGTTATATTAAAACTTGTCTTATCAGCGCTTTTAAGGCTCCCTGTGTGAGCGTCTTACATCAGGTCATTTGTAACTGCGGTGCGAGAAAACATGGACGCCCCACTTGTGATCCGCATGAAAGGAGAGCAATTCGGCTTCTCTGGTCTGAGGGTGTACCTGGTGCAGAACCAACTCACGGAAGAACATAAACAGGGTTGTTTGGATATCTGCAAATAGTACGGAACGTAAAACATCATCAATCACCGACCAAGAGAAAGGACAAAAGTCAACCATCAGCTGGGAAATTCATCAACGCTTACAGTTTTCTGGGATTCCTTGAGGGCCAGAAGTATTGGAACATCATCAAGACGCTTACTGAAGAGCCGGAGACTAAACTTCAGATTAAACACAGAGGACTGATACCCGAGGGTATCATGATCTCACGTGACGATGTACTTCGGCACACTTCTGCCAACACTTGACACACTGTGAGGTGTTAAAGCGTCCTCCCTATAGTCCTGATCAGACTTCATCAGACGTTGGTCCCCAAAAGGAAGCAGTAGAACACAAAGATTCACTTCCGATGAAAAAGTGAAGACAGCGGTGCATTCGTGGCTCGCAGCTCAGACTAAAACATTTTCTAATAAGGGGAATTACGAGAACTAGTTGACAGATGGACAAAGTGTATTGAACATCGAGAAGATTATTTTGAAAAATCATTCATTTCTACACAGTCAGAGTGTTTTATTTATTTTTTCTTTGACTGTGACAAAGCTCTGAGACTGGAGACTCCTTCCATAAGTCCTATTGGATAACGGGACATGACCCCATTATAATTCTTCACCGTTATCATCTTGTTAATTAGTATCACGTTTTTAATCCTGACACTATCAGTGTTACTTGAACAATAGGTGAAATATGTCCTTCTCGATATCCGCGTATTGATTTGGTTAATTAGGGTTTTAGCCTTAAGCCAATTTCTAGTAATTACCCTTTCAGCAGCTGTGAGAAGTGTTTAACTCGGTTTCCTTCCTCCGTCGAGGTGAGACAAGCCCTGAAATATAGCCCCGTCTATGACACGCTCCCGGGAGTGTGAATTAAACAAACGGCTTGGCAACTTCAAAATATATGAGCGTGATTTACATCTAGAGCGCCACACTGCCTCCGGAAAAAAACCTGGAATATGTTTGCTTTTAATTTCAGCACTAATAAAGAATCTAATCTATTTTTTTTCCTCTCCCGGCTTTGACTTTTGGGAGATTCGAGAGCTCCTCTCGCATTTTTACAATTCTTCACCCTTCGCTTGTTCTGCTCCGTCTAAAACATCTGTCAAATAAATAAATGCAAATTCATTCTAATAATCTCGGTGAGAAATGTATTTAAACGAATCCTGATTCATTTTCCCGTCACACAAAGTATTTAAAGTTTAAAAATCAAATCTCTAAATGCTAAAGCTATGTCTCATCCATTAATAATAATAATAACAATAAAATAATCGAATGATTTGGTTAAAAGGGTGACATCACTGCAGCCAGCACATGCTGTACAGATTAATGCGCACTTTTCAAAATTATATAAAATAAAAAAGTGAGATCCCGGTTTCAAAAGTATTGGCACCCCACAAATAACACCTGGAACCTTCTTTTTTTATTAAGCCAATTGCTAACATTAACTTATAAGACATAAGAGAATATGATCCCTACTACGTCCCATCTATTAACTATAAACGTCAGTTGATTAATTATTGGCACCCTTTACTAAACGAGTAATGTGCTCAAAATCCCCCAAAAAGTACATCGTAGCAAGCTTCTGCCAAGCACTGTGCAGATTAATTCTCATTTGTCATCTCTGTTTTTAAAAGTATTGGCACCCCCCCCTTTTTTTAAAGGCAAGTTTATACCCCTATCCCAAATATATCAAGATATCCCTGATCCCGAAGACAGAAATGGCTTCATCAGCGCAACTATTTCAAAAAAACCCTTGTTACAGAAAAGAAAACCTTCATCATTTGTTATTTTCTGGAGAGGTGCCAAAACCTTTTTTTGCACTGGATTCTAACCGTCCTGCGTAAGATCCCTGTCTTCTGGGTTGTTGTTTCGGATTCCTCTAGACTATTGCAGTATTGAACAGCATGATGTTGCGCGGTGTAATAGCGTATAATGCGGCATTACGTTACGTTACAGTGGAGCGGGAGTGTGTAAACCTGCCAGCGTTATTAAACTGCTTGTGAGCTACCTTACACGCATAATTCGATTTAACCCACTACTAAGGAGGTAAAAGAGAAATAATAATCGTTTCTATTTTGAACCGCTGCAGTCCAAAAGAAGAAGAAGAAGCAACAACCCTTAAAATCACACCCTTCGTCTCCCTCCTCATCCTCTCCTCTCGTTTGTTTTTCAGGCACTGAAGGAAGAAAGAGAATACATTCATGAAAACAGAAGTAAAAATGAATCAAGATACTGGTGTGTTTGTAAAAGCTTGAACACGGAGCGCTAGGCGATTATTATTAAGCCAGTCGACTAAATTAATAGGCAGCAGATGGTTACCGCGGAGTAATTATATCTGTTGTTGCTAACTATTTCATTATGAATTATTACAGGTAACCTGTGGCCCCTCGACTTCATTCCTTTTATCTCCATCTGCTGCCCAGTTTGAGAAATTCTGAACGCTGTGCAACGCCGTACTGTTAATGCATAAATAACCTCACGGAATTTCACAACGCTGTTTTACAACGAAAAACATAGCAGAAATGAATTGAATGTTTTAATAAGACTTGATACAAGGCATGTTTTTTAATGATATGATCATAATACGCTAGAATTCGGGGGTTCAGTCACTGCAGTACACTTCTGCTTTACTCCACTCTTTCCTTTTTATGGCATTGGATTGATTAAAAAGATCTTTTTAATAAATAAAATGAACAATCTATACAGCACAGTATTTCCAAAAACAAAAAACAAAAAACGACACATTGTCTGATTAAAAAAGGTATAAAAAAAAGTGTATTCTGTGCTTCTTGTGCTGATTTCTTTAATATGGACTTAATAAGCAGCTGTGTTTACATGCACCGTAATATTACACTAATAATCACATGAAAAGCATAATCAGAATAAAAATTAATGAAATAACCACCTCGGACACAAACAGGCAACCCTTATTCCCTCGGAAGGAATTTTTACACTAAACCCAAATTTTTTTATTTATTGATAATTGCGTTTTTTAAGGTTGGTGATCGCATAGGCATTTCACTTTATATCGGACTGTGTATGTGACAAATAAAATTAGAAGTAGAATTTGATTTGAGTTTCCATGTTCGTTGTTGATGGCGAGCGTTAAAGGAGGCGTTTGCGCTTCTGAGATTCTGCTGCTTTATTAGAGATTTTTTCAAACAAGGTTGCCAGATCTCACTGAAAAAAATCCCGACTAGACAGCGCTGAAAAACTGCCCACTCTGTTACAATTACTAGTAATTTTTATTACCAGGCCACGACATAATTTAACAAGGTTGTTCTCTTCCGTTGAAAAGTTCCATTCTGATGCAATGCTTTGAGCGTGTAAACACACATCGGATCTTAAAATAGAGTTAAAATCTCTAATCAGAATGATTTCGATCAGAAATGTTGTCCATGAAAACGCAGCGGATGATGAAACGTTTTTCACTTAGAGTTCAAAATACAAAATATAACACCATATATTATCTGTATGATTTCATACAACCTGGTTATTAGAATCTTGTACAAAATATTACGAGTTAGTGGCATGTTTCTTAACATGAGATTTTGGTTCTTTAGGCAAAAATTCACGAGGCGAGACGTTCATATGCCGAGATCGCACTGTACTACAGCATCTAGTATAATCTATTAGACCTGGAACAACACCTTTTACAAAATATTATAACACATTACAATCTACCATACCTATTACAACACCTATAAGAACACCTATTACAATCTGGTACACTTGTTACAACGAGTATATGACCTTTTTACAACATCTATTACAACCATTATAATCTATTTACAGCTATTAAAACATTTATACCAATATATTACAGCTATAAAAATAATTGCGATCTATTATAATACCACACATTACATACATTACAGTCTATTAGACTTACTGCCACACCCTTCACAAACAACTGCACCTACAGTACAGCATCTAATGCAATTGCAACAGCTATTACAGTATATCACTATCATTTCCATATCTGGCATCATATTATACATAATACAACATTATAACAATCAATCACAGGTCACAATAAAAAGGCCCAACCTAATACACCATTTATAACCCCTGTTACAGTCTAGTACAGTCCTATTACCTATACCCTATTACAATCTATAATTACAGTGTTATTACAATACATTAACGCAGTAGGTTATTCCGGGTGTGATACTGAACTGGAAGTAAAAAGATCTGAAGCTACTCGAGCGTTACATGTTGAGTTTTTAGCCCCTCGCTGTGCTACACGGATCTCAGCACAGACTCCTACTCGTATTCAAGCAGAAAGTCCGGCGTGTGAAAGCTCACACTGCTGAACTCCACCAGATCAAATCTAATCCCTCAAAGGGTCAGATAAAAGCAGGCGTTTATTCCGAGTCGCTTCGATCGAATCGGCTAATCGCTTGCACATATTCATTCCGAAAGCGTCGCTCTCTCGGAGGAGCCCTCGTCTGACAGGACGGATTTCAGAAACGATGGATCTCGCCCTCTCGGAGAGTTAGAATGCAAAGTAATTAAAAGCAGAGACTGCAGTTTAGACACAAACCAAACGAGCCTCTGGGAAAAAAAAAAAAAATTCTAATCTGACTGCTTCCCCCACTGTCTCTTTCTGACTGATATTAAGTGCACACTCCTCTGTGAAATCCATTCATAACATGCAATATTTTAGGCATGCTGCTGTACATAATCGAGAAGCCCCCCACCCCCCCCACCGGCTTTTTTTTTGCTGATTCGATCCACGTGCGTGTGCGCAATTAGCCTGCAGGCTAAGTGGTTCCGGGACTCGCTTTGATAATGGCGAGGAAGGTGGCCTTTATTGCTTTTTTATTCCGTGTCATCACGATAATTAAACATGTTCAACAAGGCAGGGAAACACGGCAGACTCACTGGTGCAGGGCGAGTCGGGAGAGTCGCCGTCGGCGCGGTAGTAACCGTTCTGACACGGGCACACGCTGGACGCGGCGGACGTGGCCCGGCTGAAGGGTGGACACGGGGTGCAGAAGCCGTCTCCCTGCTTCGACTTGAAGGAGCCAGGTGTGCATGCTGGGAAGGAAAGGAAGCAGAAGGAGAAAAGGGTCACTCAAGGCAGCGAGGCGACATGTTTTGCCTTTCTGTGTGATTTTTTACGACGTGTGTGTCTTAATCCGGGATTTGTTTTATCCTGGATTAAGACACGGTCAGCGGTAAAAAAAAAAAAGGTTAAGCAAAGCTGTAACTATTGCAGACATATACAACACATTTAACATACTAAAAATACGGTATACTAGACACATATATGTGGTTATATATCTTGAATCAAGTCTGTAAAGCATATTGGGTAGACTAAGGACACTCTGGACATATTGGACATATTCTGGTTGTACTGGACACTTGGACATATTGGATGGACCTGAATTTAGGAAAAAATCTGGACATATATAATTGGACTATATTCCGATATTCTTTGGACATCCTAGACGTATTGGACATATTTCAGAGACCATATATCAGATACACTTTGAACACACTGGACACACTTTCCAAATCCGATCTACAAACCTATTTTCTGCTGTGATCTGATATGACGCTGACTAGCCACCCCTCCCTCCTTCCTACTTTGCAATCAGGTATCTCAGATAGGATCATAATTTCTGCCTCGATCGATTGCTAAGGCAGAGAGAAAAATAATGGCACCCCAATAGCATTGCCTTGCCTTTGGTTAAAACACTGAGATTGTATCAGCATGGCATCAGCACCGTAGCAGAATAATTATCTGGTGCCCAGATGTGGCATTTGATGGAATCTAGTGATGTGTTTCGAAAAGATGAAATGCTGAACGACACGTGCTGATTTGCCGTCAACGGCATCGGTGTGCCGCACCCTCCTCCTCCGTCCCGTTCTGAACAGAATCGATGTGGAAATGGCTGGAAGAGCGGAGAGTCACATTGGAATGCCGTCTGACTGCGTTATTGCTCTACACACTGCGGAGGCTGAATTACACCTCAGCTACCGGGCCTGCTTCGGTATTCCACCCATGATATATATTAGTTCCTGACTGAAGGAGAGAGTGTGAGGATAATAAGAAAGTGGAAAATCCGAGCGAGTGGCCCTTAACAGGCGCGGCGCTCTGCATTCAGATAGGTATAGGGTGAAATAGACAAGATGAGAGGACGGAGAGAGAAAGAGAGAAAGGGGAGGGTGGGGGTAGGGGGAAAAATAATAGCCAGAAAAAGAGACATATGGGGGGGGAGGTTTTGGGGGGGAGATGGACAGAAGGAGACATTGTGAAAGAGAAAGTAATGAGAAGGACGAAAGAAAAAGACAGAGAGAGAAAGAGAGAGAACCAGAAGGGGAGAGGTACAGGAAAAGATCTGGTACAAGAGAAAGCTAAAGTAAGACAGTGAAGGAGAGAACAATGGGGAAGATATTTAGAAAGATGGCTGTGGTGAAAGAAAGACAGTTAGTAGTAAAGACATGGCAGAAGAAAGAGAGAAACAGTGAGTGAGAGAATGAGAGAGAAAGAGTTAGTTGGCGAGAGGCTTTGATATAACATTAAAAGAGGGAGGAAGAGATAGAGAGGATAAGAGACATGCATATAGCATTGAAAGAGATTGAAAGTGACCATGTTAAATAAAGAAAGAGAAAGGCTTAAGCAAATGAGAGAGAGAGAGAGAGACTGGCAAAAAAGCAGGATGGACAGACAGATACAAAGGAAAAGACAGCGATAGTGACAGAATGCTCAGGCGGACAGATAAATGCTAACGGAGTTGTCTGAGGTACGTGTTAGCTGTGTCCAGCCAGAGTGGTGATGGAGGACATTACACCCCCACCTCTATCCCCCACTCTCTATCTCGCTGCACAAATAACCCACCCCCCACACCAACCACGCTTCCCAGCTCTTGGCCGAGTGGTGGTCTGGTGGTGCGCTACGACCCCTCAGGGAATCATCTATCAGTCTTTTAAGATTTGCCCTTAACCTTGGGCGACCATATGGAAACGAATGAAGCTCATCTGAACTCTGAACTCTGAAAACTGCATCTGCAGGTTTCTTCTTTATTAGCCCAGTCTGTCTCGACTTTCACCCCCGCTCCTCAACAACACCCCTCCCCATTTGGCCCTCTCTTTGACTGTCTTTTATTTGTTTATTCCTTTAAGATCCTCTACTATCTCCTTCTTACTCGCTCGGTCTCACCCAGCCTTCCCCCCCATCTCTTTTTTTTCGGCAGCACCATCCGTCTCCGCTCTATCGCTCTGTTAGGACCTTGTCAGATCTGTCAGGAGCGGCTCTTGCTGGAAGCTTTGTTCTCTGACGCTGCTGCAGTCCTCCACCCGTTACTGATCGGCTTTTCTCTCCCTCTGTTCAGAGTGCTGCAGCTCGGAGGAGACACGGGAGTGTGCACACACCAGCTGGAGCCAATCCCTCACATTCTTCTGAACATAAAGAGCTTCTACAAATCCGCCTGTCCGTTTAATTCGTAGTGAAACTCTAATTCTAATTCGCACAGAAAGCCCTTCTCTTGAATTCTGTGAGCTTCTGTGAGCCAACAACTTCACCGTCCAATTAGTTCTTCCATGTTTAATCCTTTTAAGCCATTCAGGAACCTGATAATTCACTGTATCTCTGGTGAGAAAAGAGCTAAAGGCCCCTTTTTGACCTCAAAATCATCACGAATGGCGTTAAAAGAAAATAAAACCTACCATACAACTATGGCATCAACTGTACACCTTCCAACCTGCGCCATGTGCCAGCAAAATTCTCAAAACATGCTTCTAGGAAAGGTCTGATAAACCTCACTTACCCTGACACTGTGTGTCTTTCTTGGCTGGCTCAAAGCCTGGCATGCAGGTGCAGGATCCCACGGGAACCATCCACTCGCCGTCTCCGTTGCAGTAGAGTTTGAGAGGGACTGACACCTCAGCAGCGTTAGGGACGCACGCGCCGGTGGCGATGACCAGCGACGTGGCCTCCGCACCCGTCGCTGTTTCAGGGAAAACTGCGAAGCTGGCGATGGTAGTGGAGCACTTCTTGAAGAAGACTCGAGCGGAGATGAGAGACATGCATGCACCCAAGTCTTGAAAGGCCAGGTAGAAACCGGCTTTGGAGAGGGGGCCGAAGCTCCGCAGTTTGGTGTTGACGATCCCAGACTCAAGCAGAGAAAAGCTTTCATCAGGGGCGATGGTGTCCACCTGGGGGCAAAGGGTTCAGACGATCAAGAAGTGACCAAGTCAGACATACTGTACATCTTAGTAGAACCGCCACACAAGGAAGAAACAGAAACACTTGGAACAACAAACAAACTCTTTCTATGATTGAGGTATAGGTATGTTCTAATGTGTAGGTTTTGACACTACTTTATATACACAATATATACATATTTTAGGTTCCCACACACAATTCCAGCCCTTTCTGACCTTCACATAAGGATTCTCCCGCCACGGTGGGCTGTTTGCCGTTGCCGTGTCTCCATCAGACTCGTAATAAAACAGGTTGAAAGTCTCTTTGCAAGATCCGGGGATGTTGGGAATGCTAGCGCAATCCCGCACCGAGAACTTGAGCTCCACGTAGACACGCAGCACACCTCGGCGTGGAATGAAGTCCGTCCGAAGCCAGTTGTTCTGGTTGGGCTCCAGGACATTACACACCTGGTATGTCCGAATAGGGTTCATGGAGTCGTCGTAGCCGCTGACCTCCTCCCACTGCGAGGAAAGAGTGAGAGAACAAAAATGTGTTTTAGGAGAGCTGTGAAGAGAAAAAGGGTATTTAAGGGTTTACTGGTCATTTATTTGGCAAGCGCAGACAAGATCCTTTGATTTGTCTCTCATCATCCTTAAGCAGATCTACAGGTTGCATTCTTTCGAGCTCCGAACTGGACGTAATGCTCTCCAAAACGCCCGAGTGCATTCTCGTTGAGCAATCTGGGTAAATGTAATCCGTTTTCCAAGGTGACATTTGGGTCGGGGAACTTCACGCTACACAATTAAGAAGCGGCGCGGCGAGGGGGAAAGCATGTGTTTATCTCGGGGCGAGCGGGAGCGCATTACTTATAATGATGTATGGGTTTCGACACGCCAGACAACGAGCGGCAGCCAGCAGAAAGGACCGGACCGCTTAAGATTGTTGCCATGGCAACCCGTCGTTTCCATTGACTGACTCTGCATGCAGAGTCCAAAGACAAATTGTACTACGGGAGCTGTGTGAAAAGGGGGTGGAGGGGGGGTTCGGTTGGTTTGAGAGAGGTTTGTCAAGCCTAAGGTCAGGGGATATGACAGTTAACTCCCTTACTGGTCATAATGCCATGTGTTTCACATGTAGGGGGATTTTTTTAATAAATGCAAACAGTGCCTTAGGGAGAAATATTTTTATCCATGGAACCTGTTTTTTTTTGTGTGCAAACATGAACGTGTAGGTAGGCAAAAACATACAGACTGTATACTTGTACTCACCCCGCTTTCCGGATAGGTGGTCCATGCTAGCTCGGTGGTGGCCCACTTGCTGTCCATGAGTGTCTCTGTAAGCCGAAGATAATCAGTAAACAAATATATCCGAACATAATGAAACAAACGTTGCATGCATCCAGGCCCGTGTCCCTTTCCAAACCCCGAGCTCATCACGGATTAGCATTCTCTCTCCCTCTGCATTATCTGCTGCATGCCTAATCACTATATTTGTGCCAGCATATAGATAACGCTGCCTTCGTTTATCTATCCTCAACAGCAAAAGCCTCTGGCTCAGATGGAATAAGGCCCTGTTGCTTTGCCCGTACGGAGGCACGCGGCAACCCCCCCGGGGCGTTTACTGTCCTCTAAATATACTCCAATCAGTGGAGCAAAACTAGCCAGCGTACGGCTAGCGCTCATGCTAATGTTTTATTCACTTTGTTGAGGCGCCGCTCGATGAGGCTGAGCGCTCGCTTCAAATTAGCGCCGCTCTCGCATCTCCGAGCTGCTGCATGAAATATTCAGAGCAGAACGTCAACTTAGCCGATTAGGTCTCCGGAAAATACAGTTCAGGCGGTGTAGGAACACATACACACATACGCGCTTGTGTGTGCACGTACAAACACAGCACACGCACAAACATTCTCACACTGTTTATGCATATTGTAGTGCCCCTTTTCATCGGTGTGTAAATTACAGGGTGGAACAGGGTGGGTTTAAGAGCGTCTTCATTGGGTGAAATATTCATCTAATTAGAATTAAAGGGAAGTGGCTCTGAAGCTTTGATCAATTCCTCATGACCACGCTCCCCTCTTTACTTGAGCCGCTTTGAAATTGCGCCTTCGCTTGCACTCGAGTGAAGAATACCGCTGTCGCGGGCTTTTCCGTCAGGCTTCTTGTGGACACTCCTGAGAATTACTCTAGAGATTTTCTCCAAGCCCAGTATATGGAACGGGGGGAAGCGTACAGTCCTGGGGATTCATTTAGAGCCATATCGCTTTAGGAGCAGCGCAGTGCTGAATGACACAACCCGTATCTCATATCGTGTCGTAAATGGAAAAAACACTCAACATCATTAAAGCCTAGATATGTATGTATGTATATACACGGGACTGGATAAGAGTGTTTGAGCATGTAATTACCTGAGAATTACACTCTATCTCACCTTACTATTTAGCAGTGAATTAAGTTTACAAGGTTCAAATCACACAGGTGCTGTTTTGTCCTCGTCAAATCAAAGAAATGCAGGAAATTACATTTTATGTATATTCTGTATATATATTTCCGATATTTCTATTTAATATTTATAATATCAGAAATAGAAGAAAGTCTGGGGTAAAGTGCAGACCACGCCGACACATTCTGAACATGATGTATGTATTTAGAACAGTTGTAGCAAAAACACATTTATTCTTGCTGTGTACATGGAAAATCAATAGTAATAGTATTTATAAAAGTAAAAATATTAATGATATAGCAAAAGCATGAATATATATTAGCTAGAGCTTAAAGTTATATATTAGTTAGAACTAGACGTTATGTATTAGGAGTGCTGGAAATGATAAATTAGATAGAGCTGGACGTTATGTATTAGCTATTTAGCTACAGTATATGTTATAATTTAGCTAGAGCTGTAAATTATATATTAACTAGGGCTGTACGTTATATATTCCTAAAGCTGTAAGTTATATATTAGCTAGATCTTTAAGTTATATATTAGCTAGAGTTTGTGGTTATATATTAGCTAAGTTATATATTAGCTAGAGCTATACTAGGTTATATTTTAGCTATAGAGCTCAAAGTAATATATTAGTTAGAGCTGTAAATTTTAAATTAGCTAAAGCTCTTGGTTATATATTAGTTAGAGCTCTAAGTTATATATTAGCTAGAGCTGTAAGTTATATACACTATAAGCTAGAGCTTGAGATATGATAGTCTAGTGTCATATCTCAAGCTCTAGCTAATACTGTATATAACTTACAGCTCTAGCTAATATATAATTTACATAATTTATATATAACTTAAAAATGTATAAGCATTATAATTGCTTGTGGTTATATATTAGCTAAGTTATATATTAGCTACAGCTTGTGGTTATATATTAGCTAGAGCTGTAAGTTATATATTAGCTAGAGCTCGAGATGTAACACTAGACCAATAAATGCTTGTGGTTATATATTAGCTAAGTTATATTTTAGCTAGAGCTCCAGATATGACACTAGACTGATAAATGTGTTAAAAAGGAAACTGAAAAACTGTTTGATTAAAGCTAGCTAAAGCTAGCCTCTAATCCCAGCAATATCTAGACAAACACAACAAGGGAAAGGCGGCAAATAAAGACTGAAGACTAGAATTTTTTTAATGACTTAAAAAAACACATCAGACGTCCTGAATTTGATACATTTTCTGCTGTAGACCTTTTGCATTGCCGTGTTTTAATAAACATGTACAGGGTCAGTAATATAGATTGGCATGTTTTTTTTTGTTCATTACAATGCAATCAATAATATGAATTTTATTTGTTTTGAACCAACTATACAAACATGACTGAGAAAAAAATTAGACCATGGATGGTTACAAGATTTAAGGCTGTTTCTGTGACCAATAATAATTATATGAGCATTTGGTGAGTTCGACATTTTTAAGACATCGTTCCGATACTTCGGGTAGAAAAGAAAAGTTTTAAAAGTAATTATAACTTTGGTTCTGCCTGACATAAACCCAAATCGACACACACCAGCAGGACTTCTGTATAAGCAGCTGTTTACTGATCCTGTGTTGCAGTACAGCTTAAATTATAAGGGTTCATTCTGTTACGTATTTTACTCCAAAAACAAACAAACAAAAAAACATCTTGCACAAAAAACCTGAAACGTAAATAGTCTTTAAAAATTGTAATAACTGAAAAATAATTTAAAAAATGTGTCAAAACGGAAACCGAAATCCTGTTTGATTGAAGCTGGCTAAAGATAATTTTCTAATAGTTTAATCTAGTTTCTAACTCAAGCAATATCTAAACAAACACAACAAGGGCAAGCAGCACATAGACTAGAGTCTAGAGACACCTCCTCATTCTGATTGGCTGGATATTGGGGTCTTACATCACTCGTACAACTGTGGAGACAATCTACAGGACGTGTTTATATAACTGTACTTAATGCGAAAAAAAAAAAAAATCTCACTTTATTTCATCAGGAAATAAAACGTTACATGACGTGACCACCAGCCACCTGGTAATATATAACTGTATATCTAATTTGACAAATTAAACTGAACCGATGCTGAAAACTCCTCCCATAAATGTCCATTAAATGCGTCCTTTTTTGTCTTTAATGTTAAAGTAACTACAGAACACATGTGTTCCTAACGAGCATTACAGGCTAAACCAAGTTGCGCCATGAGGACTTAAGACACCTCCATGCATGATATCTGTACAGAATGTTATTTTCAGACGGCCCCTTGACTTGGACGCTTCTGACAGATGGGCCGAGTCGACTCGGGGGACCGAGCGAAGCCGTTTCACACTTTCTCTCCTGTCACAGTGGAAACGGTGCCCACTTGACCTCCATGGGATGTATAACTAATGTGCTCTGTTAGAAAACTAGTGTGACAGCCTGGCCTCTGAGTATCTTCTTCTCTCTCTTTCACACACACACACACACACACACACACACACATACGAACGCTCAGCATCGATTGAGCTCTGCCCGCTGACACCGAAACTGATGAGGAATCGAGCCAGCACGAGCCTGAGGTGAGACGAGCGAGAAGGCGCCAACGATCGAGACGCAGCCACTGTGTGTTTGTGTGTTCGTTCTCATTACAAATTATACGCCGCACCTCAAGACAGGAAGGGGTGCCACAGGGAAGGCGTGTGACTTTTTTTTTTTCTTTACGCCCTCTCTAAAAAGGCACCATGGAGCGAGGATGCACACCTTCTCCTGTGCCTTCTGTGTGTGTGTGTGTGTGTCTGTGTTTCACACCATCAGACGTGTCACTCCATCCAAGCCGAACTGCTCTTCTTTCTCCTTCCGACCGATCAGACGCCCACGGCGGCGCTACATCCTGACCTGAAAAGGTGTGCCGTCCTGCTCCTGGCACGAGACTTGACCTGTTAGTCGTGCATGCAACATGTACACGGCATTGTGTGTGAACACTGTACATACACCCATGCATTGTGTGTGTGTGTGTGTGTGTGAGGTGCAAATGGGTCTGGTCTGGGTATGGAACAAAGCCAAGGCATTGAACACCCCAAAAAACATGTAATCACTGCATTGCACAGAGATCCTATTGTGCTACAGTGAGAGGGAACCAAAAGTGTGTAAACACACACACACACACCGACGGGACCCCCGTTTTCCCTAAAGCCCACACCTTGGGGATGTTTTTGGGCATTTCAGCAAAGCTGGGGTGAATTTATTTTCCCCTTATGAAAGTCATCATTCCTGCACACACACACACACACACACTGAGGTTCGTCTCGTGCTCTGCCTTCATAAGGACATTCCGATACAAGCTGCGGATGTAAAAAGCTGACTTTCTTGTAAAAAAACAAACAAACAAACAAACACACATACAAAAAAATTAGAAAAAGAGGCACTTTTCTCTTTTCTAAAAAAAAAAAAAGGAACAAAGGGACTTACCTTCAACAGCAGACACCACAGGCAGCAAAAGGCTGCACAAAACCAGCAAATAATCCATCATGAAGCTTCCAACATGAAGCACAATTCAGACTAAACCATCACCAGCGCAGGAACAAAAGAAACACAGACAAATCAAATCAAAACACAACCGCAGTTTGACTGGAGGATCAGCTGGGACTGACTGACACATCCATCTCCGCGCTACATCCCAGATCCCTCCCGCTGTCTCAAGCCCAGTATTCCGCAAAGCATCCCATCCCTCTGTCTCCCTCTGTCTCTCTCTCTCTCTCTGTCTCTCTGTGTCTCTCTCCCCCTCTCTGTCTCTCTCTCCCCGCGCGCGCGCACACAGCTGTTACAATGTAGCGCCTCGCCGCTGCTACGTGTTCGGCATCCTCGCGATCAAAGGAGCTGTTGCTTCTCTGCGGACGGTCCAGGGGGCGGGGCTAAACCCGTGCGCGAGCCACCAATCAGCTGAAAGCGCGGGAGAGATGGAGGGGGGGGGGAGGCTGATAAAAAGGAGGAGACTTTAGCTCCGCCCACACGCCCACCTTTACCTGCTATTTAAATATCAACATTATAGACTGCGTATCTGTCTCTCTCTCTCTCTCCTCAATGTCATGTCAATCATTTTTTCTCTTTCATGTGTCAGGATGGTAATTTTCTTTCTCCATTTAAAGTTTTCCATGTTAAAGTTTGGCGACAGAATATTTTCTTTGTCGCGTACAACAGTGGCGTTGTAACACGTGAAGGGAGGGTTCACCGAAGGGAGCTACTGTACACAAGACGACCAGAAGGAAGACATAAGGTCCTTAGCTCCACCCACACTCCCACCTTTACCTGCAATTTAAACACCAACATTATAGACTACGTATCTCTCTCTCTCTCTCTCTCTTTGTCTCCTCAATGTCATGTCAATTATTTTTCACTTTCACATATAAGCATGGTAATTTCTTTCATGTTTCATGTAAAGTTTTGCGACAGAACATTTTCTTTGTCGTATACAACAGTAGTGTTATAACACATGAAAAGTCGTTAGCTCCGCCCAACTCGACCTCTTAAGTAACTAAACCAGTCGATGGAACAAAAAAGAACTGTGTGGATGGAGCACTCATGTATGTTGTCATGGTTAACAGACAGAATATTTTCTTTCTTTTAGGGTCACTGGCAGTCGTATAAGCATTTCACTACATTTCGTACTGTGTATGACTGTATATGTGACAAATAAAATCTGAATTTGAATTTGTCTTATATGACAGAAACATTATAACACATAAAAGCACCAAAGTTACACAAGACGTAGCTACACGAGGCAAATAGAACGAAGACATAAAGTCCTTAGCTCCGCCCACACTCCCACCTTTACCTGCAGTTTAAATATCAACATCATGCACTATATATTTGTATCTCTCTCTCTCTCTCTCTCTCTCTCTTTATCCTCCATGTCATGTCAATCATTTTTCCCTTTCATATGTCAGGATGGTCATTTTTTGTCATGTTAATGTTTTGCTAACAAAATATTTTCGTTGTCGTATACATCAGTAATGTTATAACATGTGAAAGGAACACTACAGGAAGCAAATAGAACAAAGACATAAAGTCGTTCGCCCCGCCCACACTCCCACCTTTACCTGCGATTTACATGCCAGCATTATAGACTACGTATTTGTATACCACCACCCCCCCCCTCCTCATTGCCAGGTCAATCATTTTTTCCGTTACATTTGCCAGGATGAAGCACTTGTGTGTATTATCATGTTAAAGTTTTGTGACAGAATATTTTCTGTCCTATACAAGACAGTAATGTTATAACACATGAAAGGTACACAGAAGGTGAATGACATAGCTACATGAGGTGATTAAAATAGCAACATTATGGACGATACAAGAACTTTTATTATGGTGAAGTTTTGCGGGAAAATAATTTCTTAGTCGTATATTCCAAAACATTTTAACACATGAAAGCAGTTACTCAAGATGAGTAAGTAATAATGTCCATTTTGTCCAACTCTAAGTGCAACAGCCAATAGCCTACAAGTCTACGTTTTGGATTTTGTTTTACCAAAAAGAGCAGGTTTATAGACTAAAATGACCCTCAACCTCAAAAGCTGCTTGTTTCCTAGACCTCCTGGATTCATCTAATGAGCTAACCTTAACACCTTAACCTTACCTCATGGGTGTATCTCAAACCCCTCAACCTTCCACCTCACCTTTTTTTCTTTGCTCTTCGTTCCTTCAAACCTCACTCGCTGAACCTCAAACCATATCTTGTGGTTCCTCACAGAATGTTGACCCTCTTAACCAAAATAGACGTATCATAAATCTCTCAACTTTTCAACTCTCACCAAAAAAACGCCTCAACCTCAGTTTGCGCCCTAATCCTTGAGCATCTTTTTGGCTGAAATCTCTCAACCTCACCTGGTAAGTCCGTCCCAAATTCCTCAATTTCATTTCTTGGATATGTCCCAAAATCTCTTAATGTCAACTAAGACAACATGGTTAATGTCTCAAACCTCTTAACCTAAGCTACGTTTTCCATACAAGTTTGCATACCAAACGCCTCATCATTAACTACTGACCAAACCCTCAGTACCTTAGCTCAACCACAACCAGGATCACGTCCTAAATCCACCAGGCTCACCCAAACCTCTAAACAGTCTCCAAGCCTTAAACCACTCACTTTGCACCTCGCTCTTTAAAAGTTAGCGAAAGTTTGTTTACTAAATCCCTTGACCCTCAAAACAAATCCCTGAAACTCATACCTTAGAGGTAAACCCTACTGACACTGAACATACGCAAAATTAATCTTTAATGATCCAAATGATGATCCATAACTCTTTTTATTACTTTTTGCTGACTGTTATAAAACCCCTTGCTGGATTTTGGTCACACAGCGCCCCCTGTTGTCTGTCCTCTCCATATGCTCTGGAAAATCCAAACGTTAGATCAGTACAAATGCGGATGACCTAACCTGATCTGGGGTTATGTTTAATCATTAAAATGACTTCAGTGTAACTTTACTTACTTTCTTATCCAAATCCATGTTTATCCTCTAATCTATTCCAGGTCCACCTACAAACATCTGCTCTGTTAGCAAATATTTAAGAGATTCATTTTGCTCCTGCTTGTGCTCCATCTGTGCCTGAGAGACTGCAATAACATTCTAACATTTTGGAAAGTTGCTGTTTTCTTTGCTTGATTTTTCTTTTTCTCCACCTGATTTCTTGTAAATCTCATCATTTTGCTTCATTAGTTGTGAAACTGTTTGTTGAACGAATCCGAACTTCATTTTGTAATCACCGCCTCGCTTCAGTGCAGCGGTCCCATTTAATTGGGCTTAATGGGACATCGCCAAACACGGCGTAACAAATCGCATGCTAATGCGCTGAGTATATATATACAGTGAGAGCATAAATATTTACCCCCTTCAAAATGTCAAACAACCTCAATAGACAGAAAATGTGCCTGACGGCATAGAAGTAGAGTTTGTTAGAAATAAAATCTGAACATCGTGATAGTTAGATATCAACTCAAGCTCTGAACATCCCACAGAGCAGTATTATTAAAAAATGGAAAGAATGTCAAACAACCATGATTCTGCCTAGAGGAGGCAGCACCAAAATTCAGAGGACAGCTATTCAGGGAAGCAACATGAGGCCGAGAGTAAGTGTAAAGGCACTGCAGAGAAATCTCCAGCTCAGATAGGAGTGTGTCCTGCACACGATCTACAGTACAAACCTGTGCTTTTTCAAGAGGAGAAAGCCATTGTTAAAAAAAAAAAAAAAAAAAAGGATCGTTCAGGGACTCATGTGGAAACATGTGGAAAAATGTTCTGGGGGTGCACTGAGAGCCAAATCCACCTTCCTGGCCTTGGCAGAAAGCGGTATCTTTGGCAGAAAACCAACATCCTGAGAACACCTTTCCCACAGCGAAGCACGGTTACGGTAGCACCGTGGTGTAGAGATGATTTTTTTATGAGGTCATGGTTTTACAGGTCAGAGTCCAGGACAAGATTGAGGAAGTAAAAAAAGAAGAGCCTGTTCGTGTCTGTGAGATGAGTGCGGAGGTTCAACCAAGACTGGTATGGATAAAAAAAACAACCATACAACAAAACAAAAATAAAAATAATTCTTGGGAGACCAATAAATGGCTGTGGAATAAAAGGAATAAAGCACAATTATTGTGAGAAAATTATGTTTCATTGCTGTACTTCATTATATCTAATTTATATTATATTTTATTATACATACAGATATTCAGTATATTTCTATAATATAAATAATATTATCATATATATCAATATATAAGATAAAGCAATAAATTATACATTTAATATTAAAATATTTAAAGAAGTCGAAATATTTATATATATATATATATATATATATATATATATATATATTTTTTTTTTAAATATCATATTAAAACCAAGTATATAGCTGTATGTGTGTAATAAGCTTTAAGGTAACATTAGATGACTAATGTTAGTGGAACTATATTAAATGGAAGAGTAACACAAAGAGAATTCACAGCATGTGTCAGGACAGCGTCTCGGTCCAGAACAGTCCCTGCCGCTCGAGACATTCTTGTTCTCCTTCGAGCGGCAGTGTAATTACATACGCTTTCTGTCTAGATCTAAGATTTTCCACGGATTCAAAGCCGCATCGATTTTCTTCTTTTAATAACGCATTGATCTCAGAGCAAACAAATCCGCAACCACACTGATGAAATCAACAACAAAAGGACTGTATACAACATTTCTACAGCAAGACTGTAAAAGGAAGCGGAAAAAAAACAAAAAACGATTTGATTATGCAAGAGCACAAAAAGCTTTACACATGCAACAAACGCGAGGGCTCAAGTCTGGCCTTCTCTCACATCTGTTCTCACCGGCGTGCCTCAACGGGGGCTCGATTTGCTACATATGGACGCAGCCAGGAGCGGGGACAGGCTGGGGGAATACAGAAGCACAAGAGAGCGATGATAGAGATTGCGTGTGTGTGTGTGTGTGCGCGTACTTCAGGGCCACCGTATACTCTAGTGGATAAAGCTTTCAAGACAGAGTTTAAAAATGTGGTTTACCAAGCTCGTATATATGGTGGAGAGCAGCCAGGCGATGAAAACGGCTTTTAGTTTTAGTGCTCGAGCTGACGGGCCAGTGGGTCAGAGGAATTAGAAGAAAGGAAGAATAAAAACATGCTCAGGAAAATTGGTATTTGTAGTCGCTTTAAGTGCTGGAGATTCGAGCTGGGCGATAAATCCCGACGTAGTAAACCTATTTAAGATATTTCAGATATCGTCAGCGGCCGTGACTCACAGGAGCAATCGTGGTCGTTAGATATCAACCCAAGAACATTAAACACTGCCTGTTTAAACAGAGTCCATCATTTTTCACCATTTTCATTGTTTAGTACTTCACCGAAACTGTTAAATAAAGAGTAAAACACTTAGCGGTGTGCTATTTTAAGCAAATAATCAACCACGGGTGATGGTGTGATGCGGCTTGACTCGATGCCAAGCCGAGCTGTTTGTGTTTACAAAGCACTGTTACTGGGACTCCTTCCAAAAATGTTAAATAAGCATCTCCTCACCGAAATCAGTGTGTGTGATAGGATTTCTGCTGGAATGTTGCTCACACCTCATCCACTTGGTCACGGTACAAGGTAAAGACTTTAACCGTCTCCAAAGATATGCAAGTGGAAACGGAATATGATTCGCGCCTCGTGTCTGTGTGTTTGTCCCCGGGTGGGTCCGCCACACAGTCGAACGATAATGGAGGTGATAGAGACGCCGGCGGTCACCTAAAAATGAGGTGCAGGACGACACGGAGAACAACGAGCAAAGAAAAAACACCACAATCGTCCTTCCTGTATTTAGTCGAATCAAGACAACGACCCCGAACGTACAGGAGACATAAACAGTACTGGTGTATAAAATGTACTGGTAACCTTAGGGAACTAAAGAGAGAAATTTTTAATAACAATACTGCAGAAATCAAATGCCTTCCTATAGAAGAAGATTTGCTTTGCAACTCCCTTTATTTCTCTCTGTAATCCCCTGCTACACTAATGCACTTAGCCCAGTGTTTTCACTTGTGCTTGAACACCATCAAGGTAGAAAGTTTTCTTAGTACGTCGGAGCCGCTTGCCTCATATCCCAAACGCCGGCCTCCCAGGAACATGTGGAACTGGCTTGGAGTGAGGTCAGGACTGTAAAGGGGGCGTGGCAATGACTCAAAGCTGAGTTCCTGCAATGTGCAAGTGGTGAATGAGAGTGTCGACACAGTTCACACACAGATGCGTCTGTTCTTCAAGTTGGCGACAGGTTATCCGTCGGTTTTCAAGGACCAGGCTCTCCACTCGCTGAATGTTCATGGGATCGACTGCAGTACGCTCAGTCTGGGCTTCTATCATGGTTGTAGCACTGCAAAAACATGGACCAGTTCTATCGGAGGTACCATTTCCTGACATATCGGTAGCACTTTGTGACATTTTCAATGTTGTCAGAATATAATACCTATCGCTTTAATGCTGGTAGCAATTTTTGACGCGCAGATTCAACGTTTAACTGTGAAATTTTATTTCAATTAAAATTTTTATTACCAAGCAGAAACCCACAAGTCACTTGGAGTTGTTGTTGGTCTCGCGGCTGTTCCCGTCGAGGGGTCGCCACAACGGACCATCCGATCCGCAGACAAGCTTAGCACAGGTTTTATGCCAAAAGCCCTTAACAACACGACCCTGTAAGGGACCACCACCAGAGGTCGCTGTTTTTTATGTGTAGTTTTTGTTGGCTGACTCAGTTTCCCAGAAGGCACCTCGGTCAGGTGATGCGAGTGCACCCCTGAGCCGAAGTAGCCATTACTCCATCTATAAATAGCTGTTTAGTCTGGGAAACTGGATTGAGCATTTTTGGTTTAACCACTGTCATTCGTGTGGGCATTTTGTTTTGTTTTGTTTTGTTTTGTTTTGTTCTTTGTTTAGTTTATATTTTGATTTAAGTTGTGTTGACTTGGGCTCTCAATTTGGCAATGTTTTCTGTAGGTGTTCTGTGTGTGTGTGTGTGTGGAGCTGATTCAGTCATGTCATATGTGTATGTGAGTATTGTGGGTTTTGTCCTCCTGTTTCTTGTGTGTTTAGCTAGAACAGGTAAGTAGCTAGGTGTGTGTTTGGCTAGGAGTGTGTTTAGCTAAAATCTAGGTTAAGCTAACTAGCATGCTTCTAGCCATAGCCCCTTTGTGTCTCTAGCTTATTCTGTGTTTCCTGTCTCCCTAGTGTCCCAGTGAGCTTGGCCTTTGAATGTCTCCTAGCCTGGCCACTGGGTATCCCATGTCTGTGTTTCTGTGCCCCCATTACCTAGTGTGTGTTGAGCTATTAGGTAAGTGTAGCTTAGTGCATGTTGGGGCTAAAGACATGCTTAGCTAGGTGAATGTGTAGCTAAATGCCATGGTTAAGTATAGCTTAACCATGTTTAGCTAAAAGCCATGCCTAGCTGATTGCCATGTCTTTAGCCCTAGTCCTGTCTTTCCTGTATCTTGTCCCTAGTCGCTACGTGTCCCCCCTAGTCGCTACGTGTCCCCCCTAGTCGCTACGTGTCCCCCCTAGTCGCTACGTGTCCAGTTTCAGCTCCGCGCGTAGTTTGTGTGTTCTTTCCCATGTTGCGTCCTTCTGCCTGTGTTACGCCACAGGATGTGTTATTTGTCCTCCAGTCTGTGTCCTGCCAGAGAGCCCGTGTTAACCCTAAATTGTTAAGTATGGTTTGAGTTTGGTTGTTCCTTCGTTTTTGTGTCTTTATTTATACTTTTGTGTTTACCATCATTAAAATGCTCTTTTTTTTTGTTTTTTTTTTGTTACACAACCCCTCTGCCTTTATGCCTGCTCCTTCCACCCACGGCGATCAACGCCAGCCATTACACCCCATTCGTGACAAACCCTCCCAATTTATCCAGGCTAGGGACCGGCACCGCGTGCAGAATCGAACCCGAGCCTTCCACATGGCAGGCAAAAAAACTGCCACCGATGCCCTACACAAGTCACTTGGAGTAGTAGGATTTATGGGTGGGGCACTAATATGAATTGATCATTAAAGAGTAATGGGCAGGACGGATTTATAGAACTCCTGGATCACAGATATACGGCCTTCTTTAAACTGTTTCAATGGTTTTACTAAGAGTCTCACCATCGTACTAAAAATGTCAATCACGCCTTCCTTCACCAGAAAAGTCATCACAAGTCCCAGTTTGACTTGAACACCACTTGTACATCATGTGTGCACATTTAAAGTGAATGTATTGTACTGTACAGTATACTGGAAGTAAAGTATATCCAGTGAAGGAAGCAACAGGTATTTCTTTTCTTTCTTTTTCATCCAACTCTTCCTCAGGTAGGAGCCGTAGGAGGGACGAACGGCTGATTCGTTTTAAATGAAGTCAGGTAACACAGAGGAGACGCAGGTCATCATTTGACGCAAGACAATCTAACAATCTAAAAATGGAAACCACGTTCACTCAAGCTTTCGTACACACTGAGGAGTTAACATGCCGTAAAGCACACACGGTAGGATGATAAAGGTCATTCTGCTTGTTTCGGAAACGCAGCAGCCTTAACAGCGGAAGCTATAACTAGAAGACTGATTTGTTTCTAGAAGGTCCTTGTTTGTGCAGGCTGAACAATGTAGAGCTTTCAAAATGCTGAAAACAAGACAGATGACTCGGTGCGTCCCGCTGCCTCTCTGGTGTCGTAAATAATTACTGATGTAATGTGCGGTCGACACCCACAGCCCTGCACTCTGTGTGTCTGTACGTATATAATGCTATGAATATATAGTATATACTGTATCTAGAATATATATGGTTTAATATAAAATATGATCTTGTGTTTTATATATATATATATATATAAGTTGCTCCAAATTGATAAAAATCCTCAAACAGCGTGAAGACGTTTTTTAGAAGACGTTATTGTTTCCCCCTTTTCTTTACACGGAACTATAATTCCGATAACCGTAGATCTGGGGATTTTAAGATCTCTCTCTGTGTGTCTCTGAGACAGTCCATCTTCATCTTCGCCAACAATCCAGCATCTGTTTGGAATTCTAGCCGTGCTTAAGATATTAACACTGTACGTTGCAATTCGAGAAGAAGTAAACAGAGAGTGTTTGTAATAATGGCAACTAATTTATGTGCACATCAAATAAAAGACATTAGTGTCTGTGTATAATTAAAGTCATGCGCATGTTGAAGTCATCAGAGTCTGTACACCATGATAGACAAAAGGGACGAGGACAAACGTGCCCGTTAAAATGGTTTGTTTCGAGCCCCCTTTTCTAGATGAAGTAAAGCTACAGCCGGTGTCAGGACCGCCCTCCTCAGACATTCATCTCTGATAGTCGACCAAAAACTAAGAAAAACATTCCCATTAGCGAGGCGTTTCAGATGCGGTGCTTCATGCCGACACGTTCCCGGCTGGGAGTATTGATGAGTCACCACATTTCTCTCTCTCTCTCTGTCTCTCTGTCTCTCTCTCTCTCTCTCTCTCGCTGCTTTTCCCTCTATCATTATTCTTCCTCTCCACCTTTTTAATCTCCAGCGGGCTGACTCAGAATTCATTTTCCACCCAGGAAGCGCACGGCTCCTCGCTAGCCCCGATTAACAGGGTAGATAGGAAATTACGTTTGGATTGTATTTTGTAACATTTATTTTTTGCCAAGTTTTCATTTAATCACAACGTGGGTGGTTCGGTTTGTGATCAATATCTACTCCGTGTCAGACGTTAGAATTTACATCATGCGTTGTTTAGATGGTTGTCTCTCTGAAAGGGAAATACGGCTTCCAGACTCGTTACTCAACAGGGTACAGAATTGAGCAATATCACATGAGATGGAGTGCTGTTGTGCTGAATATACGCCATGCTGATATACAGCACAACAGCACAATCGCCATTGTTCCACAAACACCGTTAACTGTCAGCAGATTCGTTTCTTTATTTGAGCTATTTCTTTTTTGCTCCACTAGCAAGTATCTTCCACGACTGGCAGAATTATCCAACCAAGACTGGTGGAGCTAGCGACCAGCAAGTTAGCGTAATTAACAGGAGGTGAAAGTAGTTTCAACTTTTCCAGTGTAAAAGAACATGAAGAGTTCAGAGGCGATTCAGAACGACTTAGAAGTGAATAGTGCAGAGACGGCGTGTTGTGTAAGACGCCATAACGTTATCAGGTGTGTGTTTTTAGTGAAAGTGCTTCTGTGACTGGGTGTGAATGTGGGTTTTGTCATGCGGCTGCTCTCTCCTCAGTACTGCGGACCGTACAGACCTACTCTCACCCCACAGCTAGTGTCATTAACCACTGTAGGACATATAAACGTGCTGTTACTGTCTATTATCACCTGTGAAATACCTCTCGTCCAGTCAGATCGCCGTGTTTTTTATGTACAGATTATCAATTGTGCACGAAAAAAATATACTGAATTGAAGCGCAAAGGATGTGTGGAGATTTTCCCTTTTTATAATCACACTTAAACTTTGATACTAGTTAGATTACTAAAATAATTGCAGTTATGTGAATATTTTTTATTAATTAATTAATTAATTTTATCTACTTTTTACATTTAATTTAATTAAACTTTATTCAATTTTTATTATTAGATTTTTTATTGTGTAAAACTGCATTTATGTAAATAACACAAAATGATTTTCGTTCTGAATTGTTGACAAACACACCTTTATCGTTTAGACGGGTTTTTCCAAAATTCACATTTTAACATAAGTTTTTTTTTTTTAATCAGTATATAATTAAAGTCTTTCACTCATGCACTAAGTTTTATATTTAAGCGTCCATCCAAGTCCTGAGAGACATTTATTTTCTTTCCAATCCTCAGGTGCTGTTAACATCGTAGGAAATTAATTGACTTGATGCATGAATATGTTTTTTTGGACAAATTTAATGCGAATTTAAATCAGCCGGTTGTATGCCGACAAAAAGTTCTGCCAGTGCCTCGGCTTATTATCACGCTTATTAAACGCGTCGTCTTTTCTTTATAGCCGGACTTATTAGACTGATGGTTTGATGCCGCGCCGTGTCGGAGGACGACGTTTGACAGGCAGGGTGCTGCTTCCACTATTGTATTCCGTCATAAATCTATTGAAAAGCATCGATTGCTACAATTCACCGTTTGGCGGAACGGCACTTTCACAGCGCCTCGTCTGAGATAAATCAACATCCAGCACGGTCTGTCTGGAGACATTATTTCACACCTGACTCTAATGCTTCTGATCAGAGCGGTGTAAAGACTCTCGCCAGATGAGAGTCGACAGATATTGAGCAGCGCGATGAGAATCTGGTGCTTCGTGCCGTTCCTCAGGACGACCACGGATTGGAAGTAAACCGTATTTTCCATCAACGCGCACAGAAATCTCTAACAGACTAAAAATAGTAACAATCTCCTGTTATCATGTACACTATCAAGTGAAGGGTTCGACACACCTGCTCATAGCAGTGCTTTTTTTTTTTTTGTTATTGCTATTTGATTTTCTGCACTTTTTCAGTAGTAGACGAGATCCCACATAAGGTATATAATATACACCGGATGTCATGTGCTCGCCATGGTGTATGACAAAAAGGAAAATGTGCCTCAATTTTACAAACTTCCACATTAAATATCATTTTAATGCTTTTAAAATAAAACCTGCATAAAAAGAAACAGGGAAAAAGTTTTAAAAGAATGCAAGGAAATAAAGCACAGAAGAAGAAGAGGAGGAAGAAAGAGAATGAAATGAGGGAAAAGCATATTAAAAAAAGCTACTCTGAGGATATGAAAAAAGTGAAGCCAGTGCTAAAATATTATTAAAGAATATTTATATCCCATTCAGGATGAAGGGTAAAAACTTATGAATCATTTAGGTTTTTCATTAGCGGATTTTTTTTTCTTCTGCACTACACTGTAGTATAGTTAGAAATTTCATGCTTTAGTCCGTTTATTAGGCCACACCTACTTCAGAGAGAATGAGAGACCCTCCTACCAGGCTGATGATTGACAGATTAATAATGCTTTAGTGACAAACCACACCTCATTTACTGAGATGGACACACACGGCCACACCTCCTTTACTATGATTCACAAATAAATAATGCTTCAATGACAAGCCACGCCTCCTTTACCGGACCTCACTGTCATAGGTGCCACTCATCCTTTGGTGACATCACCCTTGATTATAAATGATGTATAGGGCGTGCCCAATTAGTATATGCAGGGCGGAGCACCCACAGCTTCTCTGGTATTTAAGAACAAGAGTAATGTAGTGTAGTGCAGGCACGCCCTTTTCATTATGAGTTATAAACACATAGGCCACACCTCCTTCATTATAATTGACACAATGGTCATGCCCACTTTATTATGATTGACAGACACTTATGATTATGATTAATGCATAGGGCACACCTTCTTCATTATGACTGGCAGACCATTAGGCCACACCCCTATGAATATGATTGATGCATAGGACACACTTTCTTTATTATGACACACAGGCCACACCTCCATGATTATAATTTATAGACACATAGGCCATGCCCACTTCATTAGGATTGACAGACACATAGGCCACACCTCCTTTATTATGATTGACAGACACACAGGCCATGCCCACTTCATTATGACTAGCAGACCATTAGGCCACACCCCAATGAATATGATTGATGCATAGGACACACCTTCTTCATTATAATTGACACAATGGTCATGCCCACTTTTTTATGATTGACAGACACTTAGGCCACACCCCTATGATTATGATTAATGCATAGGGCACACCTTCTTCATTATGACTGGCAGACCATTAGGCCACACCCCTATGCATATGATTGATGCATAGGACACACCTTCTTCATTATGATTGACAGACACACAGGCCATGCCCACTTTATTATGATTGACAGACACATAGGCCACACCTGCTTCATTATGATTTATAGACACATAAGCCACATTATGCTTGCCAGACATGTAGGCCACACCTCCTCTATTAAGATTGACACACAGGTCACACCTCCCTCAGTGAAGTGTAAAGTTACGGTAGCCACGCCTTCTTTAAAGAATAACAGGAACATAGGCCACGCCTTCTTCTTCACTTTTTCAGTGACAGAAATGCATAATACATTATGATTGACAGACACACAGGCCATGCCCACTTCATTATGATTGACAGACCGATAGGCCACACCCCTATGAATATGATTGATGCATAGGACACACCTTCTTCATTATAATTGACATAATGGTCATGCCCACTTTATTATGATTGACAGACACTTAGGCCACACCCCTATGATTATGATTAATGCATAGGGCACACCTTCATTATGACTAGCAGACCATTAGGCCACACCTCAATGAATATGATTGATGCATAGGACACACCTTCATTATAATTGACACAATGGTCATGCCCAGTTTTTTATGATTGACAGACACTTAGGCCACACCCCTATGATTATGATTAATGCATAGGGCACACCTTCTTCATTATGACTGGCAGACCATTAGGCCACACCCCTATGCATATGATTGATGCATAGGACACACCTTCTTCATTATGATTGACAGACACACAGGCCATGCCCACTTTATTATGATTGACAGACACATAGGCCACACCTACTTCATTATGATTTATAGACACATAAGCCACATTATGCTTGCCAGACATGTAGGCCACACCTCCTCTATTAAGATTGACACACAGGTCACACCTCCCTCAGTTACAGTAGCCACGCCTCCTTTAAAGAATAACAGGAACATAGGCCACGCCTTCTTCTTCACTTTTTCAGTGACAGAAATGCCACACCTTGATTGCCACATAGACCACGCCTCCTTTCCAGGAACTGTCTCAATCTTAATCTAAATCATAATGAAGGAGGCGTGGCCTATTTGTCTGCCACACCCCCAGACAGAGTGCAATTAAAGAGCACACAGCGTAAAAGTAAATATATTTATTAATGAAATACTGTAAAAAAAACCTCTCCATATATTTAATGTATTTTGCTTATTATTCTTATTATTTTCCAATTAATAAATTAATTTCCCTATCCTTTATTTAACCCAATGAAGCTGTAATGTCTGGAGGTATCTCAATGATGTGAGAATAAAGTTCATTAGCAGCAGCTTAGTGTCTGTGTGACCGGAAGGTTGTGAGATTCTGCCTCCCTTGCACGTCTCTGCCAAATGAATGAATAAATAAATATGTGTAACATAATACACGCCGGCTAATTCTCTAACACCTCATCTCTTTAAACGAATCAGACTGCGTTTAAAGGACAACATGCAAAATAAAATGTCTCTGCATTGCATTTCCACCTGAGTACAGACTTTCTGAGGTCATGCCTTGTGTCAAGGCTCTCATGTTTCGCTGGCTTTTGTCATTTTCGGTGCCTTTTCTCTTGTCGAGAGACGAAATTGTGCTGATGTAGTGCTTTTTTTTTTTAAGTTCACTAAAACACTGATGTCCAGCTCCAGGCACTAAATAGCCCCAACACTACACATTTTTTCATGCATCCCTGCAAAAATATACACCTGATTCATCTGGTTTCGGGCTCGCTGAGCATCAGGTGTGCTTTCGCTGACGAATGATACAACACGGAATTTGTCCTTTGAATATCAGGCTACAGGCTGATGCGGAATAAAAAAAAGATATTTATCATTGATTGATTCTTCTATAGTACACCGGAGCCATGATCGGACCGCCTGCTTCATGTTTGAAATGCCGGCCTCCCAGGAACTCCTTTAATGGCCCAAACACGTGGAAATGTCTTAGAGCGAGGTCAGGACTGGACGAGGGATGTTCCTGTAATGTCCAAGTGGTATCTGTAATTGGTGTTATCCTGAACGTCCAGCTGCCTAACACAAAGTATGACTGCAAATCAGTCCCTGCTATCTCTATCTGATATCACCCTGTTGAGTCTGGTTCCTCTTAAGGTTTCTTCCTATTGCCATCTCAGGGAGTCTTTTCCCTGCCACGTCGCCCTCATCACTGACAGTCTGATAATTATGACTTGTATTTTTTTTCTCACCATTTTCAAACCTATTTCAGGGCACACACTCCACACAGGTGGAAGGTGGGACTCGAACCTGGAGTCTCGAGGTGCAAGGCGACCATTACACCACACTACGCCAGCAGACTTTTTCATAGAAAGAAAAACTCCCTCTCTCTCCTTTTTTTCAGTGCCCTCCATACTGTACCACCTCGGCTGGGATCGTCATTCACGGCCCTCTTTTAAAACGTTTTTACTGTTCTAATGTTTTCCTGCGGATAATAGTCTCCTCATTATGCACTCACTCAATCTCATCACAAGTCCTGGTTTGACTTGAACGGCCCCTTGTAAGTAGTAATGCAGCTTAAGAAAAGTGGTCGTTTTTGAACAGGATTCGACAGGAACCCTTTCAGATTAGACCTTGCCACAATTTATAAACTGATGACAGTAAGAAAAACAAAAAACTGTTGATGATGACAAAACCAATGTTTAATTGATGTTCAATCGGACTAAAAAAATGAGTGTAAACATGTGAGTTGTTTGATGTGTCCAGACGGCGTGACTCTGGTCCGAGGTGGTAACGTGACGCAGCCGTGTGAGCCAAAACATAACCACTTCAAATTGATGTCTTGTTTATAGCAAAAACCGTTCAGGCATGTCAGTCGCTCAGTAAGACGCTGTATGTAACCCAAGCCTCATGATTTTTTTTGTACCCTTGAGCTACACACACATACACAAGAGTCAAGTTTATGTTTCTGGATGACAGGAAGTCCCACGGTGTCCTAGACCACTTCAGTGTGTCTCTAAAGAACCGGTTGCGGTTTGAGACATCAAACACGTCCCAGCTCATTGACTATATTTGTTGTAAAAAAGTGGAAAATTGCACGAGGGTCCTTTTCCCTTTAAACCCCGTCTTTAATCTCGACCTACAAAGAGTTTTCACTGTCCGTTAAGTGCTTTCATGCCCACTGAAATATACGATCTTTAGCATTTTCACTGGCTCGATTCCACTATCATTCATCGGCCAAGCTCATTAATTTAAACGCACCCTGATTGCAGAAAGTAAGACTTTTCGTGCTCAGAAGTGTACATTAGCCAACGACTAACTGTCAAAGCTAATAACTCTCCCTAGAAGCAATTTGTCTGGCGGGAGTAGAGTAAAAAAAATCTGCATTTCTATTGAGTGGTAAGTAATAAACATTGTGTTGCGCATAGAGCCCTTCCGCAGAAAGAGAGAGGCCCAGATAACAAAAGCAATTTCACATTTATATTACTCTTTTCCAGACTGTTCTATCCAAAGAGACTTTGATGTGAGACAGAAATTAATACAGACTCCCACTGAGACGCCCAAAGCTAAATACAACGTCGAGGAAGGCTAACTTCTAATAAAAAAAGTTTTAACAATAGAAAGAAGAAAAAAAAAACATGCATACATACAAACACACACACATCGCGCCTTTGAATTCTGAATTCTGATTGGACAAAATGTCCATCCATCTTTTGTGTATTCTGAGTAGGGTCGCATGGGGTCTGGAGCCAATCAGAAGGAACCCAGGGGACAAGGAGGGGTACATCCTGGATGGGGTGCCAACCCAAGGCAAGGCACAAGCACACAGATAGATTATGGGAAAATTGAAAAGGTAATCAACTAATTGTGGAGGAAACCGTAAAACCCGAAGGAAACCCATTAAGCACAGGGAGAATGTGCAAACCTCATGCACACATATCGGAGGCAACGATGCTGTATAACCCCAACCCTGGAGGTGTGAGGAGACAGTGCTCACCAAAAGTCACAAGAATGCATTGGTTTTGAATAGGTTATCAGTTCTATAGTAAGAGCTTTGGAGGCTGCAACATGTAATCCAAGCTGTTGATGATGCTTCCGGCAAGGGGTCGGCACATCGGACCATCCGATCCGCACACAAGCCTGGCACCGGATTTGCTTTCATAGAATGCCCTTCCTGATACAACCCTCCTTTTTTATTTTGGCTTGGTACCGGAAATGCAGTCGAACCTGTGCTGTCCGCAGGCGAGAAACCAACCCCCTAAACCACCAATGCCCCCAACACATAATCCAAGGCTTAAATCTAAATCAATTAGTGCAATTATTATATTCCCGTAAAGATGTGTTTAGTTGCCAGTAATGTCAGGTAAGATGTGGCACACTTTCTTTGATGCTCACTCATCGTCTATACCGCTTCATCCTGTATACAGTACAGGGCTGTGGGGGGACTGGAGCCTATCCCAGGACACATCATCACGAGGCAGGGTGCATCCTGCAATGGGTACCAATCCATTGCAGGGCACATACACTCATTCATGCACTATGGACAATTTAGTAATGCCAATTTTGTCCTGTAGGAGGAAACTAAAGAACCCTGAGGAAACCCACTAAGCACAGGCAGAACATGCAACCTCCATGCATACAGACCCCGAGGTGGGAATTGAACCCAGCCCCTGGAGGTGCAAAGGCGACAGTACTATCCACTAAGACACTGTGCTGCCTTGTTGAATGCTAAGCAAGGAAAAACAATGTCACAAAAACTTTTTTGAAGAAATGCAAATATTACTTACCAAAGTCTCAGGTAAATCAGAATGACAATAATTATTTTCCATGATGATATCATTCATGACTTTTAATATCTAAACCTATATGTCTGCATTCTGACCTTTTTAAAAGAGGTGTAAGTGGAACAAAACACTTCAGGACCAAAAATTATTGGAAAATTAGCAGCTTTAAAATGACAACAATGTTTCTGCTTTCAGCTTCGCATTGTGTTTTATTTCCTCGGTTATCTCAGAGACATACAAAAGCAGACAAATATATATATATATATATATATATATATATATAGACATTCATTTTGTTCCAGTGTGCAAATGGTCATGGAACGACTGAGCCTTCTGGCGTTCCTTGAGAATTGCGAGTGAACTTGCGGCGTGAATTCATAAAGTATCAACTGAGAAACAGACAATCTTTTGACCCCCTCCTTTATCCCTTTTCTTAAATTTACCACATTTCCCGAGACTGACTCTGGGAAAGGCTTAAGGCGGTTTATCACAAAGGAATCCTCCACCCAAGTAGGTTGTGCTGATAAATCCCAATACTTCCAAAAAAGACCCTTGAGCAAAGGACCTTAACCTTCAACTGCTCAGCTCGAGGCATGGATCATAAACTACTTTGGAAAACAATGACTGCCAAAAGAGTAAATATAGATGTAAAGCTGTAAATCAAATGGTGCATTGAATCATGGGCTTTCTCTCTCTCTCTCTGCGGGGAGGTTGGAGGAGGAGAAGGAGTTTTTTTTTTCTTTCCTGCCTCTTGCAGAAAGAATCACGGGAAACCGGGCTCCGTCCGAGCATCCAGAGTCAAAACATGTATGGACATGTGATATGTGCAGACCCCCTCGTGCAAAAACAAACCGTGCAATTGGCGTCATGGTTTCCATGTGCAAATTTGAAACCTCACCCCTGGCCCAGAGGGGTGCTTGACAAACCCGTCCGTTTGCTCTTAATTGTTTATGTGTTTTAGGTACTGTTCATTCTGAGATGGTTGCCTGCATTCCTAGTCATATACATTATGATTACACCAGCGCCGTATTAAAGAAAAAAAAAGCATGATATAGATGTATGGCTTGCTTTTTTTGCAATTAGAGGAAATCCACGGTGTGTAGGAGTCCTATTTCGTACAATATGCCGTGGACATTTATAGATTGGAATACACCAATTATGCGAAAGTGCCTGTCTGACTTTCCTGCGATGAGTGCATTACACAGTTGTGTAGGTGTAGAAGCCATTACTCCCTCCCCTTGGAACTTGGAAGACATTTGGGATTCAGCCTCGGGGCAATCCGAGTTGGCTGGCAGACTTTCCAATGAGTGTGGAAGCCATTATTTCATACCCTGCGTATTCTATTTATGTAGGAAGTAGGGAGCCGTTTGGGATTTAACCGTGTTGTATTCGGGATAGCCGTCAAACGAGACTGAAATGTGTGAACTACCAGATACTGACTTGTTTTACGGGCTCATTCCATCCATTTTGTCTTTAGCTTATTCGGAGCCATGTACCCTACCTATTATAAACATGCACACTTAAAAACAGAAGCATCAATGGTACATCTTTATTACATACACTATCTTCATGTCTATGTAATTAAGTTCATGACTATACCCCAGCTAATACAAATTCCCAAATTTGAAAGATTGTACCATTCAACCGAGTTGAAAAACATAGTTTAGTAACTTCGATGTCACAGAGAGGGTACAGGAACTCTGGAGTCAAACGGAACTTAACCTTGTAGCAAAAATAACAGAAACGTCTAGCTAAGTGAGACTAATTTAAGTGGTTTTGCACATGTGTTTTGCCAGGTTTGGATTCGACAGGGACACATGTTTAACCCGGGGTTCAATAGCTTAAAGCACCGGCTAAAAAAGTACCTTACTTATATTAATTTACTAACTAATAGGCCAAGATTTTCTTTCAAGATTTTAGATTTTATTTCTTTGGGAAACTACACACTGGCTTGCTAGCAAAACTAAAAAGCTGCCTCTGTTATACTGACATGTACAAGCTAATGTTGTTAGTGGCCCGTTAAATTAGCAAGAATCTCAAAGAAAAACAGCTACCAGCTCTGTTGACCAAATCTGTTTATGTTGTTCGGTGTTTCATTGTTGAAATGTGTCAATATGAATTAGCTAAGTATCAGAAGTGATGAGGACTTTTTAAACCTAATTGTTTTGTAAGCAAGATTAGTAAAACCACCAAAGTCACTATATTAGCATGGTTAGTGAAAGCAGCAAATAGAAATAAAAGAAATAAAGCTTTTAAGTATCTTTATACACTATATGGACAAAAGTTTTGGGCCAAACCTTCAGTGACATGGTATCCAAACACATACACTTCAATATCTAGTCAGTCCCCCTTTTGCAGCTATGACAGCTTCCACTCTTCTTGGAAGGCTGTCCACAAGATTTTGGAGTGTTTCATGTGGGAATTCATGTTCATTCATTCTGTGGAGCATTTATGAGGTCAGGCACTGATGTTGGACAAGAAGGTCTGGCTCACAATCTCCGTTCCAAGTCATCCCAAAGGTGCTCGACGGGGTTGAGGTCAGGGCTCTGTGTTCGGGCCGCTCGAGTTCTTCCACACCAAACTCATTAAACCAGATCTTTATAGTCCTTGCTTTGTGCACGTCATTTTGGAATAGAAAAGGGTCTCCACCAAACTGTTGGAAGCATAGCATTGTCCAAGACGTCTTGGTATGCGGAAGCATTAAGATTGTCCTTCACTGGGGATAAAGGGCCTGATTGAAACTATTCTGAATCTATTATAGGAAGTGAAAATGGCTGAAATATTACACAACATTATCAGGCCAACAAATGCTAGTTTCATAATTAACCAATTTGTGTAAAAAGGATAATTAAAGCTCCTAAGTTTTGTTTTTGGACATTTTAAAGTATCTATCTATCTATCCATCTATCTATCTAGTGCCCCCTCTAAATAATTCTACATGCTTTGTATAAAAACATAATAAAAATCATCTGATCGTAGCGGGTATATTGGAGTATTAGGCAAATAAAACCTCAGACGATCAACATATAATTTTCGCCCCTTCCCATTGTTTATTTAACAGAAATGAAACCAAAAAGAAACAAACAAACCAAAAAACATGTGCCCCCCTGGTTCAATAGCTCGGAGGCCTACCTTTTAACAGGAATCACTTGAGGTAATCATTTCCTGTATGACTTTGTTTGTCTCTGGTCCATGTTTCTTTACAAGGGTTATTCACAGGTCTCTTAAGGTCCTGCCACAGCATTTCAATTGAGTTGAGGTCTGGACTTTGACTAGGCCATTCCAAAACCTTGATTCTTTTATTTTTCTGTTGTTCTGATGCAGATTTACTGGTGTGCTTCAGATCATTGTTCTGTTTTCTGTTGCATGACCAACCTTTGACCAAGCTTTAGCTGTCAGACTGATGGCCTCACACTTAACCACAAACACGGTGCTGGGCATTAAGACCAAACAACTTCACTTCCACGGGACATTGTTCCAGAAGCATTGTGGTTTGTTTGGATAATAGTTTTTCCGAACATCAGTCAATCTTTCATGTTCTTTGTAGACCCCTTTCAACCCAATTTTCCTAGGAAACCGTATTTGATTAGTCTGCTTCTAATTGTGCCTTCATGGACTTTAACAGTTAAGATGCACAGCCTGTAGTTTCTGAGATATAGCTGAAGGTTTTTTTTGTATTTCTTTGAGCATTGCACGGTCTGACCTTGGGGTGAAGGGCTGGGACGTCCTCTCGTGGGAAGACTGGCAACTGTCTTGAATGCTTTTCACCTGTGAATAATCCTTGAACGTTGACCTCCAAATTGTTTGCAAATGATTTTTATAACCCTTCCCTGATTGATGAGCAGCAACAGTTGCTTTTCTAAGACGACTGCTTATATCTTTCCCTCTTGGCATTGTGTTAACACACTCCTGCAAACTGCCAAATCTTCTGCTTATAAAGGGCTGCACCCCTGCTGACGATCAATTAATCAAAGGCTGATGATTAGCAGCACCTGGCTGCAACTTACCCTCTTTATTCCAGTGGAAGCAATAAGGGGGTACTTAGTATTGCCCGCATGCTTTTTCTTTCTGGCTTCATTTTTGCCAAATAAATAATGGCACAGTGAAAAATATGTACGTCAGATAATATTTATTTATTTATTTTTTACACAAAACACATAGAATTAATTAGAGACGGCATTACCCTTTATTTCATAATTAAGATGGCACATGCAAAACGGTATATGAGACTTTCCAGCACAAACGCTAGTTATATTGTTAGCAAGGTTAGCAAAATAGAAACAGAAGATTGTAATTTCAGTGTTTTTGAACATTTAACGTACATCGTAAAAGTCATAGTTTTAGGCATTTTAAAGCAAATATTTCTAAATACAACAAAACGAAAGATGTCAGGAATTTTTCATGAAACTAAATGGCGTAGACATGCTAGAATTGTTATTAGCAAAAGCGTCAAACAAAAACAGACGAAAGCTATGGCAGACAGAAGCTAGTTATGATTTTAGCTCGAGCAGGAAACAAAAACAACGTAACAAACAAAACTCCTAATTTCTGTGTTTTCGATTTATAAGTCAACCAGTCAGGGGGGATGTTTGAATTATTTAGCCTCATATGCGTATGTTCCTGCTTTTCCTGGTGAGCGACCCTACATAGTGCAATTACGCAGAAAATAAGGAGTCATTTGGGATTTGGGGGGGTTTATGAATAGCTGCCATACGATGAGCCACATTTCACACAATATACAAACCCAGAGAAACGTGATCTTCTTTCAGATGTGTGTGTGTGTGTGTGTGTGTGTGTTTCTCAAGGCTGAATGCTTTCTATATTGACCACACCAGCTACAGACACGCTGTAATGCGATCTTCCCCTCGAAAGTGTGTTTCTCAAGGCCGATATCGCACAGCAGACAGACACAATCCTCTCTCTCTCTCTCTCTCTCTCTCTCTTGTTTTACAGCAGACGTTTATACTCTGCCCTCTGGAGGAATGCGGCACCTTCAGCATCTTTAGCAAGCCTTAGACATCCTTATTTACGTTTGAGTGAGTTTCTGGGGCATCTAGGGCCAGCGCCTGAGATTTAATGAATGATCTGTCGCACACTCCGCTGCACCCCTTTCCAGTTAGCGCTAGTACTGACTCTGCGCAAAGGCCACGTCCCAAATGGACGATCTGCCGCGCTCTCGCACTGCTGGGAATTGCAAAAGACAGGGCTGCTAATACGGGGTGGTAAAACGTGTCCCTCTGTCTGAGTTCTGTCTGTAAGAAGGCGACGACCACGCTAACAACAACATGTTAGCAGGAAATCGTGTGAGCCTGGAAGCAATTTCCAGTCACTAGCGATGGGAAAGCAGCGTGAGCTGATGAAAGATTTCTTGCCTCTGGACATTTAGGCATCCAAAGAGTACGGGTAGAGTTTATTGGAGATCCTTTTTCTTTAATGAACAGGCAGGTATTTAAGTCAAACAACATGATGCAACACTTTATAGAAGTGGTACTGGTAGGACAGAGTGTTAATTCTGTGTTGATTCGGGTTCTACCTCCTGGTACGGTAGATGCAACCAGGTTTTACTAATCAAACATTCAAGCTGCTGTTCCAAAATGTTTTATTAATATGTGTTTTTAAAACACAACTACCATCAGTGCAATTAAACAGACATTAATTGCATCATAATGTTTCCCCTGGTGGGACGGTGGCTTAGTGGTTAGCACTTTCATCACACCTTCAGGGTCCGGGTTCGAGTCCCTCTTCGGGTCTGCATGTTCTCCCCGTGCTTGGTGAGTTTCCTCTGGGTTCCTCCCACACTCCAAAGACATGCAGATTAGGCTAACTGGAGCTCCCAAATTGTCCATATTGTGTGGATGTTGACCCAACACGGTTGTAAAAATGGGAATAAATAAAATGGTCACCATTGGCCTCCACGGTTCCTAGTTGAACAACAGCGGTTCCTTAATGGATGGACAGATGGATGGAATTTTTCCTTTATTTTTATATTTTTTGCCACATATTAGTTTGGAATAAAAAGTAGGTTAAAAAAAAGCATGTTCTTACAAAGTGTAAACAATCAGTGCCTTCTTTTGAAGGGTGCCAATACTTAAAAAAAAAATCTTTCTCAGTGCCTAGAGTGAATGAGGTGTTGACAAAAATCCTTGTGCAATGCAGACATCTAGTGGTGGTCCTGCTGACAAAATAATATATATAAACACACACACACACACACACACACTATTATTAATAATGCTCTCTGTCCAAGTTTGCAAAAAAAAAGTGACACATTAAAGGAAAAAAAAAAATCCTTTTCTTTCTCCCATACCCTTTAAATTCCTGAATTCCCGCTGCAGACCTTCACTGGAACAAACGGCTCATTCATCCTCTGCGGTCAGACTGGAAAGGAAAAATAAATAACCCTGCAGCCGGCCGTGTCCCAAACCGCACCATAAGGGAGGTATAGTGCAGCTGAGTTATTACTGGTCACTGTCTGAACGCTGTGAATGGTGTAGAGACAGTCATGTGACACAGGCGTGCGAGTGTGTGCAGGAAGGAGTGTAGGGCGTGATTTGGGACACGGCCAACATCATGTTCACTCCGAGCTCGAGATGTGGACTGTAACGTGGAGTGTGTGGGTTCTGTTAGTTTGTGACTTGGTGTTTAGTGAAAGACAAAGAAGGTAAGTTATTTTATTTATTTATTTATTTTCTTTACATTTTTAAATGGCTGGTTGTTTAATAAACCTTAAACTTGTTGTGTGTTTAGTTTTTATATAATAAAGCCAAACTTAGTTAAAGTTATATATCCATAATTTCCCAAGGCTCGGTCCAGTCTGAACTTTCTTTATTAAATATAAATATTGTTTATTTATTATACAAACTTGAGCGAATATTGTTTTGTCGAATTAACATTAAATTTGTGTTTTCGAAGAATTCATATTATTTATTAATCAGGAATGCTTCTTTATAAAAATCTAAAGTTACAGTTCACCTTCCTGTGGCTTAATGGTTGCCATGAAACACTTGCCTAATGGTTTTAATGGTACAGTAGTTAATGGAATCACATTCTATCTACCTATCAAACATAAATGCTGTACGTTATGTAACATACAAGAATATTATTACTTACAAATGTTAATATCATAAACGTCCATTAAATCTATTTTATTTATTTGTTAAGATTAATGTACAATTTATTTATTTATTTTACAAAGGAGACGTAAATACGCTTCTTAAAAATGAGTTACAGGTCAGAACCAGAACCTGAATCAGAACCACTTTAATTGTGATATTATTTTTTATGGAAAACAAGTAATATTTCTTTTTAATTGTTCAGTAATTTTACCAATTAATTTAACAGATTTGATGGCCTTCTGCAATATTAATATGTGTAAGTAATAATTTTTATAAAGTTACACACAAAGAAATTGTAACATATAACATTTCTTGTTGATACAGTAAATGTGATGTCATTTACTACTATACCTTTAAAACCATTAGGGAAGTGTTTAATGGAAACCATTAAGCCACAGGAAAATAAACTGTTACTTTTGATTTCTGTAAAGAAGCATTCCTGATTAACAAATAACATTATTTATAAAATTAATATATAAATAATTCAGTTTTAAATGGAAAACATGAAACTAAAAAGATAAACTTCCCTTAGTGATATTCACCTCGTAATCTTTATAGACCGTCTCAAGAACTAAAACTTTTTTTCACTCCATTACTGCTAATATAATAATCCAGCAGGAATTTTTGCTCTTTAGGTAGCTAGCAAAACATTCCGTTTAACGTCTTATTTCTCGTAGGCCGGTGTTTACATGCGGTGGGAACGTTACTGGAACTTCAGGACTCATCGGGAGTCAGGGCTACCCCGGGGTTTACCCTCCTAACACCAAATGTGTGTGGAAAATCACGGTAAGCGTCATGGAGTTGTAAATAAGCTAGGTTTAAATAGCTAGGTGGTTTTCTGGGTCAGAAATCAGGCACACACACACATACACACACACACACACACACACACACAACGTTTTCTGAATATTCTTAATGTGAGTTGCGTGAAAAGGTCAAGAATATGGCGGTTGAATAAATGCTGACCAGGAGAGGGCGCTGTCATCCATCAGCGATGGGTTTAAATCATCTAAGAAAGCGTTTCCCGATCAGCAAATCGTGCAGATGTGTAAACACTATGGCTAATAAAATAGCAGCTAAAACAACGTGTTTATGCTTCCAGTTGTTTATTATTTATACGATTTGGTATATTTTGCGTTAAGATCATTTTTAGGTTACTTATTTGTTTTTTTTTTGTTTTTTTTTGCAAAAAGCTCACTTTGTGGATAGTCACATCATTCAAACAAGGAAAGCTCCAAGTGAAAGGTATTTTACAGAAAAGATCGTACATTCAATACAGAAAAACTTCGAGGTAGCTAGACTGGCGGAAAAGTAGCAAAGTGGGCGGGGCCAGCTAAAGCAACAATGTTAGAAAAATGTTAAGAAAAATCTACAGATTTTCTGTTTTGCTCTCCCATTTCTACTCGCCCCCCCAACTACAGGTGCCTCACGGCAAAGTGGTGTCCCTTACCTTCCGTTCCCTCGACCTGGAAAACGACGGGCTTTGCCGCTACGACTACGTGGACGTTTACGACGGATTCGTGAACAGCCAGCGGCTCGGGCGCTTCTGTGGCACAGCACGGCCGGGAGCGCTGATCTCCAGCCACAACAGGATGCAAGTAGTGATGGTTTCAGACGCCAACACGGCCGGGAGCGGCTTCCTGGCCGGATACGTTGCTGTTCGGCCAAACGCCAGGGGTAATAAGAGCTACTGTACCATCAGCAAATGTACAGTAACGTTTTATACTATAGGAATGAAAGAGTCACAGCATTCAAGGCAAGTAAATTTATTTCCAGGAGAAATTTTATACACCAAGTGCTTAACGTAAGAACGATTGAAAATTAAGACAGGACAGAAATAGCCTGGAACATAATTTCTTATATTTAAAAAAAAAATAAATATATATATATATATATATATATATATATACATACACACACAGTATATTTAAAAATGAGACGTTAGCGATATTGGTTTTCCTAACCAAGCGATTCAGTGCTCTGGCTGCTGCCGTGTGCTGTGTGCACTCTGTAATATGCAGAAAATTGTACTTGCGGCGGATTTCTTTATGAACCTCCATCCCTACGTGGTTAAATATAGAACGAGGCCTGGCTCTCTCTCTCTCTCCTCTCTCTCTCTCTCTCTCTCGCGCTGTCTCCGAGCTCATTTTGTGGAAAGATGAAAAGTATGATATTGTGGAAAGCCTGCTCGTGTCCACAGCCGCTCTCTTCACGTACTGTAACCTCTAATTTTCCCCGGCTGCCTCTCAGCACCGAGCTGTGCTGCAAAGTGAAAGTGTGTGTTACAGGGCCTTAGTACCGCTGCATTAGATTGTCCGATGGTCTTCATTTGGTTTGATATATTTTCCAGCACTGAAAATGGCCAAGGCTTTAAAAGGTCATGAGCGAGTGTGTGCTCAGTGTCTGTGTTGCTGTCGCTCGTGCTAGGGGAGCGGTACTGCGGCGGACTCCTGGACAAACCCTCAGGAACCTTCATGACCCCAAACTGGCCGGAGAGAGACTACCCTCCAGGGGTGACATGCTCATGGCATATTGTAGCACCTGAGCACCATGTGAGTGGAATACTTACTGTATGTGTATGTTTATACTATGTTTATACTACCTAAAGGTTGATCAAAGTCTCACAATGAAAACATTTCTATGACAATAAAATCACTGTATGTGTCGCGATTTAAAAGTTCGGTAACTAACTGCCAAGAATAAAGTTGTGTTAAAATTATGGCTAAACACATTTGTTTATTGGTAACACTGTTTGTGCTATACAGTAACCATGAGTTTTGAAACAGAATCCTTAAAATGTATAAATGTTACCATTTTATTGATTAATTGAACTATTTGTACTTCTTTCAATACATTTCTTTGTAATTTTTTTTTAATGCATAATGTTCTGGTGATTAATTACAACATTTCTGCTGCTTAATTTTTTTCAGTTTAATTTAATATTTAGTAATTTTAAGGGTTAATTAATTTTCTATTGAAGATTTTATGTAAATCTTTTTTGTAATTTTAAAGAAAAAACTGCACCGCCTGCTGCTTTAATTTTATATAAGAATTAAAATATATTAATATATTTTTCTCATTTAATTATAGCAACTTTTAATCATTTAAATAAAAAAAATTTAACAGTTTTTTAAATCTGGATTTTTTTTACTATTTTAGTTGTAAATTTTCTTTTAACTTTATTTTGTCAATGTCATTTTATCCTAATTTTTGCCCATTTTAATTGTTCTTTATTTTGTCATAAATTCTCTTTATTTGTACTCTTAAGGCTTGACTGCAGCATTTCTGCTTCTTTAAAATTAACACATCACAATTCTTAAAGACATTTTTACAGTTTGATAAATCCTAACATTTCATTTAATTCCTTTTAAAATTATTATTTTCAACATATTTAAAAAATATACAAACATATTTACTGCTAAAAAACAGGAAAATTTGTTTTTACTGCTAAAAAAGGGAAGATTTTAACACTTTAATAGAACAATTATTGTTTAAAAACTAAAGCTTTTATATCACAATATCACCCCGCCCTAATTGATGATGGTAATAAAAAAAGTGTTTAAAGAGTGAAAAAAGTTTTGGGATGAATGACCATGTTTTAATTCCAGATAGTAGAACTGAAGTTCGAGAAGTTCGACGTGGAGAGAGATAACTACTGCCGCTACGATCACATGGTCGTTTACAACGGCGTGGAAACGAGCGACGGGAGCAGGATCGGGAAGTTCTGCGGCGACAGCCCTCCTGCGTAAGATCCACATCTCTGCTGTTCTGGTGCTGTGGTCAGTTTCCCAGACTCTCCATATCACTACGCAAACATCTCCCTTACTGTACATCACCACCAGATCCTCTCTTCTCCATACAGTAGAAGTGTGATAGCAATCACCAGATAGAAAAGTTGGGAAATACAGAATACTCCTAAGAATACAGCAGTGTTGCTTTAAAACACGGCTATAAACAATAACACATTTGTTTAATTTTAATGTGATTCATAATACACAATAACAATATAAAATATCACTTAAATTAAATTTTTTAACAAAGTTTTTTATGAGCAATAAATTAGAGAAATATTTTTAAATGTAAATCTTTTTTTGTAATTTTTAGATTAAATTAAATTAATTAGATATTTTTGTAGTTTAATGATCAATTCCAACATTTCTGCTTGTTTAAACATTGATGTTTTAAAGTAATTTTTAACATTTAGTGTGTAATTGCAAAGTTTTAGTTTGTTAGTTTCTTCAATTCTGTTAAAAAATGCATTTATTGATTTGTTTGTAATTGTAAAGATTAAATAAAAAAAAATAATTTATTTAAATTTGTTGGATTTTGGATTAATTTTAAAGAGTTAGATTTAGAGTTAGATTTTTGAAAGAATAATTTGCAGTTATTTTTTTGCAGTAAATGTTTTGTAATTTAACATTTTAAGTTAACATTTATTGTAAATAAATTTTATATATTTTGTAATTTATTGTAAATAAATTGTAAATAAATGCATTTATTGTAAATAAATTTGATATTTTATATATACAATTTTAATGATTAAATACAAAGTTTTTGTTTACAATTTTTGTGTGTTAATTTTTAGGCTTAATGCTTTTTAAAAAAAGGCTTTTTGCTTTATTAACTCTAGACATTTCCGTTTTAAATCCTATTTTTACCTGTTTTGATGAGGAGTCAGTAAAAACCCTCACCCTTATCCCACGTCCTCATTATTTTTCCCAGTATGTTCTTGTGTCTAAAGGCGTTTGTGTCGTGTCGTGTCCATGTTCAGGCCGATCTACTCTGACGGCAGTCACCTCTTCGTCCAGTTCGTGTCTGATCTGAGCCTCACCGCCGACGGCTTCATCTGCCATTACGCGTTCAAGCCGAAGAACTCCACCATCACGGGCTCCCTCGTCCCCGTTACTGCAGCCTCTCCCACCACTGCAGCGCCCGTAGGTTTGTCTTTTTACCTTCTTTACCGTTTTTAACTTTACTGCACGGAGTTAGAACTACAGTATGATCTCAGTAACGTACGGTAGCTAAGCTAATGCTACACCTGGTAACACCTGTTTCTACAACACGGCACTACTGAGTGCTCGATCCTCGCTGTTCAGAAGGTTTTGAGTGATAGTTTATGATAACAGCTAGGAAAATGTTCATCATTGATCATTGACTATAATATTGTGCCATGGGGTCATTAAAAATGTCTTTGTTAGCACTGTGGCCCTGCGCTGGATTGCCACCCCCACCTCGTGCCCCAGTTCCCCTGGCATAGGCTCCGAATAAGCGGAATAGACGAGGAGTGATACAAGATACAGCATACTTATTTTTTTCTTCATTTCTAGTTACATTTTTACGGGACATTTGTGAAAGAAAAAGTACCGACGCTGGTGACTCCTTCCATCAATGCTTCCATTCAAAACATACACCGTCATAGAAAATGCATGAACATCTTCTGACCAATCAGAATCGAGAATTCGACAACAGTATAATTGGACCGGGCTTTGACGATTTGCGCATGTGGAATCTCCGAGCTCGGTCAAACAGGATATTTTTTTCTGGCACCTCCCGTACCCTGTGCATCCTCACACTTTTATAACCAGCGCTGTGAAATTGTACTGCTGTTTCCTCCAGTGTGGCGATAATGATTTCTTCTCACTCCCACAGCACTGGTGTATTCTGAAGCTCTCTGCAAGCAGAAGTGCAAGAGGAGCGGAACAATCGAAAGTCATTACTGCTTAAGCAACTTTGGTAAAAAAATAAATAAATTGTCTAAACCTTCACGCATATCAAATTCGAGATTTTTTTTCATCACGCCACATATTTCACTCTGTACTTTCATGTTTGGAACGATCACTGCACGTGCTTGATGGAGATCTCTGATGGAGATGTTTTATTGCATAAACCCCACGTCCACCAGCACATTTACCGCCGAGTTGACATTCTGTTGTCGTCTCATCACAGTGCTGACAGGAACGCTCGTCTCGGCTGCCATGAGGGAACACAGCGTGCTCGCTACCTTCTCCATCGGCAATGTGTACAAGGAAGGAAACCTGTCCATCCAGCAGGCGGGGAAGAGCATGAGCACTACAGTGGTGATCTTGTGTAAGAAGTGCCCTTTGGTCAGGAGAGGTGAGTGGATTGAGGCGCGCGGAGGCGCTGCCGCTACTAGTTAGCGTTTTCGCACGGGCGATCCAAAATTGTGGACAAATTGTGCGTTTCTACGTCTACATCAGCTCGCCTTTCAGCTCGTCGATCGTTCCAAACCGCACACGACGAGTTCCCTCATTATCCCCGAATAGTCACAGGAGAACTCTCCGCTCCTGTTCCCGTAAAGAAAACCTGGCAGCTCGTCACTCGACCAAATCGGTTAAATTATAGAGGAGAAAAACTCAGGCAGGGAAGCTTGCCTGTTTACACCGAAACCCAAAATGATGCAACGGCGCGCAACGCGCGAGCAGCTAGCCCGAGCGGGGCTCATGATGCGACGCCGGGATAGTCGCGTTGGTGTTTTTCGCGGCAGTTTCCTAGCAACCGCATGCAAATCAGCTCGTTCTTGCTGCCTGTCGGACCTGCGAGAGAGTTTAATTATTCATTATTTTGCGGCGATCATTTTCAACGTCCTCGAGCACATCCTTTACGTCCGTAACACACTGATTGAAGATGACACCTCGGAATTCTTCGCACTTACACTAGACATGAAAGTGTCCTTCTTATCTTATCTGTTTAAACACATCGCTTATAAAACTGTCTGTTTAAAAACTCGGGGATATTTAGGCATACAGTCTTCCTCGGTAAAAATATATATATTTTAAACTGTTTGTGGCATCATGTTGTGCAGCCTAACGACCAAAAGTGTTTGTAGTGTGTGTGTGTGTGTGTGTGTGTCATAGCCAGCAGTTATTATTACCACTGGAATGTTGTGCAAGGCCGTTCAATTTATTTATTTGGCTTAGCAAGTGTGGCAAAGAGAAGAATTTAAAAGTTTAGTTTAAAGACGGGAAGAAACAAAAAGTTCTCAAGCTGGCAGAGTGGAATTTGGTCTAAGATTAGAATTTTTTTTCTCCAACTAGGGAATCAAATGATTTTTTTTCTCCACTGTTGTTTTTTTCCAACAGAAGAATAATGAATTGAGATCACTATATATATATGTGTGTGTGTGCGTGTAAGTGTGTGTGTGTGTGTGATCAATCTAAATATATTTACACATTACTTTTTATTTTTTACAAAAAATGATCATATGACCAAGTTTGATCCCAATGGCTTCCCATAATCACAGCACGGCATGCCGGTTTCATTCAAGAGGCTTTAATTTTTTATACATACATATGAGTATGAGGGTGAGTCAAAAATTTTCTGCACTCTGGCTGTGGAATTTACTGTAATTCACTTTCAGTAAAGACAACTATATCATCTTCGACATAATCTCCTCGCTGTTCGATACACTTTGTCCATCTGCAGACAAGCTCTTATAATTCCCTGATTAGAAAATGTTTTAGAGAGCTGCGAGTCGGAACGGCAGGAACGGAAAGTGTAAGGGAATGAGGATAATTTTTGACTCACCCTCTTGTGTGCATATACAAGCTGGTACCTTTCAAAACTTTATCACAATGTAAAAGATTAACATTGTTTCTGTCTCGAGGTCTGAACTACATCGTCATGGGTCACGTGGACGAGCAGGGACAGGGCGTGGTTTTGCCTCAGAACTTTGTCATGGCCTTCAAGACTAAGAAGCAGAAGGATCTGGCCGTGCTGAACAACGTGCGGTGCTGACGGTAACACGTTGGATTTGGTGTCTCGTCAGGCCAACCTCTGGATCTGTATCGAGAACGTACTGTACAGTATTTCCCGTAATGTAATCATTCATTTTAAGAGAGTCCTAATAACTCTCTCATAATAACGGTCCATTAGTGGTCTGTTTACAGTCACAGTTACAGGCTACACTTACTCAGTAGTATTAATTTATTTAGTTTTATTTATATGTGCTGTTAAACTGTTCTGTTTGGTGTCGTTAGGAGGACAGTACTGTAATTTATTCCTGAACAACCTGAACGTAACATCAAACATGTACACGTGATCATTAGGACATACTGTATGTTTTGAGTATCAAGTTAAAAAAAAACAATAAAACGTTTCCGTGATTTATTTATTTTTTGCACAAGAAGGCAGTCGACTGTCAGGATTACCTGAAGTTTCTTCTTTCCTCACGCCAGTGACCACAAGCAAACTGATGAACACCCAAACTGTATCCTGGGCCATTTGCATAAAAGGATCTCACAAAATAAATACATGCAAATGTAATGCCAAAGGCTCACTAGTGGAAAACTGACTCCTGTGGCAGAGATAAAGGATTACTTTTGACAAAGAAAAGTAAGGAACGACAGAAAAAAATAAATCTAAAAGCTTAGAGAATAATTAGACTGCATTGTAAGTGGGCGTGCTTATCTTGCTTATCTAGCTTCCCAATGATATTGAGTTTTGGAAACGATCTACAGCCGGGTTCCCAAAGGATTCCCAAGAACGCAGTCTGTAGCATATGGTGTCTTTCCTTCCGCTGCATGTCTAGACTATTTTTCACTTTGGGCCAAATTACTAAGTGACAAAGAAGTCCGCGCTTTATTCAGCACCTGGACCAAACCCATTAACGTCACATCATTATCTTATAACTGTAAGGTCTGGAATCAATCAGGAAACTCTGCAGGTATGTAAACTGTCTAGAACATAACTCGTTCTAGTTGATGATTTCTACCACCACAATGCTTTTCTATGCAAAACAGTATTCGAAACGTTTATACTACAGTAGATCAAGCACAAACGCTGACGGTCCACCCCCTTACACACACACAGACACGTTCACTGCTGGACTGAATTGAGTCCTAATTTCTTCCAGACTCCAGCAGCACCACAGCGTGGACCGTACCTCCAGACTCCCAGAAGCTCGCTGCCATGTCGGAATGAGAATCTGTTCTTTATCGTCCGTTTCTAAACGCCGGAAAACGATCCCGATTAGAATAATATCCTAATCTACATGCATTCCCTGGCGACTGGGTTCTTTCAAAAGTCAACCCGAAAACATCTTTTTTCTCTCAGCACTTTCACCTCTCGGAGACTGACTGGATTCCCGATAGACTTGAAGAGTGTCATGTAACATTAGCAGACTGGAATGTGTTTTTTTCCCCTATCTTTCCCTCTGTTACTCTTTACGATCCATTTCCTTAAAGATTGGAAGATGTGGACGTAATGACTTTAAGGTTAAATGTACTTTTTGATTCATTATTAGGTAATGATGCTGTCTCTCTATTACCAAAATGACAGGTTCAGACCTGGAACATTGGTCCAACCTGGACATAATCCCATGTGGTGGCTATCTGGCAGTGGTTCATTCATTCATTCATGGGGGGAGCGGCGACGCGACTGGCTTCTCTCAAGTCCGACTGGCTTTTCTCAAGTCTCGGCTATAAGGTTCAGCTGGATTGTCAAGCTCTTTAACCTTTCATAGAGAGGAAGCCCAGCAATCCTAACAGCTGACTTATTAACTACATTTATTTATTAAGTCGGTTCCCAAACAGAAAGCTTTGTCTTCAGTATTTGCTTCAGATCCACAACATGCCTCGATCTGTGCATCAGTCTCGCACCATCAACTAATGCATGCGATGATAATTTGATGTGTACAATTGACCGTGTCATGCTAAACCTCCATGAATTGGCAATAGAACAATTGTTTAGAATGCCTTTGTATGTTGAAGCTTTACACCTCAATGGACTCAAAAGGTGCTTTCACAATACAGACTCAGGCCCAGACAGGAGCACACTTGACCGCAAAATTTCAATAGAGGCGGTACAGTGGCGTAGTGGTAAGCACTGTGGCCTCGTACCTCCAAGGTCTGGGTTTGATTCCTGCCTGAGTTTGTATGGTTTCCATTGGTGGGTTTCCTCCAGGTTCTCTGGTTTCCTCCAACAATCCAAAGACATGCAGATTGGGCTAATTGCTTTTGCATTCCCAAAGTGTGTGGATGAGCGTGCATGTGTTTGTGTGTGTGCCCTGCGATGGACTGTGCTTGAGCTCACTTGAAATGGGTCAAATTAAATATGAAAGCCAACCGTACCTAAACATGGTACACTGTTTAGAATGTGACACCACCAGAAGTATCTGGCTCCTCTGAAATCCCTGTGAGCTATTGACATTCCTTTATGAAATATCAGTAAGGTTTCATGGATAGCATGAAAATGTACTTCCTTGTTCTCTTCTTCATTTTGTGTTTGCTGGTCAGCTTGCAAAACAACTTGGTGCCTACTGCCACCTGCTGTATCGGAAGGCACAGTGTACTCGGGTACAGAACTATAATAATAATGTGTACGCTGGTCAGCCAGGAAGTGTTCTTAGGCATGGTACTATCACTCGTGCATGAGTGTCTATGAATGTGTTAATGTTCCCCCTTTTTTATTTTATGTAGCTGGACTTCTGGTTTAGGAAAACAATAATACTTTCAATGCCATCAATACCAATCAATACTATGGCATAGTTTTTCTAGAACTTGGATATTTATTACCAATATCTGACCTTTCATATCGAAATAAATAGCTAGTCAGAAATTGACTTTGTTTGGAAATAAGTTTAATAAGTCACCAGAAGCAAGTTTATGAACATATCGAGACAGTTTGATACAGTAACACAAAATACCTTGCTAGCAAAATAAACCAATCAGTCAACAACTCTTTGTTCTAGAAATTAAATTGCTACCTACAAATCAAACGAATTAAAAAAAAAATCAATAAAATAAAGATAATTTTAAATGAAAAGTGAAGTATGAAATGCCGGTCAATAAAGGTTTGACTTTTTCTTGGTGAGGCTCGGAAAGTGCATGAACTGAAAAACAGCAGGTGATGACAGTGATGAACGATTCTTAGCCGCGAAGCTCCCAACTCCACCTCTTTAAAAAATTAGAACCTACTGCATTTCTACGTAGGTTTGCTCTTCACCCAGAAACGTGTATTACTTCTTATGCGACATTGTTTCGAACACAGGAATACCGTCAAATTGATATCCTCTGGACAACTTATAACTTCTAATCAGGCCTTCACTTTGTTCAGACTTTTTCCCATCAAACAGGCGAACACGGTCATGACCATCTTAGGGTTGACCTCCATCAGGTCTTCGGGCAGCGCATACACTTTGGCACCGATCTTTCGTGCCATTGAGATGGCATACCTGAAAACAAACGGAAGAAAAAAAATTTTTGTGATATTTTGTGTTAGAGAAACAAGATTAAATGGAACGATTAAAGAGTGGCTCACTTTGCGTTGTTGAGCATGTCTTCAGGACTCAAGTCTCCCGTCTTCACCAAGTCAGTTCTGATGGATCCAGGAGCAATCGTATCAATCAGATCGAGCACTGGGATGCTGCTGCTGATCGATTTGTCCTAAAGGTAGAAGATACTTCCATTACAAACCCATGTGCAGATTTGCCCCCTACAGAGCAGTGTTGGTTCTGAAAGGACTGAAGCTCTGTCGTGGCTTAAATTCAACTGGTGCAAATGGCTGCAGATCCCCTAAACAACCACCTTAATGCTTTTTATGATTTGGCCTTAATTGTGGGCCTTAAATGTTGGCAATTTAATGCAAAACGGTGAAAACAACTTATTCTCAGCCAACACGTTTTCCTTGGGACAAACCTTTACACTGAGCAGTCAATGCATTCTTATAAATAAATTGGTTTTGCGTCAGGTCCCAAACAAACATTCCTAACTCCCAAACGATTTGTCCAATCTTCTCCATTTTGTGGAATCTTCTCCAGAAGACCTGACTGAATGTTTTGACATAAGGCATGTAGCTGTGTGTGTAAAACTATAGGAGAATTGGTGATATTGATTAGTTTCAAAGGGGTAACTTGTTTTGGATTGACGTCATATGTTTCGTTTCTCAATTGGACAGAACCCACTGAATTTCTACGAGCGAGCTTTCTTCATAAATTAAAAATCATGCTTACAAATGTTCCTCATAATGCTGAGAAGACCCAGCTGAACATTTTTATTATGGTGTTGAGGGAGGTATGACTATAGTCAAAATGGGAAAAATGGAAATTTTGGAAGCACTGTTGATCATTCCTTTGAAAAAGTACTAATGGGTGGTTCCCAGGGGAATTGCAGGCCAAGTTTTTGGGTTTAAAAAAAGCCTGCCTAATAAATACAAATACCAGCTTCGCTAGCGTCCGTCCAACTCCTTAAAACCTTCTTTGGTTTGACATCCAGCAGTTTGAAAGTTACAATAGAAGACAATTGTTAGTGTATATATATATATATATATATATATATATACTGTAAGGTATTACCTTAAAGTTACTGATGGTCGATGTTTTTTCATTGTTTTTCAGCGTCGTGTTCACCCAGTCAACTATGATCTGGTCATTGATTTTTTCTCCATCACCAATGTCGGACAGCACGTTCAGGGTGTACCTGCATGCAGCACATAAAATATATCATATTTGTTGTTTCCTTGTCAAAAGTAATCACGCCCATGCAACCATATCAAATCTCTCATTAGATTCAGGGCTGTAATTGTTACTGTAACAACTTTCACAACCACAATCCTAAGGATAATGACTTGAGAACATATTTCACATCCTATAAATGTTGCAGTACCTTCTCATGAGCTGCCACACCAGCGCCAGCGTGGGCTTGGGATTGCCTTCGTTGATGTTGTCACCGCCGATGCCCACCAGTGAGAACTTTGCCAGCATTTTGCCCAAATCCACAGCATAATTGCAGTTCTCCAGCTGGGAACAGGGACAGATTTGCTTCATTAGAAAGACATCCATAATTCAGGACACTTACTGCAACACTTACACACAGTACATCAGAGGCATTTTGTTCGATTTTGTTTTAATGCCAGAATTCTGAACAGGTCTATGATGTGCTCTTGGGAAATTACTGCACCTACTGTACACAAAGCTGAGTATGGTGGTCTGTGGAAGTTCATGCTTTTTATAAAATCCTAAACCAAGTTGCGTGATAAATGTCTTGTTAGACAAAAGGACAAAAAAAATATATATATTGCTGATTTGTTTTTTTGTTTTTTTGTAATTGAATTATTGCTTAATAATAAAAAAAGATGGCAGGTTTTTATTCCCTATTTAAGTTGTTTTCTCTGATGTAAAACTCAACAGCATGGCATTGAACCCGTGCCCACCTTTTTCATTTTGGAACCGATGGCAGGATACGGTGGACGGTTTACTTTCTTCCAGTCTACAGGCACTTGAATTTTCTCATAAAGCTGAAGAATAACCAGGCCGTCTCCCAGGTCACTACAAAGTAAACACAAGGAGGCTTTTTACTTCTTTATAGTCGTCACGAGCTGCTGAAACCCTGACCGATAACCCTGCCTGAATTACACACCAAGCAGGAAGACTTTCTAAGCTACAGTACAGAATAAAGCGAATGAGAATTGCTTATAAGCACAATAAGGTAAACGAATTGAAGATTTCTATTTGATATTTGCCACGTGTATGCATGATTACATCATTTCCAGAATTTGGTAAATTTAGCCGATAAATGACATGGCAGAAGAGCAAACCTTTTTTCCATGGCTTTACCTGTATAAGTGATTGACTCTCGGACTTATCCCCAGCGAGTTCATCCAATTTCTTAAGGTCCTGTCCTCTCTGGATTCCCCTGCAGAAATGCAATGGAATCATTCGAGTGAGAAATTACACACTTGTCCAAGGTTTTCAGCCAGTGTTGTACAGTAAAAGGTTTGGAAAAAGGCTCAGTCTCAAAAAACCACTGCACACTCACATGCTTTTAACCCCATAAGTAAAAATGATTCATTCTAAAATGGAAGGGTAATCAATGGACTCCTTTTACACTGTCCATCATTTTGCTTTACTGACTGGTCCTTTGCTCCTTTATTGAAACAAGCTGAAACCACGTCCTGAGGCATCCGAGACTAGGCATGAATCAGAAAAAGTGGACCTGCAATCCATCAATACACTGTAATAAACAATATTCCTTTTTTTTTTAGCATCTTTTTTGAATCTTAATGAGAGAATTGTTAAGTAGGTGGTGGTGACAAGCTGTGCTCTCAGTGCTCTCAGTGCAGAACCGGAGGTTTTGCTTTTCTGTTTCTGTGAAAGTTCAAATAAAATGTGATCAGCCGGCCCAAGCAAGTTGTTAATTAGTAAACAGCATATGAGGAAAAAAAATGCTGCACACACAGATACACAGATACAGTTACACAGACTCACACACCTTTCATCGTTCCATATTCACAACCCGCTTTTATGTTTTTTTTTTGTTTTTTTTTGCTGCTGCTTGTAATAATATTGTCTTTACCTTATTTATCGAAGAACACAAAGTACAAAGTCGACCTTTTGTAAGAAGTGTAGTAAAATCTAACATAAACCGATTATTGCCAACATAATTGTTGGCCTATGTGACTATCATTCCCAATGAGGCGTGGCCTTTCTAACTGTCAGTGCAAATGAAGGAGGTGTGGCCTATGTGAATTTTGGCCCCAATGAAGGAGGTGTGGCCTATGTAACTATCAGAGAAATTAAAGGAATGGAGGCATGACCTATATGACTATCAATGGAAATGAAGGAATAAAGGGCGTGGCCTATGTAAGTGCCAGTCCCAGTAAAGGGTGTGGCCTATGTGACAGTCAGCCCCACTGAAAGAGACTACTAGTCCCAATGAAGGAGGAGTGGCCTTTGTGACTGTCAATTCCATTGAAAGAGTGGCCTATGTAACTTTCAGGCCCAATGAAGGGGGTGTGGCCTATGTAACTATCAGAGCAAATGAAGAAGTGGTTTTTGTGACAGGCGGTCCCAATGCAGGAGGTATCCCAATGAAGGAGAAGTGGTATACATGACTATTAGTCACAATGAAGGAGGCGTCGCCTTTGTGACTGTCAGTCCTAATAAAAAGCGGCTAGGTGAATAGCACCGCATGAAGGAGGCGTGGCCTATGTGACTAAATACCAATAATGAAGGAGTGGCCTGTGTGACTAAATACCAATGACTGAGGAATGTCCTATGCTACAGTCAGTCCCACTGAAGAAGGCATGGCTTACAGTATGTGACTATCAGTAACAGTAAGAGGGATAGCCTATGCAACTATCAGTGTAGTTTAGGAGGCGTGGCCTATTGTATGTGTCACAATAAACACAGCTGGCCCAGGTGACTTGTGCGTGGCCTGAGTGACAGTCAGTCTTTATAAAGGAAGACTGGCCTTCGGAGTTAATAAAGGAGACATGGCTAAGGTATCTGCTGATGTACCTGTGTGCTTTCACTTCAGTCTCACCAAGTAAAAACACAATCTGTTCACTTTTGGTTGGCTTTATAGTATATAATCTTAGTGCAGTATGAGGAGAAGAAGAACACACTCCTGAGCATGCAAAGTGAACCACGCGTTAACACAGTACCTACAATGGGTGGGGTCAACTCTGGGCAGGAGGGAGTGAAAAGAAAAGTGGAGACATGATCAACTCTTTTGCTGCATCACCAATTTGTAATTCAATCTGAGTAACTGATGCAGGGATTAGCATACTTGTAATTATACCACACTAGCGTTAGTACAATTAGCTGATGGGAAAAGAGTTTGTAGAAATAGTTAGAAAGATAGAAATTAATATTATTATTATTATTTCAGGTTAAATCCCACGTACGTCAGCCTGTTTTGCCCCACTGAATATAGATTGTGTCCGCTTGTAGATCTATTACGGTTGTTTCTGTGTCTTCCGCATACTCTATGTACTGTGTGCACGGTAAACCATGGCGTTAATTGGCTCTGTTGAGTTATGCACCTCGAGGGAAAAAGCACTAAATGAGTAAAAAAAGACAACATCTGGCACAAAACTGTTTATAACTTTTTGATTGAATTCATGGCGCATGGTTCAGTCTTTATGGCGTACGCACCCTTTTCAAGTTACGCCTTGGGGTAAGCCATGGCGATCCGCGCTGTCGTGTTGTGTATTGCGGATTGTGTCAGCTCGTGCATTACGAAAAACACACAAGATGCTGTGATTTGTAATGGAAACATAATGCTCATAACGTCCTTTATTCTCAGCATTTTGATTTCATTTAGGTGCAAATTGAACTTCAGGGAAATACAGAAGAACTGGCAAAGGTTCATTAAATTCTGTTTAGCCAGTTTTGTGTGATGCTGTGACAAATGCTGCCTGGACAGACAGGTCATGTTCAAGAACGTTGCATGAAAAAATAAAAAACTGGTTTATTTACACACCTGCTATCAGGAGGGGGTTTAATGTATTGCTTTACACTGCGTGAAGAATAGAACGTATAGAAATCGCCCGGTTAGTCATTGTTAACCTCGAACGATTGTGTCTCGCTGTTAGCGTTAGCATGCTGCGACTCACCCTCGATCATGCTGACGTCAATGCCATTTTCGGAGCCTGGCTTTTTTAGGGCCGGGTACATGTTGAACAGGTTGGCGACGTAGGCGATGTTGAGCTTTTGATTCCCGGACACCACGTCCTGAGGCGAGACAAACTGACGGCAATCGATCCGAGCCGCTTGTTTCAGCATAAGCTCCGCCCTCTTTAGGTCATCTACCTCCTGCGAACAGAAATCACACCAATAAGATTTATCTGATTCTCATTTCCACACTTATTAGTCGTCTCTGATCCGCGATCCGTGTACTGGAAGGATTTATCAGCACAGGCACCCTTTGTGTCTCAAGGTTTCTGGATTATGTCGTCTCAGGGAGTTTTCCATCACCGCTGGCTCATGCATTAGGGATCGAAATCTACATCTGGATTCTATTTTCGCAACATGCTTGTGACGCTGGGAATCGTTTATACTTTAGTGTAGGTGAAGTCTGTATACACGGTACTGCATAGGCTCTGAGATGGCTAGTTCAGTGAGATATTGTGTTTGGGACAATGTTTGCACTTTTTATTCAAGGCATGTACATCGCTTTGCTGCACCTTAAAGTCTGGAGAAAACTTGCACGCAGGTTAATCACTGACCCGAGTGTGAGGAATGTAAGACGAGGTAGTGCTTCTTCATTACCTGGCTGCCAGATTTTATAGATCTCTCGCTAACCCGCTTAACTTTGAACCCATTTCAGCTTGTCCTCATGTGACCCCTTTCTCCTTTTTTTTTTGTTTTTGACTTTACTTTCACTTTTCTACTTGCTTCACGATGCTTTAATATGCACTGCACATTCCTGCTTTTGTTCATCTGGTCTCTGAGGTCTCTATTACATTTTTTGCCGTACAGAAAGCCATGTAGGTTTTTTACAAAAGGCTATAGACGGACTCACGTTTAAGCCAGACATGTCGATGATGATGGGGATCCCAGGGTCGGTGTCTCCTCTGGGAGAGATCTCGTTCAGTAAGTGGAAGTAGGCCTTGGAGTCCTGCAAGAGAAACCCATACGGAAAACGTGTACTGAAAATCTTACCGAATACTAGAGCTGTGATTAACGCATGGCTACACACATCAGTGTTATGCTTCGGTTGTAATATATACTGTATAATGCTCTATGTGACTACAGTATATGTTTAATTACCTGCTAATTAATGGAAGGAAAAGAAAAGATCATGACAGTTTGTAGAAGATAACTCTTGATAATTAATAAATGTAGCGACATGGGAGGCAGGAAGTCAAACATTTAATGTCATGATATTTAATGTCGTAACGAGTGTCGTAATAGCTGTAATGACATTGCCATGACCTTTGCTGACCCCATTAGCTCATCATCTACTGTAGCAGTCCATGTTGTTCTGACATCATTTCATTTAATTTCATTTTTATTCTAACTATCAAAAACGACCCAATATCAACATCAGTCCAACATCTGTAACATTACCAAATTCACATCCCCGCAACATTTCTGACAACCAACAAAAACCCCAAAAGACATTTTTTTTTTAGAAAAGTGCACGGTGATGCTACCTTGATGTCGTCTGTGAAGTTTTTTATTGGTTTCTCTCCAGCAGCTTTGAGATGATAGTTCACCCAGCGCAGCAGCAGCTCCTCGGGTGACAACGACAACAGAGTCTCCAAATCTTCACCCTCACCAAGGAGTGCGATCAGAGCTGCACAGACAGGCATAGTTACAAGCGTAGCTACAAACATATCACTGAGATCAATGAAATGCCATTTCTGTGTTAAAAAGAATCCATGATCTAAAAACAAATCTTTTTGGATCATTAAGTCAATCACTAAAACTATTTTTTTTGTTGTTTTAGTTCGTATTGAGAAAAATGGAGCAGTAGCACTACTACAATGTGCACGTTTTCTAAATGTTAATGCTTTTTTTCCACTCTTTCACACGCAAACCTAATGGGAGCTTGATGGTAGAAATCAGAAATGTCAGTATAAATAAAACTTTTTTTATACAGCATTAAAAGAATAAACTTTTTTATCGTAGAGAATCAGATAACAATAACGGGCTTGACAGTGGCTTGTTGGTTACCAGGGTCGGGGTTCGATTCCCGCCTCTGTGTGCATGGAGTTTGCATGTTCTCCCTGTGATTGCTGGGTTTCCTCCCACAGTCCAAATACATACAGATTAGACTAATTGGCGTTTCCAAATTGGCGATAGTGTGTGAGTGTGTGTGCCCCCTCTGATGGATTGGCACCTCGTCCAGGGTGTACCCTGCCTCGTGGGATAGGATCCAGGGCCCCCGTGACTCAGGATACAACGGTATAGACAATGAGTAAGTGAGAATAGTAATAAACAATTAACAATTTTGCTTACTGTTACAAACCACTATGAATTGAAACGTTATAAAATTGAAAGGGTGTGCAAATTTTTGCTTTTAATTTTTTTCTCTACTGTATGAAATGATAGACTGCTCAGACACAAATTCCAATCCAGCCTATTTAGATGAGGACTGGGAAGGTTTTGGTTTAGGAACAGAATACATCCTTTAGTCCAGATTTTTCCTTTTCACACAGAGGAATGTGAAGAGCTTGATGTATTTCGTCACCATTATGCTGCATTAAACTTCTCTTTTCTACCGGCATCTTCAATATCCTCAATTTTTTTCTTACACCACTAACCTTTGGTTTCAAACTAGATAGATGTCACAGTAACCATAATAGTCACCGGACTATAACGTTAATGTCTGACCTTCGTTGCTCGCAAGCTCGATGTTAGCAAACAGGCCGATTTTAATGATCTGCCAGAGCAGCCCGAGCACCAGGTGAGGTGTTCCAGCAATCATGTCCTGAGCATCTATGTTGACCACCATACATCCGATGGCTGAGGCGGAGTTAAGAGCCAGAATCAAGTTCTCCTAGAAGACAAGAAAGACAAATAGGATTGGGTCTTTATGTAAAATAAATAAAAAAATAAAATAAGTACATGGTTATGGTTGTTTTTTTCGGTTTTTATAAATGATGGTGTAAGCAGAAGTCATGGGGGGAAAAAAACTCCAAATGATGGGTTCTTCATTATCTACTGTACATATACATCACCACCACAAAATCTCCTGAAAGCAGTAGAAGCCACTAAACAGATGGTCTGGAAGACGCCACTAAGAAAATCCATGAGCAGCTCGTTGGAACAGACTAAACTATTTGGCCAATCTTGACATTTTTCCACTTTAAAAGCCAGACATAATGTATAAAAAGGTTGCATAAGTATAGTTCTAACAGCACACCCTCAAGTGTGTATTCATCACACAATCATCTACCAAATATACTGTATAGCTCCTTTCCAAGGATATATCATCTTACATGTCTAAAGTGACGTCTGAGGAATGCTGCCCAGATATACTGTAGCTTGACAAAGCCTGAGTTCTTTTTGGTCTACGTCTGGCATCAATCAGAGCCTTGAGTTCCTTGAGACCTGGCCTGGAGATCAGCCTGGCTCTGCTTCATTCTTCACCTACCCACAGCGAAATCGAAAGCTTATGAAAAAAAGATGAAGTGTCGACTGGCCTTTAGCACATAAAGCTGGATTTGAGAGCAGCAATATGGCTGTGTCGTACTTTGACCCAGCCAAGCACGGAGAGACCATTTTGGATGCGAGCCCGGTATGTCTTGCTACTTTGCTGCTGTCCTGGCACAAAGTGACTCGCGTACATCAGCACGGCTCTGTCGCCCGGTGAACAGAGATATATATACAGACAGAAAGATTCTGCCAGGGATCTGGGAACATCTTAATTTTCCAGGGAAATTTGCTAGCTGGCACATTTGCAGCGAGCGCTGACTACAAATCCCTTGGATTGGAATTTAACAATCCGTCATTCTGTCCTCCTTCATAACTCGAGTGCTTTACAGGAAAACTGCATTATTACAACTTTGCAGTGCCTGGGAAGAAGGCCAAGTACTTCTCCAGGCACAACAACAGTGATACTCATACTACTGAACTGGCTGAAGCTCATGTACAGTACTAAACAAGTTAGGAGTTAGCAACAACAATGCGCCCAAACACTCTAGAAGTGGTATTTTACAAGCACTACTTATGCATATTAACTGTAGATACCAGAGGGGGTGGCTAGAGTTAGCACCGCCTTCTGCTAAAACCATATGATCCATGTGGTGATCAGTTCCTCTCTAGATAGAAGACGTCTCAGCAGGACCTTTTGTTTGGGTAATGTTGATTATTTTAATTTAGGTTACAGATGATGGAACAAAATTGGTATTGGGTTGTTTCTGAAAATGTAAATTTTTAGGTTCTACATAATGATGGGATAACGTTGAACGAATGCTCTCAACACACTTGTGCAAAAAACTAATTTATAAATAGAAATGAACCAAATCAAACCAGTGGCCAGAGTGGGATTCAAACTCTGGTGTCTACAATGAAAGCACTGCATGTTTACTGCTGGACCACTAGGGGGCATGCTGCTGGTGCTAGTAAATGTATATATATAAAACAATGAATGGTATAAAAATACCAGACAACAGCAATTATTTGGAATATTGTATTGGAAAGGGTAAAAATGTCTGAGATCTGTCCCGTCAAACAGGACGTGATGCAGTTCGGACTCTGTACAAGCACCATGTCATGGTAGAGTAATTTGGGAGGTCACTGTAGAGCTCACTGTAGAGCTCACCTCAATGTAATATTTCTGAAAGAAAATGAAACAGAGAGGGAACATTTCAACACCAAGAGATGCGTGACATGAGGTACACACGCTGCGTGCGGGAAGCTGTTGCGTCCGTCCCAATAACCAATCGGAATTCTAAACCCTGGTAGACAGTTAAGGGACTGTGGATGTCCTCGGATGTTGTGCGAATGGATGTTAATCTGATTAAATGCTACAAATAATTAATATAATATTGTTCATTTGAGGTTGTATATGCAACTTTGTGGTCATCCGTTCAACGTTATCTCGAAGTCATTCGAACTTTCAAAACAAATGAACCTGACAAATGAACGCCATCACAACACGGTTAGAACTGTTTCACCAATCTTAGGCTTCCTGCAGGGAGATGTATCATATACGTAGAGTAAGTGCTTACAGTCATGTTGAACATGCTGCGTTTTTTTGTGTTGATGACCCTTTCGTCGATCGTTTCCTTCTGGGAGTGGTTGACCATTTTGCTGCAAGCAAAGCAACAGACAATACAAACTATCAGGAGAAAATACTGATCGAACTCCACAGATCTCTTGACAAACATGTAAAGAAAATCATGTTACAGTTAAATGAATTAGATCTAATTTTATTTGACTTTGGTAATCAAGAGCAATAAGCCAAAGGTAAAGGAAACTTAAAGCACACGATGGGGTGGCAACTCATTGCCGGGCACAGGCACATACAGTACACTCAAACTTCTACACTGTGCGTCTTTGGAGTGTGGGTGGAAACCTACGCAAACAGAGTGAAGATGAGAGATTCAAATCCCAAACTCTGGAGGTGTGAGGTGATAGTGCTAAGCACTAAGCAACCTAAGAGTCAGAAAGCTTTTATATAGGTACACTTCAGTATTATGGAATATTTTTTTCTGTAGATTCCTTTTCATTGCAGCTGTTTTGGTTACAGTGTGTTACCCGATATATGTAGAAGTGAGTACTTACTCGTGCAAGGCACTTGGGTTTAATCAAGCCAATCAATTTTTTTGATTTGGCCCACTTGACATTGGACCAAGTGTAATGTGGCCTGTTACCTAAAATGAGTTTGACACCCCTGATATACCAAAAAAAAAAAAAAAAAATGGTATCATCTCACCAGAGGAGTATTCCATCCTTGACAGATGTGAACAGACTGTCGGTATTCGGGTCCATGGGGATAAAGTGTTGGCAGTCTGGGTCATTTGCCAAGGCCTTATTGATCCAGTTGACGAAGGCCACTTTCTCTTCATCTGCGGGCCAGTTTTACAGATAAGACATAAGCAATAGAAGCAGCAGGATCAGATTACCAATGGGAATTGTGAACAACCAACGACCATAAAAGGACTTCATCCAAGCAACTGGCTCAAATTTCAGCCAGAGCTACGGGCACATGACAGAACACCCTGAGAGAACTACGCATGCAATTACATCAATGGAAATAATCAAATTTGGTGCACCAAAGAAGAAAGGACTATATTCAGCCCCTGACTTAATTCTTAAAGTTAGGGCAATTGTTATACTGGGTACAGTATGTTATGTGGATTCACTGTTAGACTGATTATTCTTAAGTAAAACCGACATGGGTATGAAATAGCATCTAGACAACCATCTTTAAACGCAATCACTTATTCTAAGTGAAGAAAATAAATAAATAAATAAAATAACAAATATGTAGCTAGAAATTATTTTATCATTGGATGCGATACTGCTTCTTGCTCTAACTTATACTCAACTAAAACACACCTCTGTTTTATTCAAACTCCATCCCTCATCAGTTACTTAGTTCTGGCATCAAATGTTTACTGGGTACACAAGTCAGCTCTGAACAAAGCCCAGAATGATCTAGACAACAGTAATTAGCCCACCAGAATACGAGTGCTGGGTTCCTTGGCTGGAGCTTCCAGACGTTCCTCCAAATGAGCAGATCCCATCCTTCCTGGTGATGGTCCTGCGAAAGGTTTCTCTTATGTCCTTACTTTTTATGTCTTGGTATATCTGTGGGATCAAAAAAACACACACACACAAAAGAATATTTGATCAAAAGTCATAAATACCCCTTGAAGGCATCCTGCTCCATTTCATCAAAGCCGTGGATTAACATGTTAGCAGCTAATATCACAAACAGACAACAGTACATAGATCATTCATACCGCCACAAACTCTTCAAAGCTTATCTTCTGGTCCTTGTTGGTGTCGCCGGCGATGAACCTCTCTGCAATCTCTCGCACCTTGTAACCTGGTAAATTCAGGCTGGCCTCCTGAAAGAGGTCATGCAGCTCGTAGTCGTTGACAAACCCGCTCTTGTCGAGGTCTGTGCAGAGGGAGCGAAAGGCAAGAGAAGCAAATCAGTCTTTTCAAAGGATTTATTTTAATTTGCCAATTTGTTACACAAATGCTGTTCTCCTTAGTAAAGGTCATCTTACACGTACGACGATTGAGTGCTTAAGGCACTTTTACAATCACTGCACTGAAAATGAAAATACAGTGACATAAGACTGACGCTGATGTTTCTTATATCATTCAAGAACTTAACAACACATAATGGTAAATATGACAGACGTGCATTAATTTTAATATTTCCTTTAACTTTATCGCATTTTGCCTCAAACATGAAGATTTTTTTAAGTTTTAAAAGATAGTTCAGGCTTTCATAGACAGACTGACCAATTTTGTCGAAGGCGACCCTGAGGTCCGCCAGGTCCTCCTCTGAGATCTGGGTCATGTTACCGGTCGTGCCGCCTGCCCCGCAGCCTCTCTCAAGCGTACAAGTGGCCTGGAGGAAGAACACAAGCGTGACTTGGAGTTACTCCCAAAATCGCATATAAGATCCAAACCGTATGCAGATCGTGACAAAAGAGAATGACTTACAAACCTCAGCAAGCTGCAGATGCACCTGTCTTACGGTAGATTTGTGTCCTGCCTCAGGTCCGGGCGGTGTGAGAAATGAGATGAGCTCCTGCTGTACAAGAGTAAGGAAGGGGAGGAGACCTTCTGCTTTAATAAATTGTGTTTGGGGTGAGGCCTCTCTGACCGTGTCTGCTTCGAAGTTCACTTTTTTAAAACCTACCCATGAGTCAGGTAGAGCTTTCCAGACTACCAGCTGAGGATGTACAGACCGTTCAGTCTTTTGCTGCCCTAACGCATTGTTTCTGTCTCATCGCCAGTTGTTCCATTGACCGAGACTAGACAATTGTAATATAGGCTGTTATTGTGTATATGAAGAAACACACAAAAGCATGTGTACTTGGTGATGGCAGGTGTGTGTGCACAAGTAGGACATGTTTTTATGATAGTGTTGTTCGAAGCAACAAAGTGATGCAAACACACTCATTACACAACCAGCGCACAAAATCAAAACGTATTAAATGATCTCAAGCTCTGGCTTTATTTTAGGAGATTGTTGGATATTCATAAATCCTCCAAACACTGACTAATCTTGAGCAGGGCTTTTTTTGGCACTTCCTGATTTGTGTAGTACCAACCCGGAGTAAGTAATTTTTTTTTCAGAGACTTCAAAGCACAAGCACCTGCCACATGATGTAAATGTAAATCAAAGAAATGTAAATGATTTCCGAAATAATGAGCGCTGTGTATGCAGTGGGATTGATCGTGCATGTGACACCTGTAGGTGTGTATTTGGCTCAGTTGTTATGTGGCCGTAATACGTTGTGGTTTTTTAGTAGTTAATAAAACAGCCGAGATGTACAGTTCATGCAGAGGTCATGTGTGTCCTGGTCTTGAAAATCTCTTCGTTTGGAATAGAGTTTTCCATATTTTTGTAAGTGGCCTCTTCCCAGTGGATTTGACATGTAAAACATGTGTTCACGTTGAAGCAAAAAAAACATAGTCGGCTGCAAGAGAGGCCAGCCATATGCAACCCAGTGCATGTTCAGATTTTAAAACTCTTGGGACAAAACATATAAATGTTTTTATTTATATGTAAAGGACCCATAAACATCAGATGTCATTGGTTTCTTTCTATGACTGGTATTCTGGTAAATTTTGCAACATTGGGTTAGACGCATACGTTCAACATTTTCCCATTAACATGTAGTCAACGTTGTTCCTGCGCCATTTCATCGAAGTCATTCTTCAAACTTTCCAAAGCAACCCGATGTCCCATTGTCCATAATGTTGTTAAATTGACATTAGCACAACCTTTCGACAACCAACAATTTCTCCTTGGAAAACCCAAAGACACAACATTTGGTCACGACATTGCCCATGCTAGCACATGTCATGCTTAATATACTGTATGTAGCATAATTAGCACAACTGAAATCCAAACCCACTTCCCAGTCATTGAAAAAGAAAAGCGAGGCCAGCTCAGAACTGGATGGTTTATAAAGCGATATGCTTACCAAACCTGCTAAGTCACCAGACTTACTTCATGTTCAGAGTATATTTATCTTGACAATTGCATGATGAGTCGTCCGACCTCGAGGTTCCTCATAAAAAAAAGGAGTGTAAATGAATGAGACTCAGAAACGCGGAGACACCCGACACCAGGCCATGCTGACTTCTTTAAGAGGCCGTCACGGGGCTTTGCATCTCTACCACCTGCATTATTGATTTCTTTGCAAGAAGGATCAGTTACCAAGCAGAAACGGGAACGTCGCATGGATGAAGCACGTCCCACTTCGATTTCTCCTCTCACCTGCTTTCTGATTAATTGCTTCGGACAGACGGCTTCTGCGAGAGGGATCAGCGGAAGAGGAAGAGCAAAGGGTCTCTGAACACTATTTTTTTTCTCTTAATTGGACAGAAGGTTTAGATTCATTTTCTATTCGACAATAGTTCCAGCTAAATGGTTCATATTAGCCTATACTTTATTGTTTCTATAGCAACAACATGCACAGGGATTCGTATTGAGGTCACGCCATCTCAACGGATTCTGAGATGTGATTCTGAAGTGTTTGAAATGTTACAATAGGAGTCTCTAGGGTGCATGGTTTATGGGTTTTGTTGGCGAAACAAAATCTTTCTTGGTTCACCAACAAAACCCATAAACCAGTAGGAGAACAATAGTTTGCAGCTGCTGTAACATAAGTGATGCAGGAACTACGTTGTTGCACAAGATGAAACTTGTAGCTACAAACAGATAGCAGTAGTTACTGAGAGAGTTTTGAACTTCAGCTTTAAGCTTCAGGGCACCTTTTTCATCGGTGATGGAAAACAAAACCTTGATGGGACGTGAGTGAAATGTTCCACTGTAGACCGCAAACTTTACCCAAGGTAAAAAAAAAAAATTGTTGCTACTTTAGGAAGACATTTAGCTTGTAGCTTGTTTACCTTTTAAAGCTCTTTGCTGCCTGCAAGGCAGTTTGCATTTGCAATGAAAATACTGACAAGCCTTAGTTTTTGTTTACCGACCCCAAAATGGTAAGGCAAAGCTTGTCTGTTGCCTTTTAGGGAAAAGCTGCAGGTCTGAGCGGCGCTGATTTGAATAGAAGCTATGCTAATTTCCTCGAAGTAAAGCCTGAGGAACCATAGAAACGACCCAAACTCACTGCATTACCAGGAAAAAAAAAATGTAATAAATTAAAACCAAATACATTTTAACAAAGCGTGTTTTAAACCGAAATCAGCTTTACAATTTTCAGAGTAACTGACTAGCTTGCCCATGTCAGCATGCTAGCAATCCTGTTAACCGCAGGACTGCTAGCATGCAGGAATATTATTTTAATTATGTCCTGCTTGCTGGAATTGACTTTGGTTGAATGGACACTAAATGTATATTTCTGTAGAATTATATGTTAATGTCTTGACTGGGGTTTTAACTGATTTTTATAAATTTGCAGGGATTTTTCAGGGTTGCCCCCTAGTGGTGCACTTCTACAGGTGCGCCCCACTGGACTATGGCGTTTTTGCACTCTTTATGTTTTCGGGTGACTATGTTGTCACTTATCGTCTTGTGCTTTACAATTTGGTTTCTCATGAGTTTTAGTTTGTTACATTTACTTCCCTTTTTAAATATGTCTTTTCACAACCCCTTGTCTTGGATCCCGTTGGGTTTCTATCAGTGTTATTCTTGTTTCTGTTTGGGATCTTGTTCTGATTTACTGTTTAAGTTCTGATCTGTTTTCTTCATTTGGTTTTGGTTTGCAGCGTCGCACCTCCAGGGTCGAAGGTTTGATTTCCGCCTTGGGTCTGTGTGCAGGAAGTTTACACATTCTCTAGTGCTTGGTGGATTTCCTCAGGTTTCCTCCTACAGTCCAAAACACATGCAATTACCGTTTCCAAATTGCCCCTAGGCTGTGAGTGAGTCTGTGCTTATGTGCCCTGAGATGGATCAGCGTCCCGTCTAGGGTGTGTCCCACCTAGTACATGTGCCAAAGCAGGTCAGATGGTCCGCTTTGACGACCCCTTGCAGGTCTGTACCTTGCTTGAGCAGTTTTAAAGATACTAGAAGATACTTCATACTTTTACTTCACTATATTGTCCTGGAAATGTTAGTACTTTTACTTCACTACATTTCTGCGTACATAACCACAGAGGTGTGTAGCATTTAAAGAGGGGATTTTGCTGACCGTCAAGAGAGAGAGAGAGAGAGAGAGAGAGAGAGTATTCTCCCCCCATCATCATGTTGATGAACAACAATCGAATTTAGATTTCTTGTAATTCTATGTAAACAAGGTGTTGGATAAAGTGACAAATTGAAACACTTGTCTCTGATAATGGCTCAGATTTATTATCTGGCATGTTATTTCCTGTTTGAAGTTATAATTATTTTTAGCTCATATCCTGCTCTTTACCACCTTAAATAATAATAAAACATGCATTGAGACTGAAAAAAAATTAAAAAATTGAGAAAATTGAAGCTTGGAAGCCTCTGTACACCACCACGAGGAACGTGAATTGCAGCAGAAGTGTAGACTTTCAGCTTTAATTCATGGGCTTTGGTCCCAGCAGTTTCATAGGCTCAAAAATAATTGGACAGCTGACTGATAAGCAGTCTTATAGCCATTTGTGCTTGTTTCTTATTTATTTATTTCATGACTAAGGAATGAGATCCCAAGTATTGAATTTATATTTAGTAGATGCTGAAAACATGTGAAATCTCAGTATGCAGTTCAGAGAGAGAGAGAGAGAGAGAGAGAGAGCACAGATCCCTTAGGAGTGGCCAAATCCACACATTTTCACACATTTTTTTTAAAGAAAAGGAATGCATTCATAAGCTCAGGGTTATCAAAAGCCCTTGAAGACCACAGCTAAAGTGGATGAACGCGAAATTCTTTCCTTGGTGATGGAACTCTCCTTCATGGCACCTAGCTACAGTAAGTCAGGATGACTCTGGAGGAGGCAGGATTATTAATGCAAATACAGAGAGTTTAGCTCAAGATGCAAACATCTACAAACACAGAAGAACAGAAAGACCAGACTGGAGTCAGTGCAGTTCTGATACCATCACTCACTCACTCACTCACTCATCACTCACATGGGGCATGGATCCTATCCCAGGAGACTTCGAGCACGAGGGTACACCCCCGCCTTGTGCCCTGAGTTTCCTGTGATAGACTCCAAGCCTGTATACAAGATAAACCAGAAGCAGAATAAGGCTATAGATATAGATGCTCTTCCCTCCCATTTAATCCAGCTTGGGACTGGGGACCGGCTTGCCACATAATAAACGAGAAAACTAGCACCGAGCCCCCCGTAATTACCTAAATAAAAGTTTAATTAATATCAAATTGCTACAATACTTTTCGAGTTAGCTCAGTGTTTTAGCTCTGTTGTAAAATAGTCACATACTTCATACTAATTTATATGAAGAAACTGGACATTTGTAGTAATTTAAATGCATTGATGAAACATTGTGTGCTGGACCAGCGCCCTCTGCTGGCTGTGATATGAATGAAATTTTCTTTATATCAGTGAAGAGTTACATAAAAAATATATATATATTTTTATTATTGGTCAGACATGATGTAAGCTTACTCATTTTGTATTTCTCATCCTGGATCTCCTAGACCAAAAAAGAAAAAAAAAAACCCTGAGTTGTCCAGGACAAAGGTCAATGTCTGTCTTCCAGGACAACAATCTGTCACGAAACAGCTGTGAGGCTGTGGGGGCAAAATAATGGCAAGGAGCCCCTTTAAATGACATTTATCACCATTATTTTATATATAGCTCTCAGGGGCCCAACTTCCTTCCTTACCTGTTGATGAGCAGCGCTTCTGTTCATATCATGTTCCTGTAGATGAGGATAAATTATAAAAAGAAAAATGTACACTTACACATCCATCCATCCATCCATCCATCCATCCATCACACAATTTGGTAAAGCCAATGAATCTAAGCTGCATGTTCTTAGACTGTTGGAGAAAACCCATCAAGCACGAGGAGAACATGCAAACAAACATGCATGGGCACAAGGCGACAGTACTGAGCACTACATCACCGTGCTGCCTTTAACACGTACACGCATTCCAAATCAGCGCTGTTCTCCACCCTAAACTCAAGGGTCTCCTAATATTTCTTCAGAGACAGAGGGAAGAAACAGAAGATATGAAGAAGAACAGAAGATGGCGCTCATGCACAAGAAAAGCATCATAATCACACTGCTATGATTCGTCAGTGATCCAGCGTTGTGGATTTCCTTGTCATCTATAATCAGTATCCTTATCATTGTACAGCATGTCCTCATCACTTCACCTGTTGTTTGGGTTTGTATCAGTGTATAGTGTGTGTATCACAACCACCACTATGGGCTGCACTCCCTCACCATGTGGTGAAAGTTCACTTCTTTCAATTCCTCCAGGGAAAAAAAGTCATGCATCAGGTTTCAGTCCTAAGAAGTGATTGAAGTGGTCTTAAGAAGTGGGGCCCCTGAGAGCTGACACATTTTGGTTATATTTAAAATAATACTGATAAATGTTCTTTAAAAGGCCCCTTTGCAACAGTGTCAAGGGATCACCAGCCCGTATACAATAAGTATGTAACTCCTTTCTCATTCTCAATTTAACGTCCTTCTGGATCTGACCAGAGCATTGAAAGACGATGTAGTGTAACCCAAACATAAGGTTTTATACTGAGATAGCAACATATGGAGCCAAGGCCAGGAAAGGGAAAACAGCGAGGAAAATATCCAGAGTGGAGACATCATGTGAGCAGAAGTGAACCAGGACACTTACAAAGACAACACGGACATGAGTTACGAAGAACTAAATGACTGAGTGACATATTCATATCTAACATTAAAGGAAGTTCAAAGTAAATCCCTGATCTACATACTGTATGATGGCAAACATTGAAAGCTACAGATGGATAACTGGTGTGTTTAAAAATTACTTTAAAAAAAGTAATTCTTGGGAAAATACTGTAGCATTAAGGGGAATAAAACAAAAGATAATTTGTCTCATTGAAAAAGAATGAATTTCTAAGTGATAAAATGAACACAATTTGCATTGTTGTTGCTTCATATTATATTAAATGAGGATGTTATGACAAAATTATTCCAATTTAGAGCCCTTGGAATTTGAAATTTGATTTTTTTTCTTTTATTTTGGCAAATCAAAAGTAAGTAATAGCTGGAAAAGAAATGGAAAATTGGTGTTAAATGGGAAAGGGTTCCTCCTAAATCTCTTAGTTTTCAAATTAAAATATTCATGCCTTGTATATATAACATCTTATATATAAATACCATTTTGCATTATATATAGCACTTTATACAGTACTGTACATGTGCAGCTCTGGTGAATTCCAGGCCCAGGAGAATTAAGGCTGTGCTAGATAACAACGCTGCTCACACTGAACACAGGTTTGACATGTTCACTTAGGGTACTTTAGGGTACACTTTCTTGTTTAAATTTTGACATATATGTTTATTGTTATATTTATTATCAGTAATAAAAACACTATCTCACATGAAATAAGATGAGATTTACAAAGTTGTAACAATTCTCTTAATCACTGATTTATATTTTCTAATTGGAATAGGAAATTCTAATTTATTGCAAAATACGTGGACATATTTGTACATTCTGCAACAAACAGATAGAATGTATTCCTCATCTTTTTTTCACTTGTGGAGTGGTACAAGCGTTTTGCCTGCAACTAGAAAATTATATTTTTAATTTTATGAATAAATTTTACAATTTCATGTTAAAAGAGATCATTCTTTTGAAGTCCTTTGAATATATTGTCAAAATTCCATATTCTATATAGAAATATATGTGATCAATACCTATTTGGTGCCATTTTGAAAGAGAAAGTGACTCCCTTTGGATGGTAATATTAGCATTGTTCCATAATAAACATTTATGTGGTGAGAAATTGTGGACACGGGCAGATTTTTCAGGCTAACCGTTCTGGCTGGTGGAATGGAGACAGCTTAATAGGTAATATGCATGGCGAAAAATCACAAGACGACAAAACTTTAACCCACAAATTTTGTTGAAAATGTGAGAAGGAACAGAAAAACAAACAAACAAACAAACAATAAAGAACATAAAGATGTAGGGTTTATAAGGCATTTTGTTTTACCAATTTATTTATTAAGTACATTACGTTTAGTTAATTAAACACTTTTACATGGTTGACATCACAAAAGTCTAATACTTTTCGTCCTTCCTTTGTTTTTTACTTGACAGAACTGACTGTTTAATTTTTTTTTATCTTATTTCCAGATAAAATGAAAGAGAATTGTATCATTAATTATTAATTTATTTATTATATTGCATGTGTAAACAACTACAACATTAAAGTATGAAAGCGGAAGACATTCTAATACAAAAATAATATAAAATAATTTATTTATAAAATAAATAAATAGAATAATAAAAATATATATTTATCAAATCATTATAAAAAAAATTAAAATATGTAGTACCAATATTGTTTAGTGTAAAAATCACAAAGAAAATGATGTAATTTTGGGAATGTTGAAGTTTATAAATATAATATTTTCCCCACTAAAATAAATAAATACAGTTCCTATATATTCTATGTCACAGTTACAATGAGAAAAACAACAAACTATATCACAAATAGATAAATCAATATCTACACTAGACTTTGAAGATAATTGTTTTGATAAAAATTAAATATATTTTGATAAAAAAAATAATAAGATGATAAACGGACTCAGTAGTGACGTAACTGATGTAAACTCATTGGTGGGTTAAAGAGAATTTGATTTACATCTTTATAACCGTTAACGTTTAACGTACACAGCGCGAGCGCCTGATAAACGGTCACCGCGCTTCCGCATTCGCTCGCGGGAGATTTGACGCGCGTGTGTTTCGGCCAATCACATTCTTTCCCAGCGGCGCCGCCTCCACCAATCGCTGCGCAGAGAGGGCGGGTCCTGTGTGTCTCTGAGCTCTGATTGAAGTCTCTGGGCTGGAGAGTGTGTGTGTGTGTGTGTGTGTGTGTTCAGTAGTAAACAGGAGGTGCTTCTGCTGCTCGGAGCATCACATTCAGCTCGGTGTCCATCCCAGGAACGAGATATTCTCTCTCTCTCTCTCTCTCTCTCTCTCTCTCTTTAATGCCTGGATGTTCCATCTTCACAACGAGGTTGTTTTTATTAACCTACAGCGTGAGAGAGATCTAAAGAAGACAGCTCAGGGATGCTGCCTGGTAAGCGAAGCATGCAGTTTTGACTTGTCTTTATCTTCATTAGTACTAAACATTATTTGTTATTATTACATATTATATCTAAAGAAGTCCATTGTGTCTAGGTTCCCGGTTCCCCTGGAGAACTGCAGCCTAATTAACCCAATATTGATCAAATGGGCCCAATTGGGACTCGTCCTCATCCTCATCCTCATCTCGTCCGTCCTCAGGCACAACACTCCTGCCCCTGCTAACAGCGCACTGTGACATCATTCTGCCCTAAATGAAAAACAAGGCATCCTTTCTTAAGCCATCATGGGAGAAAGCGTTCAGAAAGAAGCCCAGGACGTACAACTGCAGGACCAACACCAGGATCATTGCCAACCCTGGACTGGTGTTCAAAGTGCTGCGTCGCAAGAAGATCGTCGTCTTTCTCGCCTACTTCGTACTTCTCGCGCTGACCATGCTGAACCTGGCTAACTACAAATGGGCCACGGAGTCGCAAGCGTGCAGCCTCCAAGTGAGCGATAACACGAACGTCCCGCACAGACCGAACCGCCACGCCGTCTACCGAGCGCCGCCGGTGAAGAAGAGGCAACTCGTGTACGTCTTGACCACGTGGCGCTCGGGTTCGTCCTTCTTCGGCGAGCTTTTCAACCAAAACCCTAGTGTGTTCTTTTTGTACGAGCCGCTCTGGCACATTTGGCAGAAACTGTACCCTGGAGATGCATTGTCACTCCAAGGAGCACAAAGGGACATGCTTAGGGCTTTGTACAAGTGTGATTTCTCAGTTTTTCAGTTGTACAACACTCAACCTGGGAACAATATAACCACTCTGGGAGTCTTTGGGGCGCCGTTTAATAAAGTCATTTGTTCCTATCCTCTTTGCTCGTTTTATAAGAAGGATGTGGTGGGAATGGTTGACGAAAACGTGTGTAAAAAGTGTCCACGTCAGAGCCTTCAAGCTTTGGAGAAGGAGTGCCTAAAGTATGACACCGTCGTGATTAAAGGCGTGCGCGTTTTGGACATCAATGTCCTGGCTCCTTTGATGGAGGACCCTTCGCTCAATCTGAAAGTGGTCCATTTGGTGCGCGACCCACGGGCCATCGCCAACTCCAGGATTCGGTCCAAGTACGGCCTGATTCGGGAGAACATGCAAGTGATACGCAGCAGGAACCCGAAGGTCCGGCGTGTTCCGATGGCTGACCCGAACCACAAAACCAGCAGGAAAGATATTTCGGACTACCATGCCATCGGAGCCCTGGAGGTCATTTGCGAGCACATGTCCAAGACTCTGAACACGGTCCTGAGCGCTCCTAGCTGGCTCAATGGCAAGTACCTCATGGTGCGATACGAGGACTTGGTGGAAAAACCAGTCAGGACTTTAAAGTATGTTTACCGCTTTGTAAACCTGACAGCTGGTCACGACATGGAAGCTTTCGTCTTGAACATGACTAGTGGCCACAGTAACTCTGCCAAACCCTTTCAGGTTTCATCCAGGAACGCGACGCTGGCTGCTAACACGTGGAGAACGGTGCTTAGCCTCCAACAGATCCGGCAGGTGGAGGACTACTGTCGTTACGGCATGTCCGTTCTTGGATATGTACGTGCTCGTACGTTGTGGGAGGTGAAAGACCTGAGCAAGAGTTTATTAACCTTTCCCAAGGTTTGAACACTTTGTAATGGTCTACAGTCACAAATTGAATGGAGTGTATTGACATTTCCATGCTGTCTAAATCACATGGTGTTGGGTTCTAGAGTATACTTGGTGCCATTTGATCAAACGTACAGTACCTTGCATTTGTTGCCAGATTTACCATTTCAGCTGTGCCAAGGTGTATATAGACTCAGAAAGCTGATATTGCTTTATACCAAGCACAGGTTTCGAGGTTTCTTCTTTGCTATTCACTCTATTGAAACAGACAGCCTGCAACAACATTTCACACCAAGTGTGTACGTGGGATGTGGTGAGGCTTTTTGTGAAGAGTTGGACGGTTGGAAACCCACTCTATTGACTCTATGCCTTCTGATATAAATATAAATATTTAATTAAGCAGGGAGTATATCATGCTTTTATAGACTTTGGGGTCTGGATTTTTAACGACTGTATAATGTACAGCAAATAACATGAACTTATTTCTGGTTATGATTTGAGTAAATGAATAAATGAATGAAGTGCCTTGTTTGGAAGGATAGAAAAAATCATTGATTGTAATGAAAGACCAAAAAATAAGAAAAGACAATTTTCTTGTTTTTTAAATTATTATAAATTTTTTTTTATGATAAACTGTTTCTTGTTTGTATCATAAAAATCTTTCCAAATGAAGAAAGAACAAAAGCAGCCTTTGGCACGCACTGTCATCTGTCTCACCATAGTAACTGTAGAAAGTTACGCGATTACATTCCCTCCTTAGAGACTCGCAGGCTTTAGAGTGGTGCAGGATTCACAAAAGTGGAGAAGTATGTCAGGGAAATAGTACGGAGAGCTGCAGCGCTAAATAGGGACACGGTATTCAGCAAGGATCTTAAGTGGACACAGAGGGACCTCACATGGGGACCTGATGGCTCTCAGAGCGAAGCCTTGGCAACTGCGCTGGCTTCCTGCCATTCTCCTCTGTTCCACTTCTCCTTTCGTCTTTCACTTAGACATCAGACTTAATCAGGTTAAAATCTTCATAATTTATTATTTCTGTTTTTTTTTTGTGAGAGTGCGGAGATGTGTTCTTTGTTTCTGGAAGGGGTCAGTCATCGAACGCTACGCTCGATCACGTTTCCATTTGCTGGTTTGTGTTGTGGTTAAAGGAGCAAACGTTCAGCAAAATCCTAAATAATAAGAGGAACGAAACAGCAGACCATGCATTCAGTTCGGAAAATTTCAAACATTAACAAATAAAGAGTATTAAACACATTGGTGGAAAATCGATTAGGGGGTTTACCCAGAAACAGGTGAAGACAGTAGACAAACAAAGCAGAGTCTGGGCGGTCCATCGCACGAGACTCAGAACACCAACGGCCCTGCAGGCGTTAAATATTACATAAAGACAATGAAATGGCAACGATGGTATCGTTTCCTTTTTTTTTCCTCTTTGGGTACTTTGTCACAGTGATACGATGTTTTGGCTGTTTTTTTTTGCCCCCTAGTTAAAACTGAACTTATCTTCACACAAATCATATTACACTGTAGGGTAACAGGGACATAAAGTACAGTGCCATGTACAGGACTAAGATGCACACTCGCCTGCAGCACTGGGGAAAAAAAAACATGGGTTCGAATCTGCAGGATGTTGGACAGGTCACGGTCACGTGTTGCCAAAAGGAATTTACAGTAAAGGCCTTCAAAACAAAACAAAAAGAAAGAAAAAGTTCCAGTTGTTTTTCTTTCTTTGAATTCATAATGCGTGATGAAACAGGGTCACTGCAGTGACACGCGCACATTTCTCCTTAATCGCCCTCAACTAGACATGTCACACTTTTCCTGCTTTCACTTCAGCATACTGTCTATTTGTTGAAGTCGGTTTCACACACACACACACACACACACACTGTGGCGGAAATCCTGATAAACTATAAAGACAAGTAAGTCATTCACTGTTAAAGAGCAAAGTAACAACGGTTTAATGAAACTTGGAGCGTGCAGATTTCAAGGTGACCTCTGTCTCTCTCTCTCTCTCTCTCTTTCTCTCATCGTTCCATTGTATACACCTCTGCCGATATAATCTACACCCCGTACATCGTGTTCTCACATACAGGGAGTTGATTTCTCTTCCTGTTCCAGGACACGTGTTCTTTCACCTTATCATTTAGTTTGGACTACGCTCGGTTTGTTTCTTCTCTTTCCTCCGTCTCGTCCTTCTACAATCCAACAGCCAAGTTCTGAAGCTTTTACAGTCTACAGGGAACAACTTATACACAACTGAAATGTTATTTTTGTTTTTTTATCTCACACAGTTTAAAATACATTGAATAAAACTAAAATCTCCTATAAAACAAAATCTACATTTTGAGGACATTTTGGAATCACAGGACAGAGATTAACTCCAGGAGCAAAATAATCCTCATAATGAGCTACAAAAACAAACTAGCTAAACCTAGAAGGCGGGATTTCTTAACTGATGAATTACTTTAATGATCAATAACTTACAATCACTGCTGTTGTAGATTGACACTGAAATTCACTCCCTCACTCACTCGCTTTATCCTGTATTCAGGGTGGCGGAGACCTAGGGTCCATCCCAGGAGTTTTAGGGTACGAAGTGGGGTACACCCTGGACAGGGGGCCAATCCATCGCAGGGCACACACACATACACACACTGAAATTTAATAAATAAAAATATTATGTTAAATGGGACTAAAAACACAATTCAATTCCGTCTGCTTTCTGACCAATCACATCCAAGGTGTATTCTTGCACAGAGGCAGATAGTTCTTTTATCATTATTATTATTATTATTATTATTATTATTGTTATTATTATTATTCTATAATTTCACTTCAACACAATTAGAGAGCACGTGTCTAGCAATGACTCTCACACTAACCCAGATATACTCTCGCTCAAGTTTTGATATTTTTCCTCCCTCTACACTACGTCCCTTAAGGCACTCGGTAATTTTCCACCCACAACCTTGTTCTAAATTTAGGTGTAAAAATGGCAACATATGAAGGATGCACTGGTTTATTTTTATTTTTATTTTTTTGTAGCCCTTAAAGCTTTAATAGCATTTTTGCTTTTATTTGTTGTGCAGTTTTGTTTAGTTAAAAAAAAACAAAAAAAACCTATATAGGGCTCAGGATTGTGCAGTACAGAGTGACGGAGCCCTTTTCTGCAGCACAACATGAGGAAGTGAATTTTATTTCACGTTAACCAACTGTACAAACATTACTGAGTTCAAAAATATAATAATAAAGACTCACACAGGCAAAGAAATAGCGCAGATACACATAACCAGGTGTTTTACTGGATGTTTTCGATTGTTTTTATGAACAATTAGTAATAATAATAATAATAATAATAATAATAGTAATAATAATAAGAAGAATATGCTTATGTTAAGAGTTTTTTATGACATCATTCCCATACTCTGGTAGCGGTAAAATGGACCCTTTATAAAAGTAATGATAACTTTTAACCCCCTGTTAACACACACCAGCAAGGCTCACTGTATACAGTATAAATACATACAGTAGATATTTTTTATCGTCATTAACCCATGTGTAATTTTGAAGAAATGTCGCTTCAGTTTGAAGAGATTTAAATGTCTTTTTTTTGTTATATTTATCGTTTTATATATATATATATATATATATATATATATATATATATGTATATGCTCTGAAAAAAAAATAAGAGAGCACTGCAAAATAATCAGTTTCTTATGGTTTGTTTTTTTCTTACAGTACAGCTGCATGTGTTGGTGGGATGAACGGTTTAGTTTCATTTTTGTAAACTTTTGACAATATTTCTGCTAAATTCAATTTTAAATATAACTATTGTTATTTAGAGGAAATGACATCATCACAACAAATTAAAATAACCCAAGAGCTCTAATAACTCAAATAAAACAAAATGCAAAGAATTTGTAAACAAATTGTGTTGATGCTTTGGCTAAATAACATTAATAAAATCGTATTTGGTGGAATAATAACCCTGGTCTGTAATTACAGCTCCCATGTGTTTTGCCTCTCCAGTCTTCCACATTGCTGTTGGGGAACTCTATCCCACTCAGCTCAGCTTTGCTTGTTGGTTTGTGACCCTCCATCTTCCTCTTGATGACTTTCCAGACGTTTTCTCCAGTAAATCGCAGTGCTCTCTTATTTTCATTCCAGAGTTGTGTATATATATATATATATACAGTATGTTGTCTCCTGGACCGTGGCTGGTCTAGCTGCTCGATTTTTATTCCTTGACATTTTGTAGGCCTGGATAGCAGCGGTGTTATCAGTGTTATCTGAAACAGAATCCCAACTGTAGATTTTTTTCAGCTCGTTCCGTCGTTGTGAATAGACATCGCTCTCCGCCTGCGCGGCCTGATAGCAACTCCGATCTGATATTAGTAGCTATCTCGCTTCCATCCAGCGTGAAACTGTATAAAGATGTGTATCTGAGAGGTAAAGGAATCTGCACAGGGCTGACAAACGACAATGAACTGAATCGGGCCAGTGTTAGACGTCTTACGTTCGGGCTTTTTTTTTTTCGTTGGGAAAACTCCAGAAACCCCCAACAGAGCGCCGGAGTGATTTTCAGCAAAACTAGGAGATTTCCTGAGGAGCTGGGTATTTTTTTTCATGAGCAGCACAAGGTGTTGCTTTGTGCTGTGTGAGCTGAGGTAATATCGAAATTTCCTAAGCTTAGGGGCATCACACACACACAAACACACGCCCAGATTTCCTAATAGTTCTGACCCATAATAATTCAGCTTTGTGGCATATTTGCTTACGGACTCTTTCAAAATGCTGACAGCGGCGATGCCTTTCAACACCCTATTTAAAGCAAACGGTGTTATTTACAGGTTTAAAAAGTATTAAATCGCATGTTCTAACATGTTTCGATATGTTTCTATAGTAACAGCTCAATCACATGGACGGGTATAGCAGACAGCTCGCATAATAAATGGATGATAAAAGAAGCAGATTGGTGTCGGTTCAGCTGCAGGGGAAGTTACATTACTGGGGACGTCTGGCTACGTCCAGGCACTCACACACCTACAGTACGGTACGTGTACCTCACACACCAGGTCTAGGTTCGGCAACATTACAGTATGTGCACAAAAAATTAAGTCAGCTGATGACCTGCATGTACTGAATGATCGTGTCATCACATCTATGAAGTTTCTCCGTCCCTGATAGTACAGGCCTGTTCCAAGATGGCGATGCCAGGATTCATTGGGCTCAGAGTGTGAAAGAGTGCTCCAGGGAGAATATTCGGGGATGTGATGGAGAAGGCTTTACGCAGCGGGCCAGCTCTCACATCATCAATTACAAGATCTTGGAGAGAAAATTAATGCAACTCCGGACGGAATCAAATCTGGCAGTGCCGTGTATGAGAATGTTTGTGCGGCTTAGAACGAGCATCATTTGTGTCTTGTGTACAGCTGTTGATTAAAGTTCAAGCACACCATAAAGACAAAAACCCCAAGGAATAAGCAACCTGATCTTGATATCTCCATCAGACATGGAGGCAGATGGAGTAACGAGACACTATTCTCTGAACCACCCATTGTGGTCGGTGACATATGCCGGGAAGGACAGAGGCGTCCTCTTTGAATACATGAGTGCATGTAACCTGAGAACGGACAAGTGGATGTGTGCGTCCAACAGCGAGGCGCTCGTATTAGATTCAATTTCTTTCATTCAAGGGCACCTATTATGCAAAACCCGCAGCTGTGTTTAGAAATTTAGATGTGTACATGTACAAAGGAAAAATCTGTGTGGCGGGAAAAATTCTGTAATATCGCCAGCGTTTTCATCTTTTTTGTACTGACGGGGTTCAAACAAGCCACTTCGATTTTTTCCCCCATATACAGTACAGTATGTGACCTCATATAAGAAGGGCTCCACCCCTGACTACCTTTGCTGTAATCTGGAGGGGCGTGGCTCAGCAGTAGCATAAACACTGAAATGATGGGTTTGGTGGAGGAGAGACATAAAAGGCGTTTACAGTTTGAGAAAAGCATGTTAAGTTTTTTAAAGACTTATAAGATATGGAACCTTTAAAAAACAATCAGAAAGAAATCAATAGGAGTAAATTGAAAAAAAAAAATGTCACTGCGCACTTACTTAATGTGATTTTGTGTAGTCCAGTGATTATATAAGGTATTGCATATGTTTAATAAATCTTGTTATGCGCTTATCCTATAACACCATTTAGTGTCTTTAAAAAACGAGCGAGTAATTTCTTGTCTTCTTAACCACAGTGTTGAACGTCATCTAAAAATAATACCAATACCTGATAATACTAATAATGCTAATACCAGAGTCAGGGACGGAAAAATGGTCAGTTCTGGAATCTCGTTAATTATGTTAACTGTGCTATAATTATGTTAATTATTCATCGCTAGACACAATGCGGAGGGTTGTGGAGGATTATGAAATATATATTTAAAAAAAAAGCTATTTTAAACAACTCTGTATGGTTCACCAGAACAGTTCATGTTATACAAACTGAAATGTTCATGTGACAGCTATGCTGTCGGACGTGTATGTGAATGTGAACAACACCTACACCTTCTCACGGACACCACGCACAGGAATGCTGTTCAAACACTGTTCTGAGAAAATAAATAAATAAATAAATAAATAAATAAATAAAGTAAATGTAAATGTGGGAAATTTTGTGTCCCGACTGGTGTATGAATACAGAGCAGATGTTTCAGGCGTATCCAGGACGTCACAGGTTTAAAGTCAAACAGACTACAATAACAGGTGAAGTATGCTGAGGGTGTTCATGCTATGCATCAAAAAGCAGGACATCATGAGCTCGTACAGCAGGATTACAAGCCGGATTTACTGTAACTTCAGGCCAAATGTAACTCCAGGAAATAAAAAAAAAATACACGAACAGTCTATTTTAACATTCTTCACCTATTTAGGCTAGACTTCTGTGGAGGAAAATATAACTTGAAGATGTGTGAAGTTTGATAAAGTTAGCATGGGACAGTATAAAAACAAACAAAAAACAATCCAAACAACAATCCTACCTAGGTACTAAAATAATACATAAAGTACTCGCTTTTGATGCCAGCCATATTGACAATAATGGCTGTATATTGAGTTATTTTTAGCGGACAGTAAATCTGTACTGTTATACATCTGTACTGTGCTGCACACTGACGACTCTAAAATATATCCACGTTTCATTTCTACGGTATTGTCCTTTGAGAAGATATACTAAAATGTCTGCTAAAATTAGAGGGGTGTATTTACTTTTGTGAGTGGGTATACATATAAAGATCATTAGAAGGTAGAGACATTTATTATTTCATACATTGACTTATTTATTCATTTTAAAGTAAAAAAGTATTTTGTGAATAGCATGTTAAGTAAACAATGGAAAGACTTTCTTTCTTTCTTTCTTTCTTTCTTTCTTTCTTTCTTTCTTTCTTTCTTTCTTTCTTTCTTTCTTTCTTTCTTTCTTTCTTTCTTTCTTTCTTTCTTTCTTTCTTTCTTTCTTTCTTTCTTTCTTTCTTTCTTTCTTTCTTTCTTTCTTTCTTTCTTTCTTTCTTTCTTTCTTTCTTTCTTTCTTTCTTTCTTTCTTTCTTTCTTTCTTTCTTTCTTTCTTTCTTTCTTTCTTTCTTTCTTTCTTTCTTTCTTTCTTTCTTTCTTTCTTTCTTTCTTTCTTTCTTTCTTTCTTTCTTTCTTTCTTTCTTTCTTTCTTTCTTTCTTTCTTTCTTTCTTTCTTTCTTTCTTTCTTTCTTTCTTTCTTTCTTTCTTTCTTTCTTTCTTTCTTTCTTTCTTTCTTAATATACAACCCAGTCTTGCAAAACAATTTTATATATACTGTAGATATAACATAAATCCCCCCTTGTGCGTGAGATTACAATTACAGGACAAGCAGTGTAGAAGATGAATAAGTAAATAAATCATTATTTGGTATCTGGTATTTGTTTTTGTTTTTTTTGTTTATTCATTCGAATAATGTATTTATTATGTAGTTATAACACACAAACCAACAAACAATCCTTTATATACTGTATGTAGTATAGTGCATAAATGTCATAAACGACTTTCTTACAATTGTTTGTTTCTTTGTTTATATATATATATATAAATTTTTTATACCTCAAACAAACATTTTTATTTATTCATTCATTTGTTTGTTTATTTATTTATAGTTTAACTATTTTTTAAACGGATTACTCAGTTGTGAATAGAAACAAACTACTACTACAGCAAAAATTCAGGAAAAAGGCAGAAGAAAATTAATAAATTAATTAAATACTTATATATTATTATATTATAATAATATATACAAATCACTTCATTAAATATTCACGAACCCTATAGCAGTTCTACAGTTATTAATTGTTCGAGACGTAGCCGTGTAAATATGTGAATATGCGGATCAAACACGGCTTAATTAAAAATGGGCCGTCACTGTCGTCATTAACATTCATTAATATTCTCCTTCAGAGTTCTGACTGAATTATTTACTATCGATAGCAAACCTGGGCATAAACGGATATCAGCCATCAAAATTACAGAAAGAATATTAACCACATACTAAAAAAACTGTACAAAAAACATACTATACTGTACTGTATATAATCCCATACAGTAATAGAGCCTGTATAGCATTTATTAAAGAGTTTATTATCACTAAATAGTTTCAACAAATAGACTCTGCAGGCTGCTGTGTAAGTGAACCTGAAGTGTATCAACTGATGAGCCAGACTTTTAGATGAAATTAGAATATTCTCCCAGTTTTGTTCTCCCATACACTCCAAGCTCTCTGGACCAAACTGAAAGGGAAGCCATGACAGGATCAATACGCATAATGAAGGGATTACGAGAAACTGAGCTCTGAGTTTATGTAAATTTCTGTAGCTGTTAAAGCAGAGGACGAGTCTTTAATTGAGATGAATCCCAACGAACACCATGAGCTCTGAGGGCAGAGCGCAACCTCAGACATAAGAGATAGGAAGAGTGACAAAGATCCTGAAAAGAGACATTTTTATTTGATGCCGAAAGAGAGAAGACATAGTTTAGGGTTTTGAGCTTTGGTGTGAGATGCCAGCAAATTTTTTAACAACTTACTTTACTTCCTTAGATACATATTATTTTATATTAAAAAAATTATTCCCTATTTGTGTTTTATATACACAGATCAGCCATAACATTAATACCATTGATACCTACTGAACTGTATAACATTTGATCAGTTATGGATCAGTAAACTGGTGACAGGATCATGGGTACCCAGGGCTCACCCATACCTTACCCATACTGTACGTACCCTACAGCACAAACCCAAAGCAAACCAAACCAAGAAAACTCAAAGGGAGTCATGATGGAAAGCCACCAGAACACCCAGTGCACCACCACTACCTACTGAGCCCGTATCAGGGGGCGGCACCCCGGGGATCCCCAGCCGCATGTGGCTCATTCATCCCTCTTCAACCCCTGTTTTTTATTTAGGCACGCTCCAGTACACGCAATAAAAGGATGACGGCACACAGAAGCAGATGATATTGTTGTTTGCTGCGGGTGGATAATTTAAATTCTGCTTTTTTTTATTTCATAAATACAAAGTGGACTCAAATCCACTCAAGTTTGGGCAAAATAATCCGTAAGCATGGTATTAGTTTTCATTGTTATGCTGACGACACACAGTTATACATCTCTGCAAAACCAGATGAGAAAAACCAGCCTGCTAAAGTTGAGCAATGCGTAAAGGATATGAGAGACTGGATGCTAATTAACTTCCTTCTGCTTAATCCTGATAAGACAGAAGTTCTAGTCATAGGACCGCATTTAGCTAGAAGTAAGATTTTAGATCACACTGTAGATGGCCTTTCTGGTTTATCAAGTGCGACAGTGAAAGACCTCGGTGTGATTATAGATTACAGCCTTTCATTTGAAGCTCATGTAGATAATATTACCAGGATAGCATTCTTTCACCTCAGAAATATTGCCAAGATAAGAAATATACTGTCACTAAACGATGCAGAAAAACTAGTTCATGCTTTTATCACCCCTAGGTTGGACTATGGTAATGCCTTACTGTCTGGTTGTTCAGCTAGATGCATAAACAAGCTTCAGCTAGTCCAGAATGCAGCAGCGAGAGTCCTCACCAGAACCAGAAGATATGAGCACATCACCCCTATCTTATCTACATTGCATTGGCTCCCTGTGAAATTTCGCATTGATTTTAAAATACTACTCTTGACATATAAAGCATTAAATGGTCTCGCGCCGCAGTACCTGAGCGAACTGCTAGTGTCTTACGATCCGCCACGCCTACTTCGATCAAAGGATGCAGGCTGCTTATCAGTACCGCGTATTATGAAAACTACAGCTGGGGGCAGAGCTTTTTCTTACAAAGCCCCAAAGTTATGGAATAGTCTTCCAAATAGTGTTCGGGACTCAGACACAGTCTCAGTGTTTAAGTCCAGGCCAAAAACCTATTTATTTAGCCAAGCATTTTTATAAATAGATTAGCCTTAGGTAAAGGAGCAGATCTGGGGGACTCATGGACGTAGAGTATTATGGTGAACTGGTATGTTTAGATGCTGTCTTCCTCACTCTCATTGATCACTCAGGTTTGTTGACGGTGAGGTGATTGGTTGCTTTACATCTCAGGAAGCCCTCATGTCTGTGTTTCCTTCTGGCTCTCCCTTTTAGTTATGATGTCATAGTTAGTCCTGCCGGAGTCTCTGCTTGCACTCTACACTAAATATTCATTCATATTATACATTGTGTGACTGTGACCATACCTAACTGTTATCTCTCCTCTTCTGCTCTCCCCTTTCCTGTTCTCTCTCCCCCCGTCTCTCTTTTCCTCTTCCTGTCGAGCTACACATGTCATAATCCAGACTCCCTCTGCCCCTCCGGACCTGTCTGACCCATGCTGGTGCCCCGGTTCTGGTTGGAGATCTCGTCACATGGATCACGTGTGTCTCTTTGGGATCCGTCTCGTGTCTGGGGATGGTTTCACTCTACCATGAAGACGGTTCTGGCCTTGACTGGTGTTGGCAACTGTTTCTCTGGGGACTTGACAGTTCAATAGTTCAGAACTTGAATTTCCTACAAGTCTACCTGAGTTTTCAATAACTAACTGGACTCCATATTAACATCAATTAACATCAACTGTTATGCTGAACTGCCTGCCAACTAACACACTGTATAAATGCAGATTCCTGCTTTCTGTTTCACCCAGATGAGGATGGGTTCCCTGTTGAGTCTGGTTCCTCTCAAGGTTTCTTCCTATTACCATCTCAGGGAGTTTTTCCTTGCCACTGTCGCCCTCGGCTTGCTCACCAGGGACAATCTGACCATTTTGATTCATACAAATTCACATTTCATACAAACTTAAATAATTCTTTCGATTGCGTAAAGCTACTTTGCGACAATGACAATTGCTAAAAGCGCTATACAAATAACATTGAATTGAATTGAAAATATACATTAAGTATTTTTTTTAAGTAACCTTTAACCCAAAATTTTTTTTTGGAGTTTAAAATGTTTTGTTGCATGCAGAAATAAAATTTAGTTTTCTCTGTAGCAGTTCATTGATTTCATAAATGGAGCACACCATAGTTTTTTTTTATACATAGCATAAAGGTGAAAAAAAAAAAGAGTGGCTCTTTGTGTTTCCTTTTCTGTGGATCCAAATGGCTCTTTGTGTTTAAGGTTGCTGACGTAGATGGACATCATATATCTTTTTTTCACCTGATGTTCAACAACAATAAAGCCAAATAGAAAAAAAAAACCATGCAGGCAATACTAAGAGGGTAAGCCAGGTGCTGCTCATCCGCTCTTGATTAACTGATAATCAGCAGGTGTACAGGCTCTTCATAAGAGCAGAAAGTTTGGGCAGTTTGCTGGTCTGGAGGGATCGGATGTGGCTTACCACAATGCAGAAAGTCACAAGCCCTAATGGTTTTAGAGAAGCTATTGTTGCTGCACATCCATCTGTAAAGGGTTATAAAAGATGTATGTTGTTCCGACATGGTTGATTCGTTCATTTGATGCATTTGCAAAGGATTTACTTTACAAACATGATTTAAAGGTTCTGGGTGGGGTTTATGCCTCGTGCAGTATTTCTCATGTACAGATGTTGTTTCTCATGAAACACAGTGACGTGGATTATCTGGACTTTCTCTCTTTCTTTCTCGCTCTCTCTCAGGCTCAGTGCGGGAACCTGACAGTCCTGCTGCACACGATTATAGTGTGGTTGAATGAGAGGTTATATGAGGCTGAAAGAGTTCGAGACGTCTGTAAATTCATTCCAAGCTCACGTGGGAAACTATCCTCTTGAGATACTCAAACCTACTGGACATCTATATGATAACTATTTTCGCATAAATGTGTATAGATGTCTATCAGATATCTTTATCTGGACATTTTGTTACACATCTATATATTGATTAATACAGCCCTAACAGACGTCTGCACTAGCTGGCGCCACCTTTTTATTGTCAACCAAATCCAACGATGTATCAGTTTTAGCAGGAAACCATTTTGGTTGAACATTTACATTTCGGCATTTGGCAGATGCTCATCCAGAGTGATTTACAAAAGTGATTACGTTCCCCATCATTAGATCCTTACACTGGGTTACTAGGTCGCTAACTGAGTACCATCAGTCAAACACTGTTCGGAAGGTTTTTTTTTTTTTGTGGGAAAGGGGAAAGTGAGAGATCAATCCAAACATTTTTATAAAGCAAATTGCATCAAATATCCACAAATATATAAAAGAAATCATTATGGTTTGGAGGTGTCAATTTATATGAAAAGAACAAATTCCCTTGTGTCTTGTCCTTGTTGTTACTGAATGACACCATTCGCATTTTACTGAAATAAGCGATATTTATATAAAGCATGTCTCGTACCTTGTAAACAACACCTGTTTGCTATGTACTGTATGTTTTCATGAATTTGTTTTCAGAGGCTGTATAAAATGTAAATCTGCATGCACGATTTATTAATCCGCACGCTCAGTATTATTAATTCTCGCGCACATGAAATTGTCCACATGAAATCGCAAGATAAGTGCTGTCGGGACCCTAATCAACAGGGGGGCCAATCAGAAGTCTAGACCAAATGTCATTACCGGTTCCGCCATGTAGAAGTCCGACCGGGTCTCGTCCAAAACCGCCGTTGCTGTCTGCAGGGTCTGTGTGTCGTCAGAGTTCTGTTTTGTATGTAAGCAACATTAACACAGTCACTATCTTTTAATCTTCACGTTGGACGGAGTTTTCCAAAAGCTTAGTTTTCATTTTCAAACATTAAGGATTTTCCGTATTCTAATTGTCTGTAATGTGTGATAATATACATGTTGAGTAAATGTGAGGTTGAATATTAAGATGTTACATAATAGAAGTTAAATAGAAATCTATTAGACCTCTATTGTCGAATGTCACTTTAAGCTCTATAACTAGATGTGGTTTAGACCTCCATAATAGATGAATATTGGAGTCCCATGTTAGATGTATAATACACATGCCATAGATGTCTACACTATACACATTTTAGACCTCTAATAGATGTAAACTGCTACTGTAGCTCCTCACTCAAGGCTGAACTCAACATCCCTTTCTACCCCCTGATCAAGGGCACTACTTAGTGTGTGGAAAAAGGGATTTTACCACCTACATAGTACACTAGCTTTCTAGCTTTTGTTTGGAATGCAATCCTGGAGCTTATATTCTAAAGCGGAAGGTTCTCAGGACTGTCCACCACCTCTGTGGTTTATTCTCTTCATTATGGAGACCGGCTAAAAGTCGTCACGAGAACCATCCAGAGACGGACCAGCTCCAGCTGGATTCTGCTTTATGATGGTTGGAGCTACACATCCTGCTCCTGTGCTCCCAGTGATCCAGACCCCATCTGCCCTCTGCACCTACTGACTCCCTGTGCTGAACTGGACTTCATGTTAATTTAAAGAATTTCTGTTATATTGAACTTTCAGCTGCATAACACACATGATGTTATATCATCTCTATCAGTTATCACCCAGATGAGGATGGGTTCCCTGTTGAGTCTGGTTCCTCTCAAGGTTTCTTCCTATTGCCATCTCAGGGAGTTTTTCCTTGCCACTGTCGCCGTCACCTTTGGCTTGCTCATCAGAGTTTTTGTTTAGTGATTTATTTTCTACATTCTACAACAATACTGGGGATTTCAAAACTATAAAATAACACATATGGGATTAGGTAATTACGTAACAACAACAAAAACAACAGTTAGTTGTTATTTTAAGACACAGAGGTCAGCCTTTCTGTAATAGTTCTTGCAAGAACAGTATTGTCAAGTGCATTTGCAAAATCCGTCAAGCACCATAATGAAACTGGCTCTCATGAAGGCCGTCCCAGGAGGGCGAGACCAAAACCTACCTCTGTCTCAGACGAGAAGTTCATTTAGAGTTATCAGCCTGAAAAATGACCAATTAACAGCACCTCAGATTAGAGGCGTTATGAAGTCTTTACAGAGCAGAAGTAGCAGAAACATCTCACCATTAACTGTTCAAAGGAGATTAATGCAGTTTTTTTGGATGCCTTCAGCATTCCTTTACAATGTAGAAAGAAATAAAAATCAGGAACCATCATGGAGTTAGAAAGTGACCCCAAACTTTTGAACGGTAGTGTATATATATTAAATTTTATATATTATATATATTGGGACAATACTTTTTCATAAATTAGATTAATTGTACATTATTTTTCATGTTTTACTCATTTTTATATTGTGCATGTGTGTGTGTGCGCGTGTGTGTGACGTTGTATTGCATTTAGAGCCCCACCCACCTGTATGAGTTCACGCTGCCATTCTTCATAAGTCTCATAACGTTCCATCTGGTTTCATCCACCCACTCGACATTTCAGGCAAGTGACAGTTGAGTCACTGTATGGCAAACACACATACACACACACACACACACACACACACACACACACACACACACACACACACAAAGACATGAAAGTACAAAGAATCCCTCAGAACAAATATTGCTGGTGGTATATTCTTTTCTATTTCTTCTACTCTTCTATTTCTTTGTCACATTTGTTTGTCAAACACGTCATTTTGTGACACGTGAAAGTGGCTTTGTTTGAACACTTATCCATGTGTAAGTGTGTGTGTGTGTACTGTATTTAAAATGCATAGTGTCGAGAATATGGATGCACAATTGAAGCTAAAAACAACAAAAAAAGTAAGCTTAACCTTGGGCGCACCCTGTGTAAAGGGTGAAAGAATCTGGACTCGTTCCAAAAATTTAGTGTCTCTCATACTGTTCATTCGTAACACGGGAATCATTTGAAAACAAAAATGAGTGAAGAAGACATTATAGATTTTAGATAACGTATTCGAAAGCACGTTTTGCTAAGATGCTTGAAGAACGTATCATCCGTACAACTTTCTGTTTTTTTACAGACAGAGCCTTAAATAAAAACACTTCAGGCTCTGGTGTTTTAGGAAAATAATAAGCGAAAACAATGCATGTCATGTTCCAGAGAAACGTAAATTCTGATATCCTTGAGACAAAGTACTGACCCTGGTAGAAAATAAATGACCCTGGAGACTCCTTTCTTGAACCTTGCATTATTAGCTCTAGGTGATGTGGAGCGGCCGCAGTGCTTTACAGGTCTTTTTTAAATGAACTGGTACTGCGGACACCCCTGTGTATACTGTGAAACTACTGAAAAAACATTTTCTTTAATGCCTTCCAGATTTCTAGGACACCAGCAAGAAACACTGCCGGAGACAGAACGTCAGGGTGTGTTCTAGTGCGAGGCAGGAAAAAGGCCATTTTGTCTCCATCTGGTGACGAAATGCATTGTTTACAAACTCATGGTGGAGAGAAAGAGAGGGACCAAGGAACAAACAGGAAAGGTGTATACACAGCCAAGGTCGAAGGTTACATACTGTAAGAAAGCTCTTCACATGGATAAACATAGACTATATCTTTATCTCCTCTTGCTTTACCTTAGGTTTACCCCAAGGTTCCATTTTGGGGCCTGTTTTCTTCTCTTTATATATAAGACTCTTAAGACTTTTTGGAGAAAAAAGGCCTTCAGTTTGCATAAATAGACTGTGGAGTGATGGGAAAAGATCATGCGGTCTGATGAGTCCAGATTGAGCCTATTCCAGAGTGATGGACGTGTCAGGGTAAGAAGGGAATGCATAGTGTCCACCGTTCAAGCCTCTGAAGGCAGTGTTATGATCTGGGATTGCTTCAGTTGCTCAGGTCTAGACTCAGCAGTGTTAATTGAGTTAGATGACGACCAGGTTTTTTCATTAAAAATTTTTCCCTTATGCTGTGATGACAGGAGCATAGAAATCATGACATCATGGGAAATCATTTTTACACTTGAATTGGCCTCCAAAGAGTCCGGACCTTAACCCAATTGAGAATCTTTGGGATGTGCTGGAGAATATTGCTGTATTTCTTATCCATGACCACTATTCCCATTGGCATTGATGGTTTTTCACCTAGCATCAATTTTCAATCCTCTTTTGCTTTTTACTATTGATGATAACTCTACCTTGCCTGTTATTCTACCATACATGCACCAAGCATGGGGAGAACATGCAAACTCTATGCACACAGACCCAAGGCCAGAGACGGGACTCGAATCCTTCATCCTGGAGGAGATAGAGGCGATAGTGCCATACCGTATATATTGAATATGTATACACATAAAATTAAACCTTTGGATATCCACTTTCTAAGCATCTTTACATGATTGCCTTAAAGATCCCATTAAAGGTGTTGTCCTGTAACATGTTAACACAGGTCTCAGAGCTCCCCCAAAGTGTGTGTAAGTGTGTTAATGCCCCAACTCCAATACCACCAGATAAAGTATGTTTTAATACCTACTGTAATACCAAATGCACCATTTCAGCATTTACAGTATGTAAATGAGTAAATGCAATTGGCTTGGTTTAAGCTCCAGTCAGCAGGAAGATAGAAATAGAAAAAGCAGGAAGTCTGTGAAGATTTTCAGTCATCTAGGTGAGGTTATCCGGTAGTTGAGTTGGGTCAGCTAGATAAGTCTCATCACTCATCCAAATACAGTAGCTAAGAAGTCCAGTTGACACGATTCATCAGCTTAGATGCATCACCAAATTAAAATCTATCCATACATACTGTATTTGAGGATTACATCTCAACACATGCTCAAAATGATTCATACAGCACAAATAATGTTTGGTTGAACAATCTTTAACAGGTTTCCTCTTCAGCAGATGACATCAACGAGGGTCTGGCAAAATTCTGGATAGAAATGTGACCACTTTTCTTGACTAAATTAGAAATGTTAAGTTGACTTGTTGTTTGTTTCCTGGGACTGACCAGACCTAACCCTAGCTAAAAGTTAGCTGGATTCATTCATTCCACATCCAGCTTTGAGGGTTTTTTGTTCTGCAAAAGAATTCTGAGGTTCCTGGTTCTTCATAATTCCATCCACTTTGTGCAATGCACCAGATCTAGTTAACACAGGCCACCACCACTGTGCTTTACCTCTGCGACATTGTCCTTGGGGTTGAAGGCCTCTGGTCCAAACTTTCTTTCAGAAGGCTTTTTCTTTGTCCACGTGGACAGGTGTATATTTTCCTTGAGCTTGAAGGTGTGGACTTTTGGAGCAGGACCTTCTTTTTTCAATGGCAGCCTTTCAGCCCATGAAAACTGGTGGTTCTTGGGTTGTTTCCAACAGCTATTTCTCAGCTGAGGAAAACAGTTGATCCAGACCTTGGCATATCAGCTCCATCTCCCAATAACTTACATATTGTTGTTTGAACAGATCTTTGAATCTGCTGCTGTGAGGAAATTCCTCCATGTTTACCTCCATTATCTACTTTCCTCTTTATTACATCTGGACCGAGTTCCTTGGACTTCACCTGTGATTTAGTCACGTGAACAGGTAAAATTTTTTTTAATAAACTGTAATTACACCAAACCAAATATAAGAATATTAGGATAATTTCTAGTCAAATGTCACTGAAATTGCCAGCAAAAATCTTTTTTTCTATTGGCAGATAATTCTGATTGATAAAAAAAATGTTTTAGGTGTTTCAGTGCAGTGCTGGTCCCAAGCCGGGTTAAAGTTAAAGTTGGGGGGTTGCGTCAGGAAGGGCATCTGGCATACAACCTTTGCCAGGCTTGTATGTGTGGACTGGATGGTCTGCTGTGGCGACCCCGCGTCGGGATCAGCCGAAAGACCAACAATATTCCTTTTAGGAAGCAAATTCTCTCTAATAGATCAAGATATTCCCTCCAGAAATTTTTGTAACAATTGACTCAAAAGGTTCTTAATCATCTTCAACGTATTTAAAAAAGTTATTGATAGGTTTGGCCAGATTCACTTGCTAAGGGGTGAGTAATGTCAAACAAACCCATTCATGTTGGCACAGAGAAGCTACCAGCTGGAGTGCATCATGGTCACTAACAGAAAGCTGACAGACATCAGGGTCGGCGGGTTTATACAAAAAACACATATCGGAAAACTCAAGGACAAACAGAATAATTGTGCACACACACAATTTAAACTCTTTTCTTCTGTTTAAAGGTGTATGTTGTATAATGTTGGAAAGTTCGAAGAAATCTTTGAGAATCGTGCCAATATTGCCATGACACTGATGTTCATAATGACAATGATACAAACTTAATTGCTGTCTGCAAGTCTGATTGGTTATAAAGGCACTCTAAAGTTCTTCATTACTGTCAGCCCATGGTCTCTTCATGCGTCTGCCAAGAAATATAAACCCGTCATTTCAGGTGGTTGTAGAGGGTCAGGATTTATTTTACTGGTAAAACTTTAACTTTGTGTCCTGTTCACTGTCCTGCAACAGATATCTCAGTGACCTGAGCGTTTTTTTCTGCGTTGTGTGCCTGGAGTTTGCATGAAGTGTGATTGGTGGGTTTCCTTCAGGTACTCTGATTTCCTCCGACAGTACAAGGACATACAGATTAGGCTAACTGGCGTTCCCAAATCATGTGTGACTGAGAATCATGCGTCGAGCTGCGACCTTAAGTGCTTAAGTACTGTAACTGCCGCAGAAATGCCAGATATATCTCTAGGATGTGGAGTATTCGTCAGTCAAATGCCGTGTGGATGGACCAAAATAAAAACAACAACAAATAAGAAGAAGAATTTAATTATGACTGAGTGAATTTTCACGCTTTGATCATGAGTGGTGCACAAACAATGTTCTCAACATGAGTATTAAACTTTTGATCAGGAACCAAAAAAAAAACAAAAAAAAATCACCAAGCTGGGCTAAACTACAGTCGCCTAGAATTAATAGCGATTAATACCACCACCACCACCACGTTGCCACTGATGGGCCCTTAAGCAAGGCCCTTAGCCCTCAACTGCTCAGATAAAGAGATAAAAATGTAAGTAGCTTAGCCAAATGCTGTAATGTAAATATAATGTATGCTTTAAGGTTTTGTAGTTGACAATAAGTGTAGTGTGTAGACTTCACCACTAGATAGAAGCACAATACGGCTAATGTGACAGACCGACTCATTTGATAGTGTGAATACCAGTGTGAATAATATCAGTGTGAATAAGAAGAGTAAACTTGAATATAGAAAAAGTACCAATTATTCTTTAAAATCTTAAATATACACATGAGCTACAATTAATACTTAATTCATTTAAAATAAAACGTTTAGAACATTTAAAACTTTGTAAGAATTATACTGCTGAAAAATAGATTTCTGAGAAAATAAAGTAGAAACGGATGCCAAAAGGTTTTTACATGTTTCATACAATTATAAGATAAAATGAATAAATTAACTGATTGATTTTCTATAATGTTATGTTATATTATTTAAAAGGTTTTTTCTTAGAGAATTTAAACATGAAAAGATTCGAATGTTTTATATGATGACAGGAAGTCATCCTTGATAAAATCCTCGATATATTCTTATAACGTTTATGAAGGTAAATAATTAACGATCGAAGCAAGTTTTTAAACAGGACTCTCTAAAATATAGAGGAATAATTTAGTTGTATTTGCTTGTATACACCTACATTTATTATTATTATTATTATTATTATTATTACTATTATAATTATTAATTTCATATTGCAATGTAAGCTAGTATTTTATCTTCCTTTTCTGAGTTGTTTTTTCCCTTAATATTAACCTTTGTTTAAGATAGATAGATAGATAGATAGATAGATATTTTCATTGTATTTCATTTTCTAAATGAATTGAACCTAGAGCACTTCCTGGTTGCCAAGTGGGCGTGCCGCTCGTCGTCTACGTCTACGTTGGAGGAGGAGCGTAAACCCTGCGTCGCTATAGTAACCAGAAAGGTAACGGAAACGCGTCCGTGGTGTCGTGACTCGCAAGCGCTGAGCAGCCGGACGGAGTCGGAGCATTTGTTTTAAATCCCGCGGAACTCTGAGTCACATTCAGGGGAGAGAAAATCGCAGTCGGAGTTTAAGTCCGGGAGAAAGATATGTGTTTTTTACTCTCTCCAAAGGAATAAAACAGGATTTTCGCTGTAAGCCGCGAGCCGGAGATAAAGTGCGGGGGAACGGATAAAGCGCGAGCGCGGCGCGAGGGAGCGAGTGAGCGCGGCGATGAGAGGAGAGTCGCTGAGGAATCGCCTGCGGAGTCGTTTACTGTGTAGGTCGCGTTTATTTCACTTTATTATCGCTTCATTATTGTGGAAAAAAGGAAAATAAAAGCGGAAGGTGAAGTTCTACAGGTAGGGATCTCAACCCGACTGCGGGGAATGATTATACTTTAACTTTTGGGTAACTTTTTTACGCTGAGTGTAATGAGAGTGTTAGCTTGTGTGCTAATGAGGCAGCAGGTTTTTTTATTTTCCACTTAATACTGTTTATTCTTTAACTGTATATATTAATATAATATTGTCCTGTGGTTATTTCTACTCTTGCACAAGTTGCACTTTAATTCTTATTTAATTAATTTGTATCATGAATATCATTTGCTTGTTATTTTTTTATTTAAACTTCATAATAATATTTATAACAATTTATAAACAAAAATATTCGTGACTAAAATAATATCTCAACCTAAGCCTGGACAAACTAAACATAAATATAAAACCTATTTATTATAGAGCAAAAGGATTTCCTCATCCTGTCCTGAACATTTAAACCTTGAACCTGATTTAAGTCCAAAAATGTTTTTTTCCCTGAAGTGTTTGAAAACTTTTTTAATTGTATGTCAAGACATTATACTGTATATCAGGATGTTACAAATGGAGACGTTATGTGTCTCTGGGCGCTGTGCTGTGTCTCGGGGCGCTGTGCTGTGTCTCGGGACGTTAAATGTCAGGATGTTAAACTGTTTATCAGGACAGTCGCAAAAACAGATAAAATGTGAGGGTTGCGTCGCAAAGGACCACCTCGATAGGAGCAGAGGAAAAACTAATAACATACTGTATATCAGGATATTATACTGTATATCAGGACGTTGTACTGTTGGACAGGACGTTATACTGTACATGGCCTGGCCTGGACTGGGTACAGTACATTAGGACAGTCCCAAACACAGATAAAATGTGAGGGTTGCGTCACATACAAAGGTATACAAAGGGTTAGACTGTGTCTCAGGATGTTAAATATCAGGACGTTATACTGCACTTTAGGGCGTTTTATATTAGGACATTTAATATAAGGACGTTATACTGTTTCCTCATCCTGTCCTGAACATTGAACCTGATTCGAGTCCAAATTTTTTTTGTCCCCTTAAGTGTTTTAAAACTTTTTTTTAATGTATATCAAGACATTATACTGCATATCAGGATGTTACAAATGGAGACATTAAGTGTCTCAGGGCGCTGGACTGTGTCTCAGGGCGCTGGACTGTGTCTCAGGGCGCTGGACTGTGTCTCAGGGCGCTGGACTGTGTCTCGGGACGTTAAATGTCAGGATGTTAAACTGTTCATCAGGACAGTCACAAACAGATAAAAATGTGAGGGTTGCGTCACAAAGGGCACTGGGCGTAAAACCAAGATGGTCAGAACAGGGGTCGCCACAGCGGACCACCTTGATAGAAACAGACGAGGAACTTGTAACATACCATATATCAGGATATTATACTGTATATCAGGACATCGTTATCAATGTCCTGATATCAGGATATTGTTTATATCAGGACATTGTTTATCAGAACATTATACTGTATATCAGGGCGTTAAATATCAGGATGTTATACTGTTGTACAGGTCGTTATACTGTACATTAGGACAGTCCCAAACACAGATAAAATGTGAGGGTTGCGTCACACAGGGCACTGGGGGTAAAATCTGTGGCAAGTTATGCAGAACAGTGGTTGCCACAGTGGACCACCTCGATAGGAGCAGACGAAAAACTAATAACATGTAGTATATCAGAATGTTATACTGTAGGTCAAGATGTTAAATATCAGGACGTTAAATATCAAGACGTTAAATATCAAGACGTTATACTGTATGTCAGGACGTTAAATATCAAGACGTTATACTGTATGTCAGGACGTTAAATATCAAGACGTTATACTGTATGTCAGGACATTATACTGTATGTCAGGACGTTAAATATCAAGACGTTATACTGTATGTCAGGACGTTAAATATCAAGACGTTATACTGTATGTCAGGATGTTAAATATCAAGACGTTATACTGTATGTCAGGACATTATACTATATGTCAGGACGTTAAATATCAAGACGTTATACTGTATGTCAGGATGTTAAATATCAGGACGTTATACTGTATGTCAAAATGAAATAATGTATGTCAGGATGTTAAATATCAAGACGTTATACTGTATATCAGGAAGTTGTACGGTATGTCAGGATGAACTACTGTATGTTAGGATGTTAAATATCAGGATGTTGTACTCTATGTCAGAATGAAATACTGTATGTCAGGATGTTATACTGTATATCATGATGTTAAATGTCAGGATGGTTGACTTTTCCCAGAAAAAAGAATTTGTTGTAAATCTTTCAAGAGCCAAATTCCAGTTATTTAAATGAATCAAGTCGTTTAAGTCACTAAATCAGTTAGTTGAATTTTTAGTTTTACTTAAATCCTCTACGCAGGAGAAGTGTTCGGTTGGTTTGTCAAAATTCACGAGTCACAACCTCCAGTCACGAATCGCATAATGGAAACGAGGGAAAAAAAGACAACAATACGAGCAAAACGATCTCTTTCGCCGCTTGACGAAGACACGCATGTTTATTAAATCAGTGTTTGCGCAGCTGCGCACGTTGAATGACCAGCAATAAAGGCTCTTTATTTTCTTTTGTCTTTGGTCTGTGTAAATACGCTAAAAGATTTGATTTTACAAAAGGCTGAAGCACGGCACTTAAAGTTCTTCATTGTTTTAGGTTTACGACCCGTAAGCTTTTGTGGAAACGCACACCGCATCTGACAAAGCTTCTGGACCTGGGCGTGGCTTAATATTTAAATTAGCATGCTTGATTGACATGACTCTTCCCTGGGGATTTTTTTTATTGTTGTTTTGGAAAAGAGCTGCAAGAGTAGGTTCCTTTTGAAAACATTGTTGTAACATTATTTTTTGTTATATTATTTTATTTTAATGCCCCGGTTGTAGGAGAACGGCACAAGTGATAAAATCGATGATGAAGTGATAACAGTAAAAGTACAGTAAAAAAAAGTACTAAGTTGGGTTGAGTTTGAGTTATGTCGCGTATGCCGTAATAATTCATTTTAAAGCTGAAGTTAAAAACACGTCTATACAACTACCCTTACTAATTAGCATCCCTTCCATATTTATAAACCAGGACTAAAGCGTTCCACACCGTTCACAGCAATTATTTTTGCTTCACTCCTTTAATTATCCTACAAAAGCCCTCGCAGTCGTTAGCCACAACCCAGAGGTTTGATTTATGGAAACACGGCAGAGACTCCGCTCCTTTTCCAGGCGCGTCTCAGTTTTCCCTCCTGCGTCGCGTCAGTCAGCATGGCGTGAGGCACGTACACACGTTTGCGTTTTGTTTGCATAAGCGGCGCCTGTCGGAAGGAGCTCTGGATTTTCACCCCCACGACACATCCCACCTCCCACCTCCGTCTACCCCTCCTTTTCAGAAATCCAAACACGCCGCAGAGTCGGAATTCAGTCTCCATGCCAAAGATTTACATTAGTTCATTTGGCTTTCAGATTCGTCCTGACTTACGAGTGAACCCTGCGTCCGAGACAGAGCGAGAGAAACATAACCGTGACGTCTACCGCAGTGTTAATACGTATCACAGCATCACTTACTGTTCTGGTGAAACTTCTACAGCCAAACTTCTACTTTTTACTTCTGTTTATCAAATAGCAAAAGGACCAGCATTTGTCCCTCAAACTAGCACTCTGCTTAAAGTTTTACGCAGGGGGGAAAAAAGTGTAATATTGTTTGTAATTGCTAATGTGAGGGGGGGAACTGGTTTGAAATAAAACTTACCTTCACTTTACGTTTCACTTTTCTTATCTACAGCACACTTTCATGCTTGTTTAGATACAGTAAAGGGGACGTGGCCTTTCGCACGCCGTCGGAATGCTTCAAAAGAAAATGCATCAACACTAAACCTTAAACTCTTAACATAAACGTGAAATCGAAATAAAAAAAAATAGTTTTGATGAATGTACACCTTACAGTTTGATAAAGTCAGCGCGGCACTTCCACCTCTTCACTTTCCACCCTTCAGGCATTCTGAGTAACATTTTGTTCAGGACTTTTTAATTTTTTTAACAATAAAAAAAAAATGAAAAAGAAAGGAAAAAAAGCACATGGATGATGAATTAGCACGAGGTTGTTATTTACGGTGTTTTTCGTACTCAGTCGTTCAGGATCACCCGGAACAACACTTTAATAAAAAAAAAAATAATAAAAAAAACTCTCAGAGACGAAAGTAGGCAATAAGGCCTGGCTTGGCATTTTCTAAATTTATCTCTCAGAAGGAAAAAAAGGTGTCTGCGTAAGTACGCAGTTATGTAAAAATAATGAAACTTGTCTTCTTCGCTCGCCTTTAAATGAGAAGAGTGTTATGCTAATACATGCAATAATTTATAATTTTTTTCATGCCGTTACCTCATCTAAGCGAGAAATGCAGCGTATTTTCGTTGACTTCTTGTTTTGTTGTTGATTTGAAATTGAGCACACAGATAATTACTGTCGAGGTTATTAGTTCTACCGTGTCCTTGTGTAGGTTCTTTTACCCTGTGTTAAGTAAAAACAAGGACGTGGTGTAGGAGGCTGACGCTTAAACACTTGTGTTGTTGTAATATTAATATTAATAATAATAATAATAATATTCAAATAATCAATTGTAGGAGGAGCAGAAAAGTCGACAGTGCCGTTAAAATGTCGCTAGTTTTATGATATTGTAGATATACAAGGAGCTGCGAGCTAATCCTCGCTAATTGTAATGTAATGTATGGTGAAGGTTTAATGCCCGCTTCTCAGCTTAAATCCCCTAGGGCACCTGGAAAATGTATGGAGGAGGAGACTAATTCGTATCTGCTCTCTGTGTCTGTGTGTGTGTCTATGTCTATCTATCTACACAGCCTTGTAAGTGGCTGAGCCTATTCACTGTCTCGCGCTGGACCTGGAAATGCAAAACCGCTGCAGCTGCTGCGGTTATTGAGTGCCGCGGTCGATAACGTTTGATCACAGAGGCATTATGCTGCCGGGACAACAATCACACTCGCACACAGAGCAGATACGAATTAAGTCCTAGTTTTACAGGGGGTGGTTAAAGAAATTTCTGTTTCACAGACGTACTTTGTGATTTTAATCCCGTTCGAATCTGCCATGTCTGTCTTTCTCTCACACGACCTGTGTAAAAATTCCAGCGCAAATGACCTACCGTTTTTCATTAAACTCGGCGGTCCTCTGAGAAATCCAATCTCGTCCGAATGCGAATGTCTGTGATTGGCGAAAATATTTTTTGGTCAACGTGAACTACTGTACTATCTCTAGTGCGCCGGTATTTAAGTTTGCGCACCAATAATGGATGTAGAATCTACGCATCCTGGACATGTGGTCTTGTGCAACGCCCACACGTAAACACATACTCTCCCACCTTCATAATAAACACGGAGATGTTAGACCCGTCCGAATGCATACATGAAATGACAGACAAAAAAAACTCAAACGTCGTTTGGAAAACTAGTCCCGTCCGAATAGGGCTTTAGTCTCCTTCTCCTTGCCTATGTACGTAAGCTTTTTAATGTTTTTTATGCATACGTTCAAATTTCACACAGGGTTGCAAATTTCACACGTTTTACTCAACTGAAAAACTAACTTTTTTTCCATGTAGGTCAACAGTCATACAAGTGTTAAACTGCATGTCATATGTATCAAATGACGAATAAAATTAGAATTTAAATTTGAATCAGTAACAGATTCGTTTCTAAATATTAACGGTAACACAAGGCACATTTTTATAACTGAAAACATCCCAAGGAATGAATGACGCAAAACAAGTTAATAAAACCCAAATGGTTTAAAAGAACAAACAGAAAAAGAAAATAAATAAATATAATGGCCGTTTGTGTAACGGACTCTTGTCGATCCGTGATCTGTGTGTAAAGCTGTAACGATTTAATCGCTCGTGCAATCTCAACAATCAGTTATTCTCTTTTTTTTTTTTTTTTTTTTGGTGAATTAGTTTTAAATATTAAACTTGAATATTGAAAAAAATATATTTGCAGAAAATGCAACCCGCTTGCGTAAGTATCACTCCTCTTTCTGCTTATAAATTTTATGAGCTGTTATAAGTGCAATACCGCCACCTACTGGACCGGAGTGTGGCAGCAAAGATCAACACGTTACGCAGCAAAGATCAACACGTTACACAGCAATTCCAATGCATATTAAATACTTATAAGAGCTATATTAATGCTCTCAACGTCTAGCTACTTTGAGACAAATCTGACAATAAACATTAGCGCTATTGATTGATTTGATTTGAATTAAATTGATAATTTATCTCCCACAGATCCCGATCTGTACAGATCTTTCCCTGCGGTTTGGGCTCACACATGAACTGAGGATTAGTTATGACGTGTAACTGTTAAAGTCTAAAATACAGTTTTACCTCCACTGTATTTTTATTCATAAATTTTTTTGTCTATTATATAGTTTTGCCATTTTTTTGCCAATTTCACGTGCTATATTTTCCGCTTGTCCAAACTCTCTCTTGCAAGCTCACTCGCTTGGTCTGTTTTCCAGGGTTGCCAGATCACAGTATTATGGAAAATAGATAAATAAACAACAACTTGCAAACAACACCCTGACTTACAAACATTCCCTGAGTTATGGATTTCTGGAGATACGAACGGTTCTACAAACATTCATAGATGCGAACAAATCGTGGAAGTAGCTCACGTGTATTGTACAAAACAAAGACACTGCAATGCACCAGATACCATTATTTACAATTATATACCATATTTTCGGTGTGTATGTGAATGTATAAAATGTTCTGTTGAGTAGTGAGCTCAAACGAGCCGTCATTTCTGAGTCTCAGTGCGACTATATCGTCCATATTCATAAGACTTTACATTAGATATTGGAAAACTGACTGATATTACATACTTTATTTTAATACGACAACCGATGACACTTTTATTTTTTTAAATCAATAGTTTGTGGTGGACTGAAAGCAATTAGAAAGTCACTCGTTCAGCTGCCTCAGGACTAATTGGTAGATGTGTACACTCTCTTTGTGGCGACAAAAGATCTTTTTCCCCCATCATTTTAAAGACTAATTAAATTTCCTCGTCACCGGAGGACAAGAACGAGATACATACAGTACGTACGCTACTGACCAGTCTTATCTAATTCGCTGCTCCTGGCAGACTTTTTTTTTTTTTTATCTTCCCAATTACGCTTTGCAATTAAAATTAATATCGGAGGATCACACAGGCGAGATGAGCACGGGCTCGGTATCGCGCCGACTCAGCCCGGATTGCGTTCGTTTCAGACTCGGATGAAAAAGCTGGTGCGCTTTTAAAAATTTCATAGAGGAACAAACTTTTTTTAATTGCAGCCAACTTGGATCGACTTGTTACACTTTCACGAAGTTCAGGACGGAGCTTCTAATAGTGTAACAGCAGTATGGAGATTATGATCTGTGTGTGGTGCAGAAGAAAAAAGATGTCTAATCTATGCTAAAGTTACGTAAAACGTTGAGAGTTAATATTATAATGATAACTACATTCCACACTGTGTCGTGGAAGGACATGAGAGAGAGGACACGAGGAAGAGAGACGAGAGAAGTGACGGAGTTATACGGCTGAATCATTTGCTAATCTCCGGCCTGATTATTGAATTAACAGTGTTGTGTTGTGTTACACTTTGTGTATAATTTAGCAAATTCAGAAACGTGATGTGTGTATGAATCGAGATTGTGATTTATTTATAAAAAAAAAATTCTCCTTGATTAATTGTGCTGCCCTAGTACTAAATCTCACCTTAACTCTGCTACACTTGTACTCCATATTATTTACACAGACACAATGAATCCTCAACATACAACTAGTTTGTTCCGAGAGGTTGTTTGTAAGTCGGATTTGTTCGCAAGTCCAACAAACAGGATGCTAACACAACTGGCTATACACTGTGTAAACTAACATGGTCCACAATTGTGTCCTTGTTTTTTAGAATTCTTTCGAGCGATTCACATTTTAAAAAACGAGCGACATCTGCCATCTTTTTACCTCGCTCCAATTATTCTACTCAATTATTTTCTCTTGTGTCCACATTGTTATCCCTCGACGCTTATTTTTTTTGTTTTTCACTGGATGTGATCAAATGAATGCATGTTCGTATCTTTGAAAATCCGTTTCTTGAATGTTCATATGTAGGGGCTCACTGTACTATATTTAAAAACTTTTAGATTCAGTTGGTTCAGATATAACAAATACAGACTAATCTTTCTCGTTCTTTTTTTTCTTGCCCCCTTCGAGTGTCAAAACTCTCTTATTCTCTAGTCCTCTGCACAAGCAATTGTGTGGAATAGCAATTAGTGCAAATAATAAAACCTTGAAGCAGCCCCTATCTAATGTTGTCTGTGAATTGTTTAGACTTAAACAAGATTTCTTTTCTTTTTTAGGTACAGGTGACTCCTGAGAAGGATGCCCAGTGCTGAAGTTTTAGTCTCAGTTCAGTCTTGATCATCAGACATGGGGGTGGGGGTTCTCAAGGCTGACGGCGTGAATCAGCGGCCTCGCTGCGAGCATGGATCGTTATAGCTGACGAGCGTTGACGATGAAGCATGTGACCAGAAGAAGTTTGAAACTTTTGTGGCATTGAGGAAGACTGAACCGAGCGCATCCTCCTCCTCGTGCCGCTGCTAGTCAGCATGTTGCGCTTGCTTTCGCTGAAGCTCGCCCGCGTCTACCGCTGCGGCAAGTTCCTCTTCATCGCGGCGCTTTTCGTGGTCTTCCTCATGAACACCCACAACCTGCTCGCCTCCTTCCAGAGGAATGAGCTCACTGACCGCCGCTTCATCGGCCTCAACAAGTGCCCGGCCTGCTTCGGGACCAGCTGGTGCCGCAAGTTCACCAACGGCCAGGTGACCTTCGAGACGTGGGGGCGGCTACGCTTTCTGGACTTCTTTAACGTGAAGAACGTTTACTTTGCTCAGTACGGCGAGCCCAGGGAAGGCACACGCAGGGTGGTGCTCAAACGCCTGGGCTCCAACGCCGAACTCGCAGAGATCGACCAGAAGATATGCAAGAGGGCGACGGGGAAACCTCGCTGCGACCTCGTCCAAGCCATGTACAAGACAGAGTTCGCCCGGCTCAACGGGGACGTCAGGTTGCTGACCCCAGAGGTGGTGGAGGGCTGGTCGGACTTGGTGCACTGCCCCTCACAGAGACTCCTCGATAGGGTTGTCAGGAGGTACGCCGAGACCAAAGACTCCGGAAGCTTCCTTTTGAAGAATCTCAAGGACACAGAGAGGATGCAGCTACTGATGACGCTTGCGTTCAACCCGGAGCCTTTGGTGCTGCAGGTATGTCCTTTTTATTGTCTCTTTATTTTTGGTGTTTTTTTTTATAAAATAAAACGAGGAGCGGAGTCAATTCTGCTAATTGAACCGTTGGATCAGTTTGTAATTAATTTTTTAAAAACTTTTTAAATCATTTACGTAAACTTAAAAACGTTAAACCGTCTAAAATTCAATCGGTCAATAACAAGAGGTCAATCTGATTGTTTTGATTCGTAAACATTCCCTTACGTTTAATACAACATTTCCACGAGTTTTCTTTGTGCAGCTTTGTGTTGTTTAAAAGCACAGCACTAAGAAAATTTAAGTGAAGGAAAAAAAAAGAATCAGAAAGAGCTTTTTTCCCAAGTGGGTTTGCACGTACAAGTTTGTTTTGCTGATGTAAGCTTCCAGAGACGACGACGACAAACAACACCAAAAAAAGTGTTAACAACAAATCTCATCTTAATATTGAGGGAACCATTTAACAAAAAAAATAAAAAATACTACAGATTTTCTCGAACATACTAAAGCACATGCTCCTTCTACAAATACTCGCATTTTGCAAGATCATCTTCTGACTTTTTCTTCATTTGAGTTTGCCACAATTCCGCCACCTACTGGACAGCGCAGAAAACCAGCGAGGGAAAACGGAGAGAGAGAAAAAAAGATTTAAATAAATCCCAAATAAATAAAACAAGTTGCACTGCCTTTTACACAGCATGTTAACTCCTGGAAGTAAACAGTCGAAAATGCTCAAAGGATCTGATCGAATCTGATCACCATGTGGAAATGTTTCTACGTCAGAAATGGTGCTGAAATTTATGTTTACATTTTTTTAAATTATTATTATTATTATTATTATTATTTTCATTATTGGCTTCAAGCCATTACAGTGATTTATACATTGGTAGGGATTTTTTTTAATTTTTTATAATTTTTTTTACATTTATGACAAACTGAATAAACTTGATGAGGTCCCCTTCCTGTCCAGCAAGTCAGTTTTAGTTTTTTTGTTTTGTCCTGATAGATCGGAATCTACAGGAGACGGTGTCTTTCTATCAAACCTAATTATCTGTATAAACGAAATAAAATATGTACCGTTTATTCAATACCTCGTTTGGCGAGAGCGCTCGTTGCCTTTTGAAGCAACCATTCCTATGACGATTTTAATTTATCTTTTTTTTTTTATCTTCCGAGGTGAAGTAGTCTTCTCTGAAAAACGTTCTTGGAATTTGTCGGACGGCCCGTCACCTCGTCTCCGCTTCCATATTAAGCTGTCGGTGTTTGACTCTGACGTACGGCGGTGTGGCTGCCTCTCTCTCTCTTTTTTTTTTTTTTTTTTTTACTTCCCCACCACAGGAGCCGTTGCTCTGCTCCTCGCCAGCCGCCGCGGCCGGGATATTTTTAGCCGAGCGGTCGGAAAACAATCTCGCTTCCCTGCATTAGCAGAGTAGTTTAGAGCGAAAAGAAGGGGGCCAGGGCAGGTTTGTGCTGAGGAGTGAAACGTGTGTGTGTGTGTGTGAGAGTGTAACCAGAGAATTATATTCTTTTAGCCAGAACGACGTTTTTGTGCTGTGGTGGTGGTGAGGAGGAGGAGGAGGAATGGGGAGGGGGGGCATTTGAGTACATTACTCCTTGCTCTGTTGAGGAGAACGAGGCCCATCTGCTCAGCGAGGCTGAGAATAGCTCAGGCAAGCGCCTCAAGGGTCACGTCGATCGAGGCATTAATCTAGCGCGCCTCGCATCCTTCACCTGGCAATGAGGTTATTATGAGGTTGCGATGCCCCAGGCACCTTCTTAAACACTCCCAAAATGGACAGGAGACCTGCAGTGTTCCCCTACATCTGTCGGTGTTAACGAGGGTGAATTCAGCACGGCTGTTTTTTCCCTTTTTTTTCTTCTTATTTTCTTATTTTCCCCCGGCTTGTTGCCGTGGCGCTCAAACAGAGTCGCTGCCAACCTGGGACCGTGAGAGCGCAAACACCATATATATATGGGAAAAAAAACAATAACAAAACAAAAAAACCCTGCTTTCATTTCACTAGAAGGTGTAAAATGTAACGTGACGTGTCTGTGTGTGTGCTGCATAATCTCTAGTGTAAAAAGAGCTCGGGTCTAACCAGTTGGTGATGTACATCTGTTTACGCCGCAGCTACTGTATGTAAAAATAGTTATTTTATTCCTGAAGAGTTTCTCGTGGAGGGAAAACCGTCTGCGCTCGAGTACAGAGCTGCACAATTAATCTAAAAAAAACTAAATTTCATACACACACGCAGTTTCGTTTCTGAATGACGTCAATTCACTCGCGCTTGTTTCCCTGCATTCAGATCACGCAGCAGTCACGAGTTCACTTATTTACTTGACAACAATCCCGGACTGCTGTATCGGTCAAGGTCACTGGTTGACCTTAAACAGCGCAACATAAAACACTGTTAAAGTACCAGTCAGGCCAGAGATTATCAAATGATTTAGATCTACTGTACAACTCCATCACTTCTCATTTCTCTCACATGACGTGTAGCAAGGAGGCGGAGCTAAACAAGCTGAGGAGTAATCAGTAGTTGGGTTAGGATGCTGTTATTTTCATGCCAAAACTGTTTTGCACCCTGATTTTTATTTTTGTTCGCTTAAACGCTCACTTACCATCCCTACCTTACCTACGCGGTGAGACGTGATGTTAGGCATCGCAAAAAATTCAACATTTAATTTTAGATCGGAAACGTAATCGTTACGCCAAAACTTGCTGTGAATTGCGATGAACCGAACTTACGGCCACCGCACAAAATCGCATGCTAGATTTTCTCCGGTTGTTGTGTTTATCAAGGCATAAGTTGATTGTGCATCTGTGTTATTTTTATCAACATATGGTAAATGTCTCTCACACACATGCTAAAAACTACACACGTGCAGTTTTAATTGGACTATAACTTAAAGTATTAGATAATTAAAGCTGCCGTGTTGATTTGAGCCGTTACACAGAGTGAGCGCTACAGAGAAGTTTACTGGAAGTGTGTTAAGATTGAGGAATAAACCCTTTGACAACAATACATTTTTAAGTGCAATGTTTTTTGTTGGAAGAAAACAAAAAACAAACACAGAGACTCGTGTGAGAGACTCATAGTCTTAATTCTCATGAAAAGAAATCTTGATTCACATTTTGTCAAGAATTGTGCAGCTCTACTCTAGTAGCACTAATGTTTCTCTGAGCTAATGTTTGATTGGACACGGTCGTCCATACGCTACACGTCCACGCCTCCACTTTCGATTCCGGTTAGCTGCTTAGCTAAAAGCGATGTCTAGGGGTTTGACGTCTGTCTCAAAGCTATCTGTCAAACGTTAACTGATGAGTTACATAAAAACAAATAAAAAATTTAATAAAGAAAGAAAATTAATTAAAAAAAATAAAAATCCATCCCCCATAGAGTCATAAATATTAAAGCTAACAGTGAAGACCAATAATTATTTTCCTTTTTTTTTATTTCTTTTTGTTTGGCGGCACTTTGGCAGTAGCAGTTAGCACTGTCGGTTCGATTCCCACCTCAGGGTTTGTGTGCATGAAGTTTGAATGTTCTCTCCGTGCTTGGTGGATTTCCTCTGAGTTCTCCAGTTTCCTCCTGCACTCCAAAGACCTGCAGATTAGGTTAATTGCCGTTTCTAATTCACACTGAAATACAGAATAAATCACACTGTATACAGAATAAAGCGCTATAAACAATTAGAGGAGCCCTCAGTGGCCATTTGAGGTAATGCAATGTTTTTTTTTTTTTTTCTCCCCACATGGCGTGATTCAGGAATGACTCGTCTTTCTGACAGCTTTTCACCTTTGCGTCGTAAAACTGATTTCCGCGCGCCCAGTCTGTATCCGCTCTTCTGACTGAAACGCAGCACGCGGTGTGTTAGTCATCAAGGTCAGTCTGTTATGAGCGTAACTTCTATAGCCAGCTGAGTTTTTATTTATTTTATTATTATGATCCAGTTTTCAGTGCCATTTTGAAGGTCACTCTAATCACAGGCTGTGAAGCCGAGTGAGCTCAGCCCAGCTGCGAAGGATCTTCATTAAGTTCATTATTTCTCATTGGACTAAGTGAGAGCACTGGACTCGCGCGTTGTCTAACAAATGCAGAAATGACACGTAACATCTTTTTAGCCTCAGATATGTCCATTTATATCTTTGTAACTCTTTTTTTTTAATCCTTTTACATTTAATAAAGCAAAATTTACTTAATAAATCATTTAAATCCTTTTCTTTTTTCATTATAATAATTGTATTTTTTATTTAAACAACTTCATGCTAAGTATTTTTATTTACTACCTTTTTCCATTTTGTACTTTCTAAGAGTTTAAATTTTTTTTTTTTTTCTTATTTTAATTTCTATTTTAATTACAAAGTATTTTTATGTTGATTTAGTTTTATTAAATAATTCTTTTTCCAGATTGTTTTTGTTGTTGTTTTAATATTTATTTTATTTTCATTTCTATTTTATGTTATTAAATAATCTTACTTTTTTCCCCTCCAAAAATATTAATTCATATTATTATTATTATTGTTAATATTATTATTATTATTATTATTATATGTAATATTTATTATATTATTAACATTTAATTTTGTGTTGTTTAATTAATGAATATAATTATAATTTTTTCTACAGTATGATTTTTTTTGGTGAAATTGTGCTAAACGTATAAAAATATTTTTTATTTAAATAAAATAAATATTCTAAATGATACATATTTTGTCATAACAGACAGGTTGTTAGGTTTACCTATTTATTATTAATTTATTCTCTTTTTATAATTTAAACATATAAAAATATGTTTTGGGTTGTTCCAGGACACACCTACATTTCTCTTGTTGTCCTGTTAAATAAAGAACCAAAAGAAAACAAACTTCTACACTAAAGCTGTGTGAGGTGACGTCACATCTCAGACATTTCAGGCATTTTGTGAGTGTTTGTGAGGTCACGCTCTGGTGTGTGTGTGTGTGTGTGTGTGTGTGTGTGTGTGTGTGTGTGTGTGTGTGTGTTAAACCGGAACAATCCCACCTCAGTTTCTCACGCTGGCTGTGCTTCTGACATTTCCAGCATGCACTGTTTCACACTCGGCGTCTCTCATCCTCGTTCCTTCTCAATCGAATGTCACATAAACATCTGAAATATTTCACACGCACACACACACTGCGGGACCTGTTCTGTCCAGACTTGTACGCGTTCCTGTTTGTCCTGAAGTGAAGAGCCATCTTCAATCTGATCCAAATCACCTGGATACTAAGGAACTGAAGAACTGCGATGTAATTAATAAGAGAAATTATTAATTTAAATAACTCTCATTATAACTTCGTCTCTCTGTACCAAGTGCAGTTCTGCACAGAACACAGCGGTTACGTAAACAGAGCTCTGTTTTTTTATCACGACAAAATTCTGCTCTAAAAACCACTTCCAGTTTTTAAATAGATTTAAACATCTACTTATACAAAATAATTAACTTTTTTTTAAACTGCTACTTAATACACATTATTATTTATTATAGGGTTTGTTTTCTTACTTAATAATAAAAAATTGGTATTTTTCAACTGTTCCAATTTTATACAAATATTAAATAATAAGCAGCAATAAAAAAAAGCAAAAGCATTAATTTCCCTCTGGGATGAATAAAGTTATTTGAAGTTTGAATTGAATCTACTTTTTTTTTTTTCAATTTCCTTTTAAGGGTAGGTTTTTATACATATAATTAAAAAAAATTATAAAATGCTACTTAGTAGTAAACTTAGATTTAAAACCTTTCTTACTAATGAACTTTATTACTAATGAATTTTATTGTTGGCTAGAAATTAATAAAAAAAAATTCTACATTTTTTTATTCATTAAAATAAAATATTTTTTTATTATTTTAACTACTTAGGTAATTAAAACTTGATTTTTTTTTTAAATTTAATTCTAAGTATTTTTTTCTTCTTTTTAATTTCCATTTAGGGATAAATTTTATATTGTTTTTTTTTTATAACAAAATGCTACATAGTAGTAAACTTGTATATTTTACTTATCTTAATTACCAATAAACATTTTTTATTGTTAATTAAAAATTAGTTAGCATTTTTTTAAACAAATATATCTTTTTTCATTCATTAAAATATTTTTTTTTATTTATTTTAAGCTTATTTATTCAATTTATTTGTTATCTAAGAGTTTGTAATTATTTTTAGTTAGGTTTTTTATGTTAAAGGATCTTGTGAAAAACTGAGAAAATCAAACTTTACATTTTATTTTTATTTTTTTAGAGTTGCAACTAATTTTTTTTATTTTATCATTAAACCGCTACTTGTACTTATATAAATAATGATTATTATTAATATTTTTTTTTAAACTACAGAATCTTTTTTTTTTTGTTGTAAAAATCTAATTAAAAAAAATCTTTCATCTAGTTTCACGATAATTCATAAGTTTTTTATTTTTATTTTTATTTTTTTTATTTCCTCTCTTGTTTTTTGACTCTCAGTCCTGAGATTGGCGAACTTGTGCTTTTATTTCCGGCTTCACTGTTGATGTAAATTATCGTTTCTTTTAGTTTTTTTCCTCTCAGGTTCTTTCAAAACATTCCGAACAAAATATTTTATTTAGACGAATTAAAGTTTCATAGTCACTCGTTCATTTTTAACGATCTTGAAACTGACAAAATCTGATACCTGGAGCTCCTGAGAAAAGTTTTACGACTGGCTTGGTGACCCCACACACAAACACACCCACACACACACACACACACACCTCCCTATTGTGTCTGTGAGACTGAAAAGTAATCTTTAAATGAAAGAAAAAAAGACACACACACACGTTTTAACTTAATAATTTCACTATAAGGTACGCACTGGGGCAGTTAGCAAGTGTTAGCATCACCTCTCAGTTGTGGTGGAAGTGACATTTCTGAACATGTGTAAACTCTATAGCTCTCCTGCTAATGTCACTCTCGCCACGTTGTGTCTCGACAGAGCTTCCCCTCGGACGAAGGCTGGCCGTTCGCCAAGTACCTGGGCGCGTGTGGCCGCATGGTGGCCGTGAACTATGTGGGCGAGGAGCTGTGGAGCTTCTACAATGCGCCGTGGGAGAAGCGCGTGGATTTGGCCAAGCAGCTGATGGACATCGCTGAGCAGCTCACCAACAACGACTTCGACTTCGCCCTGTACCTGCTCGACGTCAGCTTCGACAACTTCGCCGTCGGCCCACGGGACGGGAAAGTCATCGTCGTCGACGCGGAGAATGTCATTGTGGCCGACAAGAGGCTGATCAAGCAGAGTGAGTGCGCGACAATCTCGCTACTTGGCTGCAATATTACTTACTTCATAACTGTAATGTATGTAGTTATTTACCTTTAAGACTCGTTGTTGTTTAGTTACTTATTTAATTGTTGAAACAGAAGCTAAAACAGACCCTCAGTGACATCCTAAAGCGCTGCAACTTAAATTTCTTTTTCTTGCTGTTTAGACTACCTCAGATTTCCAAATCTGGATATGCCAAAAAAAATGAATTTGGTCCTTAGATACTTTTTTCTTGCTTAATTAGTTATGTACTGTAATTGGGTATGGACTTGCTTAGTCACTTAATTATTTACATACTATGTTTCCTTAGTTAATTAGTTATTTATCATTTAACTGGTTTCCTAACTACTTTCTTAGTTGATAAGATACATAGTGTACTTAATTAGTTTAATTGTTTTTTAATTAGTCACTTGATTTACTTACATAATTTGTTGCTTAGTCAATTAGTAAGCTATCGAATATTTTAGTTCTCGTGTATTCTACCAAAAATTGAATCGATTAATCGAGTAATCGGATAAAATGTACTTTTGCTTAATTAAATAGCAATGTAAAACATAAAAGAGAAACAAAGATTAACTGGTTTTCTTTTTAGAAAAATTAACTTTTATTTTTTAAATGCATACAGCATTTTATTAAAAATAAACATTGTCAATATTCTCAATACAAGGAATAGCTTATACCCCTGTCTTACCTATGCGGTTTGACTCGTTGTGAGATGCGGTGTTAGGCACCATGAGCCGCAGCGATTGCCCGCCGACATTCCGCGAAGTTCTGCAAGGTCTGCAAGCTTCCGCGAGGACCGGCAAAAAAATTAAACATATTTAAACATGTTTTTAAGGCGGGTTAAACATGTTGCATTTTTTTGCGCGGAAAGATGGAAACGTAAAAGCGCCAAAATTCTCGGTAAATCATGATGAACGGACTTCCAGCCACTTTGCGAAACCGCGAGATAGGAGTATTAAAGGTGACTGAAATGAATTAAGTGCATTACAGAACCATACAATCTTATTTTAAAAACTTTTCTCAGATGCAGAAACTAAATAAGGAAAAAGGTATTTCAAATGACTCTAAGGATCAAAAAAACTAGGGCACACATTGAAATAAATTATTATACAAAAACACTAAGTTGTGCAACCAAACTTTTAGAAATAAAGTTTCAAAATCTACAGCTCAGGCATAACTTATAAGCCTTTTAATGACCATTTTTGTCGCTTTCTCTTGCTGGTTTCTTCTTCTCTTAACTCGCTAATATTTTTATCACTCCCTTCCATTTTGCAGCCCGCAACAGAACGCTCCCTCAAATCAATACACAGCTAATTGTTTGTGTCTCCTTCCGCTTTTTTGGGTGACGTAAGCGCTTTTTCATTGGTGTTTACTGGCGGCTTGCATCCGGAAGTGCACTTTGTCAAAAGCGCCTTGTCAACAAGTAATTGCGCAAAAACAAAACACAAGCTTTTAAAATTAATTAAAAGAAGTTTCGAGGCAGAAGATTTTGCCTTGATCAATTTTTTTAATCGAATTACTCGAGGAATCGTTTCAGCCCTATAATAAATTAAATACTTTCTAGCTTAGTTAAATATTTGCTTAGTTACTTAAATTACTTGGATACTTCATTGATTATTTAGCTAGTTCTGTACTTACTAGCTGTTAAAGTAGTTACTGAACTAGTAAATCATGCAGAAATGTGGTTGCTTACTTAAATATTTGCTTAGTTAATTAATTAGTATAGTGCTTAATCATGCAGTTCTTTAATACATAATTTTAGATGGATACAATTGTTACTTAGTTACGTACTTACTTTGTATCTATTTGGTTTATGTTTTTAATTGCTTAGACGTTTGTTTGTTTAATTTATTGCTTTGTTCTTTATATATTTATAAATTATAGTTGTTAAAATTTTCAATATAAATTGAAATTTTTAAAAAAAATTTTTATTGTTGTTGTTATAGAATAGGCCAATTTGTTAAACTCTGTTCTTCATCGAGTGTGTTAATGCTGATTTTGTGAGGTAAATGTTAAACGCAGAACAACACAATGTCCCAGCAGCAGTTTAAATAAGCAGCAGTTTAAAGTCGTGTGTGTCTTTAGTGCTGTGCTGCCGAGCTTAGGGCCCCAGGCTGCTGCTGCTGTGGCTGGAAGCCGGTGATTTGGCACACAGCCGTGTGTAGCGGAGCGAGGCAGCGTGGCTGCTCCGAGAGTACCAACTCCACTGCCAGATGGACTCTGTGTGGGTGTGTTTGTGTGTGCGCATGTTGCCAATATTACATTTTCATATACCAATAAACCCCTAAACATTTTTTATTCTGGTTTATGAATAGGCCTGTCACAGTGCTGAAGTTTCATCCGATGATTCATTGTTACACGAGCAGTAGTAATTAGCTCTGTAATTCATTCCTGTGTCACACTTTATTGATACCAGGTGCGACAATAAAAAAAAAAAAAAAAAGATAATTAAAAAAATGACAATGTTACATAAACCTTTAACTGGCATACTGAGGACTGCAACAAACAATTATTTAATATAATCAGTTAATATAAGGATGAGTCACTGATCAAGTTACAGTAACTAATTAACACTATAATTCAGTAGGGCAGCTGTGCAGAATCTGTAACTTATTCTTTCTTTTATTACAATTTTATGATATTTAGAGAACAAGTTCATAACTGTAAAATGTTTAATTGTATATTTCCTTATTTACTTACTCTCATATTTCCTCATTTACTAACTTATGCTTACATATTTTCTGATTTACTAACTTGTACTTACACATTTTCTTATTTATTAACTTATACTTACATATTTCTTTATTTACTAACTTATACTTGCATATCTCACCTGGTGGGGTCAAAATAATCACAAAAACTGTAAGCAAAAATCCCAGAACCACACAGTAGGACCTAGTGAATGACCTGTAGAGAGCTGGGACCGAAGTAACAAAGGCTACCATCACAGTGCGCCTCCAGGGACTCAAATCCTGCAGTGCCAGACGTGTCCCCCTGCTTAAGACAGTCCATGTCCAGGCCCTTCTAAAGTTCGCTAGAGAGCATTTGGATGATCCAGAAGAGTATTGGTAAAATGTCATATGGTCAGATGGAACCAAAAGAGAACTTTTTGGTAAAAACTCAACTTGTCATGTTCATAAGAGAAAGAATGCTGAGTTGCGTCTAAAGAACACCATACCTACTGTGAAGCATGGGGGTGGAAACATCACGCTTTGGGGCTGTTTTTCTGCAAAGGGACCAACACGACTGATCCGTGTAAAGAATGAATGGGGCCATGTATCGTGAGATTCTAAGTGAAAACCTCCTTCCATCAGCAAGGGCATTGAAGATGAAATGTGGCTGGGTCTTTCAGCATGACAATGATCCCAAACATACCACCCGGGCAACAAAGAAGTGGAAGCATTTTAAGGTCCTGGAGTGGCCTAGCCAGTCTCCAGATCTCAACCCCATAGAAAATCTTTGAAGGGAGTTGAAAGGCTGTGTTGCCCAGCGACAGCCCCAAAACATCACTGCTCTAGAAGAGATCTGCATGGAGAAACAAGCCAAAATACCAGCGACAGTGTGTGAATACCTTGTGAAGACTTACAGAAAACGTTTGACCTCCGTCATTGCCAACTAAGGGTATATTACAAAGTATTAAGGTAAAATTTTGTTATTGACCAAACACTTATTTTCCACCATAATTTACCAATAAATTCTTAAAAAATCCTACAATGTGAATTTCTGAAATTTCTTTTCTTATTTTATTTCTCAAAGTTGAGGTATACCTATGATAAAAATTACAGGCCTCTGATCTTTTTTTGAACTTGCACAATTGGTGGCTGAATAAATACTTTTTTGCCCCCACTGTCTTTCGTGATTTACTTTCCTATACTTACGAATTTCCTGATTTACTTACTTATACTTGCTTAATACCTTATTAACTTATTTATATATTTCCTTTTGTACTTACTTACACCTGCATATTATCTTATTTACGTACTTATTTTTGTGCCATAACTCATATGATTTAAAAGGAGATATAAAAGGGCAGCACATGCCTTGTTCTGAGTACGTTCTTGTGTAATGTTATCAACCCTTTGATGTCACAGTTAAGTGGGTCAATGACTTCTCGGCCTGTTTCTGTGCTGCCTTAAAGAGAGAGGGAAAGAGTTAAGCTTGGAATTTAATTCCTAGTTCAAATGTGTGTGTATGTTTTTGTGTGTTTGTGTGTGTGCGCGCACTTGGCATTGGACTGGCTGGTTCAGCTGATAATTGGCTCCCCGGAGGGCGATAGTGACTTCATTCTCTGTAATTAGTTATTGGCGTGCGATCGAGTCGTGTCAGATGACAAGGAAAGTGGATCTCCTTCACTCGCCGTCTCCGTTTGAACACATATAGCACTCGCAATGAATTATCATCTTTCCATCGTCATCACTCGTCAAACTAGCCAGGCCTCACGTCCATCGACATGCTACCTGTTGAAGTTATGATGTCTAAAGTCATTATGTCTAAAGATCCGCACTATTTCCTCTCAGCTTAACCAGATTGTTTACATCCTGTTTTATTTGCTTGATACAAATAAAAAATAAATGGATGGCCAAGGAGAATTAGTTTCTTTGTCTTTCTGTGACATTCAGACTGAAGATGATTTGATTTGTTTGTGGGTGGATTTGACATGAGCTTGGTGAAGTGGCTGGGCTTAGTAGCATTAGTAGCCTAAACGTTGCAACTGGAACTATTTCATATCACAGACACACACTGAATTCAATCTTTTTACAATTTACTGTAAAACTTTCTGCTGCTTTAGAAATCACATAACACTGTTATTGGGTATCGATACTGTAGATAACGTTTAATTGAATCGCACCAGCACCGATATGTAGGAATATTGACCTTTCGAATTCAATAACGTCCACTAGCAAATGTTAAGTACAGCAGATCTTCAACATAGTGTACTTAAGGTGAAATTTTGTAAAAATATATATTAAATATTATTGCATTTTGGACTAAATATATATGACACATTATTATTGAAAATATGTATTAAATTTATACTAAATATACAAATTTTGTATTAAATTTATATTACTTATAATTACTTATAATTATTTATATATACTAAATAATAATTTACATATTATTTAGACTTTGTAAAAAAATACATATTAAATATTAAAATGTTTGTATACAATATATATTAAATGTTATTGAAATTTTGTATAAAATATTAGGCATTTTGTTACAATATGTATTAATATATTATGAATATTTCAAATTTTATATACAATTATATTAAATATTATTGCAATTTTGTATAAAATGTTTTTTATCATAATTTTTTATAAAATGTATGTTAAATAGATTTTTTAAATTTAATATATATTAAATATTATTGAAATTTTGTTCAATGTTATTGACATTTCCTATAAAATATATTATGTATTTATTGAAATTTAGATAAAATATATATAAAATTATTTAAATTTTTTATTAAATGTATATTAAATATTATTTAGAACGATTTCACTCAAAACAGAAGAATGAAAGGCACTTTTGATACAGTTAAGCACAGTATACGGTATATTCAGCGTATACGGCGGCACCTCATCATATGATTCCGCTCCGGAGGCGAATTGTCATTGTCAAAATTGAATTGTCATTTGTATTAAGGAGTTAAACCAGCCTTATTGTGAGTAAAAAAGAAATGGCGCAAAAGCAGTCTGGTCTCGCTGAAATCCGTTAGTGTATATCGTTTTGTTTTTTTCCAAAATGCATCTAATACCTTATTAGCTACCTCTAGCTAGTGTACATTTATTTACACATATATACTCATTTTACCTTTCTTGCTCTTTCCAGACAAGCCGGAAAACTACGACATTTGGTACGAGAGCCGCTACGAAGAATGCGATAAAGAAGCCTGCCTCTCGTTCTCCAAAGACATCTTATGTTCACGCGTCACCGTCGACCACAACTACTACGCCATCTGCCAGAACTTGCTGTCCCGCTTCGCCGCGTGGCGTGGCACCACTGGCGGCCTCCTCCACGACCCGCCCTCCGACGTGGTCCGGGCCGGACATCTCGCGGCGCTGCTGGACGAATGCGCCAGGCCTCAGATACGCTACGGACGCTTCCAGGCAGCCAAGGAACTGCGCGAGTATCTCACACAGCTAACGGAGCAAGCTAGCACTAAGAGGTAGTACTCGGCGAAAGGCGGACTCATACCGCCACAAGGACACCAGGGATACGAACTCGGCCTCGTTGAAGCGGCGGAACTTGGAGACATTTCGTTATCATGGGTTTACTTTGCTTTTTTGTTTTGTTTTTTGGGGAATTGCTGCCTGCTGAATGCTGTAGCTTTGACAGATGCTAATTAAAGGAGTTTTGCAAATGGGCCTGGCTGAGAGCACTGGGTGAAGAGCTGAGGAAGTGTGTGTGTGTGTGTGTGTGTGTGTTGTGCTGATGCTAATACAGGAGGCTTGTTAGCGGTAATGGGGGTGTGCGAGGCCCACTTGCTCCATCTGGCCTCTGATCACAATCCTCTAATGAGGTTTATGTTTAATTTATAGGGGCTCATGCAGAGGAACGACCCCATAGCAGAGCCTGGGTTTTCCATACAAGGCCTTGTTTTGTTTTTAGTATGTGTGTGTGAGTGTGTGTGTGTGCATGTGCGTGTGATCTTGTGATGTCTTGTGAACCCCTGTCGGGTTTTTTTTTTTTTTTATAAGGTTTTTATTTTTACCCATCCTTATTAGGACTCATTATTAGAAGCCTACGAGTTTTGCGGAATGACGAAACTGAGATACTAATCACAGACACACACTGAAATCAATCGTTTACAAAGGACTTAAAAACTTGCTGCTGCTATAGAAATCACATAACACCGAGTTATTGGATATTGATATAAATCATGTATAATTATCCGATATAGAAATATTGAACTTTTAAATTCATTAACTCCCGCTAGCGAACGTTTAGTACAGCCGTACCACAGTATACGAAAATTTCAGGAGGCGAGTTCTTCCTATTGCGAAACACATTGTTCCATAGGAAATAATGTAAATGCAGATACTCCGTTCCAGCCACCCAGACATATTACCAATATTACCAATTTTCAACACCACAATTATATTTTCACATATAAAAACAATCAAGACATTTAGAAAAAACATGACATTAAACCTCACTTAAGATTAATTTATGATTCCTCTTGGCACCGACTGCTTTAAACCCAAACTGAAAGCGGCTCAGATTTCTTCTTGCTAGCATTCCTGAGACCTCTGATGCTACATCCTTATAAAAAAAACACAAAGTAGTAAAACCATGTAACTCACATCGATCGGCTTTCCACTTTTGAATGGCTCACTTGTAAGCCGAAAATGCTTCGTATGCCGAGGCAAAATTTACATTTCTTAAGGCAAAAATCTGTAATGCGTGGTGTCCATGTGAATCCGAAATATTTTTAAATGAGACAGAACACAACTGAGGTTAAAACAGCAGAGTGGATCGCGAAAGGAAATACCAAAGAAATTTTGCATTATAATAAGTAATTTTTTGTTCTCCAGGTCCTAACTGTGTATTCAAACAAACCCAACGCAATTCAGATTTTTAATTCTTTTTTTTTTTGTTAAATGAAATCAAGTAACACTCGCACTATGAAACTAAAAACAACATCATCATAATGAGGTGACTTGTTGCACTACATGTTCTAATGTTGTGTTCTGTCTCTAAACACCCTGTGTGTGTGTGTGTGTGAGATTGTTCAGCTCCTGGCTCACATTGTTTCAAGGCCTCATTTCGAGCATTTCCTCGGTGTCCTTCAAGGCTACTCCGTAAATGTGGTCTTACTGTGCCTTCAGTCTTTACAACTCAATAAGAACATTAAAGAATATTATTAAAGGCAAATCTACACGTTTATTTATTTATTTTTTTGCATCTATTCATCGTTCACAAATGTTGAAATCTCTGTCCTGATTGGACGGATCGTGTTTTATTAAATTTTTTTCATGTTTCCTGGTAAACCTGCGTGTGTTATAAAAAACTTTTTTTTTTTAAGTGAGGCTGGCTAGGACATAATTAGACATTTAAATGAAAAAATTTAATTTATCTCAGAGGTACAAAAGGAAGTGAAGAGTTCGGGATGTGCGGCGTTACGGCAGGTAACTAATCGCCTTTGCTTCATGTTGGATCACACCTTTTAGTCAGAAATTTATTATTTTCCTATAACAGAATGCGTTACACTTTTTTTTTTTCATTTATTTCAGAGAAATCATTCTCGGTCCCCACAAGAGCAGTAACACAAGACTGTGTCTATGTGTATGCACTTAATATAGATTTCCTTTCCGCTGGAGTCCAGCCAACACGCACACCCTGTGACTGAGGAGAAAAAAAAGGTGGGGAAGGAATCAAAAGATGAAGTGTGTAAAAGTATCAAAGCCCTCTCTCCACTTGGTTATACAATTTTCTGCACTTCGGATGTGTGTGTGTGTGTGTGTGTGTGTGTGTGGAAGGTAAATATATTGTACGAAACCGACCAGGTTAATGCACCGGAATGAAAACTTGACTTCAGCAGTGTGGAATTCAAAGTATGCAAGGAGGTGAGGTCGTTGATATTAATCTGCGCACCTGAAGTGAAGCCAAGAGCCTCCGTGGTGATGAAGATCAGCATGACGGCGTGAGGCTAATCACGTTGACCTGAGTCGTCTAAATATAGAGGCCACATCTCTCCACTGTGATGAAGAAGCATGTAAGCAGAGAAGTGTTACTGAAGTAAAAAAAAAAATAATAATAATAATAATAATAATAATAATCAAAATGAGGACTAGGCAGGACCTGAAATCCTTAGTTCTGACTTTTTTATTATAACATTATTACAAGTGGGATTCTTGTAAACGTTTGGAATGTTAAATCCGCAGCGCTCTGCACTATTTGCCTTCGTTTGCAGTCGTGAGTTTTTAAAGTGCTTTTCCTCCACAAGCCCGTTTGTGGGTTCTGATGCTTTTAGACAGACCTATCAGTTTACCCCAGGCTTATTTAGACACTTAAAGGTGTCTTGGATTCCGGGAAGGAGTGGGCAGACTGCTCCAAGATAAAAAAATAATAATAATCTGGCCATGTCATGTGACTCACTAGCTTATAAATAATAATGTTGGAGGAACAGTTTAAATCATAATGTTTAAATGTTAAAAAATAATAAATACTGTACACGTCCAGCGCAAATATCTGAGTCTCAATAACCTTAGGCTGAGAGCATTTTGCATTTTTTAAATATTGTAGCAAAAAACATTTTTATATTGTACCAAAGCCTTGTTTTGTTTTTAGTGTTTGTACTTTTTAAATGGTTGTATTTTTTTTTTTTACCCATCCTCATTAGGACTCATTATCACGAGTTTTATGAGTTCTGCGCGAATGACGAAATCACAGACGCACAGAATTCAGTCGTTTTACAAATTACTTTAAAACTTACTGATGCTTAGAAATCACATAACACCGGGTTATTGGGTATTATTACTGTAGATAATGTTTAAATGATTCGCACTAGCACCGATATGTAGGAATATTGAGCTTTCAAATTCAGTAACTTGCTCTAGCGAATGCTAACATTTTTGTAAATCTGAGGCATAGGCGTTTACAGTTTAAGCAGCAAGCAATTAAAAAACTATGTAATAACATTTGAAATGTAATCCCTCAGAATTCTGGCCTAAAAGGAACCAACCTAAGAATCACTTTCACTAAATCTGGTTTCTTTCAGGTTCCCATACTTGTAAATTTAAAGTCATTATTGTGAGGGGGAAAAAAAGTAAGTAAGAACGTTATGGTGGCCCTAATCCTCATCTGTAGAAAAGTACAAAAAAAACAAACAAATCCAAGCAACTGATATTTCATCCTTCACATTTATAAAAAAAAAATTTTTTAATGCGAATTAGTCTGAAATAAAGCTCGTAGCAGTTTGTGACTTTGTCGAGTGTAAGTGTAGCGTGTAACATCAACTTAACAGTTTTGCAGTGCTTAAAAGGGTTAGTTAGCCTTCTGAACATTTACACATTGGCTACTACAGTTTCTCAGTGGATCTTAAAGCTTGTTAGTGTAAAAACATGGGGTCAAGTTGAACGTTCAGTTAAGCAAAACAGATGGATTGTACTGTAACTCTAGATCCTGGAGCTTGTGGAAAGAAACGTGCCCGAGGCTAGCATTCCATTTCTCAACATACCATGCTGTTGCCGCCCACAACCTGGTGACTGAAGTGCTACCTCATGCTTACGTATACACTCTCTTCTTGCGATCAGGATTGTTGGTTATTTTTAGGTTAAGCTTTTATTTTGGTGCACAGTGAAATTGGTTTTCTGCCCCTGTAACAGGCGGGGTTAAAGGCCGTGCCCAAGGCAAGCGGAAGCTAATGTGGCTTGAACCACCAACCTTTTAATCAGTAACTCGGAGACTTAACCTTCCAAGCTACCATTTCCCCTGCTTCTATGCTTTTTGTTCATTTTGTTATACAGTACATCCAGATGTTTCTCTTTAAACGTTGTTTATTGTTAATTCATTGGTTTTGTTGGATAAAACAACAGCAACAACAAAGTGAACCATTGATTCAAGAAAACTGTTTAATTAAAAATGTTCCTTGAAGGCGTACTTGGCAAAACAAATCAACAGAAACTTAGGTCAACTACATAAGAATAAGGTTAATTATACTGTATGAGGACACGTCTTCACAAATCACTTAAGGTTAAATTTCTGGCTACAGACATAAAGTTAATTATATGAAGACACTTCCTATCCTAGTCAGCCTAAACTTTCAGGAGCCAGTGTGTTTATGATTTTTGCCGTGCGTCACGTCAGTTTGTTTTCCTCAGCAAGGAAAGTAAGAGTAAGACAGGCCAACATGATGAAAATATCCCTTTCAGACTTTCCTGGACCGCCTTTCTTAGTTGCAACTTTGCGGTCCTTTTTCATCAGTGTCAGAGTAAAAATAAAGATCGGGACCAGACTGACAGCGCGATAGCATCGGTGGCTGCTCCATGTCTGCTGTCAGGTGGCGGCCTCAGACGAGCAATCTTAACACACAAATGTGTGTGGGTCAGCTTTTTTTCTTTCCCCCTGTCAGACGGCCACAGGCACAAAGGTTAAATGGAGGGAAAAGTGTTCAGAAAAGCAACTTGGAGAAGTAACGGAACAGCTGTGCTCTCGTTACTCCCTGAGAAACATGCAATACTTGTAATTACTGGTAAGACATGGCCCACCAGCTCTCCTCCCACAGGAGAGTCTTCAAGTTTACATGGTGCTCTGATTATAGTCCTGTGGATCATGTTGTTCTTGGCCTTGACAACCATCTATCTATTCCGCTTTAAGGGCCAGCGTAATCACAGACACCAGACACAACCAGATCTAATTTTTGTGCTGCTGCAAGATTTATGCACCAAGTGATGTAATGGCAGAGTCTTCAGCCTCCCACACTATAAGATTTGCCCAGAATACAACAAGAAACAACGATCGCTAATCTTGAAACTTGAAATTTCTCTTTAGCAAAGGTGATTAAAGCCAAAACAGCTGTGTAGGATGACAGTTCAGCTGAGTGTTATGCCCCACTCCAGGGTTCAAGACAGGAACGAAATGGTGACTGAGGAGTGCATGAAGAAACACACCAGTGATGTAATCAGAGCTCACAACAACCATACAGGAGGAAAATTATTTCACAGTCACTGGGTAATTGCATCAGGCTGGCCAAAGCCAATATATAATAAATAACATCCCCAGGCTTACTGAGAGGAAGAACTCATGCTGACTTGCCTACATAGAGGAAGAAAAAAACAGAAAAAAATAACCAAGGGAACACTCCTTCTTCATCCTTCCTCATCACTCGGCTCTCAGTCATCAGTCTTTCAATTGTCATCAAGGTCGTGCTTTACATGAGGCACTCTGTGACTTATTACTCCACTTAGCACGATGTTGGGTCTCTGGTTTTCAGTTGGAGAGATCAGAACTGGACTGGAAGAATAGGCCAAGATTGCGTTTTTCACTCCCATGTGAAGAGGACCAGCATGAAAGCTGGACACTTTTTCTGATTGGTGGTGGGGTTGAATCAGACTCCGGACAAAATATCACCCAGCATTTCTTACATGTGGTTAACCCACTTTGATCCTCAGTCAGTGTTGACAACCTTCTTTGCTAACTACGGTGTGTTTGGTGGAAGATACATGGCCAGTCCTCTTTATTGTTATTGCACTTAAAGAGCAATGTCTTCCTGATTCCTGGAGACAAAGACAACTGCTTTAGCAATTCCCCAACTCAGAAACATTGCTTGTCGTCCTCCCGTTTGCCTTGGGTTGCTATTCGAGTTTAGAAACTTTCTTCCGGTATTATAAAACCTTATTATAAAAAGTTTTCTACCATCTTCCCAAAACTGCAAATTTTTTAACTACTGTATTTAAAAGGGAAGCCAGCTGCCATGTTTTACATACGGGATACTATTGTTGTGATTGATGGGGAGAATGAATGGCTACGTCTACTATCTAGAGAGTACAGTAGCTTGCTTGGACTCAAAAGCAAGAAGTGCATTGATGCATTTACAATCATGATCTGTTATGTCACTTGGGCAGCTTTACCCGTTTTTGACGTCCTTCAAATGTCTGAAGCTGCACGCTCACTGTTAAAGGTGAAATTGGACCTGGAAATGGCATTGATTTGTACAGCAACCTTTAAGGACCAGGAGGTGGTCATGAGTTTCAAGGAGATACAGTAGCAGGAAAGATAAGAGATCCCTGACACATTTTAAGGTACGGGCTGCTGGCGAAGGGCAAGAGCTCAGGTCAATGTCTTAACTTGGGCGAGATCTGCTGAAACTTCACCTAGACTGAGCCCAGGCGAACCCAAACTTGAACTCGTAACCAAGACCAGACCTCAGCATGGTCCACATCTACTGTGTCTATCATGGGAAGCTTTGAAGTATGTGGTGGTTTGATGTGACCCAACGTGTAGCCAAGTCATGCTAAAGTTGGTTTTCCCACCAGAGTTTGTCCTGAAGTGTTTACACTAGGGCAAAACCCCTTCCATATATACCTAGATTAAAATCTTGTGATTTCTAAATAAAAGCCGTATAAACATTTCCCCCTGTGGACTTGGTCAGTGTGTGGTGTTGAGTCTACAAGCTCATGATGATTTATTCTGGTTTCCAACAAAGTCATGCCACTTTTTTTCCTCATCTATTTTAAAGCCCTGGTTTTCTGACTTAAAATCCGTTTTTCCGAGTGTAGGGTCTGGCACTTTTTTTTTTTTTTTTTTTTAGCATTCCTGCTGACTCGTCCCCTTAAACATGAGTGTGGTTTTAAGCAAAGTCACAAGACATAAGATATTAGTTTGATGCAAGAACCACATTTTGTGACCAAGTTTTTTGTTTAAAATATTAAATATGCTCTCTAAATAAAAATGATTCCAAACAAGTTTAATTTTCAATGAGCAAGAACGACTGACAGCTCCTTCCCTTTCATTAACGTGCATATAGTTTACTTTCTTTCTAACCTTACTTTATACACTTTCTCTCTGCTTTTATTTTATTTTGTTTATACATCTTCTCTTTAGTTTAACATCTTTTTTCCTTCTCATATTTTTTTCTTCCATTATTTTTATTTATTTATCTTTCTTTTTCATTTCTTGTTTAACTTTATGTATCGAATAGTTTTTCCTTTATCTTTTTTCTCTTATTTTGTACATCTAATTCTCATTCATTCAATCTTTTTTTATTTTTTTTATTTTGACATTATTTAATGTAAAAAAATAATGTTTTACATAATCTTTCTTCCTTTCTTTTAGTAGTTTTTATTTGCCTCTACTTATTTACTTATTTTTTAGCTTTAGCCTATTTGTAATTTTTTACTTTTTTAGTTGTTTAAATTCTTTTTCTTTTTTTTACATGATTAGTATTTTTTTAGATTTTTAATGCACCTTTCTTAGTTTTTTTCTTTCTTTCTGTCATCTTGTATTTTTCCTTATTTCTTTATTAATTTTGTTCATTTTTTAATTTAAAATTTATTTCTTTATACTTTTTATATTTCTTTTGTTTATTTTCTTTTTTTCTTTTCCTTTCTTTCCTTCTTTTTTTGTTTTTTTTTTGCATACATTTCTTTTTTATTTTTAAGATATTAACTTTCCTTTTTTTTTCTCAGGTATCCCTTTCTTTTGTTTTCTTTTTCTTGAGTTTGTCTTGTTTCCTTTTTGTAGTTGTTTTTGTAGTCACAAGCCTCTAAACTCCTTGTTTTCCAGTACTCTCTTTCCTGCTTTTTTTTTTTTTTTTTTAAATCCTTAGTTGTTATTATCGAAGCGAAGCGAGGGTCTGCGGGGGAGCTTCCAGATGAAGCGCATCGACATGCTGAGTCAGGCTCGGCACGCTCCAGGCCTCTTTATCAACGTGACAGGATCGATGGAGTCATCCTAGTTCCGCACCAGGAGCGCCGCATCACGCCAACTAAAACAACAGGCTCGCTCGCTTCCTGCTTTCTGATCAACATCACGGGCGAGGGATCAGCGGAGGATCAGTGGAGCACCGCGCAGCTGCACGCAGCACTGTAGCGCTTGGCGAGCGCTCTTTAGGAGTTGAGACGAAGCCAACAAACACAAACCTTGACTTGTCTCGGAATCGGAGCTGCGGGGACCCTGTCTCTCTGAGGAAATGTTCCGGGGCCACGCTAACAGATTTAGCGCTGCAGCTAGTTCATCATATCTGAATCAAACTTCAGGGCATCATTCTTATCGAGGCGGCAAAAGTGAAAAACCTATTTTATACAATGGGTGAAATGCTTTAGGAGTTAAGTCAGCTGCTTATCGTGCAAAAGTTTGTACACCCACATAAAGCAGTTGCATTTAAAACATGATATTGATTGATTCAAAAGTAAATCAGATTCAAGATTTCAGCAGCGTTTTGGCGCACGAATAATGAGAAAAGTAATTATAATAATAACAATAATAATAATAATAATAAATAAATAAATACTTGATTTGCAACATGTAAGTGGCTAAGCAGGCTGTGTGTGTGTGTGTGTGTGTGGGAGGAGGAGGAGGAGAGATCGTTGCCCTCAGCAGGGAGTGTCATGACCGCTGTTATCTCTGACTCAGACAGATGGACCTTTTTGGAAGTTTATAAAGTCTCTCTATCGCTCTCCTTTTTCTCTCTTGATCATGGGGGTAGAAGAGGTGGGGGGAGGGGACAGGATAAGAGGCTTAAGATAAAACTGCTTTAAGGGCTTTCTGTGACCTAGAAAGGTTGAACAGAGAGAGAGAGAGAGAGAGAGAGACAGACAGAGAGAGGGAAATCAACACAACATCACTATTCCAGGATGAAGCCTTCACTAAAGTGATGAGTGTGACAGAGCAAAGCTGTGTGTCCTTGATGGAAACTGCCAGTCTGGGAGTCTGGAAGCGCAAAGTCGCTGGAGCATAAATGCTTTTTTTTTTTTTTTTTTTTGTGGCATGGCACGTCCCATTACATCCCATCCCCTTGAAATAATACACCGCACATTGTCTGTCTTTTTTTTTTTTTTTTAAGACTGATTTTGTATCCCATCCTCAGCGCCTATAGGGAGAGGTATTTGAAGAGCTCGTATCTTTCTTCTTGTCAGCTTGTTTTTGTAGAAGTACAGCGGGCGCCTCTAACCGATCCAAGACAAATGATAAGCAGATAAAGTGTTGCTTTATGTTACCAAACAATAATATGGAAAGGGTGAGGTTTAACACTAAAGTACCCTCAACATCTGTACAAACAGCTGTAGGCATTGGGTACCAAAGCGCATACATGCGTAAAGAAATGCGATACCCCGAGATCAGTATAGAAAAAAAGCCAGACTGAGTTTTGAGGTCATCATCAGAATTTTGAAGAACATGTGAAAGACTGGGATAAAGATCAGCTTAAAGTTTAAAGAATGTTTATGTAAAACATTGAGGTCTTGAATTGATTTCTGTCTTACTCCTTTTCCAAACATGCTGTTTCAGTTTTTGTAGTTTTAAATAAACCCTCCCGGTACGCCCTTTTCTGACATGCATTTTCCAGGCCAATCAGAACACACAACCAAAAAATTGCCGGGAACAAAATAACTCCTTTAAACCCTAAACTGTATAAAAAGTACTGTCACCATCTTGACAGGCACTGACTCCGCCTACACCCCCAGTTAATCCATAAATGGTAAAATGAGTTGAGCGAATCGGGCTGTTTTGTGCAACCAGACTACTTATCTCAGTTACCACTAGTGAGCAGGCTTAGCTATAGCTTAGCTAAAATGCTAAGTTGGCTAACATTTATTTATATGTTAACATTGGATTAAACTTTGTCATCCATACCCTAAACATCGTCACTTATTAACTCCTACATTTCTTGTGATGCGTGATGCGTAGCGGCCAGCTAGCATTTCCTCCAAAGTAGCTGCATTTAAATCGCCACACCCCTAATTATGCATAGCTTTATGGTTTAACATCATTTTAACTGATGAGTTACATCACCCCCGCGTGGTTATCATGAATGGGAAATCTAGCTATCGACTCAAGTTTGGCATTTAAACATGGGCATCTGATTGACTCACTTTTGGAGCCAGACATTTATGGAACTGCATGTTTTTGTACTCCATTGGAGAACATTTTTTAAAACCAGCGGTTGTCCCCTTGCTTTTAAGGTGCTCATATTTGGGACGATATAAGGCATTTCCCACAATTCTTGTCGCTTTTTCAACCAGTATTCTGACAAAAAAAAACAATTTAGGGGGAAAAAAACTAGTTTTATTTTTAAACTGATTTATGTTTTATATGTTGAAGGTTTTTGATTCATGATGACATCATCAGTGTTCAGTGACATAAAAGGTAAAACACAACTAAGAGCTAAACAAGGCAAGGTTAGCGGTTAATGTTTAGTGATTAGCCACCAACCAACACATGGAGATATAGTCCCTTATTAGTCACGTTTCAAATTTTATATCTCTAACCAGGTGAAATTGACAACTTTTATACATAATAACGCTCATATACACACAATAAATCTGCTGCTATTAAAAGCTGATACACGTTACAGGCAGAAATATTAATCTCACAGGTGTACCTTTATTCAACAAACAATAACTTTAAAACAGAAAGATTTACAGCTTTAGGATCTACACCTGAGCTTCAGGGTGCGTTCACACGAGGGTGTAGTTCGGTTCTCTTGGTTCTGTCCAAAGCATAAATGCTATATGAGATTTGGTTTTCATTTTGCGACTAGCTTTTATCCAGAGAGTTGTGACTGCCCCTCCAAAAAATATAAATAAATCAATATAAAATTCAAGCAGCACCTTTAATACCTCTCTCCTGAGTCTGACCACAAGGTACGAGAGCACAGGATAGTGCAGCCGGGCTGTGTTCAATATCGAGAGCGCATAAAGACATAAGGTATTTCATCAGACCTGTTGTATGTTGTCGCAATCGCAGCCTTGCTGTCCCTAGTAAATGTCCCTGTTTACTTATTAAATGTAACATTCATTTAGCAGTATTATATTTATAATGACATTTAATATTTAATTATTTGTTTTGAAAACTCATTCAGCTAACGAGCTTACTAACGCGCCTGATGTAGCTGAGACATTTTCACTCCTTGTCCGTCCAAACCCCTCAACTCCTCTTTATTAGATGTTGCAGATACAGGGTCGACTAGTGAAATGCTCAGGGACAGTCCAGACTTGGTTTGTTTACATACCTTTGTTCCGTGATGCATTTACATTTAAATCAAACCGCACTAGAGTTCAAAAGGTTTTCAAGCTTAACTGCGTATGCTCCAGGACGTAAATCCACTTTTAAACCCTGGTTCATCCATAAATGGGCAAATGGCAACTGCACAGTTAGCTAAAGTGATGCATACTGTAGCAGACAGCTAGCGGTAGCTGCAATGCAATAAATCAGCTACGCCCCTAATTACAAAGAACTTTACGGTTTAACATAATTTTAACTGATGAGTTGTGTAAAAATTCTCACCCCCTTATAGTTGTCATGAATGGGATTGTTACTAGGATCGTTGTCTTTAATCAAGCTATGGAGACTGTTGTACAGTCGTGCGTTTTAACATAAAGAGAGTTTGTTTGGAAGCGGACCAAATCCACATTTTTAAGCTTGGTGCTCACTGAGCTTCGGATGGCAGCGTTCACACTTGTTCAAGTGAACCACACTAACAGAACAACCGCACCAGAGTTCGTTTTAATCATCCAGTGTACATGTTTATTAATAGCTGAGTTACACCAGGTCTGCCAAAAAAACAAAAACAAAACAAAAAAAAACACGTTTTGTATTGTTCCACTTCACTTCAGACATTTCCAGCCTGGGGGTGGAGTCTCACTTAGACTTTTAAATTATTAATTAACTAACTTCACAATTCAAGTTCTGGCTAAGCCTCATCTCCGGACGTTTTCTTTCATCACCCTGACAGCTCAGTGTCGATGACTAGGCGCGTGAAATGTGTGGGCTGAATAAGGTGAGACCTGGGAGAATTCCAGCAGCGACTTCGGGCCTTGGCTCCGGCTTGCTCGACCATCTGTCCGCCATCTGCGGAGGGCTGGAGTATTACAGGATTATTTTTAATTTAGTCACAAACACACCTTCTGATACTCTTTGGGTCTTTGGGTTCATCAAGAACACCTCGCGCCCCAATTTTGTCCTAGTCGGTTTTTAACAATAGCAGGATTTACAGTACAAAATGCCTCCTTCTTCTACTGTTTCTTCTTCTTGAAGCAAAATCGGTTTTAAAAGAAAAAGTGGATTCCTTGTGTCACGTCTACTTTATTGTATAAAAAATCCGAGCTGTGAGTGTTCTCTGATTATGGGCCTCACCTTTTGAAGTGAAGACTCCCAGAGGCTGAGAGGCTTGAAATGAGAACTGAAAAAAAAAAAAAAAATCTGCTCTCGACCTCGTTCCTCCTCAGAATCATACAGACACGGGGAGCAGCAACACTTCCCGAGTGCATGAGAAGACGGCCAGCGCTTTCCTCCAAGAAGAGCCAAATTACCCCAGAGTCTGTGTATCTCTCAGCAATAATGTGCGAAGAGAGCGAGCATCGGTTCAATCTGGCTTTCTGATCAAACCCTAACACTGTCGAGCTCTCTGAGTGTCAGCAGTGTAATAATAAGAAGGAGCTTTATTTATAGAGCTTGCAGCTCAAACCATCGTACGAATGAGGTGCAAAAATTATGTGAGGAAATGTAATGGAATAATAGTAATAATAAAAAAAATGTGGAAGTGGAAATACAATATAATGAAAAATAAAATAAGCATAGGGTGGGAAAAGTTCAGGGAAATAGACTACATAATAAAAATTGCATCAAAAATACTACTTCTACAATTTCTGTTAATTAATCAAAAACATGGTCACGTCCCCAAACTTATTTAAAAAAACAACAACAACAACATTAAAATACGTGGACTGTACGATGCTCCATGTTTAAGGGATAATTGCCAAAGTTAATGCTATGGCTAAATAAGAAACGGAGGAAAGGAAGCCTCTTGTGTAAAAACGGACGAAAAGGAAAACTAATTAGTCCATTTTGCGCCTGGCTACTTGAGTCTACGAGAGCGTGCAGACGCGCATCCCTCGTGCTAATCTCATGTCGTTGTGCGGTGCTAGGTTGCCTTGAAGCACGTCATTAGCGACAGAGCTAACGCACCGCCTTGTAATCAAAGCTCTCGTGCATGCGAATGCTAAATGTAGTCCTTAATTATAGTCTTTAATGAGGCCGGAGAATTAAGCGGCCTAGCAAATGCAAGTGTGTGCGTTTACAGTGTGTCACTTTCCTGCATGTTTATAATTGATTTATTAGGGAACAGTTTCCAGCCTGTGTGCAAAACATGTCATCACAGTGTTAGCTACAGCAGATCGTACGCTAACTGCAGGATTCGTCTACAGTACAGTGTGTAAGAAGCATCTGTTCACTTTAGACATGAACTACATGTAAATGATCGTCTAGACGCGTGTGTGTTCAGTCTAGGACTGCGTATTTAATTTAGATATGTGTTTGTAGTCTATAACGGTACAGTCTAGGGAGGCATGTTCAATCTAAAATTATTTAATCTAAAACGATTAAGATTGTTTTGGTTATAGTCCCGTACTGCTGGTGTTCAGTCTATATATGTATATATTTAGTCTAGAACTGTATGTTTATTCTGAATCTTTGTGTTTCATCTAAACATGTGCATGTTTAAGCTTTAAACCTGTAGTTGTTTATTTTAAACCTCTATGTGTTTAGTCTAGAAATGTAGGTGTTTATTTTAAACCTCTAGGTGTTTAATCTAGAACTGTAGGTGTTTATTTTAAAACTTTGTTTAGTTTAAACAAGAAGGTGTTTAGTCTAGAACTGTGTATTAAGTCTAAACCTGTAGGTGTTTAATCTAAGCGTGTAAGTGTTTAGTCAAGAACCGTGTTTAGTTTTAAACTGTGGGTGTTTAGTCTAAAGCTGTAGGTGTTTAGTCTAGAACTGTGTGTGTTTAGTCTAAGCCTGTAGGTGTTTAGTCTAGAACTGTGTGTGTTTAGTCTAAGCCTGTAGGTGTTTATTCTAGAACTGTGTGTTTCGTCCAGAATTGTATTTGTTTATTTTAAACCTTCAGGTGTTTAGTCTAGAACAGTAGGTGTTAAGTCTAAACCTGTAGGTGTTTAATCTAAAAATGTGTGTGCTGAAAATATGAGCTACATTTTAAATCACATAATCTGAAGTGGGGCACAGAATTTGGACCGGTTTGTAACCCGATTCTAAGTACTTGTAACATATTGACTTGAGAAACTTGCGCAGGTTCTTGTGAAATATCTTATAGAACTATCATAATGGTTCTGTCTTTGCTCTGATCTACTTTCCTGAAATTGCAAGAGGTCACCTAGGATCATCTCATCTCAGATCTCGGCGGAAACTCCGTCCATAACCGGGAGGGTGAGTGTCAGATGGAGATCGGCGTCACCTCGCTGTTTCAGGATGATCGAAGGGATGAAAGTGGGTCAGACTGAAACCGACGGCACAAACCAACACGCTGTGACTTGCCCTAATTTCGATACACTAAGCCCATCACTCCATGTGCTAATACAGATGACTCTTTAGTAAGACCCAAGGCAAAGACCGTTTATCTCTGACTAGAGCTACAGTACAGCTATAAGCAAGCTCACACACACACATACACACACTGGTATTAAACATACAGGCGATGTCGTTAAGTCATTGCAAGCGTCAGCAAGATGCTTTGAAAAGGCACTGGGGACCATTTGGGGATTTTAGGCTTCAGCTACATTTCATGTCCTTTCATCATCGGCTTTGTTGACGTCCTCAAAGCACAATCAGGAAGTACATTTCCATTACTCCGGAGAGCTGAACTAGATATTATTGGACTGACATGATATACGCGATTCTTACAAGCGGATAAATATTTGAAACAATCCGCAGGCAGATTTCCTCACGTTTCATTTTGGCATGTCAATTTTACTGTCACTTTTGATATTTCTTCAATCCAGCATGCACAAGTGCGCGCACACACACATTTCTGTTTTATCAATGCATGTAGAATTCTTCAATCTGACTGGGCAGAAGGTGCCGGTTAACTAAATGGATAAAAAGTAAGCAATGCTCTTCAAATAATCAATCGTAATGACATGAATGATTCGCAGCTTGACGTGTTACTCCATACTTAATGCTATACATTATACAGTGCAATGATCTGGTATATATAATATATTTCTCTGAGACTGACCATAGACTATTTATTTAACCAAACAAACCAAACATTCGAGAAGACATTATAGACTTTTAAGGCAATCTCTTGAAAAATCATTAGTTATTCAGCTGCCAGTAAAAACACTTGCACAAACTGCCAAAGATGAAGGAGTGTGTGCGTACTGATGATTAAATGGTTATGGTTATGCAGGGAAATAATATATCTGTCACAAATTTTATGGTCTTACAAAGCAAATAAAAAGCTTTCTGGGTGCCATTACTTTTGCACTGATAATGCATTTATGAATATTTAAAATTCGTTAAAAGAAGACTTTTTCAACAGCCTGTGGACATAAAAAATGAAGAAGCCGGCCTTAATTCTCACTAAGTAAAATTTAAAAAATTATATAATTTTATAAATAATTGCAAATATTGCATATAAAGTATATGGATGGGGAGATGGCCATCAGTTCAAACAGTGAACTTAGAAAAAATAAATTAAATATTCTGTAATAATAAACAAAATTTTCTACATTTTCAGGAATCTCCTTCAGGATCAATAAAGTCTCTATCACTTAGAAATTCTATTGTAGATTAAACATTGGAAATAGACTACTGGTCGTTGCATCATCTGAAATTTGAACCTTGGTTGTTAAAATTTACCACATTTTTGAAAATATTTATTGCTTTATTGCCAAAAACTTTTGTTCTCACTTAACTAAAAGTTGAAAGGAGCTTTTGTTTCAAATGATTTGTAAAATGTTTTTTCCTGTCTGCGCTTACAAAATCGGTGCAGCAGAACAAGACTGTTTCATCCGATGAGGCACTTCTCACCGGCTTGTTGCTAGAAAGATCGTCATGGTCGTTACAAATTCAGTGTCATCATGACTAACGTCTCCGTGAGAGGATTTCATTTCCAGTAAAAAAAAAAAAAAGCATGCATAAGTAAGGACGGTCTGTCTGAGCTACCAGACAAGAGGACTAATGAACGCTTCTGTCAAGTCCCACTGAACACTTTCAGCTCTGGGACCGAAAAGGATTTCAGAGGCTGAGAAAATCCGTGCCGCGGTGACTTTTGAATATGTCCTGACAGCCAATTATAAATAAAGCGTCCCGTTCAAAGGGAACTAATGATGAGATTCAGCTGGGTAAAATATGTCGCGGGTTCGGATCGTGGATTACAGGAAAGAGACCTTGAAAGGGGAAATGTTTCACATTTGACCCAGATGCGTCGGGTAGTTAAAAAAGTGTAGTACCTGACTGTGCGTGGCTGTTAGGGTCGTACCACCAAAGGGGACATCTGTGGTACCTTTAGTGTGTATCTTTCATATGGAAATTTGGAGGCAGTGTACCATTCCAAGTCAGGGATGGATTAACTACAGAGCTGATTTGGATGTTGTCCACGTGAAGTTTCCAAGAAACTCAAAGGTTGGAGAAAACTTCACCAAATCTATGATGAGATTCCACTGTACAAGCCTCTCTATAATTCGTTACTATAGAAACAAGCACATTAACATAAACCTGGGACTTGACTGTTGCAGAGAATTCATCAACACCTTTTGTATAACCAGACTCCAGAAATCCAACAGCACTGTGCGTTTTGTAGACGTGAGAGTTAGTGCCGTACTGACGAATGTTTACAGCGGACATGACAGGAGACTTGGCGAGAGTGATGTCATAACCTATAACGGCTTATCGGGTCCTGGGCAGATGCCACCCTCACTCTCTTTCCTTCCTCTAGCAAAGAACTCATTAGCACAGGGAGACAGGAAGGGATGTCACCGCCTTCGGAGACGAATAAAGTAAGTCGGGACAGGCGGAGAACGGAGTGTGGGCGGACCACAGCCGCGGAGCTGAAGGTCCGTGTGCAGGATCGTCAGGTTTAATCGCACTGCGCAGAAACTGCCTGGCCTCTGGGGATTTCCTGTACTTGCTTTGATGTGTGCAATTTGACGGCGAATATGCCAGAGAGAGCTTACCGCGGCCTTGTCCTATTTCACACTATTTTACTTAGGGGTCTGTCCAGAGCATGTGACTTAGGAAATGCAAAAAAATACAAAAAACATGCAGATTATCTCTTAGTGTGTTTAATTAAAGGTAGAAATTCATATTTATCTGATAGCTGGTGGAAAAAAATCATCAGATACACAACGTAGGGAACAAAACACAACACACACAACATACTGTCAGTAATTTGGTAGTGCAGAGTTGCAGCATGTTGTGTTCTTCTTATAGAGCTGCTGCTATTGGAACTAAAGCTACACCTTCTACAGGATCAGAATGTTTACAAAAATGGAATGCATCTCAAAAACAAGTGTTTCTTAATTAATCAATTTACAGTTAATTAAAAACAAAACATACAGTAGTAAGGTGGTAGTAACGCAAAAATCAGCGATATATTTGTTAAAACTGTTGTACTGACATTAACAGTATATGATTATGCATCTCCAAAAACCTGCTCTTGGCTGTAATGTCCATCCATCCAGCAGTTACTCAGAGACTGAGCGTGTTGATAGATGGTCAGCCTGATAGAGAGCCGTCAGTCCCTCGGAGGCGAGGAGGTGAAGTGTAGCACGCTGAGAAACACACGGCCAATCAAAGGCAATCGGAGCCTCGCCGCAGGGGAGCGTGGGTATTCTGATCCAGACAAGTGTGGGAGCTGAGGAAGTGACTCACGAAGGCTTATATGTCTCAAAAACAACAACTGCTAGCTCTAAGAAGGATATTGTGACATGTGCGGGGTGTTTTTATTCAGAAATGTTGCACATATTATGATCTAGGCAAGAGCTTATTAACAGTAGAGTTAAACATTAGAAAGTCATGTTCACAAATATCTGCCTAGGTATAAGTGTATTCTGACCTCATTAATGTTTTCCTTTATCAAAGGTTTCGATTAATTAGGTTGAATGGTTTGATGAAGAAACTGAAACCAATAGAAAATCCTATGCTTGACTCGATTAGCATCAAGCGGCTCTCGTGCACGCAAAATTGCTCAGCTAAATTTCGACTTTTCTGCTATACTCACTTGTTATAACATGCAGCACATGGAACTAGTCTGGTCAATGAATATTAAATCACAACTCTGTACCGAACCTTTTTAAATAAACACACACGTTAGTCAACTTCGTATTTGGAGAACCAAAAGGGCAGGCATTTCTTTATACAGTAAATATGCATACGCATGCATGGAGCGGTAAGGTAAACCCAGGATGCCTTGTCCAAAGATGTGAGCCCCTCTTAATTACTTTTTTTTTAATTCTCTTTTTTTTTTTTTTAAATAATGGTTTTAGACTTTTTATTCTCTGCTGAGTAAGGCTTGAGCTTTTTGAGCGCTTCTGCTATAGGTAGTTGATTAAGACTCAAATTACAAATTCAAGACTTGAATTATCACTCCTCTATGTATTTTTGCCATAGAAAAACTTTGCATATCGAAAGTTTGGCGTCTTTAGAAGAAGGACTTGTGATGGAATTTTTATTTGGGTGGCAAAATGTATTTTGCGTCATCACAAGAATATTGGTTTATGTGATCGTCCAGTTGAGAGACTACTAATAAGTAAAAAAAAAAAAAATGATTATCGGCCAATTTCGATTGGCGGCAGTCATTTAGATAACCTTTAACAAAAACAATGCCTTTACGTTAGTGATCTGCACCACTATAACAAATTTATACCAGTTAAAACCTCTACTGTCTGTTAACATAAAATCAAAACATGACAGGACCTAAAATGAAGCCTTGAGGGATACCAATTGAAAAAATAATCCCATTGATTCATCTAAACCCACTTTACATACTGGAACTATTTACTGTGCATGCTAAAGCATCTTTAAAAATCCCTTATAATCTGTTCTTAAATTACCTGATTCAGAAAATTAAAACAATTAACCTTAAAGTTTGTCATGGTTGTGTAGCAACGTCAGGTCTACTAAAAGATCTGATCATGTTTATAGATTGTAGTGAACATGAAGGTGCTTGTTGTTTGAACAGTGATTGATTTGTAGGAGAAAGTGTCTGGGTTCGGAGTTCTTTTTTAGGTCGATTTTGTCCAAGTTACACGAGTGCATAAAGTATACTGTACATGCTGAGTGTTGGTCTAATAGAGTAATGTATGTAAGATGATGGTGTCTACTGTAACCCAAGTATCTCCCCAAATCTTTTGGTTGTCTTTGGGACATCACTTCATTTTGTGAAGTTTATTGCAGTTTCGTTTGAATTGATGCACTAAATATCAAGAAAATCTCCAATCATTAACTGTCTGATCTTAAACACTGTTGCTAAAACCAACACCACAGTAAAAATTTTATTAAACTGGAGGACAAAAAAGCCCACAAGAATTCTATTCTGACCGTTCTTATTTATTTTACACAGCTGCTAATCAGATATAGATCTATTTTGGGACTACATGAAACTGGCTTGGTTGTGATTTTAAAAAGGTCGAATTTTTCACCTATAGTGTCAGCCCGATGATCTTCTCTCTCAGACCACCTCTCCCAAGGGAACAACCAGGAAATGTGCATCACTGTGCGTAAGAAAGTTATGTGAAATTTATGACAGCTTAGAGAGCAGATCTCAGGGGTGCAGGGACTTGCAGTCCCACATCAATCATAGCAACAAGTCCCTCTGGTGTCTGTTAGCTAAGGCCAGCGGAAGGGGTGGATAGCACTTTCCTACTGAATATTGTATAAGCAGCAGGCATGGCATAACTCTGAGTAAGCAAATGATCGTCTTTGCCGTTCCTGGTTAGTAGTTGTCACCTTGATAGGATAAAATAAAATAAATGGTAGTGGTACAATGGTCTACTGGTTAGTATTGTCAATTGCGCCTCCAGGGTCAGGGGTTCGATTCCCACCCTGGGTCTGTGGATGGTGTTTGCATGTTCTCCCCGTGTTTGGTGGGTTTCCTCTGAGTTCTCCTGTTTCTTCCCACAGTCCAAAGACATGCAGATTATATTAATTTGCTTTCTTAAATTGAGTGTGTGTATGTGTGTGTGCCCTGTGATGGACTGTTTCCCAAGTCTCCTAGGATAGGCTCTAGGCCCCCCTGTATAGAGGATAAAGTGAGCCTGTATTGTGGATAAAATGGTTCAGACTTTAATGATGATTATGATAATGATAAGTGAGTGTATGCTTTGTATACTGTACACAGTATTTGCAGAATGAAGCTAATATTAGCTAAATAATGTTATTACCATCATCTGGGTTTGGTGTACTGAATAGACGGGGCAGGACACAATTCTTCTGGAGAATTAGCAATTACAGTCAGGTATGGGTTGTAATTAATCATTCATAAAGGGCAATTGAATTACTCGACAATTAGTCACAGTGAGCAACATGCTAATACTGGTTTCATTGTCGTCAATAACTGGATGTACTTTTGATATTATATATATACTCCCCCCCCTCAAAATTCCTCTCCCCAAGCCTGTTTTTCTCAGGTGTACCACATGTCCTCTTCTTCCTTCCAGTGTCTTTCTCAACCGATTATAACATTAGAAACATTAAGGTTGTAGACTTCATTTAGTCACCTAATACAGTCATGTAACCCAAATACCCCTGATAAATCCAGTCTGATCTCGAGAATTAATCATGTGATATGGATTCCATTCAATGCGCTCGGTCCTCTGCTATTATCTCATACCGTAAGAAATGAGATTAGATGGTACGAGCCGCGTCCCAGTGCGTCTTTCTTTCTTTAAAATGATAGATATTGATGTTGGTGTAAGAGTTGAGGCAGTATACGTGATCATCAATCTGAATGATATCAATCACTACACAGAGCCAATTCAATAAGAAGACTTGACTGCGTATCCATCTACTGTAGATCAGGACACTTACCAGATTGGATGGCGTTCGCCACTCGTATTAAAAAATGGGTTTTAAAAAGTTGCAACAATGAAAAGCAATGCTTAAAAGTTGAGAGCAAGTTGAAGTGCGTGTGAGTTAAAACGGGGAAAGATTTAGTTTGGTCGATTTTAAAATCAGTTTATGGAATCTGATTGATCAGAGCATGTCAAAGTTTGATTAAAAGAAAGAAAGAAAAAAAACTACCACTGATTTACTGCAACTAAATTTGTCAGATGAAATAAGATATCGTAGGGTTAAAAATGGAGATTGAGCTTGACACCTGCGAGGAGCATCTTCAGTAAACCTCGTTTACTCTGTCCTAGCGGAGAGGTAGCCTGTTATTATCTCTCCATTGTCTTGTGAAAAATGGATTCATTTCCAGCCATTAAGGATCCACTTGGGGGAAAAACTGAGTTTCTTGAGACACAAACCGTTTTGGACAAAGGTCCTTCATCATCAGTTTTTTTTTCTTCTTTTTATCTGAAGGATTTCTGTCCTGCAGGTTTAGAGAGACCCTCTCAGCTTGCGAACTTGCGAACTTGCACTCTTCTGATGAAGAGCTTTTAAATGACACAGTGGTAGATCTGTGTCCTGTCCATCTCAATCACAGCAGCGTTGGCCAATCTACTGTAGAGCTCATGTAGAATCATGTGGAAGAGGGTGGATAGCGCATTCTGGTGAGTGTGTTACACTGCCCTGTGATACAGCATGTGGAGCAGATGCAAAAGTTGGCTTCATGTGTTAGCTAGTATGTCTAGGTCTAGGTCTTTAAAAAATTTTTTTTTTTTTTTCGCTTACATACCTCCAAACGTTCCATGGTCTTTCCTCATTTTTTTTCTTTTCTACACTGTAAAATCGCTCGTCATCGGTTCGTAATAAACATTGTTCTAATGTCATTTCATCACCAATGTAACACCAAAAGTGTCGCAACATCTGTAATGTTACCAAATGAATATCAACACAATGTGTGTTAATTACAGTGGAACCTTGGCACACAATTGTTGTGGTGAAATTTTGTATTGCAAAACACATTTTCTCATAGGAAATAATGTAAATGCAGATAATCCGTTCCCACCCAAAAATATTACCAATTTCCAACACTATAATCATACATTTTGCATATAAAAACAACCAAAACATTTAGAAAAGACATGGAGATGAAGTAAAATATGAAATAAATAGACATTAAACCTCACTTAACCTTAATATATAATTCCTCTTGGCATCGGCTGCTTTAAAAACTAAAATGAATGCGGCTCCCTTTATTTCTTGCTACTGTCTTTGCTAGCATTCTTAAGACTCATGACGCTGTATCTTGACAAAATTTTGCGTAAAATGCTAAAAAAACAACAACACAGAAACAATATTTAAACTCACTTTCCACTGACGCAAACAAGTATTAAACGGCTTTTGGACGTACATGCAACTTAGCCGACCTTCCGTTTGGCTTAGTTCACTCTGTCGCGTGCTGAAATTGCTTTGTACTCTGAGCCAAATTTCTAGCGAAATCTCTGTTCTTTGTGCAGAGGTACCGCTGTACAACATTAAAAAAACATTTAAAGAAGTTGAAATGCATGAAAGGGTTACCACTAAAAATAAAAACATATCCAAGACTCTGTTCTTTTGAGTAGAATATTTTACTTTCTTTCTCCAGGATGTAACCCAAAGCAGAAATCTTGTAAATGGGTTAATAAGGCCTTCGTCTCCTTGAAGGACATAATGATGTGTGTTTTCGCTGAAGCAGTGCTGTACTGACCTGATATACTTTTCTGTGCCTCTGTGATAAATGACTCGCTGATGTACTGAAACAGAGATCCGTGTCTCTTTTTTTTCTGAGGAGAGTATTTTTTTTTCTATCAAGGTATCCTTGAGATAACGTGTCGCGAGTGTTCTCACAGTCCCACAACGTGCTAACATACAACACTTGACCTCCTTCTTCCAGTGTAATTTAAACATTTATTCATTAAATTCAATCATTTATCTTCAGTAACTGGGCTATCCTCGTCCAGGTCACTACATGCAGGGAGAAGCAATTTATTTCTTTGCTGTAAAAGTTAAGAGAAATGATGATGTAATATATTTTTTTTAATGTGTAAGTTGTGGACATTGAATAAAAAAAAATCTGTATATAAAGGACTCAGATGGCAAAAAGATAACGTCTTAGAAGTCTGTACAAGATCATTTTGATGATGATGATGATGATGATCATTAAACTTGAGTCTAAGGGAAGTAAATAAACTAAATAAATAGAAGAATAAATTATTTACTAAAGCGGTGAGCAGAAAAGCATTGCACAGCATATCAATACAGATCAGCTGCAAAAACAGGGTTGGACATCTGTTAACCGAGAACAGGAATACTTGGGAAAAATGGGACAAAGGACAAGGTGGGAAGAAATGTCACCCGGTCTAATGGACTTCAATTTCTGCGAGAATTTATGGATCCAACTTGCCAACAGTTCAAGCTGGTGGTGATGCTCATGTAATAGCATGTTGGATACCATAATATACAATATCTCACAAAAGTAAGTACACCCTCAAATTTTAGCAATCACTTTATTATACTGTACAGTATGTTCTGAAGGGACAATACTATCGTCAATGTTTAGTACAGTTTGTATATCAGTACGGATTTACTGCCCTTTAACAATAACCCAACATGCAGACTTTATTGTCTAAAAAACCATCAATGAAAATGAGTAGTGTTAATATTCTGTGTGAGCACCGTTTTTATCTAGCACGGCCTCAATCCTCCTGGGCCTGGACTTCACCAGAGCTGCACATGTTGTTGCTGGGATCCTCTTCCACTCCTCCATAATGACATCGCGAATCTGCTGGATGTCGGACACACGGCGCTTCGCCACATTCCACTTGAGGACGCCTCACAGGTGCTCAATAAGGTTCAGGTCTGGAGACGTACTCGGCCACTGACAAACACATGAACATGATGAATAGGACACGTGACTTTGCATGGTTAATGATGTACAGCTGTTTTAACTTAGAGTGTACTCACAGATTTGACTGAGTTATTTTCATAGTACTGTTATATAAACTGCACATTGACTATTCGGAAGTATATCCAAGTTTAATACTTATAGTATTACAGTATCTTTGAGAAGATATACTGATATATTTGTTAAGATTAGTGGGGTGTACTTACTTTTGTGAATGGGTGTAAATCGTGTTATCTGAGTATTGTTGCATTGTAACGCGGATCCCTTAGTGAGCACAATCGGCCCATGTTCTAATGTCATAAAGGAATCTCAAACTGGTTCCATGAATCCAGTAGAGCAACTTTGGTACATGGTAAGACGTTCAGCGATTAGGTGATGCGATCCCGTCAACATGGACTAGAATCTCGAATGCATGTTTCCTGCACCTCGTGAAAACCAAACCAAGGTTGTTTTTACGTGCTAGCTTGTTGCTAAAATCACTTCTCGTGCTTGTGCAAGAAAAGGCAGTTATTCGTCGGCCTACACTTTAATCCACGGGTATGTTCTGTCATACAGCACAACAATAAAGAAATATTCAGATCATGATGACCCCGATTGGCCTTCAATACGTATCACACGTCAGCGCGCTCAGAAAAAGTGCGTCCTTGTGACGCCCTCGCGGCTAATTTCTAATGAACCTTGTTTGCTCTCGGCTGCCGCCCGCTTAACCTGTCATTATCTGTTGGTCATAGAAATATGAATTTATTTTAAGCTTCTAGAGACTCTCGTGGGAATAAGGGCAGAAATAATGAAGGCTTTTTAATGTCGTCGGTGTAATCGGCTTGATCCCTGGCTCGCCTCCAGCGAGCCCACAGCATTACCCATGAATTAAGTATAAATCACTTCAAATTTATGAGCTGGAGCTTAAAACCAGCCAGTTCAGACTCAGGAGCTGTAATGATCATAAGGAGGACAAAGGAAATACTGTACAAGAACCATTTTCACATGATCGGATCTCCCAAAGGGGACAAATGTAAATACACTAAAAGGGGATGTAGAGTTACTGTTCGAACAAAGAGCGTGATTATTATTATTATTATTATTATTATTCCTATCCACTAACAGCTCATAATCAATAATTCATTCCTGCCCATGTTTTATTTGCCTACTTTTTATACATTTATTGTATATTTAAATGTAATGGTGTGGAACGTCCACAGATCAGGTTAGCTCCTCGGTAGTCATCATTTATCTTATAGCAGTATTGCTGGACGTGAAAAAAGAAAAAAAATGCTAAATGTTTAATAACGTTAAATGAATTAAACATCTCCATTGTGAAAATTTGTCAATATCAACCTTTGTTTGTTTTTTTCTCTTTATTGATTTATAATAAAGAGAAAAAACAAGAGCTGAGTTGTTTCTTAAGAAACAATAATGGACCAGAACAAATAAACTAAGAAAAATTATGTTATTTGTCACATGTACAGTACTTTACAGCACTGTTTTTCACATATCTCTGTTAGGTAGCTAGGGTAAGAGCGCAGGGTCAAGCCCGGCGGGCTCGAACCCCTGACCTTCCGATCAGTAACCCACAGTACTAATCATTCATATAGACCACATTTATATAAAACTGCGATCTGAATTACAGCCAATCACAAGCCAGAATCCTCCAAGGCTGTGGCTGATTTTTTTACATTTACTTATTTATTTATTTATTTATTTTTTTACATTTTCATTCTCTAAGTGCACTGTGATCTGCGGGTAAATGAAGATAAATACGGAGTCACAGCCAGGGCAGGTGAAACCTCATTAGGCTTTGTGTAATTAGATAAATCGTTACGGTCACTCTGTAATTACGTAATAATGAGAGTGACATAAATCACGACTTAGCAAAGGATAATAAAGGTTTAATGGAAGGTTTTGTTTCTGCATGAAGTTCCGAAACTAAAAAATTCAGGACAATGAACAATGCAAATTGCAGAAACGTTTTTTTTTCTTGTCTGTAACAAGATCAATTTCCGAGTGGAAAAGACTTAATATTGTTAACGATAGCTAGAGCTAGCTGGAACGAAATGATTGCTTTCGATTTTACCTCGTAACAACTTTCAAAATTGGAATACCTGTAAAATCCTTATTGTTTTACAGACCATGAAATACTGAATAGTCTTTAACGAGAGTCTTACGAACAAAGGGAAATTATACATCATTTTGTTGATGTATTTATCGGTATCATGTTTGTAGCCATCACCTGAGTCTGGAGGTCTTCCTGTGCTGCCGTCCTGTCTGTGGCTTTGAAATGAGCATCGACTTGTTGAAGAACATTAAGAGCAGAATAAATGAATTCTGGTCAACATTAAATTTTTTGTGGTCAAAAGCAGTTCTTATCAGACGTCGTCGGATGCAAATTTACCACTAATCGGATTTTCAGATGTTGACGCCGTCTGTCCTCGGCATGCTCGCCTCGTCCCTCTCTCTCGCTCTCTCTCTCTCTCGGACAGCTAATTGGATGCCAAACAATTTCAAGGCACGGCGAGAGACGCGCTTCGGAATGGAAACGTATTGATTTTTCTTCAAGTCTTTGCTAACTCTGTCTCGTTCTCTCTCTCTCTCTCTCTCTTTCTTTCTCTCCCTCACTCTCTCTGCATTTCTTTTTCAATTGACAGAGGCTTACTTTTTGTCCTCTTTTGCACTCAGGCGCGCTTCAATCGATACCAATTGAGATCGGTTTTGTCCGAGCGTCCCTTGCTCGAGCCGGGCCCGTCCCGAAAGTCTCACCGGTCATCAATCTTGGCGTGTAAGCGTCACGTTGAGTAACTTTAGAGGGCTTGATGTTATCAAAATAAGCTGCGCTGCACTTCTGCTGGCCTCCCTGACGCGAGCATGATGGATTTCTGCAACTGAATCATGGAATGGGATGGGACTTATTTCATATTTGCTTGAACATTTGAACGGTGTGCTGAGTCTGATCGACGAAAGCAAACTTTCTAAATTAGGCAACTAAGCAGAAACGGTGATAGGTAAAAAGCAAAAAAAAACTAAAGTTTCTGACAGTAACGTACGTCAAGGTATAAAGTCTAAACTATAATGAAAGCTGCCTTACTGCAATATGTTATCATTTGAAGTCGCTTCCATCTGGCTGTTTTTAGATTTTCCCAAGGGTTGAAGGAAAAAAATTTTCTAGGGAAAGGCTGTCTGTCATGTTAATCAGTCGAGTTGATAAAAAAATGCCATAAATGTAAATGAACGAATGAGTGTGTGTGTGTGTGTGATCTTAGGTTATGGTTTGTAAAATAAAGGAAAATTCATATTCCTCAAAAAGCGAGTCAGGAATTTATGATTTCGCGTTTTCTTTCCATGATGCTTATCCGTACCCTTGCATGGTGTTGGCTGACAAACGTTTCTCACTGAAACCAATTCGGCAGCTGTGGGGCGAGATCCGTCTCGTGCCGTCTTTGTTAGAGCTGACAGACAAGTGGAGATCTTTCAACAGTGATGACACGGAAACGCAACTCACCACAAGCTTCAGGCAAGAACTCACACGGCTAGTCAAGCAGACGCTCACGTGCACCGCAGCGATCACATTGATGCTGAGGAGCTTGGATAAGAACATTTCCCTCAGCTTGCTTTGTTGAGTTAAATTCTGTAGTGTTGCAGCAGCATAAAGATCTCAGGCCTTAATTACCGTTTTAATAGGCACGCCTTCATTCTTCTGCTTTTAATAAATAATACACAATGCGTACTAACATTCTAAATGGACTCACCATTCCCTTTTACACTACTGTTCTACTGTATTAATGTGTTGATTATTTGTCATGTACTGTATATACAGCTACATGAGCCCGACTAAAAATGAAAAGCACAAAGTATACACAAATGCGCATTTATAGTATTTATAAACCAAACATGCTTAAGATTTGTTTTTATTGCAAAGTCATAAAAATTTGTGATGTGTGTTGATCTGGGAAAACACGTCAGATATTTCTGGCAAAAACAAAGGAAATATCAGCCAAAAGTTGTGTATAAACAGGCTAGGTTGAGATACATCAGTGTGTGACGCCAGTGAGATACGTACGGTTGTGTGAGCAGCAGTTTGAAAATATCTGGACAGATGGTGTCTCCCTGGTCTTTGCCCTCCTTAATGGAGAGATGGGTGGGAATTGGATGTGAATAAATTAGGGAGGAAATCTGGGAAATCGACCAAAAAATAAAAATAAATACCAGTCAACTAAACTTATTAGCCAGCGTTAGTTAATGTGTTCAGGGATTTACTGTGCTGTGCAAAAGTTTTGGGTCGACTCTCATTTCTTCATTTTCAATTAAATTAAATTCAACGATGTGGATTAAATTAATGAAATGGGAACAAATGTTTTACTGCAGTGACAGACTGCAAAGTGCCTGGAGAACTATTCCTGAAGACTACGTTACAGGCTGCTTGGAAACAAAATATGAAAAAAATGGGATTAGGGGGTCATGACTTGCCTCCAGCTAGGCTCCTACACACAATAGTCACCACACCACCAACACCCCAACGCAATCCTAATAAGTTTTGAACATAATAAATAATTGACAACAGGTTTGTTGATCCGGGTCGATTTTACAGGCCGTCCTGGAAATCTCCTCCGTTAGCGATATCGGACAGCGACGGCGGCCCCTAAATGGTTTTTGACGTCTCTTCAAGGTAACGTTTTCTGCATCAGCACAATCTGATCCCGCAGTCGACTTGATTCTGTCACTTCATTTCACAGCTTAATGAGCGCGCGATGTTAATCCACTGACTCGACAGCATTCGACGGCTGCTATCGATCATTCGGCTTCAATAAACGTCCCAACCTGCGGCTAAATACAACGGCTGCACTGCGACAAAACATACAATGCTATACAGTACCAGTACAAAGGAACACAACAGGAAGAAATCAATTCTATTCTGAGCTTTAGTATAGAGAAAGGTTAAAAAAAAGCAGATTTTTCCTTTTTTGCTAGTTATACAAACAAGAGGTTACTTTTGTGAGCGGTACATACATGTTTAAGTGTTTTAAGTGACAAAAGTTTTTGGCCAAACCTGCAATGACATCATATTCATATACATATACTTCAATATGAATTCTGTCCCCCTTTTGTAGCTATACCAGCTTCTTCTCTTCTTGGAAGGCCGTACACAAGATTTTGAAGTGTATCTATGGGAATTTGTGTGCATTCAATGTGTAGATTATTTATGAGGTCAGGCACTGATGTTGGGCGAGAAGGCCTGACTCACAATCTCCGTTCCAGTTCATCCCGAAGGTGCTCGATGGCGCCGAGGTCAGGGCTCTGTGTTTGGGCCGAGTTCTTCCACACTGAACTCATCAAACCATGTCTTTATAGTCCTTGCTTTGTGTGCTGGGACACAGTGAATAGGATTTCAGGAATAGAAAAGGGCCTCCCCCAAATTGTTACCACAGTTAAAAAGCATAGCATTGTCCAAGACGTCTTGGTATAAAGCTGAAGCATTAAGATTGTCCTTTACTGGGGATAGGGGGCCTGATTGATTGGAACACCTGAAGTCAATAATTAACAGGTTTGGCCCAATATTTTTTTCTCCATAAAGTGTAGCAAACATGCTTAAGGCTAAGCTTCATGAGGGAGCCGGGCTCTGCTAGTTTAGCTCCACAATGCTAGCTACTGTAACTACATTTAAAAATACATGCCATGTTGTACATAAATATTAGTGGGAAAAAAAGAATTAATAATAAATCCCTTTTTTCTCAGATTACTGAACATTCTTTGCACTTACTTTGGACCATCCCAGGCTGGCTAGCACTGAGTTAGCATGAACACATGTCGAATCCTAAAAAGAACTGGAAGCATTTCTGGCGTGCATGAAAACAGATTGCAAGCCGTGACACAGAAAAACACACCGTGAACTTTCTTAAACCTGCGAACAGTGCGATTAGTGGATTTAAAATCTAATTTAATAAGTAATACCCCTTGTGAATCAGCGGTATTGATTTAGAATGGCTAGAACTCTGGGGCATTTAGCAAATTACAAAATCACATAAACACTGTAAAAATGTGCCAGCGACGAGGCGGGGAGGTTAATAGAGATGTTGAGCAGTGTATTAGGAACCTGAGATGCTGGAGGGAAAAAAGATGCCAGAGAAACCATGCCAGACAGGGGTGTTAGGGTCGCATTCTTACACTACATTAGGCTTAGATGTGGAACGAGGCTGCAGGTAGAAGACGTTTTTTTTTTTTTTTTTTGTCTGTTTGTTTGGTTTTGGTTTTTGGGCAAGTTTTTTTTTTTTTTTTTTTTTAATCCTCAGGCGGCAAGATATTAGTAATAAAAAGAAAATTTTTGCAACGTAACCAATGTCATCTTACCGACCTGTAGCTTATGCTGCATTACATTCACCTGCAATACACCCTCAGGAAAGTGTGCTATCTACCCTCTTCCACATACACACAAGCTTACAGAGATATCAATTAAATTTTATGGATATTGTCGCAAAGCAGCTTTACAGAATAAAAAAAAAATGGAAAGGTGTAAAAAAATGTGTATGAATCTAAATGATCAGATTGTCCCTGATAATGCCAAGTGACGGGGCTGAGGGAGAAACTCCCTTAGATGGCAGTAGGAAGAAACCTTGAGAGGAACCAGACTCAACAGGGAACCCATCCTCATGGGGTGATAACGGATAGCAGGGATTGATCTGCACTCATACTGTGTGTTAGAAAGTTAGAAGTTCAGTATAACAGGAGATGTGTTTAAGTGAATATGGAGTCTAGTTCGATTTCATGCTCCGCCACCAGCACCACCATCTAATCTCTGCCTATTTCTCTTTCCTGTTTCCTTCGCACATCTACAATATGTGGTGTAGAAATATCCAGCGGAATAATGTTAAGCTGTACACCATGATAATATTGCTCCTTATTCATACCTAAGAAAAATGCAAAGACAAGCCCTTGACTTTGCACTTTTCTGCCTGTCCACGCCTACTGTACATTTATCAGAAAGTATTACCCAGCTTTAGATCTTGGCCATGACATCCTAAATGCCCATAGCGGTGATGCTAAACATTACATCACTGCAGATGGGAAGCTGTTAAACCGATGTTCTGCTAATGCCCATCCATCAGCGTGTTTTATACCACTTCCTTTCTCTCCAAGGACGTCCAGCTGATTAAATATTCAAATCGAAGAGGACCAATGGCGCCAAGTCAAAAAGAAACCAAAAAAAGAAGGAAAAAAATCTTCTTAGGATGAGGGTTATTTAGAGTAATGAAACATGACCCCATACATACATGTACACTTTTCCAGCATCAGCAGCTCCATTTGGCTAATTGCACATTGAAAGCACAATCACTCAGACGGCTGAAACCGGATTGATGTAAACATGGCAGGCTTAATCAGCGAAGTGGATAAACTGGGATTCATGACTTTTAACGCCAAAGATTGGACCAAAGAGTTTAATTGTGATTTATAACATCTTATACATTTCTTTGCTGGCATGCTAATCATTTTCATTTTCGTGGTTAAAATCTTCGTTCAATAAAAACTCGTTTCCATTCGGTAAAAACAAATCTCTACACATCTGCAGGAGTGGTTAAATGTGTTGATTATTTGTCACCTGGTTCTAGCCAGAGGATTATCGCACAAACACCCCGACCTGAAATCACACAAATTGCTCCAATAAAACATCCAAGCCTTGTGAAGAACGAGCCCAAAGTGTCGTGGGAGCAAAGTGAAGCTCAATTGAATTTCACATTTAATAATCAGGCTGGAAGGCAGCGACAGCTCTCAGAGGAGAGACCGCTCGCCGTGATGAATCTGCACCTCGGCCGCTCGCATCAATCCTGCGTAATGTACGAGAGCTACTCAGGCTACGCTAAGACAGCTTGATGAAATGCTCAATCAATTGGTTTTTTTGGGGGTTTTGTTTTCACCTGCCAGGATGTAGAGCGCACATGGTCTCACTCGGCAGGGTTTTAACCAAAACCTGTTGGAAACTTCAATTATACGATAATTCCTCGCTCGGATCTAAAAGTGAGACGATATGTTTAGAAGCTTTTTGGTCAAAACTGGTACTTACTGAATCGAAGAAATCGCTGAGAAAACACAATCAGTGTAATGAAAACATGGACTAGCTGACATTCATTGAAGATTGAAGAAGTAAGAAAAACAGGTTTTTTAACATATAACAATGTCTTAGAAAACATAAAAACAAGGTAGATGTATGTAATATACATATATATATATACTCAGCAAAAAAGGAACGTCCCTTTTTCAGGACTGTGTATTACAAATCCAAATAACTTTACAGATCTTCATTGTAAAGGGTTTAAACAATGTTTTCCATGCATGTTCAATTAACCATAATCAATTAATTAACATGCACCTGTGGAATGGTCGTTAAGACCTTAACAGCTTACAGAAAGTAGGCATTTAAGGTCACAGTTCTAAAAACGCAGGACACTAAAGAGACTCGTCTACCGACTGTGAAAAACACCCACAGAAAGATGCCCAGGGTCCCTGCTCATCTGCGTGAACGTGCATTAGGCATGCTGCAGGGAGGCATGAGGACCGCTGATGTGGCTAGGGTGATAAATCGCCATGTCCGCACCGTGAGACGCCTAAGATGGCGCTACAGGGAGACAGGAAGGACAGCTGATCATCCTCGCGGTGGAAGACCACGTGTAACAACACCTGCACAGGATCGGTACATCCGAATATCACACCTGCGTGACAGGTACAGGATGTCACGACAACTGGCCGAGTCACACCAGGAACACACAATCCCTCCATCAGTGCTCAGACTGTCCGCAATAGGCAGTCCATGAGGAGGAGATGCACTGCAGTACTTCAAGCAGCTGGTGGCCACACCAGATACTGACTGGTACTTTTGATTTTGAACCTCCCTTCATTCAGGGACACATTGGGAAACATTTTTAGTTTATGTCTTATGGTGTTGACTCTTTTAGTGTTCATACAAATATTTACACATTAAGTTTACTGAAAGTTAAAAGTCAGAGGGCGTTTCTTTTTTTGCTAAGTATATATATATATATTAGAGTACATATTTTTGGGGGGATTCTTTTCCAAAATCTATTAGGTTTTAGATATTTGCATATCAAGTTAGCACGTTTGACCAACTGCTTACTGAATAGGCTAATTAGCTCTTTAATTAGCAGAGAGAGAAGAACATCGAACATAAATCATATGCATTACATTTTTCACAATGTGAATCTAGTCACAGCGGTTTTAAGCAAAAGTGTAAGCACATGTGCAAACTTAGCCACCAAAGAAGTGTGTAATGCGGTTAAGTAATAATCATTACAGCAGTACCTCAACATACAAACAACCCGTCTTGTGAATTTTCGCCTGAAAACTAAAATCTTTTGGCATACGGAACAATCTCAGTACTGTATACTTGTGGTTGTGCGTACTGTACTGTATGTTAGGAAGCCAGTCGAAATGTGATTGCTTCAGTGAAAAGCCAAGCAAGGCAAGTTAACATGTTTATTGTGTGTTCTAATTTTTTGCATTTTGTGCAAGATTTAGTGAAGACATACTATAGGACATGGGTACCAGTAATGTTATCAAGAACGGTAGCAAGAAGAAAACTCAGCCACTTTCTATTTGGTTTTTAAAGCAGTCAATGCCAAGAGGAAATAAACAAGGTTAAGTGAAGTTTAATGTCTATTTATTTTATATTTTACTAAATGTACATATCTTTTCTAAATGTTTCGATTGTTTTATATGCCAAAAATATGATTATAGTGTTGGAACTTGGTAATATTGGTAATATATTTGTTTGGCTGGAGTGGATTATCTGCATATACATTATTTCCTTTGGGACAATGCATTTCACAGTACAGTGGAACCTTGGATTAGAAGTATAATTTGTTTCGGAAGCAGGCTCGTATTCCAAAACACTCATAAACCAAAAAGAATTTTCCCATAAAAAATAATGGAAACTCAAATTATTCGTTCTACAGCCCAAAAAAATGAATACATAAAAATAATGAATACAAAATATAAAGTAAAAATAAATCCCGACAGGTAAGTGTTACCGTTTATGCACGCAGGCGCTGGGTGTGTGTGTGTGTGTGTGTGTGTGTCGGTTGTTATGTGTGTGTGTCGGTTGTTATGTCTGTGTGTGCGCGCGCGCGTAATTTGACACCGTGCCGGTTCACAAACACACACACACATACACACACACACACAAACTAAAGGCGAGAGAAAGTGTGTGTGTGTGAACCAGCACGGTGTCAAATTATGGATTATGAGAAAATGGATTTTTAACCTTCTAATGAGACTTTCTTTTGCTTTACACGCGCGCACACACGTGTGTTATAAGAAACAGTACACACGCACTGTACACACATGCTTACAAACACAAAATAAAAGATGTTTTACACACACACACACAAACATGGTCAAAGTGTTATAATAAACAGTACACGCGTGCACTGTTGATTATACCAGAGAGAGACGCACACTAAGACCCAGCAAGAGAGTCGATTACCCACAATTCCGCAGCGCAGTTGTGAGCATGTGACACTCGGCATCAAAACAAGAAGAGCATGCGTGATACATGATACTCGGTACTCGTAAACTAAGACTTGCTCGTTTTTCAAGTCAAAATTTGTTAAAAGTCTTTGATTGTTTTGCGGAACACAAGCAAACCACTTTACCCGCAATCCGAGGTTCTGCTGTACTTGAAAAAGTTTGATATTGTAAGGTCTACGTACAAGACGTCTCTCTTCAATCCTACTCGGAAAGTTCACTTCTTTGCCAAAAAAGTAAAAAAAAAAAATTAAAGCTATATTTTGTGATTTATTGCCCTTATTCAGAGCAACTTACATTTTTATCTCATTATACATCTGAGCAATTAAGGGTAAAAGGCCTTGCTCAAGGGCCCAACAGTGGCAACGTGGTGGTAGTGGTGCTGGGGTTAGAACTGGGTTTTTGAAATGGCAGTTGTGATTATTAGTTGGAATGATCTTTGATTTACGCCAGACTGCTTGTCTTGAGCAAATATGAATATGAATGTGTATAAATATCTGACACTAACCAGGAGTGATTTATAGAGTTTAAGGTTTGTGTTATATTGGCACCATCATATAAATGACTTCACATTAAACGGTGTGTACAGTACCGATGAATTTGCAAAAACGTTTTCAGCGACTTCTCATGTTGTTATTTTTTTTGTGTGTGCGCGCTGGCTAATGTGTTTTGAGAGCTTATCCATAAAATATGAGTTGCGACCAGGTTTCAGCCGGGTTTGTGCGGCGCCGCGCGCTGATTTATGAGTGTTCTCACCCAAGTGCTGTTGTAAAGTCAATGCATGCAAATCAAATCTATAAACAGCACTCAGCCACCGCACATAAAACAGCCCAGATTATCGGAGCTTTTCCAGCTGCACGCTTCGTAAGACCTGACGAAAAGACGTGAAGCCATGGCACGCATGCCAAGCTGTTCATTTTATTACGTGCACCAGTCAGGGTGTGTCATTTCTGTACACTGATTAAACTCTAGTAATTGGTGTAATCACTGGATGAAATAATATTAACTTTTTCTGTTTTTTTTTTTAATGTTCATGTGGGTTTCTGAGTAGGATAATTAACATTTTCTAGTTTCCAGCTCCCACAGGCAGCATTTGTCATCTTTTAAAAGCACGTAACAGCTTCTCGTGGTGCCATATCTGAAGCTATGCCGTGCAATTAGCACTGAATTCTTGAGTTTTAGTAAATGAAGAGATTTACATAAATGTCTTAAGCACACTGATATGAGAATTAGCACAAAGCGAGCTGTATAAAAGGTGTAAATCATAGCTGATAAATGGGCAGAGGAGTTCTTCAAGGGGAAAAAAATTTTTTTTTAGTATCTGGTTTAAAACATTAGAAGCTCTACGAATCCCAAACTTTATTACTTAAAGAGAATGTTCATGGCTAAAAAGCTAATCAGCTAATAAGAACAGCACAGCTTATACTGTACAAATGAATTTTTAAGCTCATTTTTCCAATTCAACCAACATATTAGTGATATTAAACTCGTGCCATGAATGCAGGCTGATTTAACAGTTTTAAGCTGTTTTTTTTTTTTTTGTAGAAGGTGGATTTATAGAGTTTTGCAAAATAAAACAAAAAAAGAAAACACTTATTTGATTAAACGAGTTCGACATAACACTTTGGCGTTTATGCTTTTTAACACTCTTGCGACTCACTATTAACTATAAGTTCGTAATATGTTTAGTTTGTTGCGCTTTTCTCGAAGCGCCGTAACGGATTTATCTCATTTTGCACTGAAACCCTTCACGTATAAGCATAGCCTCTATTACATGTGCTTGTCCTTGCTGTGCTTCACTGAACTCTTATCACAGCTCAATAGGCAACCTCGGGTACTGAGCAAACTCTTTACTCTGCTCTAATCGTGCTCCAACAGCTGTTCAAACACGGTATAGGTGTTGAGCAAATGGCAGTGTGTTGAACAACGCGGGACGAGGTGACTGACAGCCGAATCCACAACTAATTAGAGCAGCTGGCTTCTGAGCCTGACAGTTTGACAGGACTTTTCGAAAAAGAGCCTGCTGCATGTAAATGGGCTGTTTTTGCACCTAACTGTATTTAGATAAGAGAGAAAGAAAGTGTGTGTGTGCGTGTGTGTGTGTTGAAAAGGATGGCTGTGAAATGAGAAAAATCCCATGCAGTAATTAGATGTGTGGATTAAAAGAGCGACAGACCAGCTGATTTGAAACATTTGAGACTCCTGTATACAGAAAACAGACCAACTTGGCTTTAACGAGGATGAATTACAGATGGAATATGTGTTATTAGCAGCCCAAATTTTTGATGTGAAAAAAAAAAAATAAGTTGAGCGGTGCATTTTAAAAGGATTATAAATAGCCCTCTGAGCAGGGGAATAAGTCTCATCTACTGTATGATGATAATTCAAGGTCGTGATGATGGTGGTGGGGAAATGCACAAGGCCAGCATTAATCAGCAAAATCTAGCAACAAACATCTTTTACCTGCGTGGCATTTAAGCTAATCTAAGCAGGGATTTTTGCAGGGGTTTTTTTGCCTTTGTTTTTGTTTAGCACGAAATATAAAATATCTGAGCTAAATACTCTGAGCTCTGCCGCTGTGATACCGTATCCAGTTATTTCTCATCTCCCTCGTCCGATTTCCCGTCGTGCTAAGTCAATCCTGATCACCCTGGCATGTCTGCAGTCCTGGAAGTTTGGGCCAAGCTAAAGACGCAACTTGAAGAAACTGTGAAGCATGGTGGTGGTAGCATCAAGTTCTTGAAAAATTTAGCCCTTGTTTTTTAATAACATCTTAAATTTTGCTTAACCAATAGTGTTTTATATACTGTAGATGTTATATTTATTATATATAAGGAGTTGAAATCTAAATACAACTACGAATATGTCTGGAGCAATAAACAATTCAACTTTGAACACAAATACACGTACAGTACAGTACGGCTCTTCACATAAAACATAACTCTGTCCCATTCTCCGTGGGCAGGATGGTGTAGGGTAAAGTAACAGAGCAGTCTACCTTTAAAATGTTTATTATGCCTCGTGTAAAAGAGAGAAATGTAAAGACAGCACTGTGCATGTATTAATTACCACGTGATGTACAGTATATGCAGACGTTGATCAATGAGTTTAAGCCCAAACAAATCAGTCCATTATTTTAACAGCGCTGGCGAAAGGCTTCCTGTGACACTTCTATTGAGCCACTTACAGCCTGTCGATGAAAATGTAATCGAGAGCTAATGCACGCTAATTACCTCAGGCTCTTTCCTTTCACATTTCTGAAATGGCAACAGCTTTCAACAAGCAACTTTAACTCTGATGACCGACTGACTCAGCCCTGGTGCAATTCATTTCGGTAAAGAGCACGTCTGAGATCATTGAAGAACGGATTACGACGGACGTCGGTGCATTTTTATCTACAATAACCCAAAGGAGCTCTTGCGCTAATACAATAGCGTCTATGACATCACAGTGTTGTTGTCTGGGAAAGATTGTGTGATTACCTCATTATGTCGATCTCTGCCCTGAGACAGTGGAAATGTAGATGAAATTCATATGAAAACGTTACCAAAGAAAGAAGGATACACCCTGCTCTTCTGGAAATTCTTGTGAAGATTGTGAGACATGTTCACCAAAGTACAGTGTAAAAATAATGTATATAATACTTTTCTATTATTAAGTTTTCTTATATTCTAACCTTATATTTATATTCATATTTGTATAATTTGCTCTCCATCACAATATCCTTAAAGTGGACTTATGTAGTGAATTTAAATTTGCGGCACTGATTGTGTACTGACTTTATTTGTCACATACACAACCATATACAGTACAAGATGCAGTAAAATGATGATCAGACTGTTCGTAGTGTTAAACATAAAATGATCCAAAACAGTCCAAAAATAAAAGTAAAAAATATAGGTTAATAAAAAAATTATAAATGCAAATTAATTTTATAAAACCATAATTAAAATAAAATGAAATAGAATTAAAACAGAATAAAATTTTCAATGACACAGGAAAAAAAATAATTTACAAAATTGAAGTGTAAAATATACATGTATAGAATTTTTTTCTTTTAAAAATAAAAATCTTTTTGTTATTAACAAATGCAAACTTCAAAAAATGTTAAACAAGAAATTAAAGCTACAAATAAACATATTAAAAGTAAAAAATAAAATATATATTTAATATTTTTTTAATGAATAAAAGCTAAAAAAATATACACATTAAGAAATAAACATATTTTAATATTTATATATATATAATTTTATATATTTTATATATTTGTATTTTTACAAATGACAAAATGAAAATGCCTTTTTTTCCCCAAATGCTAATGAACTGTAGCTACACGCAACAATGACTTAATGCTCATATTAACAACATGTAACATTCCGTATAGCGTGGCTTACAAAGTTCTAACGTCTTACAAAAGGGCCACGAAACCAGACCATTTAGGCTCCTCAGAGTTTACCCGAACACAGACGTAATGAGAGCAGCTGTTATAAAGCATGGGTTCTGGACTCTTCTCCCTGAAGGCTACCGCGCTGCACAGCTTGATTTAACCTAATTCGTAGCAGAATGAGGTATGAAGCAAAGAACCAGAAATGTGAACTGTGAGGCAGAAGTGAAATAATGAGTGTTACTGTATGTAGGAGTGATCTCAGTATGCCATGGGCGTCTCTAGACACCTGTTACTGAGGCACGTTCTCTAATATTGATCTGCTGTACCACCGTGCAATCTCAAATTCAAGTTTTAACAAGCTCCTCTTCACCAGTTGTTTAATTTAGACTGACAATAACAGGTAGGAACGGATTGTTTTTTTCTAATCCACAAAGTCAAAGCAATGTGGTTTACTTCAAAATAGAAGCTGAGGAGCACCTTGCGTACATGCGCTAGGAACAATAGGGACTAAAGAAAGTTCTAATAAATAGCAAGGACAATCTTGTTTAAACTTAAACATCTTTGACTCCTTTAGATGCACATCAGAAAATACTTTGGACGAGGCAGAGACACGGAAACGGTAAGGACGGAGCAGTAAGCAGGGAGAGATGAAAGTGAAGGAATTATCACCTGGCTAATGTAACTTACTTACATTATATAAATTTGCCAGAGCTCTAGTTGATCAGATTCCATTAAAATTCCCGAAAGTTAAATCACAGTCACCTGACTGACTACTTTACAAAAAATGAAAAATTAAAAAGTTGTCTGGGGAATGCTTTTATAAAACTTTTATAAACCTTTGTGATTTTTTCCCATCAACCAATCACATGTCAGAAGCACCATGCTTAAGATCAAACAGCTCCAATACCGTTCAGTTAATGTTCAAATCAAAACATCACACTACCTTCTGTAGTGTCTGAGTGAATACGTGTACACTTTATTTTTCACACGTCGCACTCGATTCAAATTTCCTTTGACCTTTGACATTTCTATTATTATGGGATGCAGAAAACAATAATTATACGACAGTTTTTGTAGCAGCAGTGATAGTTGGCTGGGGAAAGGAAGTTCATATTACATGTTTTATACCCGCAACGGACATTCAAGAAATAAATGTTGTGACCGAGTACAGCTTTATGTCTAGCAACACGCCTCTGATAAAAGGCTTAATTTATATAATACAATAATTTAGTGACGCATTATTATTTGTTGTCTTTTCAATTAGATAATTTAGTGATGATTGCATTACACTACCCGTCAAAAGTTTGGACACCCCTTCTAATCCCATGGTCTTTCCTGATTTTCCAAATATATACAATCATCTCCTTTGAACAATGGATTTTGAGATGTATCTGCTTCTCACAAGGGCTCTCATCTGAGGTGCTGGTTGTTCATTGGTGATTTCTGAGGCTGGTGACTCTAAATGAACTTCTCCTCTGCAGCAGAGGTACATTTTGGTCTTCATGAGAGACAGCTTTATCATGGAGCTTGATGGGTTTTACAAATGTACTCACTACTCTTCTTGCTAGACCTGTTCCAGAACAGCTGACCTCTGTGTCTTAAAATAACAACTACCTAATGTCATATAGTCTATGTTACTTCATCGCTTTGAAATCTCCAGGATTGTTCTAGAATTTAGAAAATTGAATTAGAAGGTGTGTCCAAACCTTTGACTGGTACTGTATATGTTTAAAAAAAAAAAAGCGTGCAAAGATATATAACTAGATATTTTTCAGTGTTTTGTTTTTGACCCCCATATTTAATTCAGTTTAATTACATTATTATTATTCATACACTTATCCCTAGTGAGCGAGCCAGATTTGACAGCAGTGAGGAAATACACCCTGGAGCGACAAGAAGAAGGAAGGAGAAAAACAAACCCCCACACAAATAGCCAGTGTTTACAACCGTGGTGAGTTCCTCTCCTGTCAACCAAGACCAGGAATCTTCCATCACACCACCTGCTTTTGATTACTCCCCTAAACCTGCACTCTCATGAGAGTTTTAATCCTTGATTATTAGTTATTAAATCAGGGACTAGATGTTGTCCTGATGGAGATTGTCTGGCTTGGTACTTTTTCTGGCTACAAATATTCAATTACGGAGTCGTATAAAAGTCCCACCAGTCTGACAGGGTAAGTTGAGAAGAAGAAAGAAAAGTCAGAGTGTTCGTCATCAGCTCTCTATCTCCATTAGTGTTCAGGACGACGCTTCACATCGCCAGCTGAATAAACATGAGGGAACATGGTCAATAGCGAGGCAATTAAAGAGAGGCTGCTCGGGGAGGGACGGCAGCGTAATGAAAGCTCTCCGGTGAAAGGAGAGCTATCGGCTGTGCGACGCATTGGCGCAAGACCCAGCAAATTGTAACGTGGAGGAATAAAAGGAGCACCGGTGAAGCAACTGATGGTATCTGAGGCTAATTAATCCGGAGGCCTCCTCTGACAAAACCTGGGACCTTTTGTAATAACTTTGCATCAGTAGTTCAAATCCCTTCAGGGCTGAACGTGTTAGTGTAAGATTAGCAAAAACATCCATCTCTTAAAAAAAGAAAAAAAAAAAACGTCCTGTATAATGCTGAGGACGTGCTCGGAGTTACCGAGATGACCTGATGTTAAAAAAAAAAAAAAACCCACACAAAGACATGGGTGACATTTCATTTTCTCGCGGTGCTGAGCTTTTGGCAGGTGTCCTCAGCCCTTAATAGAGATGGATGGAAGCGATTAAAGCTCAGGCTTTATGTTTGGAAAAATACTCATTCTTGTGGTGAGTAGCAGAGAAAACTAGCAAACAGGAGCTGATGGAGTGGAGCGCAAGTGTCTCATGCGCCAGATGTGCCGAATGCAAATTCGAGCTGTCGGGAACGTTTCAGAAGAGCTCGAATGATCTGCGCGTGATGATCGCTGAACGACACTGATGAGAAGCTGAGAAACGCAGGAGGTACATACCATACCGTACCAGGGACGATGTCTGAGAGGCTTGGAATCAACCGATAAGCATCGTTCTAACGAGAACGCAGGGCAATTATCACGCCATCTTTTGTGATAAAAGTGTGCACTTTCTAGGAGTAAGTGTTGAAAAGGTTGCTCAGGTAGACATGCAGTGGTGGTGGTGGGGGGGGGGGGGGACGGATAATTAGATGAGCGTTGTGAAGTAAAGGAAAGTGCTCTTGAAATTCTTAGAAGGAACACGTACTCCAAACAGCCTTACATACAGTATCAGGACAAAACACTCACAGGAGATGTGCTGCTTGGGGAAAGGAAAAAAAGTCAAAGACGAAGTGGTGTGATGAAGCTAAAAACACAGTCTGTTATCGGTTTGTTACTGGGAAACAGCTCGTCTGTCTTAAAGCCTTTGAAGGCTGAAAAACCCACTACATCTTGGGTTAGAAAGCACACAAGATGGCTCTCATAAATATTAAACAACCATCTTCTGGGAGAAAACTTCAACACATCAACAATTACACATCCTGGCCAGCTCTACACACTAAAAGAGGTACAAATGAAAATGTTCTCAGCGTTAAGCATCCAAACCTAAGCCTGCTTTAATTCTTTGCTCGGTATCGCAGAACAACCTGTTCACCCTGAATATGTTGAAGCACCAAGATTCACTTCGCCTCACTTCACATTGGATGTATTTTTTTTTTTCTCCGAAAGCTTTGCGAAAAGGAAACTAACCACATCCATCCAAAGCAGCTATTTCACCCTCTCCTGGGGAGAAGGCTCTGAAATTGAACTTTCCAACACTACTTCTCACATGACAGAAGACCCATAAGAATGCGCTATTCTAAGCTTTTTCGGCTTCAGAGGTCATCTGCTCTTGAGAGTTTGAAGTAAAATCGGTTCGAAACCCAGTTCTGTGTGTAACAGATAAGCTAAGTAAAACATATTTTGTATAAATATATAAAAAATTTATATAAATAAATTTTGTAAAACAAGAAAACCGGTTTCATTCGTGCTTTTTTAACAATTGGGCGGCTCAGAAACATCTTAAGATTTCAAAACATCTTACAAGTTCACATTATAGTAAGGAACTGGTAAGATAAAGTCCAAAAGTAGGACTAGGAAACACCATAGATGCCCCCACCCCGGGCATGTGGCAATAACTCCCAGCCGAGTTCCAGTAATGTGTACAGTGTGGTGTTGGTGAATGTGTGTGTACAGTTCCCAAAGACAGATTGTCTTTTCCGCATGTTGGCGACAATTTATCCATCGATTTTCAAGGATCAGTCATGGCACTCGCTGAATGTTTACAGAAACGTCTGCAGTGGCCCCTGAACCTCCTCGGACAGGATCGTCATTAACGTGACTTAAACACCTTATAGCACTGACTACCACCTGTAGGTCTGTTCAATATCTAACTCTTGACAACTCCAGCTAAAAAACAATAAAATCCATCATTGTCACAACAAGGTCTTGTGTTTATTAATGTTTCTGCTTTAAATGCTTTCAAGTTAAAGTTCTGAATTTTTTTATTATTCAATTCAATGTTATGTTTCAGTTCCTTTTAAGTCTAAATCCCTTTACGTTGATTTTATTTAGGTCAAAATTTATTTAAAGTCTCAATTCTTTGTTTACGTTTACATCTAAATTAGTTTTTATGAAATTTTAGGCATAAGTTCCGTTCAGTTCCTTTTATGTCTAAATGCCTTTCAAGTTCTAAATCCGATCTGATAGTTCTTTTTAAGTCTCAATTATTATCAAGTTTAGTTCTTTATGTCAAATTTTATCTTAAGGTGATTTTATTACGTCTTTTGTCCATGTCTAAATTTCTTTTAAATGTAAAATCCTTTTGGGTCTTAATACATGTTAAATGTACAGTACTCGCTGTAATGTACTCCCATTTATTTCTAAATTTCATTTAGAGTTAAGTTCTTTCCATCTTAATTTGTTTTAAAATTAAGTTTCTTTTATGTTTAAATTCCTCTTAAGTTCTTTTAAAGTTCAAAAGGAATTAATAGGTCCTTTTAACTTTAATTTAAGTTCTTTAAGGTAAAAAGCTACTATAAGGTTATTTTATTTTGGGTTAAAAATTCATTTTTTTATTTCTTTTAAGACAACAGTTATAGTTTCACAGTGTCATAAAAAAGTATTTGCCCGTTAGTTTTTTGCACTTTTAGTTTGTTGCATTTTAATGATTTAAAATATATTTTTTATTATATTATACAAAGATATAGTTTCAAATCATCATGCAGTTCATAAATGATGATTTCATTTCATGTGTGACTGTTGGAATGATGTTGTTTTTATAAAACGCTGTGTTAGTTTTATGCCAAATGTAAAAGGACACACACACAGTTAAATTTCTGTCTCATCAGTCCACACAATATTTGGCCAAAAGTTTAGGGGATAATCGAGTTGTTTATTTTTTTTGTTTTTTTAGAAGATGTGAGACGAGTCTTTGTGTTATTTTTGGTCAGCGTGTTTTCACCTTGGAACTCTCTCATGGATGCTATTTTTGCCCCCAGTCTCTTTCTTATTGTTGAATCATGAACACTGACCTTAACTGAGGCGAGTGAGGCCTGCAGCTCTTTAGATGTTGTTCTGGGTTCTCTTATGAGCTCCTGGATGAGTCTGCGTCTTGCCCTTGGAGTAATTTTAGGAGGTCTGACGCTTCTGGGAAGGTTCACCACTGTTTTTTCCATGTGTGAATAACGGCTCCCACCGTGGTTCGTTGGAGTCCCAGAGCCTCATGAATAGCTCCTTAACACTTCCCAGACACATTCATGTCAATGACCTTGTTTCTCATCTGCTTTTGAATTCGTTTAGATCGTGTTGCTTAGTGAGATCTTCTAGCGTGCTTCAGTTTGTCAGACAGGTTCTACTTAACTGATTTCTTGATTCAACAGGTCTGGCAGTAATCAGGCCTGGGTGTGACAAGTGAAATTTAACTCAGATTTCCAAAAGTCACAGTTCATTCGTGATTTTGCAAGGGGGCAATTAGTTCTTAATTGGCCAAACATAGGGCCAAGTGAGGGCCGTTTTATATTTGCCCGAGTTAAATATGCAGAAAAACAAAAAAGAAAACTCAGCAAATACTTTTTTTCATAGCACTGTATGTCTTCAACTATAACTAGTATAAACTGTTACACTGCTTGGTTATTGTATTTTGGGTCACCTGGTCCTCACTGAAACAAATTGCTTAAAGGTTTGAGTCGACTTGGTCACTTTATTAGGAGGTAGTTTTTTATTCTGAAATAAAATCTACTATGCAAAAGTATAAGTATAATTATACGTTTTTAATTGGTTTTGCTCCCGGATTTTTTTCTTTTTCTGTAAATCTGTACAGTCAGGCCGTTTGGTTAATGCTTATTGAGTTATTGGAATGTGTGAGTTAGATAAGTCAGAAAATCTGGAAGGGATCCGTGAGAAAGTCTGTACTTTGAGATAAGGAATGTGTGAGCAGGCAAAATGTACATCGCTCATCAGAAATTAATAAATGAATTACAAGATGGTTCAGCATTCTTTTTCCTTCCTTGCTGCCTAAAGAATGAATTCACAGGCATTAAACTGCAGACTGAATAAAAAGAGATACTGATTTGTTGTTTTTTTTTGAGCCTGTAAGGCGTTTGTTCTGCAGGTTTGGACAACGCAGCGCTGCTTGTTGGCGGCAATATTTGGGACGCTTTAATCCAACATGCAGAGCTGAATGCTTTTAAAGTAATGTGAAGTCATAAACATTCCAGTCGTTAATGCAGAAAGTTAACAGAAAAACTGGCAGTAATACCACACACTGTAATAGTGGCAGGATGATCGCTGAGGATCCGCCCTGTTTTTGTGAGGAAGGAGGAAATTGCAGAAGTTGCGCGAACATAACACATTTAAATCAATACAAATGAAATTGAATCATTTGTTATCCTTGTTATAACCAAATACAAATGTTGATGCATGCTGCGGCCAAAACTGTAGTTAAATAAAATAGATTTCTTGTTTACGCCGCTCTGTGAAGAAGGTGCTGTTACGAGAAGAGCGCCCGCCGCATTAATTTCATATTCAGGACGCCGTGGCGACGCTGAGATTTGCGTGTTTGCAGCTTTGTGCTCCTTATTACCGCCACCCTCTCATCTGCGTTTGTTCCCTACTGTGCATTCATGCATGAATTAAGTTCTTTCAACGAGAAGCCTATCTGAGGTCGGGGAAATTAGACTTTATGATGGGGCTGGGACAAAGACCAAGAAAACAAGGGCTTAAATCTAGTACAAAGGATTATCCGAGATGTATAAAGAGCTTGATTAGAAATTCAAAAGCATTATCAGAGCTGAGAGAATTATGCTTTATAAAGAACCTTACACAACACACACTTATGAAAGGACAAAATGTACTTGTATTTGCAATTGGGGCGTGAGGTTGCCTAAAAAACACAAAGAAATTCGAATAAGTAGCTGTGATTTTGTCGAGTTTTGTAAAAAAAAAAAAAAAAAAACTCCCCACCACTCGAGTGGTATCATTTCTGGGTTACCTGATTCCCATCACTTTTATAAAGAGGCGTTATAGGAACATATATAGTTTCCGGTTGCTCGTTGCTCATCAAGTCTTGGCTATTTGAGGTGTGTGTTTGTTGGAAATCTGGACAAAAAAACGAATTTATTTTGGAAATTTGGGGCACAGGAAGGAAGAGTATGAATGCATTATGCACCATTCTCCTAAAGAAACATTTTATTCAAACGTTCACAACAGGTACATTAAAATAGCCTTGAAATTCTAGAAAATTTGGAGGACAGCATATTAAAAGATGGCATTCACAATGTCAAGAAATGATGTTTTTTAATCTTTACAAATGTCCGCCTACACAGTGCTCAAATGCTCCAGCACTCTCTCTATCACACACACGCGCACACACATAGACTGCAAGGACAATCACTTGAGCAGGCCACTCGACTGTGGATTCCTGATTGGCCGAACAATCATACAGAGACAGAAAGAACAAGGACACTGCTGAAAAGCCCATATTCACTTCATACAGCTCCTGGCCAAGCTGGAGGTCAGAACTGACTTATTCACCAACAGAAACTCACGGCTGCTTCCCTGAGCATCAATGTTTAAGGAAAAAAAATATTTAAAAGTAATATTTAATCAGCTCTTACATTTTATCAGTGTGTTAGGTCTGTGCAACGCGCAAGTCAAAATGCCTTATGTTCCCAAGGCGATGACATAAAAAGAGTTGTTTGATGAAAAATTCCACTGTTCATCTATTTAATAACGTGAAAAGCCTTGGTTAGCGTTAACAAAGCTAGCAAGCTAATGGTAAAAAATTCCTCGGGAAAATCTAGTTAATCTTTAAGTATGTCTCCAGATAAATATGGAACTTTAGATAACATGCCAAGAACAAGGCTAGATAGTGCAACAACAACACAAAAGCAAGGCAACTCATTTCTAAAGCTGGCAAAAATGATTCTACTAATAAAGCCACTATCCAAACAAATGTTATAACTAATCAATGTTACCAAATATACATTATACTTTATAAATTAAGCTAAATACAGTGGAACCTCGGATTGTGAGTAACGTGGTTTGCGAGTGTTCCGCAAGATGAGCAAAGTTTTTAAATAAATTTTGACTTGGAAAACGAACAAGTCTTGGTTTATGAGTACCAAGTATCATGTATCACCCATGCGCTTCTTTTATTTTGTGTCTGTATGCGTGTACTTACTGTTTATTATAACACATTTGTGCGCATGTAAAGCAAAAGAAAGTTTCATTAGAGAGGTTAAAGATCCATTTTCTCTCTCTGTATCAACCTGCTCTTTGTTTGTGCTTTTTACACACACACAAAAACATTCAGACCCCTCCTACTTTCGCCTTCACAGCACACAGACACACACACACACACTTTCTCTCTGCTCTACACAGAAACACTGCTCTGTCGCGATGGTAAAGTTTAGGGTAATTTGTTTTATTTTGACTTAAAAGCAGTGATTCCATTAGTGTCGCTCAATCGAGTGTCATTAGACATAAGATTATGACCACCCACCTAATATTAAGTATCTCCAACCCCTTTGCCACCAAAACACTAATGCGTGTTTTGAAACCTTTCTAATGGAACCTTAAGCATTAACCTTTTCATCAATTTAAGCTACAGTACAGTAGCTTTTCTATTGGACCGGACTACACAGGCCAGCCTTCACTCCCCATGTGCATCAGTGAGCCTTGGATACCCATGACCCTGTCACCAGTTCACCGGTTTCCCTTCCTTGGATCATGTATGGTACGACCTGACCACTGCAGACTGGGGACATCCCACAAGAGCTGCAGTTTTGGAGTTCTCTGACCCAGTGATCTAAAACCGACCAAAAGTACATACTGTGTATGAATACTTACTCAACTGTATACTGCAAACGGTTTTAATTTTTATTCACTTAAGAAAGAGTTATAATTTTTTATCCATTTGTAGGTACATTTGATGTTAACGAAACAAGTTAGCTCGTGCTGTTGCTGCTATTAATAATTAGTTCCTTTTCCAGTAACTCTTTTTTTCAGTTTTTTTTGTTGTTGTTGTTTGTTTGTTTTTTAGACTGTAAAAACTTTATCTTGAAGTCTTTCTGATGCTGGGAAAAGCAAAGTTCAAGTTTGACACTGAGACAATGGAGACTCCTTCCATTCCATTGTAATTACTGTTAAGTAGACATTTCCTTAAAGAAAACTCCACTCTTACAAATAATTTTACAAGAAAAAAAAACAGACACCATATTGATTGACATACAATGTTAATTTATGAACAACAACAATAACAAATTGTCATTCAAGTCAAAAAGGGACTTTTGATTGTGCAAAATAACAGAACACAATAAAAAAAAAAAACTTTATTTCTTTATATAATCCCCTGCTACACTAACGCACTTATCTCAGTGTTTCGTTAGTGCTTGGACACCATCGAGGTAGAACGTTTTCTCAGTACGTCTGTATGAAGTGCTGGCCTCGCACAAACTTTCTTTTTAAATTTCAAAATTTTAAAGACGGCCTGGTGTGATCACCAAAGCAGGACAACGCACAAACTACCGCTGCAGACCAACACCACTTGCACATTACAGGAACTCGGCTGGTAGTTATTGCCACATCTACCTTCAAGCATCACTCCAAGAAAGGAGTTCCTATCGAGCACTATTGAAACACTGTTATAGAGAGATAAAGCGAGTTTTAACTCTCAGAACTCCTGGTTTGACTCAGCACCTCTTGAACATTTGTTATTGTTGTTATTCAGAAATTGACTTTATGGCTCTGTGTGTCAATCAATGTGGTGACTTTTTTTTTTGTTTGTTTAATAAATGTCCGGATGAAGTTTTGATGCATGTTTAATGTAAAAGATCTATAAGTAAAGGTTCTAAAACATTAAACTCAAGCACCACCGGAGCTTACGCTGCGCATCATGATACCAAGTTTCTCCTGCTGATGGCTACGACTCACTTAAAATGTTTAATGTCATGCTTCAAATTGGAACGAATCCATCAAACAATGTGATTTTCAAATCCACAGTAATGAAAGGAACTAATTTTCACGCACAAAATAAATCAATGTCATTCTGGGCTTTGTTCTGTGTTCGTTGTGAAGGAATATCTGATTAACTGCTGAACGCGAACAAAGGCTGTACAAATCCTAAATTTCTTAATCATGTTACTTTAAAGTTATTATGCATTTTGTACCCAACACCATTGTAGTAATTTATTATAGTCTGCTAGTTGAAAGCTTTATTGCTTCCTATATTGATTGATTAAAGTGTGTAAAGAAACAGCGATATGCAGCAACACAAATAATCCGTGACATGATAAAACACAGACAGTTTGCTTTTTTTTTCTTCCCCTCTAAAGCCTCGTCGCTGCTCCGTTCCAAAGAGCTCTTTTAAATCAATCGAGAAATCCTGCTTACTGAAAATATAAATCTCCGTCAAACTAATTAATTAGCTTGTTGGCGTTCGAGCGTTGTGACCCAGTGTTCCATCTTAACCGATGGTTTTAAAAGCACTCTGGCACTTGGCTGAAATAGATGAAGTGTTTTGTTTGGATGTTAAAAATTCAATACTCGTGTACAAGCTGAAACATCAAAACAGCCCTGACTAATGCATCAGCGCCTGCGCTCGGCAAAAATTCATAAATCATCACTGCGAAGCAGGAGGACTGAGCTGGAGAGCGAGTAAGCTGGAGGTTATAGGTTCAAATCCAAAGAGCCAAAGAGCCACTGTTAGATCTGCATCTTTTTTAAATCAAAAACACATCAAACTTTTTTTCCATGTACAGTATAGATGTAGAATGTAGAATGATGTTCCTCGAACCTTTTGTCTCTTACTGGACTCTTTCTCGCTCTCCCCTCGAAGTTCAGAAGGCAAGAAAAACACTTACAGAAGAGCAACCACACGTAGAAACTCCTCTGTCCTGAAGACTCAGCTACTGTACATCATATATCATGTAGAGTACGCTCGATTACAGGAAGAGAGAGATATTAAATAAAGAGATTAAATGAAGGTGAAAGCAATCAATAATTAATAAAAGCAAGGACAACCAAAAAGAAACAAGTGAAAGTGTGAAAGAAAAAAAGAAAAGAGAATGATTAAAGAAAAGAAATATTTAAGAAGTGAAAATGACAACAATGAAGGAAGGAAGAAGAAAATTCATATTTACGGGAAATAAAAACGTAAAATACTAGATAGAAATAAAAATGACAACAAGTAAGCAATGAAGGAAAAGAAAAATAAGTAAAAAAAAGAAAGAAAGACTCTATTCATGCTGATTCCGAGTTGTTGTTGTATTTATTTATTTTTTCATCTGGATTTTGATGGATTTCTTTGCACTACATATTGATTTTGGATTATGAACTTAGCTCCAGTCTATCGAGCTGAATTTCTCTTTGGCTTCCTGTTATTTTGTGACAGTCTTCAGCTAAAAAAAAAGTATATTAAAAAATAAGCGCAGTGCTAAATGTGTGCTTAAAATGTGGATTTTGTACAGACTGACTGCTTCACTGAAATGAGACCCGTCACAATCCACGTTATTCATGCTTCTCTTTATTTGTTTTTTAACAAAATGTATACCTTTCATTTTTAGAAAATCCCCGACTATACAAACGATATTTTCAAAAATGCTTATATGCCCTACACACTGACGTTATATACAGGTGTGACAGATTTCTAAACCATTAAATGGCATTCAAGTCAAACCTGGGAGTTGTGCTGACTGGTGGAATGTTCAGGTGTAACTTTAGCGAGTGGATAACCCGTCGTCAACTTGCAGAAGAGACGCAACTGTCTGTGGAAACGGTACACACCATCATTCACCAACACCGCTTGCACGTTACACGACTTTGGCTAGGAGTTATCGCCACGTCCCCTGTACAGTCCTGACCTCGCTCCAAGACATTTCCACATGTTTCTCAGACGTCCTGGGGAAACTTTCCACCATGATGGTGTCCAAGCACTAGTGAAACACCGGGATAAGTGCATTAGTGTGGCAGGGGATTAGAGAGAGAAATAAAGCTAGCTTTATAATGGTCTCATAACTCGGGTGTGTTATGCAGCTCACCTTTCCTTTCAGCATGCAGCACGCTGGTGAGGTTCATTTCGGCTGTCATATTAAATCAGCGATGACCTTGATTTGGGGAAGAAAACCCAAAACAGCACAAAGAAATGAAAACATTACATAACTACTTTCCATAAAAAACTTAAAAACATTACAAACTACATAGCTTAGGTTTTTAATATTGTCAGCTTTATAAATCTATAAACGTTTTTCCATACATTCCAAATATGTTTAAATTGAAATATTTAGGTGTAAATAGGCTACACCTGTCTTTATAAAACCTGATAACTCATTTATAAAAAATAAAAAAAAATTAGAAATTTTTCAAACAATCTGTACCGCATCCAAATCCAAACCTTTTTTCTTTTTTTTTTCTTTCTCTGCTAATTAGTTTCCTTCCTCTGTAGTCACAGAGGTCAGGTTGCAGCTCTCAGAGTCAACAATTTGGTTAACAGCGCCCTGGTTTTCCCAGCAGGCCCTGGAGGAACGATTTAACAGCAGTGCTTCTTGTGCTCGGCATGTAGTTGACAGGGATCAAACCGTCAGGTTGCTGTCAGCGCTAACACAAATACAAATTAGCTTTAATAATTGGCAATACAAAAAACACTGAACTGTTAAGATCCTTATTAATTCATGACTACATGAATGTTGTGTTGTTGTTGTTTTCTTTTGAAGTTAACATTAATAATAGGGTTAAAAAAGCTAATTAGAAAGATTACAGAAAAAGTAAAGCTTAACATTTTTACAAGCATTTTCTCAAAAAATTGTGGCGGAAAAAACTTTTCTCTGACTCTCTTCGGATGACTAACGCGGGGCCCTATTCACAATGAATTGCTTTCATGATTACCTTGTGAAATGCGTATCACCGTTGCGTAGGTGCTATTCTAGAAACTCAGGCCTCTATAATTAGGCCCGCGCCTGCAATATGAGCCAGACAGATAAAGCAGGATTTAGTGCAGTGGGTGGATTCTCTGCTGATTATCCACCACGCTAATTTATTGCTAATACGTGTTTCATGTGATTAGCATTAGCATGTCAATCTCTGAGGGTTTTTCAATCTGAATTTGGTGTCTAATATATTTGGCTCTGCTAAGACGCCAAGGAACATTTCAGCATTCACATCAATCTTGGAAGGACTTGATGGTTTATTAAAACTTTTAATTAGCAGACGACTTCAAGGCTTGTACCCGAGCTTGCGTTGCAGTATTGCTGTTAATAGCCTGTCGACTTCCTCTCATGCAGAAAGGGATTTATTGAAGTGCACTTGACCTTGGCAGCCAGCATGTCATATTCATTTGAACCCTTGTGCAGAGTCAAACTAGCTTGCTAATAAGCTAGTTAGCAAAAAAATAAATAAAATAAAAATTATGATATGTTAGCTTTAAGAAAGCATATTCAGGACATGGCTGTATAAAATGTATATAAAGTAAAAAATCTATAATAAATGTCTTATGTCTGTGGAGAGGTTGTATAAACCACTTGAAATGGCACTGGTTCAATAACAAACTCCCCCCAAGCAGATACAGTGGTTTTGTTAATAAGGGACAGAAAATACACAATGTTGAGTATGACAACTAGCCTTAGCTAGTTAAAAAAATGAACATCAAGAGCATTGAGTGTTAAAAAAAAAACCTAGAAAACCTAGCTCACATCAGGTAATTTCAGGTTTGGATGCGAAGAAAAAATGTTAGCAAAAATATTTAAAAGATTATAGCTAGCTAGCTAATGTTAACTAAGTTCTTATAGTGAAGCAAGCTCTTATAGTAAAGCAAGTTCTTATAGTGAAAGACATTTTCCCATAGGAAAAATCCAAAAATCTGTTCCAGCCACCCAAAATTATTAACAATATTACCTTAAATATTACATATTTTAGCAAATAAAAACAATTAAAACATTTTGAAAAGACGTGTAAATGAAGTAAAATATTAAATAAACATTAAATAGACATTAAACCTCATGTAACTTTAACTTGATTACTCTTCAAACTCTTTTTAGCGAAAATGAAAGTTGCTTCCTTTTATTCTTGCTACCGTGCTTGCTAACATTCTTAGTAAAAATACTTAAACTCATTTTAAACACCTCCTGGACATATGCACAACAGCCGGCATTCTCTTTGGCTCGGTTTCATTTGCTTGTATGCCGAAAATGTTTCATATGCCGAGGCAAATTTCTCGCAAAATTTAAGTTCTTATGCCAAGGTACCACTGTAATTGAGATCAACCTCAAGATGATTTTTAATCGATCTGAAGTTATCACCTATTGAACTCACAATACTTCATGTATGTTGCTGAAATCTGCTGTTAGCATTAAACTTTCTGCATATTTGATGTTGGTTAATCTAAATAAATACATCATTTGTTTGTTTTTGTTTTTAACTTGTGACCTTCAGCTCCTGTTGGATTGGACACAGTTTTCCGCTTCTATATTTATTAACAACCTCGTAGAAATGACACGCTCGGAATAAGGCGCCAACAATCCCGCGAGAGCCATGGACGATTTCCCAGGAATCCCTGAGGAAATCTGACATGACAAATCGTATTAGGCCGGCGCTCAGGCTTAATTGCTGGTGGTATTGTAAGCACGGCAGATGTGGATGTGTGAGCCAACATCCGTGGGCGTCTCGTGCAGATAGATCATTACAGAGCGGCGCGTATCGGCTCTCGGTTACTTAGTACAAGTGATCGTTTCATCCGGCGTAATAAGATGCGATGATGCGGAATATTACACAAGGCGTACCGCGCTCTCAGTGTGTCTACTGCCGACAGGAATAAATGACAAGTGTGGTGCAGATTGATCACCGGCTGCCATGACGCCCACGTATCATGACATTTATAATGCATGGCTTCACCTGAGGGGGAGGCAGGAGTGCCAATTACACGCCACTCTTTCAGGGCCCCGGGTGCCACCGGGGTAATTACACAAGAGCACAAGACACCGGCGGCGCCGGATCGGACAGAACTCTAATTTGTACACGAGGACGGCGGGGGAGGTCTGAGATTTTATTATGCGGATGTAGAATGTAGTGATTATTGTACGATTGTACTGCAGGGTCCAGAGGTCCAGCAAGAACTGGTAAAAGAAGTACATCTGACATTTTTGAGACATTTTCTTAATTCAGGCAGGAAAATTAGTCACAAGGGTATGTACAGTACATATAAGGTTCTAACAGTTTACTTCTATATTATAGAAGGGCACTGTGTAACTGAGAGCAAGAACCTTACACCTTTGGCTTTAATTCCACCACAAAATGTGTAAAAAAAATTTAAAGTGTGAAAATTATTCCTCATGCCCCCAGAAACACTCCTGGAATGTGGCGCGTGCCATCAGGGAAGAAAATCATCATCCATAGAGGTAAGAAGCTTGTTAGTTCAGTACATTCAGGTGGTCAGCTGACTTTGTTTTATTGCCACTGTAACACTGTCTCCAGAGGCTTGTACAGTGGACACTATGTGCATGATGGGAGCATCGCTTCATGTCCTTCCCTTCTTACCCTGAATAGGTACGCACTCTGAAATAGGATCAATCTGGACTCATCAGGACACATGATCTTTTCCATTTAAGGTCCAATCCTTAAGCTCCCTAGCAAACATAGTTCTTAACCCAGTTGCAATAATTGCAATTCTCCTTACACTTGGTTGTTATCTTCGCTTGATGCAGCGCAATAATTTGACCTTTCTGAAATCCTGATTTTTTTTTTTTCGCCAGGCAGTGTATGTGACAAATAAAAATATTATACTGTAATACAAATCAAGAATTATTACCTCTGTTAAATTATTAACTGTTTCTCACTGGTTCATGCCCTAAGTTAGATGCTTTTTATCCCTGAATGATTCATACAGTAGGTCACTGTGTGGCCTAACAAACAAAACACATTGCTCTGAAATTTGATGAATGAGGGACAAAAACTTGCCAAATAATGTGAGCCAAAAAAGTCCGTCAGGAACCCTGGATAACTATTTCTCAAGACTACATTAAAAATACAGTATAAGAAAGTCTGGCTCTTTGGTTGGCTCAAGACTTTTGCACAATACTGTTTATCATGGCATTACGTTCATCTTAGAATAAAGTTATGTCTAATACAGATGCTGCTAAAAATATGGAATGGTGATAATATATATTAAGAATAAAATAAATAAAAGATCTACAGAAATACATATGTATGAGTTCTTAAACTGCTAAACTGAAGCGGATTTATCTCTTTTAACTAAACCTTGAATAAATCTGAGTTGAGTAGATTTGCTCATTACTTTGATGTGACGAGACATGTAGTCAGATGAAACAAGACAGTTATTTCTAGTGAATTCAAAGCGGCTGTAGAAGTACCTAGAGCCAGCATCTTTTTGGGAAAGGCTTCTGAAACGAGTGCTTAGTAACGATAAAAAGCTAGAAGAACATATGTAGTTGCCAGAAACGGAGCAGATGGGCGACGCCATTGTATGGCATCAGCCCAGAAACCAAGAGCGTCTTTACACTTAAGTACCTCCTTGAGTTGCAACAAGCGGCACTATCAAACCTAGCGCAGAGACGGGTTTCAGGGAATTAATTAAATCTTGGCATTGTCAGAAAACGCTCTTTTAAGAGGAAGGCTTGTCGTGCCCAGCATGCTGATACTTTGTCTTAAGCTGCGCTAATAAATTCCATCTCAGACACAGCTGTTGTGACTTTATTGACTAATATTGAATGTTAAAACACTAAATAATTGTATGTTCGATCGCTAGATTACTACCTAGGTTGCTATGTGATTGCTAGGTGATTGTAAAATGCTTGTAAGTCATTGCTATGATATTTCAGGTGGTGAGTAGGGCATTGCCAGGCTATCTTATACGGTTTCTAGGGTGTTGCTAGGTGGTTACTAAGGAATCTAGCTAGCTGATAGCCTGTTAATTGGTTGCTATTATTTTTCAGGAATTTTTTAGGTTGCTAGAGTGGTAGTGGGCGGAGCAACTCTGTTTTAATTGCTTTCAGTTTAATTCACAGTATAAATTTCACAACTCTGGTTCCGTGCACGTGGATAGTGTTCATAAGCATTGTGGCCTTGCACTTGGCAGGTTCCGGGTTCAATTCCCACCTCAGGGTCTGTGTGCATGTACAGTAGGTTGCATGTTCTTGCTGCGCTTTGTGAGTTTTCTCTGGGTACTCTGGTTTCCTCCCACAGTCAAAAGACAATGTAGATTAGCCTGTTTGGCGTTCCCTGTATACAGGATAGAGCGGTATAGATGATGAGTGAGTAAGTGAGAGTTCCATGCAGAAATGTGTTCCAAAGTTCACACTTTGACGCAAAGAGACGCACAGGAAGCATTCGCACTGAGCTGGCTTCTACAGCTAGTTCTGGTTAGCCATAGAGGTATTTCTGGTGAAAGAAAAGAGTTAAAGTTGTATTGTAAAGTTGAAAGATGTCTAATCATTTCATCTCAGTGGGACGGCAAAAGCTTTGTGCCAGTCTCGGTTAAACTTCGGAAAGCATGCTTGCACTAAATGACGGTTATGGATTTTGTCCCTGATTACTTACAATATACTCGCGTTCTGGGTGACAAACTTCACAGTCGGTGTGCAGAACAAAAAATATTGCTTTATATATTTATCTCTATTTTATTATTCTTCAATTTTAAATGAAGTCAGACTTGAATAAAACCCGTTAAATCTTTGCTATATCACAATCCTTATTCTTTTTAATAGAATACTACTTAATTTGTTTATGTTTTTAAGTCACCTCCTGTCTGACGAAGAATAAAAACATTTTATGAAAAAAAAATTTAAATGGCAAAAAGTACAGTAGGTGTTTAGCCTTGATTTAAACCCGAGAAATCAACTATATAGAGTATGTACTGTAAATGCACATATAACTATTAGGTGTCATGGTTCCCATGGAAACAAGCACCACCCTCTGATGGATTGTTACCTGATTGTGTTCACCTGTCTCATGGTATTGTTGTGTCTGTAAACCTGATTGTTGTGTCTGATCTGTTGTGTCCATGTTACCTTTGACCTGATTATGGTCTGTCCTTTGATCTGTTATCAATGCGACTCAAAAAGTTCAATCGGAGAATAGAATCTTTAAAATGCTGTACATTATTCCCAAACTGTGGCTTTTTAATGGTTGCAACAAAAAAAAAATGTGTTTTACCGTATGTATATCTCTGAATCAAAGCCTGAAACACTGAGCAACTAATACTTTGCTGTATTAGTTGCTCAGTGTTTCACCCACTGAGGTTGATTGACATCTTACCATTGAAAAAAAAAAAAAAAACAGGCATTAAATACACACCAAAATACGCTTGCACGTCCAGAATGTCAATATACTGTATGGTATAATTATTACCTGGACATATCACATTCACACACACACACACACACACACACACGTTCCACTGAGGCTGCAGCAAATTTATTCCTCTTTAATGGCAGCTCTTGTCAGACCTCAGGAAATTCTTGTCAAAAGTCTGATGTCCAGCTCGGCAGACTGACAGGCCCCGTGGAGGGACACGCTATCCTCACCTGAGCAGTACAAGGAAATAATGAACACTCCATAGCGTAGGATTTAATTTAAATGTACGCGTGTGGGTGGGGGGGCTCACACCTGCCCGAACAGCCCCACTGGGATCTGAGTCCTATTAAACTTATAGGCATTTTGGGGTAATTCACGACGTGACACTGCTTTTTCCGCTGTGTCAGGACACACTCGGGCCTCCCGGAGGACTCGTTAATGAGCCGCGGAGTGGATCTTCACGTCCCAGCTTTCTCAGCAGCACAACGTTGACTAGGAGCAGAGGATGTGTGGGGCTCTTAACATTTCATCATACAGTGCACTTCTCGAGCAATTTTCACTCGGACGTTATAAAGAATGGACCAGGATTATCACAGAATACCTTTACTGTGGGTGTGCTCATGATGATCAATTAGAAATGATTTTACAAAAAGAAACTATTAATGAATCATTGGGGTAATTTTTTTTTTCCCCACATCAAACACGTATCGTATTTTATTCCTAATAAAAAAAAATAAATCATTGTACTTTTTAAAATTATTTCAGTTTACATTCAATCCTGTCGAGACTTCCCCTACAGCAGCTGTAAATACTCCTTCCTCTTCTCAGCCTCTCAACTCAACAGCATCCAGCTTTTCCTTTCCTGTTTTTATAAATGTTGAATTTTAAGCTTGCGCAACGTCCGATCAATCAGATTTGAGAATTCAATACCACCACGTGATTAGTTGTGATCGTTAAAAAAAAAAAACGTAAAAATTTTAAAGACATGGTCTGGGGTGGAAGGTGAGCATCACGCAGGAGTCAAACCTTTATGCCTGTAGGATAGAATAATAAAATTGGCCTAATTGTGATACGGTGCAGGGTTTAATGCCGACTTACGTGTTGAGGCGTGAAATGGAGTTAGCGCTGCAAAGATTTAGCGCCCGTTCAGTGGAAGGCAATTGGCCTACAGAGATGAGGTGGGGTGAGAATTTCATGTTAGTTCACCTCCGTTTAAGTGCTTTAACGGGAATAATCGCACACACACACACACACACATGCTTCAATGAAATCATAGAACAAATCTACGTTCTCATTTCACAGTTCTGCTCTCTCACGCTTTCTCCCTCCCTCTCTCACACACACACACACAATAACTTTACCAGTTCCCATATCATTTTCTGTGCTCTCCTGATTATATACTCAGTGTGATTGATGCTTCTTCACACTCGCACGTCTATTCCCTCATCGTGGTGATGCCAGTGTGTGTGTGTATGCTGGTAGGATGGCGGTCTGTTGGACCGTTTCCAATTCATCTTTCAAAGATGTGATTCAAAAACAGAAAAACAACAAATCCCATTTCGTTTAACCTTCCAATCTAATTTTCGTCATTCTCATTTGATTAGACATGCAGCAGCACAAACAGCAGAGTATAAATGCATTATGATTGTTCTTCTTCTTTTTTTTTTTTTTTGCCCTTCATGCTGACACACACAGACTTACAGTCCATCCCGCTCCTCAGTGTAGGTTTCATCATGCTTCTGATCTCACACTTAACTCACAAGAGGAGGTCGTGCGGAGGTCAAGGCTCTCTGCAGCATCCTGTACAGCCTTACTCTTATAGCCGCGAGTCTTCATGCTGTAATCCACGTCATTTACCTGCTTGTCGGTTTCACGTTGTTTACTAATCACAGCGCGGAATTTTCTCTCAGCAGTTTGCTGTATGAAAGCTGTAGACATTTCTAGTGTTTTGTTTTTGTTTGTTTGTTTTTATCCTGGTCGGAGTTATCTTATTTTTGAGGGAATGAGTGAAATAGTTCAGGACATGCTGCTGTTGAAAAATAATCAACTTAAAAACATGTGGGCGACAAGCTGATAGAAATCATTCCGGTTAGAGATTGTTTTTTGCACAAAATAAATGTAATCAGAATTTATACATACAGTGAGGTCTATAAGTATTTGATCCCCCTGTGATTTTGCAAGTTCTCTCACTTGGAAATCATGGAGGGTCTACAATTTTCAGCATAGATGCATTTCCACTGTGAGAGACAGAATCTAAAAAGAAAAATTCGTAAACCACATTATATGATTTTTTTTACAGAATTACTGTGTCAAATAAGTATTTGATCACTTGCTTATCAGCCAGATTTCTGACCCTAAATTACCTGTTGTTTTGCTTTTAAATAGTCCATATGCTTTTTACGGAGTCACTCCTTGGTTTTCCTGGCTGTGTGCTTTGGGTCATTGTTATGTTGGAAGACCCAGCCACAGCCCATCTTTAATGCTCTGACTGAGGGAAGGAGGTTTTTGCCCAATATGTCACAATACATGGCCCCATTCATCCTCTCCTTAATACAGTACAGTCGTCCTGTCCCCTGTGCTGATGCTTCCAGCCCCATGCTTCACTGTAGGTATGGTATTATTGGGATGATACTCATCATTCCTCTTCCTCCAAACACGGCGAACGGAGTTAAGACTAAAAAGTTATACTTTGGTCTCATCTGACCACAGGACTTCTTTCTTAGCCAAAGACCTAAAATAAGTTAAATGATGGAGCTGAAGTCATTCGACAAGGAACAACTGTGACCCAATCAGAGTATGACATCACAGTGGGCCTCACCTCACAGTCAGTAATGGAGCAAAGGTACCGACTTTTTTCAATTTAATTTTATTTGTATAGCACTTTTAACAATTGTCATTGTCGCAAAGCAGCTTAACACAATAAAAAGAATTATTTAAGTTTGTATAGAATGAGAGTGTGCATGAATCAAAATGGTCAGACTTAACATACAAGCACCATCTGTGCCAGTATAGGGTCTGTGTATAAAAACCTGTAACATGTGAGACAGGAAAGCGCATCGGCTGATCGACTGATCACTTGTATTTGAGTTACTTTATACTTACTTTTGTTACTTTTGTTATAATTGTTATTTAAGTGTTTCCATGTATTTACAAAGAATGTAATATGATGTGTATTACATGTTTCCTAAAGGGTTTATGGAATAGTATGTGTTAAGCTTAGTTAAATAATTTTGTTGGATTTGCTTACAGTTTATTTAACTAATATTTATTAGAAGTAGTGATTGAAATATTAATTATTATAAGTAATGATTTACCTATTCATTTATCAGAAGTACCTTTTTTGTTTTCGTTTAAGGTTATCCACCACTTACAGTAGTTGAATCTACTTTGAACAATTGTTGTGTAACCTGCAAAGCTGTCGGACACAAGAATTAAAAAGTGATTCCAGAGTTCATCCTCGCGGCCGCTGTAGTTGGCTAATGGCTTTTTTCGAGTTTGAAGCAGAAGCTGATGTGAAAATTCCCCGATAACTCGACAGTGGATAATAATCTGGAATAATGACTGGTGTTGGAGGGTTGTTTATTTTTCTGGAGTGTCCTCACCAGGAACTTTTTCTCCATGGATGTCACCTGTGGAAATGTCACCTAATGTTACTCCCACATGGGGCAAACATGCTCAAAAAGAATATATTCATTCCAACAAAAGAAAAACAATCTGATCAAGTGCTTACATGGCTAATGTTTACCTACTGAATGGATGATGAAAGCTTTACACCTTTACATGGTGCATTTTTTTCCATTTCCATTATGTTTATTATTAGTGTAATATTATCCCATGTAAATGTTACAGTATAACACCCCAACAACAAGTCATTTTAATCATTTCGCCATAATAAAAGCCAACTTGACATTTGCACTCATCCAGAGGTCTATAAATAAGAATTTGTTTTAAAAACCACAAGTATTTACTACCAATAACTGAAAGAAACACTGTATGATTCAATCTTAAGGACATCACTGTGCATTTTTAACCTAAAGGCCTTTAAGGGATCATTGAATTATTTGAAAGCTACACAGTACTTTTATAAAAGTGCATTTCTTTATTATTTTTGATGACTCCAAGTTAAGCGAATGGCCTGCTGTGAATTTTTCCACCCATACTAAAGAGGAAAGGTGTAAGTTAAAGCGACGTGCATGTAAAATTGCCTTTCCGTTGAACTGCACAGCAGTGTGTGAACACAAACACAGATTTACTGCTCCTTTCATTTTACATTTTAACACAATGGCTGAAATCAGCAGTGCTAAATTAATCCCTACAGAGTTAAATAGCACCGGCGCGTATATATGGGCCATTTTTCACCGAACAAGCTATTAATGGCAACAGCGTTTTATAAGAATTTAACTATAATTTACTGGCACATTCAAGTAGAAAATCCATTAAAGGTATATCATATCTGTAAGAAATATACTGTAGCAGGCAGATGATCATGCTGGAGTTTAGCGTCCTCCTGGGAAGGAGATGGAGGAGAGTATAAAGAGCAAAGTGTGCCACAGGGACACGAGCCAGGGTAAGGGTGTGTCATGTTGAAAGAGCTGAAACACCCAGAGACCCTGCGACTAATATCACTCACCATGTGTAAGAGTGCATGAGATTAGAGATGTCGCAACTGGAAGGATCCGAAAGCTGTTCCAGAGGATACAGACCAGTTTAAAGGCAGCTCTAAAAGAGCGAAGGGTGAAGATAAAAGTTGAGGACAAGTTCTACACTTAAAGAGCACTTCTATAGGCACATGCCACCATCTTCTCATTCCCATAAACCACTTGATGGTCTATATTCTGGGCTTTATTATACATTTGCATACAAACAGCAGCCTAATGGATATTGACAAGTCTGTAGACAGGTCGCTGTCCGCTGTAACTCACGACTGATTTCCTGAGCAAGCCATTCCTATTCTTCTCTCGCCAGACTCTCGCCCGTGCACAGGGACTGATATACTCCAGTGTTCGGCTTTGAGTCTGCGCATCAGGAAATTACTGCTGCGCATCAGACCAGCCAAAATAATCTACCTTTGAAAGCACACAGGCCGCAGGATGTAAACACAAGTCCCCGGAAAAGACGTCTCTAAAAGCTTGTTCTGGTTATTGCAGTCACAGAGGATGACAGGCAGGGAAAGTAATGATTCAAATGAAAATAATTAATGAGGAGCGCTAGCCACCCTGCGCTGATGTTTACTGTTTCTTTCTAAAGCAGATTCACAGAAGTGCTGTTTTATTATGCAATATCATCATCTCGATGTGGTGTACGGGAGAAACGCCGTGGAATAAAAGCTAATTAGCATGCAGTTGTTTTAAAACAAATATGCAGTTTTAGGAGAAATACATTTCATTCACAGCATCTCCAGCATGGCTATTACTGTTCTGTTTTAAATCACAAAACCATAGACCAACTGCCTACTGTACATCCTAGCTAGATAACATTTCCCAGACACAAAAAACATTGCTGGTTTGCAGACATTTTCAATTTTAAATTTTTTAATTATTTAAATTGCTGGTGCATCTGCAAATGTTAATTGTTAATACGTATTTATGATCTAGAAGATGGTTGTTGCTAGCTTGCAAGCTCACCCACTAAGATATCACTTTGGGTAATTATGGGTGGCAATAAAATCCTTTCATGTACAATGTAGATTGAACATTTTATGGCAATGTAGATTAGAATAGTTAATAATATCCCAATGGACCTGTTTAGGTGACAATATGTACCCAGTTTAAAATCTTAAGTTGACTCTCACTCCTATTGTAGCCCAGTGATGTAGTTGATTCAAGTAGTTGCTTTCCTATAAAACAAATTTGCCTAACAATACCACAACAATTAAAACACACAAACATTACTTAAAAAACAATATTCTTCAAAAGCTAGTCAAAGATAAAACAGTGATCTGCATGAAACAGAAAATGTATGTCCCATTTTGCTTAAATGTCAATAACATACCTGGATAACAGCTGCTTATTAATTCTCAGTCTCTTACCCTCAACTCTCTTACTAAATTAGGTGTTTATACAGATAAGTTAACAGGTATAACAGTCGTAGATGACTCTGAAGTCAAACTAACATGGACATTTTTAAATCCCTTAACTTACAGAGTACTGAAGCGCCGCTACGTCTTAACTGTTAAACTGTTTTTCCCTCAAACGTTCGTTAGCTGAGCACTCGCGCGGCGGTGTGTGGTGGAGCGGGATGCTGTTGCTGGAAAATAAAAGTCAAGGCAAAGTGGGGAAAAGGAGGAATATGGTTATAAATGTTTAGCTCGCTAACTCCTGTACAGCACAGTAACATGAAGCCTAACATTAGCTAAGCTCACTTCAGTAATGACTACAGTAGGTGCCTCAGTATAACAAAAAAATTATAAGTCTTACATATATAATGTCACCGTCGGGTCAGGCTCCAAACTCACTCTAACTCGACGTCCTTTATCTCCGGAATACTAATCACCGTCACCTGGCGCCAATCAACTCAAGCACTTAAAAGCACACACACCATGCTTCACTCAGTGTCCGGGCTCGTACCAGCAAAAGTGGACCGATTCTCCAAATGGCAAGTAAAAAGTGAAGTAAAGTAAGAAAAAGAAGAACTTACCTGTACTCCTTGTTTCTAGAAGTGTTCCTGACTGTTTTCCTCGTCTCTGTGGTGTGTGTTCGTTGTTGCTTCCAGGTATCTTCAGTATTAACTCCTTGACGCTGTTTGTTTCCACAAAAGAAAAGGAAAACAAACTACCAGTCTACGTCATTTACTCAGCAAAAGTGACTTCAGAATAAAGACTTCTTTGATAATCTGCACCTCTTAAACCTGCTGTGAATTCCAAACCTGAAAATAAACGTTGCTTATCCCTATACTTACCATCTTGTTTGAGTGTCTTTGTTATATATAACGCTAACTGTCTAAAATACCTGTAGGCTAGCTGAAACATGTTTCATTTTAATGAAAAAATACTTACCAAAAATAAAAAGTTCACAAAATGGGCATCTTCACCTCTTTATTGCAGTTTGATAGCGTCAGTCCGGCAGGGTGATGGGGTGGAATGGCAAATGTTGGACTAAACAACTAGCCAACATTGTCTCTGTAAAGTATTTGCCACTGGATGAATAGAAAGGCTGACATGTAGAATGTAGAAGTAGAATGTACTGCTAAAGTAGAATGTCCATGTCACATACTGTTACTGTAGATGTTGGACTGTGGGCATGAAGGTGAGGCATAGGCGCAGAGCTGAAAGTCTTTAATGATAACAAAACAAACATGAACAAAGGAAGTTGGCTTTACATTGGAGCGTGCTATAAACAGAACTCATAAAACACTTAAACATAGACAGACTAGGGATTACACAATCTAATACAGACAAGGGATACAAACAAGACGAGACTCACTAAACAGACTAGAGGACTTAACAACAGGGACTATACGTGCAAGGGGCTAAACACACACAAGACAGACTTGGCTAGACCTACTAGCCGTTATGCACATTAACTGCTAAGCTAGCTAGTAGCTAAACAGACTAATTGCTAAACTGGCTAGTAACCAGAGACCCATGAGATGAACAGACTAGGTACACGGCAGACTAGATATGAAACAGACTAAGAACTATAAAGGTTAGTGGCTAAAGAGGTTAGTACCTTAGACAGACTATAATCTAAACAGATGAGGAGACTAGACAGATTTAGAGACTAAACAGATTAAGATCTAAGCAGGTTAGTAGTGCACTGGTTAGTATTTATACAGACTATGAACTACACATGCAAAGGAGGTTACTAACACATGAGGGTAAACACAAAAGGCTAATTCCCCTAGAGGCTAATCCTGCTAGGAGACACAGAGACAAAGACATACTAAATTTAGACAGATACAAACTTAAGGAGCTCCATAAACCAATATAATTAAACAAACTAAAACAGAACATAACCAGACATAACAAATACTTAACAGAACTGAAATTAATGCTCAACCCAGTTTCCCAGAACAACCAGCTATTTATAACGTGACTAATGAGCTACCTTGTTCAGGTGAGCACCTGCATCACCTGACCGAGGTGCCTTCTGGGAAACTGAGTCTACCAAAAAAAAAAACACAACACAAACACAGTGCCCTCTAGTGGGCAACTCTTACAGTCCAGGATTAGCCCAGTGAAATGGCTGATTTGGGTCCAGTGTTCACCCAGTGGAATGGTAGACATTGGTCCTAGCTGATATTGTCACAATAAAATATTTGCCATTTAATGAATGAAACGACTGACATTTACCAAGTAGACCCAGTGAAACATCTGATGTTGGTCCAAGGATTGCAAAGTGGATTGAAAATCTCTAAAATCCTCACCAAACTAGTGGTTCAATATTGGCCCAATATAATGTCTGGTGTTTGTCCAACACTGGCAAGGTAAACTTAAAAGTGGCTTAAAATCTCATTGACTTTTTTTCCAACATTGGCATTAAGCCCAAAGAAAAAAAAAAATTTTTGTTGACCCCAGTGACAAAACACTGGTCCAGACATTATAAACCTAAATGACCTTAAATATATAGTTTTAATCCCAATCTCCATAAATGCCGTTTTTTATATGTTGCTTCATACCAATGATCATTGTTTAGATATTTCATAGAAAATTATAAGTCCTGTTCACGGGTGTTAAAGCATCATTATGTGTAGTGGATAGTACTGAAGTTGCAGATTTTACTGAATGTCAAGGACCTATACATCTTTTCATCTAGATTTAATGAAGTTTTCCTCAAGTAAGTGCTGCATAATTAGTCAGTTCAAACACATACACTGTATCTGATTCCTTCTGCATTCATCGACTTCAGCTGTGGATCTAAAATGCAGCGTTTGTCCCAAAAGCGGGCATCTGGTGACTTTATGTAAGAGGCCGAGAAGGATCCACTATGTTGGGTTTTTCCTCCCACTGTGCCAGAATATTCTGCTTCTTGTGATGCCTATAAAGAGACTTTGCTAATTACCTTGTTGGCTGACTCTACAAAAATAAGCAAATGATGTATCAGGGGCATCATTAAAGCTGCGCTGGAAAAGTCTTCGAAGGAAGTTTTTTTTTTTTTTTTATACTTTTTATGAATAGCATGTGCCCCAAACTATAATTTATCTGTTAGCACTAAATTCTTGAATTTAATTTTGTGGTATACTGATGCTTGACAATCACAAATGTTTTTGTACTAACTTAATATTAAAGTTACAAAATAAAAAATGCGTTGGAAAGTTTTTCCTAAAAAACACAGGGTGCCTAAAACTTTTGCGCAGTTCTGTTTCTTTACTAAACCTTGTGTAAAACAAATAAAATTTGATAAGAATTAAATAAAAAAATATGGCAAGCTACATGCTAATGCTAAGTAACAGAGCTAAACATGAACGCAACAATGTAACAAAACCGGAATGTAAGCATACTTTAGAATCAAGCTTTAATCACGTGTGTGCTAATTAACAGAATCTAGATAAAAAATACAAAGACGAAACAGAAACTTAACATAGCTAAACGGAACGCCGATCAGCGTTACCCAAGGATGCTGGGAACTCTGGAAGGTACCATGACAGATGAAATGAATTACAATATTAATAGTAATAGTAGTTAAAACATGAACAAAACACGTCGCTAATTCTTTGCCATCTTTGCTTCGAAAAAAGCTTGTTTGCTAGCAGATTAGCTTCCACCAGAGTATAAAGTCTATACAGTAAAAGACTTAAAAGCCAAACAGATTTCTGTGCTTCAGCTACCTAGAACCACTTCTCAGTCAAAAAAATTAAAAATGAAAGCTCGTTGAAGTTCTGAAAGCAACCAGAGGCAGCTCTCAGCACGTTACCCGTTCACAGGTATTTTAAAGTGATTGAAAGCTTAAAGATGTGCTCTTAAAAACACAGATGGCTGTGCTCTAAATCGAGACGCTAAGTTTGATGGAAATCAAGCGCGCGTTTCCGCGCACGCAAAGCTGCTTGTCAGTTGCAGACCTAGCGATATGTTCAGAACGCGTTGACGGGCTGGGACGAGTCTATTCATCAATTAATTCATTAAATCTCACAGAAACTACTTTGTAGACTTTAAGTACTTCTACAGTCAATTTCACCTGCATTTAAGGCAGAGCAGGAAATATTTCACGACGAAATCATTCCCCTTTTAGAAAAATAGCGACGTAATGGTTTCAGACACGACTGTAGTTTTTAAGTGTATCGTCAAGTACATTGCTGGGATATTGTAGTTTTTTTTTCCTTTGATGTATTATTGGAAAAGAAACAATCGCACCTGCACCCTATTAGTCTAGTCTTCCAGATATCGATTTTGACACCTCTGACGAGCGCAGCTGATTTGATTCACAGCAGCGTGTGGGGTGAAGTGAGGGCCCGGAGTCTGCTAGAGGGTTTGGCAGAGCAGGTCTGGCTGCGAACATGGATGCATATTTGATACGGCTCGGATCCACGCTGTAGACTCGAGTACAACGGGTCGGGGCACTCCGGATTAGCAGGATGCGATTAATAAATAAAAGCCGAGCAACTCTGCAGAGCTCACTCACCGGGTACGGCCTGGGAGAGGAGAGTGCAGCGAGCCGAAAACCGAGTAAATGAGGCCGATTGGGGGTACGCATTGTGAAATCCTAGAATATCGATCTTTAGTTTTTCCTACATTTTAAATCAGCGTTGTTATTATTATTGCATTGTGCCAGGGTAACACTTGATATACAGTAATAAGCTGATATGCTTGTGCGATTCCAATATAGATTTCAGAACAGACTGAGACAAGGTGATGTATAATAACCCCTCAGTACACCAGTGTGAAGCTGAAAAGCAGCTCAGAACTTGAGGCTCATTTGCTACAACAGCAGAAGACGCCTGGCTAAACTCTGGGCGGTTGACTGATGATTCCTGCAAGGTCAGGTTTGGCATCAACAGCGTAAATCCATGCACCCGTTCTACCTCATGTCAACATTTTAAGCTGGCGTGGGCGCGGAATGCTTTCTTGGCACGCATCGGCCGCCATTATACCCGTCCAGCATCGTTTGAATGCAATCGTTACAATGCCTACCTCAGTCGCGGAGCCATCTCTATCTGGTTTCAATGTCTAGTGAGTGTAAAGCTCAGAATTTAAATACCTTATTAAAGGCCCGTCTGACAGGCTGGCTCACGTCTCTGTTTTCTTTCGAAACGCTGGTGACATCTTCTCATTTTCGTCTCACTTTTGCATCAGTATCTAATTGCTTGCCTGTGTGTGTGTGTGTGTGTGCCGTCATCTCACTAGCATTTATTACAGGAACACCCATGGCTCTAGAAATGTTTTTCTCCTTTTTTTTCCTTTGTTTGTTTGTTGTTTTTTTTGAAGAAAAGAAAAAAAAAAGAAATTCTGCATTTTTTCCCCCCTGTGTACCTTCGAGCACCTCTGGCGGGTGTGATGCTGAGGCTCAGCCTAAACCAGGATCAAAAATTTATGTGCAGTCTCAATTAATTATTAAGCAAAGACTCGATAGAAGAGCTGCTACAACTGGCCTTTGTTATCCTCCTGCAACAAAGCGGCTTCAAAACAACAAGGCCGAGGAGAGACGCGTTATTTCATATTTGCTTTATATGAATGTTGTAATAATAATTCGTGAATCTGAAACCGGTAATTGATTGTCATTTGAAGAATACACCATAAGACCAGTTTTTTGTTTTGTTTTGTTTTTTTGAGAAGGAATGATTGACAGTTGCCAAATCTCAAAGCCTTGCATCATTTAATCCATTTTACATTAGCAATGTTGGGAGTTTGTTAAATTAAATCCGACAGTGTCTGTTTACTTTATTCTCCTTAGATATCGGACACATTTCTATGTGCTTAACCTCATAAAATGTGTTCGAGATTAAGAGAAAGTGTTGGAAATTCCTATCAGACAATAATGCGTGCTGCACTTAATTGTTGTATCCTGTCACAAAGAGAGACACAACATCAGCGCTTCTTTCATGCTGGAAATTCGGCATTAATTATTCTTCTCATGTGGCCTGGTTTACTTGCCATACAGTCAAACCCACCAGTCTCCCTGTTCCAAAACTGAACGTGTGTAAATGGGGTCAACCCTCCGAGGAGCTACAGTGCGTAGCCTGGTTGGTTTGGGGCGTGCTAGCTAGCGCTATAAGGTCTTCTGGTTTGGTAGGGTATATCTGAATCCCTGGCAGATTGTGAGTCAGTTAGACGTGGATGCTGCAAAGGAGCTTAAAAGAGACTAAATGAGATCAAATGAAGATTTTGATCTGTTGGTCTCATTAATTTGAGCTTTAATCTGCACAACCTGGGTCAGCGGTGACCAATGCTCAGGTCCTTCATTTGAACAATGACACCAGCGAATCCTCCATTATTGAGCACACCCCTGTTGTTTTCCCCAGAATCAGGATGAGGGCAGGGCGGAGCTTTAAACATGCACCAGGCTTATATACTGAGCATAAACCCTGTCCCTGCGGCAGTGTGATGATGCTGATTGTCATCCACCTGCTATAAACCTGGTTTAAATAGTTTGTATTTGTACTGGGGCTGTTACGTGTTTTCTTAGATTTAGTACTTCCTAAACGGGACTAGTATAGTATACTGTGAGGGGCATTCAAATCAAACTGAGACCAGTGATGAATTTCCTGATGAATGGAGAAATAAAAGAGATTTTTTTAATGCACAGTACAGTAATGTCCGCTCCTGGCTGAGCCCCGCTGCAGTCGTTCCCATGAACATTCATGCCATTTCAACACCATTGGTGTTACAGGAACCCGACATATATCACTTGACATGGATCATTTAAAGAGCTGTTTTTTTTTCCACATGTTTGGGCCTTTAAAGGAGTTCCTGGGAGGCCATTGTTTCAGACGTGAAGCACGCAGTCCGATTTTTTTCTCTACGATACTGGGAAAACGTTCTACATTGATGGTGTCCAAGCACTAGTGAATCACTGAGATAAGTGTATTGGTGTAGCAGGGGATTAGAGAGAGAAATACAGGGAGTTTTCCCTCTCAGAACTCAGTTCTGTTAGTTTGCACTGATAGTCCCACTTTGACTTGAATGGCTCTCGTATATACTACAGAACAGTGACTGCTGCTGGGATGCAACGCACTGTGCTGCCATCTAGAGGCTATAGTTTAAAAACACATAAAAGAGAGCTAGATGAATGGATGGATGGATGGATGGATGGATGGATAGATAGATAGATAGATAGATAGATAGATAGATACTTTATTGACCACAGAAGAACATCTAGAAAAGTCAAAATTAACACCACAGTATAAACAAATAATACTGTATGGTGTACACATCTATTCACAGTATTTCTGGAATAAAAAAAGAAGAAATGAAGCATGGACATATGTGGACGAAATGTGGACCAAACTGGAAAAGAAATACAAAACAGAGTGAAGGTGCATTATTATTTTTATTATACAATTATATTTATATATATAGATATAAAATTATTATTATAATAGTAATAAAACTTTATAATAAAAGAAACTTACACAGGAAGGAACTCAATCTCTTTTTAGTCTTTATGCTCATAGAACATAAAGTCCTAAGAAATTAAAACAGAGCCAACAGTCAGACGAAGGAAAAGCGGAGTGACATTTTTTCAAACATGATTAACGAAGGAAATTAAATACTTACGATGAGAAAACATGCTCCGAGAAGCACAGCCTTCATCTTGACATCCAGGTCCATAGGGAACTTGATCCCGAAATTGTCAGCGTCGCTGAAAGCCTCTTGGATGATGCCAGTCCACTGCTTGCTGATCCGGCCCACGGAGTCGCCTTCATCCAAGGACAAAACCTGACGGTTTATTTTAAAAAAGAAAAGAATAAACATTTGCTAGTTTTGTTCCATGGGATTGTGCTAAAAAATTATTTATGGTCTACAAATTTTAGACCCAATTAAATGTGCACGCCTGCCTGGGGATATTATTTACTTGTCGCACAAAGATAAGGATTATGGGTATGCCTAACCTTTTTTTTTTTCTTTTTTGATTTTGCGTTGATTTTAACAATGCAAATGTTTGCATCTACCTCAAAGTTCACATCAGTACAACATTTCCAGGAGCAGCAGGGGCCCACGATCCTCAGGACGTCCTGCTTGTTCTCATTTTGAATAGTGTACTTGGGCAGGCAGGGGTGCCACGTCTGAACCACGTAGCCAATAGGAGTGCCCGGCGGAGACTGCACCTCCAACTGTAAGTGAAAACAAAAAATAAATTAAAACTCTTTAGATAGACATTGAAAATGTGTTTAAAAATATTGTTTATAAAATGTTATTATAAACATGTAATCGGAGATCTATAGTATATTTTCTTAGATAGTTAATGGATTACTTTTACATTTATGTTGAATAAAAATGCTAATTAAATAACAAATCCAAAGCTCTTCCAACCAGAAAGAAATTTTATTTAGGTCTCAAAAACAGAAGCCAAATTAAAGTGTCGTAATCTCATAAAGGATGTCTATGATGTGATGTTAAGACTGCAGTACCTCTTGCAGAAAGCAGGGGCACAAACAGCTGTCACAGCGAAGAGGTCGCACGAACTTGATCACCTCCTGGCCCATGTTGTCCTGGACGTGGAGGTCGAACGGGCGAATTGACCCGCAGCACAACCGGTTACAGCAGTTGGTGTCCTCGGCCACGTAGAAGACCTGCTGCCCGATCGTGTTCTTCACCAGGTACTTGTTCCTGCTCTCCCATCCTAAAATGACTGCATACCAGAGCAAAATTGGGGGGTTTTCGTTAACCGCATCGCAGAAGCTGTTGTAAGAACTTGAACACAATAAAGCCGCGTACTAAAAGCGCTACAGAGTCGATAACTAAGGATTGTCCAAAATGAAGGCTCTAAGCTTTTGTTTATTATTATTCAGCATGTGTTTTTCATCATGACTGTTAAAAAGAACAAAATAGAGCAAAATATGAGGTCTGCTGCCCCTCCCACAGTCATAAACATCTAGCATGGTGCAGCGTGATTCCCTCCCTCCAGTGGGTCTATTTCCATTAGCATGTGTTGCACGTCCTGTCTTTGACCACTAGGTGCAATAATACGTCTATGGAGCTAAATTATCCAATGACTGTGCAACAGCTAGTCTAATAAATATTCGTTTAAAAGAGAGAGAAAGTAAGTATTTCTTTAGAATTTAAAATGTATACGTAAATGTTACCATATAAAAGAATTAGGATTTAGTTGTTATGACTGGAGATGGGTCCACTTTACCATGGAGACGGTCCTGTCCTCAGACAGCTCTTCTCTGAGTGACTTCAGTCGCTCGATAGTTCAGGACTGGAGTTTCCTACAGTCTACCTGAGCCTCCAATAACAGACTGGACTCCATATGAACTTCTCCACATCTCCTGTTATACTGAACCTCCAGCCTCCTAACACACAGCATGAGTGCGGATCAATCCCTGCTATCCGTTATCACCCAGATGAGGATGCGTTCCATGTTGAGTCTGGTTCCTCTCAAGGTTTTAGGTATTAAGGTATTACCACTCAATTAGATAGTACTCATACTACTATTAGATAGTACTCAAGGGACTCACCATCTTAGGGAGTTTTTCCCTCAGCAGTAAAGTTGCTTTGCGACAATAACTATTGTTAAAACTGCCATAGAAATAAAACTGAATTAAAATTGATTGAACATCTCCTGTGGACGAGCTCCATTTTGCCAGATTATTTTCGTTAATTTAAAGGGATTTCTGTGGTCACGGCTCATGATTATACAGGGGCGTCTTAAGCAAGAATCTTCTTTTTGTCTGCTGTCTTCTATATTCATCATCATCCTCCTTTTCAGATGTTTCATTTTGATTTTTAATCAAAAAAAAGTTGTAAGTTTTGGAAAACCAGTATTGTATTTCTTTTCTTTTCAACCTTTAGTTCATGATTCATGGTTGATTATTTTGGTGCCTGGGCCGGACATAAATGAATGATGTGATTAAATAGGGCCAGGGGTAGCTCAGTGGTTAAGTCATTGGACTACGGTTCAGAAGATTGCAGGTTCAAATCCCACAACCACTAGGTTGCCACTGTTGGTCCCTTGAGCAAGGCCCTTAACCCTCAACTGCTCAGATGTGTAATGACATAAAAAAAAAATGTAAGTCGCTCTGGATAAGAGCGTCTGCCAAATGCCCAAATGTAAATGAGTTAACCACTTGTGGCCACTAGGGGGCCCACAATCCCGCAGGGCCCCACGCAGTTGCGTGCTTTTCATGGTGGGTAAACACGCCACTGATGAAATACAGGCATGTTTCCTGATGTTTCTAACCTGGATTTATCAGGTGCGACCTTTTGCAAACACACGTCGGGGGTGTTAAGATTACTAACGCTCAGGTTCTGGTAATCCATGCAATAAATCATCTCTTTTATTACAACCTGACATTCGGACTCTTGACTTTTCCTTAAAATACAAAAGCAAAGTCTGTTTGACCTTTGATCGTTTTAACTCCGTGTTGATAATACCAACAGCTACCTATTAGGGTAATTTGAATTCTTTAAACCGGGTCTGAGTCACAAATTTTGTCATGTTAGCTATTTGAAAGAAAGTTAAAATGTCTTACCTTCAGCCAGCTCCACCTTCTGATGAATGAGGAGCTGGTCAATCTGAAGCCCAGGAATAAAACAGTCACTCATAAATACACATATTTAATGATTTGAGGTCTCACTATGTATGTAGCAAAACAACGGCAGAAGCGTACGCATGTCATCGTCGCTGCGATCGACCCTAGACATCACGTACAAATTATTTGAAACTATTTCTGATCTCACCTGGGCTAAGTACTCCAGCCCGGGTGGACACCCGACCGGTCTCATCACCATACCCTGCGGATCCAAGGCACCTGAAAATGAACCTCCTTTTACTGTATATATGGGATTTCTAAATTTATCCAAAATAGCCTTAACCATACTTACCAGCTGGATTCATGGCTAATTAAGTTCTAACAACCCAAGATCGGAAATACTGTATAGCTCGCTTGTACGTTTCCTCCGTCCTGTCGTATGGCGAAAAGCAAAACACTGCCGCAGATAAGAAGAGTCTCGTAGCCTGATGAGATGTGATCATGGAGCAGAAGAACTGTGCTACAAACTGGCAAGGTGGAGAGAAAATGACCTAAATCGAAATCTTACAGTGAGAAGAAACTTAAATGACACGGAGTGTGTGTAGAGGGTGGGCGAAAGGAGAGAATGTCAAATGTATGTGCTGTGTACGGAAAACACTGGGGTCAATGTCTAACATGACTACGCACCATTAGGGCACGGGCACGCACACACACACACACACACACAAGGGTGTGAGCAAGGGTGTGTCACATTTGTGTTTGTCAAGTATCTATGAGTGTGTGTGTGTGTGGGGGGGGGGGGGTTATACACAGTTGACACATGAAAAATGTATGCATAGAAATTGTATTACTTAATGGATATCATGTTATATACATTGGTATTACTAAATTTACTAAACCCCTCTGTATGTATATAAGGGCTGACAATATTAATGCTATATATAGATTATTTATCAAAAAAAAAATTTATCACTTTTATTTTTTTACGCAAATGAATCATTTGATAAATTTTGACCCTAATGGCCTCCCATAATTGCAGCACGGTTACAAACCAAAATTGTGTGCCGGAGCGACCTTCGCGGGCAACATAGAAAAAAAATACACTAAGCAGATGTGGGAGTGGTGGCCCAGGTGGCTAAGGCTCTAGAGTGTTCATTTTCGGATCTGAGGATCCGGGTTCGAGCCCTGACAGCGGTGGGCTGCCACACTCCATATTACCCAGCCAGTCCCATGCGAGAGATATGTTAAGTGTTAATGTTTGCGATATAATGAAATTGCATAATCTGTTTTCTCTAGCCAGTCTGTCATGCATTTCTTTATTCCATCGCTGCACATTTATAATACACACCATAACAGGTGAAGAGAATGAGCAGGGTGTAATATGAGGAAAGGTGCCACAGCAAAAATGGCTCAAGAATAGTTTGAGGAACACAACAATGATTTTGAGGTGTTGACTTGAGCATTTGTGGGATGTGCTGGAAAAACAAACCCGATCCATGGAGGCTCCACTTCATAACTTACAGGATTTAAAGGATTTGTTACTGACGGCTTGATGTGAGACTCCAGTAGAGTCCAGTCCAGTCCAGTCTGCCAAAAAAAGGCGGACCTATTTCATATTAAGCAGGAGGTCACAGTGTTATGGCTGATCTGTGTTTATACAGTGTATATGTCAGAGCTGCTTTTATAGAAAAAGGATTGAGACCTTTTGACCAAATCACAAATCAGTGCTGAAGAGAGTTGCACTCTGAAGTGGCTAGAAGGAGACACAAGACAACAGAACTGCTTTTTCCTTCTTTTTTTATTTATTTATTTTTTTTGTTGTTGTTACTTGGGAATAAACACTAAAACATGAGGTATCTACTGTATAATTGTGCTAAAAAAAAGAAAAAAAAGTAGCCAAAAGAGTATACATTTTTAATTCTCTTAAACTCATGCCCTCTATGTGTTTGTGTACATGTGTGTAAAAGATAAATGATAAAATCATCACTTTTGAATTAGATGTTTTTAATGATGTTTTTAGATAAAATGATTAAATATAAATACATGTGTGCCTTATAACTTGTCTATATATATTTAAGCACATCTGCTGTGTGTATCATTTCTGACCGTTTCTTAATTTCTGAAATACTGAAATGAGTGAGGAGATAAAACACTTTTCCATGCACTTTTATACAATCTGAATGAGATTTCTTTTTGTTTCTACACTTAAACTACCCTCATCTACTCATCTACACTCTCACAACTTTAAAACTCTATCAAATTCTCTTTATGTTTAGGGTGATTCATTATCGATCTTTTTCTTTTGTTCAAAACATCCATTTTACTGCACTTATCACTATTTGTGGTTAGGAGAGCAGAATCTGTGGTTGGCTCTAGCTTGAACGAAATGCTGTCCATCATGTCTCTCAAACACTACTTATCCTCAGGTATGCATGTAGTTCTCCTGTATAAAAGACAATTTGCACTGGTCTCACTCACTCCTCGCTTTATACCGCTTTATCCTGTATACAGGGTCACTGGGGGCCTGGAGCCTTTGTCACGATACTTAGGGCATGAGGACAGGGTACACCCTGGACGGGGTGCCAATCTATCACAGAGCACACACAGATACACTTGAATTTAAATTAATAAGCCTTGAATTCCAATTAATCTGCTTGTTTTTGGACTGGGGAGGAAACCAGAGTTCCTGTACGCGAGATGGACGATCTGGACTTTGACACTAAAGTATGCTGGTATGAACTTTTTCCTTCAAAAACATATCAAAAGCACAAAATTTACTTTGATTGCTGTTGTTAGAGGATTCAAAAACTGATATTAACTGATTTTAACTGCATGTATTCTTGTGTAACGTTAGTTATATTTGTATGCTAATTGCAGCGATATGGACAAAAAGAAATAGTCCTTTTATTTTCTGTATATTATTTTAATTAAACTACTCCTTTGTCATGATTTATTTTTTTTATACCACAACCCAGCAGTTTTCCTTTTCCAACACCCGAGGTGTCAATCACAAGGTTTATCTCATCAAAGAGCCGCTTAGCCTGGCCTGGTTAGTTCAGTCATGTTCTAGTTGTGTGTATCCGTGTCATTAGTAGACTGGAGACAGTTTTTTTCTTTCTTGGACTCGAGGACAAATTTTCTGAGTCATGTCTAGGTTCAAAACTGTTCTGAGTTAAGTTGGAAATTTTATTACTGGACATGAGTGACTGAAAGCACCTGCGATGACCATAGATCAGGAGGACAGAGTATATGTATTGTATTTAGACAGAGAGGATATTGGGTTTAGGATAAACATCCTGCGAACCAGGGACAGCTCACGATGAAGAAACTGGAATAGAAATAAAGTAAGAGTTAGAATATGAGAAAGCTGCTATGACTACAACTTAAAAAAAAATCTAAAGCTTTCTATATTAACATGAATACGTACACAGGCAGAAAACTCGCTCAATGTCTATTCTGTTTATTCTCAAAGAACATGAAGTCCTTCATTAGACACAGGAAAAGAGAAGCAGGTTAAGTTACAGTTATATTTCTCTTCGATTGATTTCAGCAGTTACGAAATCTAGAGAAATAAATGCTTACGATGAGAAAAAGGGCTCCGAGAAGCACAGCCTTGATCTTCACATCCAGGTCCACAGGGAACTTAATCCCAAAATTGTCGGCATCAGTGAACGCCTCTTGAATGTAGCCGGACCACTGCTTGCTTATGCGGCCCACAGACGACGTCTCATCCATCGACAAAACCTGAGATAAAAACGCCACAGCACATTATACAGCCTGTTTTCTTTCTTTGTTTCATACGTCATATTACTTCATAGTTTCTTAGGTAACTTTACATTTAAAATATCAAGCACTAATGAGCGCTGCTCTTCTAAACGTGATCAGGAACCTGGACATGGGCCGCAAACAATTACAGCACAGACTTGAAAAACTGTTCTTGTATTATTATAATTATTATTATTATTGGTAGCAGTATCTACTGTATATAAATGTATGTGGCGGCTGCTAGCTTTTAAAACAGGGGAAGCTTATATTAGGCCTTCATCATAAAATTCATTATGTTCAAGTTCAAGTTCAAGTTCAAGTAGGCTTTATTGTCATTACAACCATATACAGTTAGTACACAGTGAAACGAAACAACGTTCCTCCAGGACCAAGGTGCTACATGCAACATAAACTTACAACATAAATTAACAGAGACACTAAACTAGCTAACCAAGAGGCCTAGTTAACTGGCTAGCAGAGACAGGACAGAGAGATCTAACATAAATTACAACATAAATTAACAAAAACTAACTAGCTAAGTAACATTTTTACAGACAACATAAAGTGCACGTGCAAATGTGCAAACAAGAGCAACAACAAAGTGACAGTGCGCAACCACGACATAACAGAACATAAAATATGGTGTTGAGGTAGTGGGTAAACGTAAACATTCCTTAAAACAGCAGCAAGATTTGAGGAATTAGTGCAAAAATGTAGTCCAGTAATGATCATTGTGCAAAAAGATTGTTAAAAACAGTGAAGCATTTACAGGTTGGTGTGTACGATAATTTGGTGGTGTAGGTCAGTGTGTCTGCACTTGTGTTGATTAGTCAGTCCAGTCTCAATATTTTGAGGTAGTTGAGTTAAGCTGTGTGATAATGTTTGTGTTTGTGTGTGTGTGTGTGTGTTTGTGTTTATCAGTCCAGTCCCTTTTTGTTGAGGAGACGGATGGCTTGTGGAAAAAAGCTGTTGCACAGCCTGGATGTGTGTGCCCTTATTATGTTACTTTTACGTTAATTCTGCCCTCCGTTCCTTTTGCAGAAAATGGTCTGTGACTCTGACGTACCAATTGGCCGTCTTTTCCAGGGACTTAACCAGTTTCCTCTCAACGGCCAGGAGAGCAAGGCTGCTCAAACGATCTTGACCCATCGTGTTGCGGGTGTATGACTTGACCCAGAAATCACACTGCTTACCACTGCTTCCCTGTAAGTCATGATTGGAATATAGTACTTGAAGTTCAGATCTCAGACTCCCATAGTCAAAGTAATGGCCATACCTTTTCAGCACACTTTCAAATGCCTCCTCTGAAAACACTTGTCCCATTTCATCAAATTTCCCTGGATTGACTAATTCTAAGAAGCTCATGCTTTCCAAATTTGAAAAACGCTGAGAAATCTGCTCAATGAGATTGTCTAGGATGGCCATGTACAAATTTCTGTAGCGGTCCTGGGGATCCTTTAATTGTGACAGACGGCACTTTCTAATAGGTTTATCTTGAGGGTCTGATGTGAGATTTGCTGCTTTTGAATAAACTGCTTGATAAGCCTCCTCTGACCTCTTCTCCTTGACAAAAGAAAGGAGAGACCCAATTCTTTTTTTGCAGTAAAGAACATCCAACGCCCTTTGCTGGACAACATCAAAGACAACATCTGTCTCAGAGAATATTTGTTCATATGTGTACAACATGAACACAAACTCAAAATCCTCCAGTTTCATTATGAAGCCTTTGGCAGCATCTGTGTCATCATCCTGGGTCATCTTATCAAAGGTCTGCAGGAGGCCATTATAATTGTTTGCCACAGTGCTCACTATCCGTGATGTGTAATTCCATCGAGTACGAGCGTTTCTGGGCTATCTTGAAGATCCTGCAGACTCAAGAAAAGACATCCTTTTTGTGGACTTTGAAAAAAATGTGGTGAACCCAGAGCGAGATGCAAAAAATATTCTTGACTTAGGCAAGCATTTAGCACCCTGGGACAACACCAGGTTCAGTCTGTGTGCATAGCAATACACAAACACTGCACTAGGGGCTATTATTTAACTTTGCCCTGTAGGCCATTGAGAGATGAAGTAAAGACAGCAGCCCCATCGTAGGTTTGTGCCACAAGTTTTTCTCTTAAACTATAGCCCTGCATGTTCTCGTTTAAAACTTCAAACACAGATTGAGCATCTTGACCCCCTGACACATCCAAAAATCCAATGAAGCACTCTTGAATTTTTCTGTTTCTGTAAATTCCCTGTAATTCCCCTTATTTGCTGATTCACTACTCTCATCATGCCCCCTGAATGCCAGCTCCTGAAGGCCAAGCAAAGAAGTCACATCAATTAGACGGTTTAGGAAGGCCCTGTTTTTGTTTTTGTTTTACTGTTTCATTATGTTTTGCAACCTGAATGCGAAGACCTTCATTGATTGCATGTTCAAACCTGACCCTGCCCAGACAACTTAACCTTGCACATGAACTCACATGTTCTTTGCACTTTTCATGCCTTTTGAGTGCCCTGTCAAAGTTACCCAGATCCCCAAAACCCATGTTTGACCAAACACATCCCATTCCCTGAGAAGTTTTCGTCAAAAGGCATGGCCAACAGTACATTTTCTTTATCACAGCACTTCCAGTCAGTCAGTTCACCTTGTCATACCAGTAGAGCTGAAAAAAACTGGTATTTTTTTCCTGATTTTTGCACCAGATCAATCTTGAGCATTGGTCTGCCCTGCCGTTTAATTCTTAAGGAAGACTACTAAACGGTTTTGCCAAAAGAAGGTCAACAATATTAGCACCGTCTGCGTCTGCCATTATACACAGCTTGCTAGCTGGCTAATTTCCCCTTCCACAAGCTACTTTAATTATATGAACAAACTAACTTTACAATGCTGAAACAAGGAGCAAAGTCAAGAACGCTATAATATGTTTGTTTTTTTATTTAAAGAATGATTTGTACAAAAAAAATGGTTTATATCACCAGCAAACAATACAGAGTGCAGCAGTTCGTTGTACCCCTTCACCTGTATATCCGCATGGGACTGAACTCGAATCTCTGTAGCGCTGATGTATACTTAAGACATGCTGTCAATCAAAAAGGTGGTTCCGCCATTTAAACAACTCCTCCAATCATCATGCAGCAGCCGAGCGTCCTGGCCCGCCCACTGCTCCATTCACTCCCAGAGAAGCTGGGCTTCCCTGGAAGTGACGATTTTGGTGCATTTATCCAATTACCGTCCAGCTTTTCTACAGTGAAAAAAAGCTCCTCTGTGCTGCCCATAGAGCTCCAGTGAAGCTGGGCTTCAGGAGGGTTTAACGCACTGTGCTGCACGAAAATGTATAACAAGAAAATCGCGTCAAAAAATCTACAATAAATACCTGATTCTGAACGAGCTAGTCATGAAGTTGAACGCGTTATAACACACTTGTATTAAAACCAATATGAATACGACAGTGCATATATGAGCATTTATTTTCTGACATAGTAGAGAAAGCGGAGCTTCCCTTGTAGTCTTAGAGCAGCCGCTACTGATATGGATGTAAGTCTGTATGTATGTAGGTCTGTCTATACGTCTTGTCTGTATGTCTGTCCAGCCAGATTTTGTCACAGCATCCCGCCAAACAGGATGGACAGAATTTAATGAAACTTTGCAGTACTTAGATTTCTGCCTGAGGTTTAACCTGCACCATAAGTGAAATCTAAATGTTGAGTAAAAGCCATGTTATGAGCAGTTATAAATAAGCTAATAATGCTCTAGTTGCTCAATGTAAACAAACACCTGCACCAATAGATATTAAAAGCTAAACTGAATATTTAGTTTATATTTTCACTTTGGCTGAAATCAAAGTGCTAAAGTGGTATTTAAGTGATTTTTGACGTGCTGGAGTCATTTTAATACAAAACATCATCTTTACCCGATCTACTTTTTCCATTTCTCATCTGTGATTCACTCTCTGATTACCGAACAGGAAGTGTATTTGTCTGGCGACAAAAGAAGTACAACTTAGTGTAAGATACTCAACCTTACCTCAAAATTCACATCGGAACAACATTTAAAGGTGCAGTAAGGTCCCTTGATCTTCAGGACGTCCTGCTTGTTTTCATTTTGGATGGTGTATTTGGGTAAGAAGGGATGCCACGTCTGAACCACGTAGCCGATAGGATTGCCCGGTGGAGACTGCACCTCAAGCTGGAAAAAAATTACTTAGATCTTAGCAGCTACTATACACTTTCAAATAATTATTTTGCAGTCAGTAAGTCCAGTTTCTGAAGTTTACCCAAAGGTTGACTCAATTCCTGAGACCTTCAATAAGGAATTTTAAATATTCAGAACATTGCAGTACCTCTTGCAGACAGCAGGGGCACCAGCAGCTGCGGCACCGCAGAGGTCTTGTGAGCGTGATCACCTCCTGGCCCATGTTGTCCTGGATGTGGAGGACGAAGGAGCGGAGCGGTCCACAGCAGTTCCGGTTACAGCAGTCGTTCTCCTCGGCCACGTGGAAGACCTGCTGCCCGAGTGTGTTCTTCACCACGTACTTGTTGTTGGTCTCCCATCCTAAAATAACTGTATTGCAGACCAAAGAATGTGTTGTTAACTGCAAGGGCTTTTATATTTCTGGCAATAGGTGATATGAAAGAGATTCATAATGAACACTAATGACACTAACGTTCCATTAGCAAGTGATTTTTTTTCTTTTTCATTCAACATTCACAATTTTACATTTAACCCAAAGTTAAAGTCGCTCACCTTCAGCCAGCTCCACTTGTTGGTGAACGAGAAGCTGGTCGATCTGCTCCCCATATACAGAACAAGCACACACACATTTTTAACAACATCAGGTGACACACTGTTCACATCAAAAAATGTCCACACATAAATAGTTTTGGTCGAGATCTACTACTGGGTACACACAATGCCGATACTCTGCTTTGTCAAGTAATAACACCACTCCTTGTTTCCAACACAGCCTTTCAGACCATGGTAATGTGTTAGTAACGGTAGTGTCGTAGAACCTCACCTGCGTTAAGTACTCCAGCCCAGGAGGACACCCAGGCGGTCTCTGAGGAGTCGGCATCATCATCGGAGCCTGCGTGGGCACATAGCCTACAAATATGGTGCATTTATTTATTTATAAAATCATTATGAGAGGGTCGGAGAAGTCTGACTTCACTACCAAGAAAAATGCATAAAAAGCCTTGGATTCCTCATAGCTGATGGAACTTAATACGCATCTATCAGTAGTGGCGATCTTCAGGTGTTTGTTGGACTCCTACCTGGCGGGACAGGCACTTCTCCATAGTTCGGATTGTGGAAGGATTTTCCCGGTTGGAGATCAATACAGTTGGCTCCAAACTGACCTGTGTGTTGGGTTAAAAGATGGATTACATATTAAATACAGTATGTATGAACAATATTGGACACCAGAGAACATGGTACTTTAATAAACACAAGATTAACAAGCTTTTAAAATAGGTTCAGCGTTCTGGAAATCCTGGAAGAATATAAATCAGGGTATGTGTATAAAAGATAATTCAATCTTCTTTTAAAACATAAAAAAATAAAATTAAATCAGTTTTAATTGGGGGAAAAGAATGTGGCACAACAGCAACTTAACCTAGACTGTCCACCATCGATTAATTAAAACCCTTAAAACTGAAGCAAACTGATTCAGTGACTATATACTGTATATATATATATATATATATATATATATATATATATATATATATATATATATATATATATATACTGAATACTTAAGACATAATACCAACAACATCAGGTGACTGACCTTAGGGGTCGGCTGTTATATAAACATCCGGTTAGACCAACTACTTCCTCTTTGCCTTTCTCGCCTCATCAGTAACCGGATCGGTTGATTGCTACTAAAATTAAATTAAATAAACAATTACTCGGGGGAGATTACGGGTTCAATCCACCATGTCTTTTCGTGAAGGCGCTTTAACTCCCTGAGCATTGTATTGGATTTCTTACCGATATTTAGGACGCAACGCGGGATCGCATGCCGGTAAGTGTAACTTTTTTCCAGGTGTTTTGTGTTTGAGTCTACTGTTTGCAGTGGACGTGGTATTTTCATCCCGATTACTATGTGTACGCACGCAGTAATTGGTGACAGATATTTGGGTGACGGATATTTGCATACTTGTTTGGTTTGTTTACATGATCTTTGCCTTCAAAAAGTTCTGTCCGCAGACCTCATTCTGCTGTTTGCAGATTAAGCACTCATTAATGAACAGTGATCATCACGGTTTGTGCATTTATCGATTACGTGCGTTTGGTTCTTTGCTGAGTACTAGGGCAGCCATTTAGAGCTGATTGTGATACTGTATCTAGTTACAGCGCAGCCTGGGTTGTTAAAATGAGCCACTCAAAGTGTCGTTTTTGTCAGGCTGAGATGCATCCATGGCATGGACATAGAGAATGCCCATCCTGTTTGGGTATGCAGCATTTGCTTGATATTGAGCATTTCTGTGCAGCAGCAGTGGGGTTATGTTTCAGGACAGAGTGCAGAAAACTACGTCCTCAAGTGGTAGCAAGAAAGATCCTTTGTAGGGGAACACCCTTGTAAGTGCAAGAGTGATTGCACCTCCGATAACTCTATGTCCTCACATATTGCAGGATAAACATGGGAGGACCATAATAACTTAGAAACCCGAGAATGATACCCAGTTACAAATTTTAGCAGTTTTATGTAAATTAAGTGGATAAATTTAAAGCACATAAAACTACTGGGAGTGAACAACCACCCGCAACCTCTTTGGGTGATGAGCAATCACACTGGGAGATGAATCCAGCTCTGGTGCTTCTGAGGAGGGAAGCCCACATTCTGACATCCTTTCTTGCATTTTGAGTGCTGTGAAAATATTGGGTCTGGATATTAAAAAAGAGGTTCATGTCCCATAGCAAGGTGTGTGGGCAAGTATTTCCCGTGTTTAGCCCCCTGTGTCTATCCCTGTGGCTGATGATTATTCTTAGATGTTGAGAAAAACATGGAATAATCCAAAAGCAGCACCCCAGTTTAATGCAGGATGCAGGTGATTCGCCAAAATAAATTATGCTCATAAGAGTGGTATGGGTAACATGCCTCCATTGGAAAGAGAGATTGCAGCATTAACCTCCTTAGAGCCTGACCTGGTCACAGATAACCCTAGGTGTCCTGGTAGAGAATGTCAGAAGATAGATCGACTAATATGCCAGGCATACAATTCAGTGACTCGGGTACCCCGATCGGGAATTGCTCTGGCTATAGTCTTGGCAGCTCTGAGAAAAGTGATCAGCTCAGAAGATCGCGATGTTGTGAATTTGGTTGATGCAGCACTTATCACACATTAACACCTTACCAGGGATATTGGCGCATCCATGTCTTCAGTGATCTTGGCCCGAAGGCAGATTTGGTAGGCTCAGACATCCTTGCCTGAAACCATTAGGAAAGAATTAACCAATATGCCGGTGATCCACTAGTTTTGACCATAAATGTGCTCAGCTCATTCGGCCCCCACACTTCTACCATTTGTATCCTTGGGGGCATGATAAGATACAAATTAAGGGTTACCAGCCCCATGAAAAGGGCACCAGACCATCCTACCATACTCCCCAGGCTGATCAGCCTCCAGCTTGTGGAGGATTCCCAAGAAGGCGCACTCACAGGGGCTCCAAACCCTGGGGAGGTCCTGCATAAAGGTCTCGGGCCGCCGGGGCATGCTCCCAGCTTGCCTAGACAGAAAAATGCACATCAGATGTCTGGGTCCTAGATATCATCAAGAACAGATACAGGATAAAGTTTCGGCTGCATTCTCTTGACCACATAACAATAGTCAAGGACCCAATTCAGGCACAAATTTTAGCCAACAAGATTGCAACCTTATTACAGAAAGATGCAACTGTCCAGATAAGCCCCAGTGAACAGTCCACTGGGCTTTATTCAAAATATTTCCTTGTGTGTGTGAAGAATGGTGGACTTCGATCCATCCTGGACTTGCGGCAACTGAATCAGTTCATAAAGGTGCTGCCATTTAGAATGCTGACAACAAAACAAATTCTAGAGTCCATAGAGCCAGGGGAATGGTTCACTTTCATAGACCTAAAGGATGCATACTTTCATGTATCTGTCCAGATCATCACTTATTCCTTTGCTTTGCCTTTCAAGATCGGTTTACCAGTTCAAGGTCCTACCATTTGGCCTCTCATTATCTCCAAAAGTCTTCACCAGAGTGGTTTCAGAAACCCTTCATCCCCTCCAGTGTGCAGGAATAAAAATCCTAGCATACCTGAACGACTGGTTAATCTGCGCACCTACCCGCAGTCAAGTCATGAGGGACATTGGACTAGTCATTCAACATGTCGAGTCTCTCAGTTTCAAATTAAACTGGGAGAAAAGCAATCTTAGTTCTTGACAACAGACACTGTTTATGGGGATTTCTCTAGACCCTCACCTAAAAATGGCCTTGTTAACCCCCTTAGAGAGTGAGGAAATTGTCCAGTCTGGCCCAGTCATTTCACCTGAACAGGAAGACGAATTCAGTTCCAGCAGCTGATGGGTATGATTGCAGCAAACATGGTTCCCCTCGGCCTTCTCAGAGCCCAGTGGGTAAACGGTTTTAATCTTCACCCAATTAGACAGACATTTAGGAAACATCCCAGCGAGACAGTCTGTGATAACAACAGATGCCTTCCTAACAGGATGGGGATCATTTTGGGATCATTGGGGGCACCTGGGACCCTCCCTGGACCTCAGAACACATCAATTTGCTGGAGCTCAAAGGGATCTACCTCTCTCTGAGGGTTTTTTTCCCGTTTTTGCAAAACAAACATGTTTTAATAAGGACGGACAACATGTCCGCGGTGTATCACATCAATCCCCAGAGGGGCACCAGATCAGAGACAACTCATTGCAACCAAAGGTATTCCCTGAGCAATCAGTGAGATCCCTTGGGGATAGATGCTCAAGAATGGCCGAAAGAGTTGCTGTGTGCTAACCCACCGATTCCCTTGGTGCTCAGGAGAATAGTGATAGGTCATCACAAAGTAACTCTAGGCCCTTCTTGTGGCCAAAGAAACTCTGGTCCCCAGCACTTCTAAGCTTGGTTCAAGGTCACCCTTGTCAGCTACCGAAAAGAGCCAATCTTCTGTCTCTAGCAGTGGGACAAATTTGGCACCCAAAGCCGTAAATTCTGCAATCGTGGGTGTGGCTCTGCTCAGCCCTTCCCTAACCTGGGCTTAGATGAGGCAGTAAGGAGAACAATAAATAGCTTTAAGGCACTCTCCACTTGGAGTAACTATTCAAGCAAATGCGAATATTTTCCGCATGGTGCCAAGATCAGCAGCTAGATGCTACCAATTGTGACACTAGCTTTGTTCTCAGGTTCCTCCAGACGTTGCTGGATTTTGGGAAATCGGTTAATACGATAAAAGTATCTCAGTCATCTCACACTTCCAATGCATCAGGGCAGGGCATAAGTATTGGTAAACACCCCTTAGTGCCTCAGTTCCTTAAGGGTGCACACCGCTTATGCCCAGGGAAGATTATAAGGTCACTCACTTGGGATCTTACTACTGTCCTCTGTTTACTGGTTGAAACACTGTTTGAACCTCTGGATCAGGCCAGTCTGAAGTTCCTGACATGGAAAACAGTCTTCCTCCTGGCAATATGTTCAGCCAAGAGGGTCAGTGAATTGCACGCTCTATCAATCAGTGAGGACTGTCTATGATGGAAGGCGGAAAACGCTGGAGTTTTTCTCTGGCCAAATCCGGCATTTCTACCCAAAGTACTTAGACCTGGTACAATAAACCAGGTGATTGAGCCCTCCCCCGGTTAAGTACTGGGTTAAATAGCCCCTCTCTATGTCCTGTCATGGAGCATACTCGTCCATTGCGGCAGTAACATACACAATTATTTGTGTGCTTTAACAAGAAGTGTTCAGGCAAGCCAGTGTCCAAGCAACGTTTATCTCACTGGAAAGTGGATAAAATTTCACAAGCATATTCCAGTCAAGATCTTCCTATTCCCAGTGGTCTAGTTGCCCACTCTACCAGGAGTATGGCCACCTCCTGGGCAGTGCTTAAGGGAGTATTACTTTTAGACATATGTGAAGCAGCCTCTTGGAGCACCCCATGCAAATTTACAAGATTTATAGGATTAAGTTTGCGAATCCTTATTCTTTGGGGTCTGCAGTTTTCTCTATAGGTAAAACTATCTAGAGAAAAGAGGTAATACAGGTCCCTCGTAACTCTGTTGGTACCAGTCATCCAGAATGAGACCGTGGTGACAGTCTGAGTAAGGTCGAAATAGATCGTAAGTTATGTCCATAACTATGGGTCTATGAGACTGAACAATGACCATCACCATCTCTTGTCACTCGGAAAAACTGAGGCGTTCCAGGCAAGAGGAAGTAGTTGGTCTAACAGGATGTTTATATATCAGCTGACCCCCAAGGTCAGTCACCTGATGTTGTTGGTATTAGGTCTCGAGGATAGGCAGAAGAATGGCGTCATTTAGAATGAGACCGCGGTGACGGTCATCGTTCTGTCTCATAAAACCATAGTTATGGACATAACGTACGGTGTGTATATATATATATATATATATATATATATATATATATGTGTGTGTGTGTGTGTGTATGTGCTTATATGGTGTCTTGCTGGTGTGTGAGGCATCAGACGTGTTATGAAGTTTTAGGACATTAATTAGAACAAAAGTTACCATGAATTTTATAGTTGAACAAAAATGAACCAAAAGTCAGTTGATCAATTGATGCTAAAAAAAAAGGATCCATCACTCTATACTGCACTGTCCTAAGCCATATACATGTAAAAACAAATAATAGCTAAACTGTTACAAGGGCTACTAGGGTGAGTAAATATAAAGTTAAAGTAACCACTTAATCTAAGTAAACAAGAGTTTACTAAAATTTATTTCTTTATTTTTGGTCAATGGGAGAGGGAATACTTATGCAAGAGCACTTTATGCTAAAAAAACACACATCAAACTACACATAATCACCACACGATGAACTATTTATACACAACTCACTGGCTGGATCCATCATCTCTGCTCAAGGTGTTCCTTCTGTGGAAACAAAAATCAGACATACCAGTCACTCCACCATTTCCTTTATCCTGATGTGATCAGATGTAAAAGTAAATGCCATTCTGTGTTCCGTGTGACACATTAAAACATTCCCAGTCTAAAAAAAAATGACCTTGATAAACAATGCAGTTCGGCGTAGCTTGTTTAAACGAGAACTTATAAAACAGATGTTTTCAATTTGCGGAGGGAGAAGGAGAAACAGATGAGGGGGGGAGGGTCGGGTGTTCAGTGCTGAGCTTTTCTTACTGGACATAACAGGAAACTAAAAAAATGCCTTAGAATGGTGAAAAGTGTGTGAGAGTTTGTGGACCAAATGTGCACTCTTGAAAATGACATGTGGAGTCTGTCTGTATCTAATCTAGTGTGATTTATACACTCAGCAACAAAAAAACGTCCTTTTTTCAGGACTGTGTATTTCAACAATAATGTTGTAAAAATCCAAATAACTTTACAGATCTTCATTGTAAAGGGTTTAAACAATGTTTTCCATGCATGTTCAATTAACCATAATCAACTAATTAACATGCACCTGTGGAATGGTCGTTAAAACCTTAACAGCTTACAGAAAGTAGGCATTTAAGGTCACAGTTCTAAAAACGCAGGACACTAAAGAGACTTGTCTACCGACTGTGAAAAACACCCAAAGAAAGATGCCCAGGGTCCCTGCTCATCTGCGTGAACGTGCATTAGGCATGCTGCAGGGAGGCATGAGGACCGCTGATGTGGCTAGGGCGATAAATCGCCATGTCCGCACCGTGAGACGCCTAAGACGGCGCTACAGGGAGACGGGAAGGACAGTTGATCCTCGCAGTGGAAGACCACGTGTAACAACACCCGCACAGGATGGGTACATCCGAATATCACACCTGCGTGACAGGTACAGGATGGCCACAACAACTGGCCGAGTCACACCAGGAACACACAATCCCTCCATCAGTGCTCAGACTGTCCGCAATAGGCAGTCCATGAGGAGGAGATGCACTGCAGTACTTCAAGCAGCTGGTGGCCACAACAGATACTGACTGGTACTTTTGATTTTGAGCCTCCCTTCATTCAGGGACACACTGGGAAACATTTTTAGTTTATGTCTTATGGTGTTGACTCTTTTAGTGTTCATACAAATATTTACACATTAAGTTTACTGAAAGTAAGAACAGTTGAAAGTCAGAGGACGTTTCTTTTTTTGCTGAGTATATATTACATGAATGTAGAGATGGTCAAAGTGCAGAAGTACAGAATCAATACTTATGTAAAAGTTGCCTAAAAATGTCCTGCACTGTATTTACTCTGAGTACGTACTCTAAAATGTAGTTTAAGAACAAAAAAAAGACAAACTAAAAACGACAAAAAAGTGCAAATACTCCACAATAAAACGGTTTTTTTTCCGAGTTACTGATAAACAGTATTTTAATCACAATAGAATTAGATAAAAACCCTAAGTTGCAAGTCTATAGAGAGTTGTTTTCTGCATAAATCTGTATATATATATATATATATATTTTTTTTTTTTTGGAAATGATTTAGACCAATTTATTTTACTTTCTTAATACAAGTTGTTGTAGTAATTTGCCTGGTTGGGTTAGACGTGGCTGGAGAGAAAGGACACACTGTACATTTTTTGTTAGACATATAACATTACAGCTAGAAGGTTAAATGACTTTCAACACTGGTGAGTTTAACAGATAAAGAAGAGGCCACGCTTCCATCCATGCAGATAGCTGCTCCGCTGTGCTGTTAGTTTTATTTCAGGAAGCTGTGGCTTTTCAGATGATGAAAAAATGAATGATTGGTTAAATCGGTTAACCGGTTAAAGGTTTCAGTCAGGGCTTAGCAATATCAACCCAGATGAAAAAAAATTATAAGTGAGAGATTAAGTTACTAAAGCAAAGGAAAAGTAAAAGTTTTTTATTGATAGCAAAGAGATTTGACGTTAATTAATCGAACGCCATCAGTGTCTTTTATTAATCCTGTAGTTGAACTAGCTAATTGCTAAGTTTTAATATTTGTATGATGAAATATAATGAAACTGCATAATCTGTTTTCTCTAGCCGGACTGTCATGCATTTCTTTAATCCAATGTTGCACATTTATAATACAAGTAAATATGAGTATTTTAAAATAGTGATGGCTCTGCAACTCTTGTGAAATGTTCCTGGTCTGCAGGGGGCAGAACACACCATAACAGGTGAAGAGAAGGCAGCAGGGTGTAATATGAGAAAAGGTGCCACAGCAAAAATGGCTCAAGAATAGTTTGAGGAACACAACAATGATTTTGAGGTGTTGACTTGAGCATTTGTGGGATGTGCTGGAAAAACAAACCCGATCCATGGAGGCTCCACTTCATAACTTACAGGATTCAAAGGATCTGTTACTGACGGCTTGATGTGAGACTCCAGTAGAGTCCAGTCCAGTCCAGTCTGCAAAAAAGGCGGACCTATTTCATATTAGGCAGGAGGTCACAGTGTTATGGCTGATCTGTGTTGCACTCTGAAGTGGCTAGAAGGAGACACAAGACAACAGAACTGCTTTTTCCTTCTTTTTTTATTTTTATATATTTTTTTTTGTTACTGGGGAATAAACACTAAAACATGAGGTATCTACTGTATAATTGTGCTAAAAAAAAGAAAAAAAAGTAGCCAAAAGAGTATACATTTTTAATTCTCTTAAACTCATGCCCTCTATGTGTTTGTGTACATGTGTGTAAAAGATAAATGATAAAATCATCAATTTTGAATTAGATATTTTTAAGGATGTTTTTAGATAAAATGATTAAATATAAATACATGTGTGCCTTATAACTTGTCTATATATATTTAAGCACATCTGCTGTGTGTATCATTTCTGACCGTTTCTTAATTTCTGAAATACTGAAATGAGTGAGGAGATAAAACACTTTTCCATGCACTTTTATACAATCTGAATGAGATTTCTTTTTGTTTCTACACTTTAACTACCCTCATCTACTCATCTACACTCTCACAACTTTAAAACTCTATCAAATTCTCTTTATGTTTAGGGTGATTCATTATCGATCTTTTTCTTTTGTCCAAAACATCCAAATGAAATGTACAACCCTGAACTTTTATTACATTTCACTGCACTTATTACTATTTGTGGTTAGGAGAGCAGAATCTGTGGTTGGCTCCAGCTTGAACGAAATGCTGTCCCTCATGTCCCTCAAACACTACTCAGGTATGCATGTAGTTCTCCTGTATAAAAGACAATTTGCACTGGTCTCACTCACTCCTCGCTTTATACCGCTTTATCCTGTATACAGGGTCACTGGGGGCCTGGAGCCTTTGTCACGATACTTAGGGCATGAGGACAGGGTACACCCTGGACGGGGTGCCAATCTATCACAGAGCACACACAGATTCACTTGAATTTAAATTAGCCTAATCTGCATGTTTTTGGACTGGGGAGGAAACCAGAGTTCCTGGGTTTATACACGAGATGGGTGATGCTGGTATGAATTTTCCCCTTTAAAAACATATCAGAAGCCCAATTTTCTGTTGTTAAAGGATTCGAAGACTGATATTAACTGATTTTAACTGCATGTATTCTTGTGTAACGTTAGTTATATTTGTATGCTAATTGCAGCGATATGAAAAAAAAGAAATAGTCCTTTAATTTTCTGTATATTATTTTAATTAAACTACTCCTTTGTCCTGATTTATTTTTTTTATACCACAACCCAGCAGTTTTCCTTTTCTAACACCCGAGGTGTCAATCACAACAGATTAATCTCACCAAAAAGCCGCTTAGCCTGGCCTGGTTAGTTCAAGTCAAGTTCTTGTTGTGTATCCGTGTCATTAGTAGACTGGAGGGGTTTTTTTTGTACTCGAGGACAAATTTTCTAAATCATGCATAGGTTCAAAACTGTTCTGAGATTAGTTGGAAATTTTATTACCGGACATGAGTGGCTTTTTGAAGATGATGTGGTCCTGATGTCATTATCAGTCTGTGACCTGCAGCGCTTGCTGGATCGGTTTGCAGCTGAGTTTGAAACGGCAGGGATGAGGATCAGCACCTCGAAATCTGTGGCCATGGTTCTCAGCAGGAAACCGATGGATTGTCTACTCCAGATAGGTAACAAGTTGTTACCCCAATTGAAGGAGTTTAAGTATCTCGAGGTCTTGTTTACGAGTGATGGAATGTTGGAATGTGTGGTTGGCCAGAGAATCGGAGCAGCGGGGGCAGTATTGCAGTCGCTTTACCGCACTATTGTGAGAAAAAGAAAGTTGTGCCAAAAGGCAAAGCTCTCAATCTACCGGTCAATCTTACATTTACATTTACGCTCTTATCCAGAGCGACTTACATTTTTATCTTATTACACATCTGAGCAGTTGAGGGTTAAAGGCCTTGCTCAAGGGCCCAACAGGGGCAACATGGTGGTTGTGGGGTTTGAACCTGGGATCTTCCGAACCGTAGTCCAATTCCTTTACCACTGAGCTACCCCTGGCCCCAGTGATCTTTGATTCAACCCTCACCTATGGTCATGAGCGTTGGGTCATGACCAAAAAGACAAGATCGCGAATACAGGCCCGAAATGCGTTTTCTCAGAAGAGTAGCTGGCTTTTCACTAAGAGATAAGATGAGAAGCTCAGTCATCCATGAGAAACTGAGAGTAGAGCTGCTCCTTTCTTACATGGAAAGGAGTCAGTTGAGGTGTTTCGGCCATCTGGTAAAGATGTCACCAGGATGTCACCTCCCAAGGGAGCTGGTCCAGGTAGGAGACCATGGGGCAGACTAAGGACTAGATGGAGAGATTATATCTCCACAATGGCCTGGAAACGCTTCGGGATTCCCCAGTCAGAGTTAGCTGAGATGGCTGGAGAAAGGGAAGTTTGGGGTTCCCTGCTGGAACTGCTACCTCCGTGAACCGACTTTGGATAAGTGGTTGAAGATGGATGGATGGATGGATGGATGGATGGATGGATGGATGGATGGATGGATGCATGGACATGAGTGGCTGAAAACACCTGCGATGACCATAGATCAGGAAGACAACAGTTTCTCCAGACTGCAACGTTAGACAAATTACTGATCGAACCAAATTATGTATGTTCACCCCAAACAGAAATGAAGGCGGTAAATATTATGGCAGCATTAAGAGGCTCAATATAAAACCTCTCTGGTATTTCTGTAAGCTAAAGGTGTACTAATCTGACTGTGATGTGAAAGACTAGTCTTTGTAAAAAGTGGATGAAATATTGGTGATTATTTGCTTATAAATGAATTTCCACACACAATAGACATTTACAGTGTTTTAAAGAAACACAAAGTAGTTGTATTTAGACAGAGAGGATATTTGGTTTAGGATAAACATCCTGCGAACCAGGGACAGCTCACGATGAAGAAACTGGAATAGAAATAAAGTGAGAGTTAGAATATGAGAAAGCTGCTATGACTACAACTTAAAAAAAATCAAAAGCTTTCTATATTAACGTGAATACGTACACAGGCAGAAAACTCGCTCAATGTCTATTCTGTTTATTCTCAAAGAACATGAAGTCCTTCATTAGACACAGGAAAAGAGAAGCAGGTTAAGTTACGGTTATATTTCTCTTCGATTGATTTCAGCAGTTACAAAATCTAGAGAAATAAATGCTTACGATGAGAAAAAGGGCTCCGAGAAGCACAGCCTTGATCTTCACATCCAGGTCCACAGGGAACTTGATCCCAAAATTGTCGGCATCAGTGAACGCCTCTTGAATGTAGCCGGACCACTGCTTGCTTATGCGGCCCACAGACGACGTCTCATCCATCGACAAAACCTGAGATAAAAACGCCACAGCACATTATACAGCCTGTTTTCTTTCTTTGTTTTATACTTCATATTACTTCATAGTTTCTTAGGTAACTTTACATTTAAAATAGCAAGCACTAACGAGCGCTGCTCTTCTGAACGTGATCAGAAACCTGAACATGGGCTGCAAACAATTACAGCATTACTATTATTAGTAGTAGTAGTCTTTATATAAATGTAGGTATGTAGGTCTGTCTGTACGTCTTGTCTGCATGTCTGTCCAGCCAGATTTTGTCACAGCATCACGCTAAACAGGATGGACAGAATTTAATGAAACTTCTGCAGTACTTAGATCCCTGCCTGAGGTTTAACCTGCACCATAAGTGAAATTATAATGTTGAGTAAAAGCGATGATATGAACAGTTGTAAATAAGCTACTAATGCGCTACTCACTACAATATACACCTGCACCAATGGATATTAATTAGAAAAGATAAACTGAATATTTTTACTGGGATTAGTTTATATTTTCACTTTGGCTGAAATAACAGCGCTGAAGTGGTATAAGTGAATTTTGACGCGCTGGAGTCATTTAAGACAAAATTTCATCTTTATCCAATCTACTTTTTCCATTTCTCATCTGTGATTCACTTTCCGATTACCGAACAGGGAGTGTATTTGTCTGACAACGAAGAAGTACAACTAAGTGTAAACAAGGCATAAGATACTCAACCTTACCTCAAAATTCACATCGGAACAGCATTTAAAGGTGCAGCAAGGTCCCTTTATCTTCAGGACGTCCTGCTTGTTTTCATTTTGGATGGTGTATTTGGGTAAGAAGGGATGCCACGTCTGAACCACGTAGCCGATAGGATTGCCCGGTGGAGACTGCACCTCAAGCTGGAAAAAAATACTTAGATCTTAGCAGCTACTATACACACTAAGTCTAGTTTCTGAAGTTTAGCCAAAGGTCGACTTGATTCCTGAGACCCTCAATAAGGAATTTTAAATATTCAGAACATTGCAGTACCTCTTGCAGACAGCAGGGGCACAAGCAGCTGCCGCAGCGTAGAGGTCTTGTGAGCGTGATCACCTCCTGGCCCATGTTGTCCTGGATGTGGAGGACGAAGGAGCGGAGCGGTCCACAGCAGTTCCGGTTACAGCAGTCGTTCTCCTCGGCCACGTAGAAGACCTGCTGCCCGAGTGTGTTCTTCACCACGTACTTGTTGTTGGTCTCCCATCCTAAAATAACTGTGTTGCAGACCAAAGAATGTGTTGTTAACTGCATGGGCTTTTATATTTCTGGCAATAGGTGATATGAAAAAGATTCATAATGAAATATGACAACATAAAGCTATGTTTCATTAGCAAGTGATTTTTTTTCTTTTTCATTTAACATTCACAGTTTTACATTTAACCCAAAGTTAAAGTCGCTCACCTTCAGCCAGCTCCACTTGTTGGTGAATGAGAAGCTGGTCGATCTGATCCCCATATACAGAACAAGCACACACACATTTTAATAGCATCAGGTGACACACTGTTCACATCAAAAAATGTCCACACATGAATTGTTTTGGTTGAGATCTACGACTGGGCACACACGATGCCGATACTCTGCTTAGTCAGCACTGATAACATCACCTCTCGTTTTCCAGGACAGCCTTTCAGACCATTGTGATGGTTTAGTTACGGTAGTGTCGTAGAACCTCACCTGCGTTAAGTACTCCAGCCCAGGAGGACACCCAGGCGGTCTCTGAGGAGTCGGCATCATCGCCGGAGCCTGCGGGGGCACGTAGCCTACAAATATGGTGCATTTATTTATTCATTAAATTATTATGAGGGGGTCGAAAAATGTCTAAATTTACTACCAACAAAAATGCATAAAAAGCCTTGGATTACTCATAGCTGATGGAACTTAATATGCATCTATCAGCAGCGGAGATCAGGTGTTTGTTGTACTCTTACCTGGCGGGACAGGCACTTCTCCATAGTTGGGATTGCCGAAGGATTTTCCCGGTTGGAGATCAATACAGTTGGCTCCAAACTGACCTGTGTGTTGGGCTGGAAGATGGATTACATATTACTTACAGTATGTATGAACAATATTGGACACCAGAGAACATGGTACTTTAACAAACACAAGATTAACGAGCTTTTGAATAAAGTTAGGGATACTGGAAATTCTGGAAGAATATAAATCAGGGTATGTGTATAAAAGATAATTCAAATATATATATAAATATATATAATATGTGCTGATATGGGTGTCTTGCTGGTGTGTGAGGCATCAGACGTCCAGCAGTTTTGAAGTTTTAGGACAAGTAAATGTCAAGTAAAGCAAAAGTTACCATGAATTTTATTAAGGGTAAATTTTACCACTTCAGGAATAAGGGAACGGCTTTACAAAAATGTAGAACTCTGAAAATACGCATATTATTATTATATATATGTGGCAATGTGGGTGATGGGGTCCTTTCATTGGCTCACAAGTAAGTCAATTGTCACCCACGATAGCCTATCCGGATGGCTCTTGCAGGTATTTAAGGCTGGAATAATCTAGGCTAGCACTGGCTAACTAAAATCTGGTTGAGTCAGACTGTCCATTCGTTGCCGGCCGTAGAGTCTTTTCTGCGCATGCGTTACCCTGCATGACTTACTGCGGGCTGTGAGTGGCGCTACAACTCGTGTGGTGCGGCGATTCCTCCTGTGAGCTACGAGTGCCTGATACGGTGCCAGTGAGTCGTTATAGGCGGAAGTATTCGCCCTCCGCAGCGAATGAGGACGGCGCTGCTGTTTTTCCTACAGTGTTTCTTCTCCTGTTTTTATGTCGGTGGTTCCAGCTCCATGCAGCCAATGGGTTGTCAATTTTTTACAGTAATGGGTTGTCAATTTCGTACAGCGGCTGCCTGGAGTTGGACACTGAGATGTGTGATCGATCGATTGGTCGATGCTACCAGGAGCCTTTTGGTCAGTATGGTCCTGGTTTGGTTGATTGTTCCTCTTTAGTGGGGGCCCCAAAACTAGTTTTATAGGCGTTGCAACACTGCCATCTAGCTGAGGGTCAGTTCTCAGTAGTAGGTACGGGGAAGGTCAGATTGTGGGGTCGTAAGTCGTGTCGTATTTTAGGTGGGAGGTTTGTACTTGCTGTATGCTCTGCACAGTATGCAGAGGGGACTGTTTGGTTTGAGCCTCTGGTATCCGGGTTGCCAGCGGGACTGCTGGCTTCGCCTGTGCTCGTTAGAGTTGCCCTTGGTACAGTCCTGGGGACGAGCCAGTGAAGGCTTCAATGTGTCCTCAAGTAGCAGAAGCAGTTGCTCTAATCCAAGATCCAATTGAAGCTGTTGATTTGTTTGTTCTGTCTCAAAGAGTAAAGTGAGGTCAGGGCGTTGTTGCGGCGATATAGGTTACATTTGATGTCGCAGGAGATACCGTTGCTGGATTTAGTGTCCGTTCATCAGCGGTATAGGCGAATTCCGCCGTCAGAAAATGAAGTAGTTAAGTAACATGTCAGCTAGCTTCTAGAAGCCAACATTATTGGAGAAGGCTGCAGTTCATATGTGTCGCCCCTAGTGTCTGTCTAGCAAATGGGCAGTAGTCTGTGCAAGGGGTCGCCCTGTTTAGGGTGGCACCAGGGACTCTGCCCGTGGCTATTGAGTTAAAAAGTCAGGGCCGGGGTCTGGCAGGTCCCAGTTTATTGATGTTTGGGGCAGATGCTGCAGCTTAGGCCCCTGTGGGATTATCAGGGGAGGGTGCCGTAAGTCAATTACCCAGGATTGATCCTGGTTCTCTAGGCGTTGAGACTATTGATACTACGTCCAAATTTATGTTTGTACTGTTTAGGCCTTGGGCTTGGGTTAATTGGGCAATCGTCGGGCCGACGATTCAAGAGCTGTGGGTAGATTCTGGCAATGTGGGTGATGGGGTCCTTTCATTGGCTCACAAGTGAGTCAATTGTCACCCACGATAGCCTATCCGGATGGCTCTTGCAGGTATTTAAGGCTGGAATAATCTACCTGGTGTACGTCACGACAAGGACCGCCTTCACGGCGTGCGCGCGGACAGTGCGCGCACTGGCTAACTGATATCTGGTTGAGTCAGACTGTCCATTTGTTGCCGGCCGTGGAGTCTTTTCTGCGCATGCGTTACCCTGCATGACTTACTGCGGGCTGTGAGCGGCGCTACAACTCGCTTGGCGCGGCGATTCCTCCTGTAAGCTACGAGTGCCTGATACAGTGCCAGTGAGTCGTTAAAGGCGGAAGTATTCGCCCTCCGCAGCGAATGAGGACGGCGCTGCCGTTTTTCCTACAGTGTTTCTTCTCCTGTTTTTGTTTTTGTTTTTTTCTGAGTTATTTGTTCTGTTTTATTATAATTATTATTTTTGCCGTGACGGTATTAGTGGTTCAGAGCTGCCCTGCTACTGTCTGGAAGCCAGTTTGGACTTCCGGGTTCTCTGCGTTTTTGTGTTGTGGAGTCAGTCGTAAAGCAACGTTAGGAGAACTCTGAACTTTAGGTGATAATTTTTGGTGAGCTGTCCGAGCTATGTTATTTGATATGTTTGTTTAAATTGTTATATTCGTTTTTGTTTTTCTGTTATTTTGTTTAGGGCAACGAGAACTTTTGTTCTCTTTATTTTCTTGCCTTCTTTATCTATTGTGTTTTTTTGTGTTTGGTTAATTGTATTATTTTGTGTTGTCCATCTCGGGCACTGTTGGGCTGGGAGACTAGCTAGCTCAGAGTATTGGAGGTAGTATAATTGTAACCTGTAAGGCCGGTACCTCCTTTAGTCTGCCCTTGCCGCTGAGAAGCCGGTGCCCGAAATTTTGTTTCTATTTGTTTGTTTGGTTTTATTTTATTCCTGTGAGTACACAGAGTGCCTTGTCCTTTGTTTTGATTGCGTGTGATAGCTATTTGAGATCCAGCATTGCATGCTATGGGATGTTTTTAATTTGTGATTTATAATAAAGTTTTGTACATTTGTATTCCTGTCTCTCGTTCATTCGGCCTAATGAACCTTTGTTCCTTATTGGTGTTATTTCCCCCGGGTTAACCTCGGGGTGGCGTAATCAGGTCTAAAACTTTATATTTAATTGCCCTACCACGGCATTGCCACATATATATAGTATAGTGACACACACACACATATATATATATATATATATATATATATATATATATACTCAGCAAAAAAAGAAACGTCCCTTTTTCAGGACTGTGTATTTCAAATCCAAATAACTTTACAGATCTTAATTGTAAAGGGTTTAAACAATGTTTTCCATGCATGTTCATCTAACCATAATCAATTAATTAACATGCACCTGTGGAATGGTCGTTAAGACCTTAACAGCTTACAGAAAGTAGGCATTTAAGGTCACAGTTCTAAAAATGCAGGACACTAAAGAGACTTGTCTACCGACTGTGAAAAACACCCAAAGAAAGATGCCCAGGGTCCCTGCTCATCCGCGTGAACGTGCATTAGGCATGCTGCAGGGAGGCATGAGGACCGCTGATGTGGCTAGGGCGATAAATCGCCATGTCCGCACTGTGAGACGCCTGAGACGACGCTACAGGGAGACAGGAAGGACGGCTGATCATCCTCGCAGTGGAAGACCACGTGTAACAACACCTGCACAGGATCGGTACATCCGAATATCACACCTGCGTGACAGGTATAGGATGGCCACAACAACTGCCCGAGTCACACCAGGAACACACAATCCCTCCATCAGTGCTCAGACTGTCCGCAATAGGCAGTCCATGAAGAGAAGATGCACTGCAGTACTTCAAGCAGCTGGTGACCACACCAGATACTGACTGGTACTTTTGATTTTGAGCCTCACTTCATTCAGGGACACATTGGGAAACATTTTTAGTTTATGTCTTATGGTGTTGACTCTAAAAAGTGTTTATACAAATATTTACACATTAAGTTTACTGAAAGTAAAAACAGTTGAAAGTCAGAGGACGTTTTTTTTTGCTGAGTATATATATATATATATATATATATATATATATATATATATATATATATAATTTTTTTATTTTTTGGTCAGTGGGTGGGAAATACTTATGCTTAATATACTTAAGAGCACTTTGTTATCAAAAAATACACATCAAACTACACATAATCACCACACGATTAACTATTTATACACAACTTACCGGCTGGATTCATCAGCTCTGCAAAAGATGTTCCTTCTGTGGAAACAAAAACCAGACATACCAGTCACTCCACCATTTCCTTTATCCTGATGTGATCAGATGTGAAAGTAAATGCGATCCTGCGAACCGTGCGACATGTTAAAACATTCCCAGAGCAAAAAAATTATACCTTGATAAACAACGCAGTTTGTCCTAGCTTGTTTAAACGGGAACTTGAAAAAAAAAAGATGGAAAAGATGTTTTCAATATGAGGAGCGAGGAGGAGGAGAAACAGATTGGGGGTGGGGTATCAGTGCTGGGGTTTTCTTACTCAACATAACAGGAAACTGAAAAAAAGGCCTTAGAATGGGGGAAAGTGTGTGTGTGTGTGTGTGGAAAAATGTGCACTCCTGAAAATGACGTGTGGGGTCTGTCTGTACTGTACTGTATGTAACGTAGCATGAATGCAGAGGTGGTAAAGTGCACAGACTCTATTCTTTAGTAAAAGTACTTGCCTAAAAATGTACTGCACTGTATTTACTCTGAGTACGTACTCTAAAATGTAAAACAAAAGTGCAAGTACTTCACAATAAAACAGTGTTTTTCTAGATATCTGTTTTACAGATAAACTGTATTTTAATTACAATAGAATTTATTCCTGTTAAAAAACCTCAAGGTGCAATTCTATAGAGATTTGTTGTCTGCATAAATAACACACTGTTAAAAGTGGGACTGGGCTTAATTAACAATTGTTTAATATTAGTGACAAGTACATAATAAAATTTACTAACTGCATTCTAGAGTCTAATTAAGCTGATTTAAACAAATGCTGATTATTTATTAATTCCATTTCAAGTAAATTTTTTGTCAGTTTAAATCAGCGAGGAAAAAATGGGGAAATTTTAATTTCATTTTTCTGGCCATGTCACAACTAAAGAAATTTTTTTAATTTTACTCATTTAGAGAGTCTAGGTTCTACTGCCATACAATTTCCGCCCAAGTTTTTACGTCTAGACAAGGTGCCACATGCTGCAGGATCTGCATTTTTTCTAAGGTGAGGTTTGTTTAGTTAGTAATAAGTATGTACAAATAATTTTGTAGCAGTTTTTTTTTTACAGACAGTTGTGAAAAATACAAATTGTATTAATAAATTCAGTTATTTCCTCTCAGTCTGTTGTGTTTTTATTTGGCTTAAAGTCGAGCTTAGCAGGGTAGTTAGTTCAGTGTACTATATATATATATATACAGTATATAATATTCTTTAAAGAGGCAGCCGGGCTAGTCAATGTTTCAAAGTGTTAGCGTTAGCTTCCCCTCCCCCACGCTAACGAGTGATTAGCTGACCTTAACACTGAGTGTCTAACTGCAGCAGTTAACCGTTGCTCTAAAGGTGTGTAATTAACTTAAAGATTTACCTTTTGTTTTTTGAATTGAGCTTAATATAAATTACAAATTAAAGGGGACACATGTAGTAACAGGATATTGTATGTTTCTTTTTTATTAATATGGCCCACGTTTGTAATAGTCTCATAATGCTGTTTGCTAGTTTTAATGTTAAAATAAAAACTCCTGATGTTTCAGATGAAAGATATTTGGCAGTATATTCTTTTTTGATACATGCAGTTTTTAAGTATTTGCATTTGAAGTATACAGTTACTGTCCATTTCACCAGCTTCTGATGCTGCGAAATGTTGGACAATGTTTATCGCGTCTGCAAATAAATGTCAATGTTACAAATTTTAAGTGCTATTTCTGTTGTTTTTATGTTAACCCAGTACAAACATTTAAGTAACTTAGAAATATTACAATTGTTTCAATGAAGTGACATCCAATTTGATTTTTAATTTAACTGTATTTAGGTGCAGATGAAGATTTATCTGTAAAAGTATCAGAATCAGGCTCACTTAAATATTTAATTAATGTTAGTCAATTTGTCTCAGATATTCAATATAAATAAATCAATCTCTTCCAGATTTCTCTGATATTCATTGAATGTAACATTTTTTTTCTAGTAAAGGTAAAACCTTTTTTTTCTTGAAATTATTTAATTTAGCTTAAAATATTTATGCTAAATACATTATATTTTCAACAGTTAATATTATATCCAACACAATAAAAGACTTGATTACATTTATAATTAAATGTAAATTTTGTCTTACATTTAAATAATTTATCCTATGTTTCTTACTCATTATTATGGTAGTAAAATCTACTTAAATATCTTAGGTGTCACTTATATTACATAATTTTTTTAAGTAAACCCTAGGTCAGATTTTTTACAGTGCAGAAGGGCTGACCTCTGTTTCTTAAAATAACATCTAACTGTTGTTTTTGTTGTTGTTACGTAATTATCTAATTCCATATGAGTTACTTTATAGTTTTGAAATTCCCAGTATCGTTGTAGAATGTAGAAAATAAATCACTAAACAAAAACAAAGAAGAGAGAGAGAGAGAAATGATTTGGACCAATTTATTTCACATTTTTAATACAAGTTATATCAGTAATTTGCCTGTTTGGTTCAGACGTGACTGGACAGAGAGAAGTGAACACTGGGGACATTTTTTTTTTTTAGACAAATGACATTACAGCTAGAAGGTTAAATAACTTTCAACACTGGTGAGTTCCACAGATAAAGAAGAGACCATGCTGGAACCATGCAGATAGCCGCTCCGCTGTGCTGTTTTATTTCAGGGAGCTGTGGCTTTTCAGATGATGAAAAAATAAAATATTGGTTATCCAGTTAAAAGTTTCAGCTTGTAACAGTCAGGGCTTTAGCAGTTACCAATATCATTGCTAGTCTGCAAACTTCAACAGGAGCATACAGCAATCATCAAGAATACAATAAGGATAAATGATGCATCAGTCTTTTCTGTAAACTGAACTAGGATTGGTGGAACAGTCGGGCACAACCTGGCAACCCTGACCTGACAGCAACTTTGTATTACAAAAACTCAGACTGAAATGATGAATACCCCTCCAGTGGTGGGGTGTGCCCGGTGGCATATAGACAGCCTTTTACCCCATCTTACCCTGACTACTAAAAAAAACACTGTGGATTTCCATCCCCCACCCCCCCAGCGAAAAGAAAAGGATAGTGATAAAAAAAAAGAGATAAGCCTGGGAACTGAGGTCGGCCCGGATGTAACCTAACTCCTAGGATATTTTTTAGGAATTTGCATGTGTGCATTGTTTTTCTTTTAAAACAAAATCAGTAAAGATCAGAATAAGACCTTATATAGTTATTTGTAATATCTTTACCATAGGGAACTTTGTGGTTACCCTAAGTAACAGCGAGAATAGAACTTTTTGCATTCCTTCACATGAGCTCTGTCCTCTTTTGCAACTTATGTACTTTTTTTTGCAATAGTTTCACATTCCATTGGAGTAATTTTTTTCAACACTTGTGTAGCAATAGTTTTGAATTCATTCGAAATATTTGTCCGTTCCTTTTCTAAAGTAATCTGATCCCTTTGGATTTGATCAAAATTATCACACAATTGAAAGTTACAGATGCTTTATATATGTGGGAAAATAAAAAAATGGATAAAAAAATAACAAAAATAAGGTTCTAGACAAGGATGTGAGAGTTAACTCATTTCAATTCGAAGAGCAATAAATGGGATCACATGACAGACAGCCATCTTCTTATACGAGGCACATATTTCATTTCATTATTTCATAAAACAAAGACACGGGTGCTGCTGAGGAGCATGTCTGTCACACTGTACATACAGTGGAACCTTGGATTATGAGCATAATTTGTATTTCAAAACACTCGTAAATCTAATTTTTCCATAAGAAATAATGGGAACTCAAATTATTCGTTCCACATCCCCCCCAAAAAAAAATAATTAACAGAAAATATAAAGTCAAAATAAAACAAATTAACCTGCACTATACCATAAAAAATGTAAAAATCCAGACAGATAAGTGTTTCTGTTTATGCGTGCAGGTGCTGTGTGTGTGTGTGTGTGTGTGTGTGTGTGTGTGTGTGTGTGTGTGAACTTAAAGTAAGAGAACAGGAGGAATCAGCCCCTCCCGTCTCCCCCTTCTCATCTTACACAGTAAACCTTTCTCCTCACACAAATACACACACATTAACAAAAAGACTGTTTTGTCTGAAAAATTAGCAAGGAACATCGCTAATGACACTCGGGTGAGCGCATACTAACAGAATCACTACTGTAAAGTAAAACAAATAAATGAACTGCACTTTACCTTTAAAAAGAATCGTTAAAGAGCAGTGTTTCTGTGTAGAGCAGAGAGAGAGTGTGTGTGTGTGAAGCGGAGAGGGGGTGGGGGGTTGTAAGGGCAAGAGTGTGTGTGTGAAGGGGCACGGTCTCAAAATACACGGCACACATAACGACAAAGAGGGAGAAAATGGATCTTTAACCTCTAATGAGACTTTCTTTTGCTTTACACACGCGCACACACATGTGTTATAAGAAACGGCACACACACGCTTACAAACACAAAATAAAATATTTTTACATGCACACATGGTCACATTGTTATAGTAAACAGTACACGCGCACACGGATGTTGATTTTACGAGTAGGAGACATGCACTAAGACCCACAATCCCGCAAGGCAAGTGAGAGAAAAAACATTGGCTCAGTTGTGATCACGTCACGCTTAGTGTCAAAAGAAGAAGCGCATGTGTGCTACTTGGTACTCGTAAACCAAGATTTTTTCATTTTTCAAATCAAAATTTATAGAAAAAATTTGAACACCCGCAAACTGCATTACTCGCAATCCGAGGTTCCACTGTATCAACTCAGCTTCTCATTTAAAAAAATGATAAACGATGATTATATGATAAGTTGTCTCCTGAATGATAACGCTTTGTAAACTGTTTATAATAAATGATGTCTGAGATCATTTGGAGCGTCCTGTGCAAACCGCTGCTATAGAAACAACGACAAGGTATTTAAACAAAGGGTATTAGTTTATTATTTAACCTGTCGAGGTGAGGTACGGCCAAAACTCCACTTTTTATATTACAGCATGTCCCCTCTGTGTTTATGGTTTGGATGTTGTTGTTTTATTTTGATGTAGATGAATTAATGTTGAAGTTCGCTGTTATTAGATTATATAAAGTGCTACCAACAATTTATGGCAGGGGAATAAACAATCATTAAATGCTTTAGGTGATAATGTGCACTCAATTGCTAGAACTGATTCCAATCAGTGCTACACAAGGGTTTGGGTTACCCAAACCCAATGAGTCTGATTCATCACATGGAAATATTAATGCAAATCCAACTCCAGCAATGAGTTCAAAGCTTGGATTTTACTTTTTTTTAAACCAAAATGTCAGTCATTTGTTGGAAAAAAACATCCTAAACACAATGCAATCTCTTTAAAAAAAAACTAGCTATAAAAGTGGTCCCAAAGACAAGAGGAAAAGAAATTACGCACCTATTACTCAGAAGCAAGAGATTTGATTTTGAGAGCGAAGTAGAATGAGGATGAGAAACAGCGAGACTGGTAGATTTCCACCATACGCTCATGACATCGCCTCTCTCTCTCTCTCTCTCTCGCTCTCTCCTCTGCTGTTATAGAGAACCAGAAAGCTGTGAGAGATCTATCTAAACATTTGCTTTGCACCAGGCACTCACTGGAGGGCAACTCCCACAAGGAAGGAAGGGGTGGAGACCTTCGCTAAACATTACAAAAGCACTGTCCACCTCCCTCAACCTATTCTTTTGGTTTTTTTCTTTATAAAAGGTGTGCGGTGCTGTGTGTGGGTGTGTGCATGTGTGTGTGTGAGAGAGAAATTAAGCTCCTTGACCTCATATCACACCTGGCAATGCAGGTACAGTAGCTCAAGTAACAGCGAGGGAAATCCTGAGAGACACTCTCCTAGGAGAAATAATGAAAGTGGTTTGTATACCTCAGTTATTCACTCCAAGTTAAACATTAACTACAAGAAAGCTAAAGTGTTAAAAAAAAAACTACAAATTTAAATCTGGAATCAGGGACCTTTCCATGTCGGTTATAATGTTTACAAGTCGTTTGTTTTTATGGCACATCCGTTCGAATTTCAGCCATTTCGAGGTTCCCTTTCTTGGAGAAAACATGATAAAGTGCCCCAATGGCTAGCCAATTAAGTGGGAACATAGATAAATACATACATAGACAAACTTTATTACATATACATTGCATCATATTAAAATCCTTTTTTTTTCAGCCATAATACAGGCCTCTTAAAGCAGAAACGGTTACAGTAGGAGTCTTCTTTAAGCATCCAACAATGGAAGCTTAGCAGAGCTGCGGCTTGAACCCTGGTTGGGCAAATGAACACATGGATGGATGGATGGATGGATGGATGCTCAAATTCCACCAAGAGTAAGGAACTTTGATAAGTTCTATCAAGGGTGGAATGGACAATCTATGATAAATGATGTATACAGAGAATGCATGACGCACTGCCCTATAGCCTTCCACTATGTGTAAGTAATTATTATAAAGTGCCCTTGTCAGTCTCCTTCTACTGAAGAATGAATGATATAACCCTATGGGTTAGCCTATTACCCCCCCCAAAAAAAATTACAATGACATGCCCTCCAGGCTGCCCACCAAGTAAAGAATTCAGGATACAACTTATAGGCTTCCACTATGTGTGTAAACCTGATAATGTGCCCTAATGGGTGCCCTCTTGGTATGCCATCCAGGCTGCCATCCAGTAGAGAATGCATAATGCACTGCTCTATTGGCTTCCACTATGTGTAAGTAATTATGATAAAGTGCCCTAGTCAGTGCACTTCTACTTGAGAATGCCTTATATAACATTAAGGGTTAACCTATTTGCAAAAAAAAAAAAACACATGAAAGGAAGTGCTGTTTTACTGAATGTCATCATGCCTTCAGTGTGTTCCTGCTGAAAGTGCTTCTGTGACTGGTTGTGGGTTTTGGCAGGCGGCTGCTTTCTCCTCAGTACTGCGGACCGTTACAGACCTACTCTCACCCACGCTGCGGCCAAGAGTAATGTTATTAACAATTAGGAAAACACCCTGGGGGACACGTATAATTAAACATCCCAGTGTTGCTATGCCCTTTATCACAACTCGTGGAACGTTAGTCATCCTGCTCAAACAGACTGCTCGGTCTGAACAATTCTTTGATGATGATCAACTAGGATTACTTTGTTACTACCAACACACAGTAAATCGATCCATACTTTGACCTCTAAAAACCACACACAGTCCTTAAATCCCAAAACACAATAGGTAGTGTATGAAATGTGCTCAATAGGTATTGTATAAAGAATGCTCTTTGTCGACTACAGTTCAGCATTTAATACCATAATTCCCTCCAAACTCACCACTAAGCTGGAGCACCTGTAACTCAGCTCATCTCTATGTCAGTGGATCTCTAATTTCTTAACTGGCAGACCACAGGCAGTAAGGATGGGCGGACATGTCTCAGCCGCCCTCAATCTCAGCACTGGAGTGCCCCAGGGTTGTGTTCTGAGCCCCCTGCTGTACTCACTGTACACATACGACTGCATGGCCACTCCCAACTCAAATCGTGGTGAGCCTGATCGTGGTGAGCCTGATCGTGGTGAGCCTGACGATGAGATGGCCTACCTGGAGGAGATTGGAAATCTGAAGAAAAATGGTGGCAGAGGAACAATCTTCTCCTGAACGTCAGCAAGACAAATGAGCTGATAGTGGACTTTAGTACAAAGCAGCAGAGGAACCTCCAGACCCCTGTCACCAACAGGAGCCCAGTGGAGATTGTGGAAAGCTTTAGATAACTCTGTGTTCAGATCACGCAGGACCTGTCATGGTCCTGTCACCACACAACACTGTGGTGAAAAAGGTCCGGCAGCGTCTCTACCACCTCAGGCGCTTGAGAGACTTCAGACTCCCTCCAGGGTGCTCAGGAATTTCTACTCCTGCACCATAGAGAGCATCCTGGCGGGAAACATCACGACTTGGTTTGGGAACAGCACCCTTCTCCAGAGGGTGGTAAGATCAGCTGAGCGCATTATACACACTGAGCTCCCTGACCTGCACTCAATTTACAGCAAGCAGTGCTGGACCAAGGCCAGAAGGATCATGAAAGACCTCAGCCACGCCAGCAATGGACCGTTCTCTCTTTTGCAGTTCCTCTTCCTAAAGGCCAACACAGAGAGTCTGAGGAACAGCTTCTTCCCGCAGGTGATACGGTCTCTCAATCAGTACACCACTTAGGACTAAACCATTTTTAAACAAGCACAATTATGACATTATTTCTTTGCACTCATTCTGGACATTCATGGGCACATATGGACACTGCACACCTGCACATTTACATATTTCTATTCCATTTCTTGGCTCATTGCACACAAGTCACTTTAAATGAGACACCTTCATGCATATTTGCAAACACCCCCAGTCATTTTTATTTTATTTACACTAAAAGTTCTATATTTTTCTATATTGTACAGATTCTTTTCTTTTCCTTAAATTTATTTTTTTTATATTTTTGTCTTCTATATCTAAGAAGCTTTAACTTACCTAAATTTATTTTCTATTGTATTTATTTTTTGTCCATATTTATTTTCTATTATTAATCTTTTATTTTTAAGTTTTTGGGCGGTCGTATAGGCATTTTACTGCATATCATACTGTGTATGTGACAAATAAAATTTGAATTTGAAGTGTGATTTCTTTTTGAATCACACATGGATTGCCCGGTAACATGCAGCAGCTTCAACATACATTGCATACATCCTCACAGTTTTCCACCGACATCTCCAGTAGGAAATGTCACAGCAGAGAAAGTGGAGCACCGAGCAGGAACAAGATAACACAATTTGAATACGATTAAGGCCAGATGGACATATAATCCAATCAGTTGCTATGAAATCATAGAGGACATCCATTCAAGAAACGGCACACTTGTAGGAGCAGCGCACACAGGCACAAACACACAAACAGTAGCAACAGTAGTGATTCCACACCCAAATATCTGCTTTGTTTGGCTTTATGGGTGGATTTAGACAGTAAGTGTATGCAGAGCAACACCACACTCAATACTGGCCGACGATCAGAGTTCTCAGTGGAGGTGGTGTCTTCCAGGAATTGTCTCGATGGTTTGAGTGTAAGCCAGACTCCATGGCCAGGCAGCTACATGCTTATTACATTACTAGAATGATGAAATGATGAATAGGTGTAGCATTTCAGGCTGATAGCTTGCTTTAGTTTTTTCTAGTTACTTCCATCCTCACACAATCGGGATGTTTACTCAAACACGAATAGGTTCTGCTTTCTGAGTTTTGGTTCCTCTCTCTATCTCTTTTTTTTTTTTTTGCTGTACAGGTGCTGCTTTGTTGTAAAATATCGTTTTAAAAATATATATTTCATAAACTTTTAACTTGGCATACATACTGTACATACATACTGTACATACCATAGCATACATACATACATAGATCTTCATCTTCTACACCGCTTTATTGCATGTACAAACACACTCATTCACACACTACAGGCAATTTGGGAAAACCAATCAACTTAATCTGCATGTCTTTGGACTATGGGAGGAAACCAAAGTACTTGAAGGAAACCCAGCATGTGCGGAGAAAACCCAGACTCTGGAGGTGTGAGGCCACAGTAATAAACCACTACACCACCGTGCCGCCACGTACAGTACAGTTCATACATACATGATCAAAAAAACAACGCTCTGTGATATTAATGATGTGAGTCTTGATTTGGTGAGTGCTCAAAAAACATGAAATCCTGTCAACAAAACAAAAGAATAAAAAAAGCATTAGTTTTTTCTATCATATACATACGACTTAAAAAAGTTAAGGGAACACTTGGTCCCGGTTTGACTTTAACAAGAAGCTACAGTACTGCACAAAAATCTTAAGCACACTATGTTTTTTTTTTTTACACTTTACATGTTCATTGTATGACTTTGTTATTAAGTCAGTACAAAAAACATTTCTGATTTCTGGAGGCCAGTAAATTACATCATATTACTACATGCAAAAGACCACTTCTCAGCTTCTGGGTTTCGCGTGAGAAGAAAAAGGAAGTGTGACAAAGTCCTCAGATGTTCAGTAAAACTAAGCAGTTAATTTCCTTATGAAATCTCATACACTGTACCTGCGACTATATTTTAAGCAAAGACTCGTCACACCAATTATTGACTTCATTTGAGTTCTTCAATTACTTTTTTCCCCCACCTTTTTTTTTGAAGACACCCTTTCTCTACAGCAGTTTTTACTTAACATTCAAGTCAAACCAGGACTAAGTGTTGACATTGTATATTAAGTATTATTAAGTATATTAATATCCACATTAACACACACTGAAATGCCACTTACAATGAGGAAACAAGCGGCCAATGCAACAGCCTTGATTTTAACATCCAGATCCATAGGAAACTGCACCCCGAAATTATCTGCGTCCGTAAACAGTTCGGTTTCCAGGCCTGACCACTGTTTGCTTATCCTACCGATTACTGAAGCCTCATCCAGGGACGTGATCTATCAGGGGACAAAAACAGTAATGACTGGATTATTGACTATGAATAATGAATGTAATCTAGTGAATTAATGCATAAATTTACATTATTTTGGCAAATCGTGGATCCTGCACTTGTGCATCATCCTGTGTTTAACAAATTAACGTGACATCGTAATTCAAATTATCTTGTATCAAGTCAAATGTATCTACTATTTCTAATTCTAAAATGTACAATTATAATAAATAAATATAAGACTATTAAGCATATTCTAGGGGAGTCAACAATTTGCAGCTTGTATAACAGTATAGATTTAGTGTCCTCTAACAATAACTCAAATATTGTCAAAATAAAGAGAGAGACTGTACATATATGTACACAAAGAGAGGCACAAAAATGTTGTTATTTTTGCCTTTTTTTTTTATTTTAATTGAATTATGGCAGCCATCTGTAGTATTATGTTTCCTCTAAAGATGTCAGTAGTTGCACCATCGTTGATGCTATCGTGACTTTAGAGCGATATAAAGAAAGACTTCTAATTTAGAAAATAATTTCCAAAAACAAAAATAAATTATTATTTATTATAATATGCATTCTCATAAATCCCAAATTTTAAACAAAAAATCTCACAGTGCAAAACGTTTGAAAGTTTTAAAATAAATTAAAAAAAAAATTCAATAAATAAAATCTTAGTGTCAAAACAAAGTTTAAAAAAAAGCCCAAATAAAATCTAAGAATGCTGAAAAAAAATGTAATAAAATGCAAAAAGGACAAATGTCAGAAATCCCAGGATGCAAAAGAAAGATCAAATGGAGAAAAGAAAAAAAAAACACTTTTAATTAAAATCTTTAAAATGCCGTAAGATTAGATTAGATTCAGTCTAATGTTATGAAGTTTAAAAAAAAATCTAATCTAATAAAAAGTAAAAAAATAAAATAAAAATCTTATCTATCTCAAAATGTCAAGATAAAATGTCCAAAACATCAAAAAGTTTAAAAAAAAAATTTAAGAATGAAAAAATTATCAGATTTTTTTTAAATTGCAAAATACCAAAATAAAATCTCAAAGGTATCAAGGTAAATCTGTCTGTTTCCTGCCAGAGGTCACAGAGCCACAGATACACGTGTTTAAGTGCAGTACAGACTGGAATCGGGTGCCTCTGGTTTGACACACAATAAGATGGTGGCTTCCATTCTGTGGTTAGAACCTTAAAAACGACGTCTGAGCAGCAGTTCCACTGGCAGAAAGGACCAACGATGCGCAGCACCGCTCTCATACTCGCGTCCCTGATGGTGAATTTGGGGAGGTACGGGTGCCAGTCCTGCATCACATATCCAATAGGAGTACCACGAGGGGCCTGGACCTCGAGCTGAAACACACAAGACATTTCTTCTGCAGTTAGAAACAGCTATTCTCTATAAAACTGACATCACAAGGGTTTAGGTTTTAAAACAGTACTAATGTTGTGCAGTGTGAGATATGACATTACAGCCTTTACTAACAGGACAATTGGTAGTTAAATTGAAACTTAAAAAAAAAGAACTAAGATATATCATGGAAAATATAAAGCCACAACCACATTAACGGCTGCAATAAACAGGAAACCTTAAGAGCAAGTCAATACGTTGTGCTCCAGAATATACATAGGAAAATAAAATGTATGAGATTTTAAGATCCAAAAAATATACAGTAGATTCACAAAACTTTATTCATCAACTTAAAGGACCTTTTTGTCATTTTAAGTACTGTGCATTTTGGTTCAGCTTAGGTTGCTGTAAAGTGCTATATAAACAAATGTTGATTGATTGATTGATTGATTGATGGATAACCATTGTGAATATTGCCATTAGTGATTTGCCAGATAAGCCAATGTTTCTTTGATTTAGCTCCACAATCATGAAAAGAGGGGGGGATTTTCTGTCTAGACCTTCAAAAAGCCACAGACGCTAGAAAGAAATGTTATGATGTCATTTAATATAATGTCACTCAATGTGATGTCAGAGAAAATTATTAACCTCTCTTCAGCATAAGTTTAAGGCATCGTCATGGCTCCTTTTTTTTTTATTTAATGCTGATGTCATAGTATTCGGGCCCTAAAAATAAGGCATATGTTTTCCTTTTTTTTTTTTTTTAGATGTACTGTAGTTGGGACGGAAATTTCCTAAAACATGGCATCCAAATCTGGTTAATAAAAATATAGGCTCTGCTGTTTAGACCAGTTGTTAGACCAGTTGTTCTCAATCCTGGTCCTTGTGTCATGCATATGTTAGTGTTTTCCCTAATAATAATAATAATAATAATAAGCTGATTTGTTAAATCATGTAAGCTAGGAGCTGAGAAAATATATAAAAGTTCATAGCATGGGTTCTGCAGAAACAGGATGTTACCCTGGACAACGACGTTTCATAGCGTGGGCTCAAAATTGTAAAAATGCTACGGAAAAACCAGTAATGTTGACGTTTTTAAAATCAGGTGACGAAACAGATGTAATGCAGGAAGGGCATTTTGGACCTGAAAGGGAATCTCACCTGCCTTGGTACACACTTGGCTCTCTGTGTCTGTATGTAAATGATGGAACACTGCATGCATTATTTCTTGTTAACTCATTTGAATTTTTCCCCTATATGAGGGAACAGTGGTGGTTGATGCAAAATAGTGAAATTTAGCCCTTTTGACTAGAGTCAGATCAACATTGTTACTTTACAGTACAATTTTGACTGCTTGCAACTGCAAACCCCAAACAGCGCGGTACTGAGAGAAGGAGCCACGCACGGCTTTCCGATCCACATCGCTGCACATCGCTATGCCTATCCGCTGTCGCTTACCCGGCTGGTTTAGAGTCTGATCAGCAGTGCATGCTTGCCCAGAGTGGCTCACCTCCAAGCACTGGGGTTGAACATGGCGGGTAGAAATCTCTGACACACTGCTGCCAAGCGAAAGAGCTCTATTTAGCTCTAATGCAGTGAGCTGACACTCATAAGATTGACGTACATAAGCGTGTGATTCTGCCAACACTCGGTTTCAGGATCAGTCATTTCAGTTCCACCAGATTGGTCTGGATGAGTGCATTTAAAAAATGTATTTAAAAAAATCCTAAATCAGTTTTGGCCTTAACTATAGAAAGTACGTAGAATTATTTGTCGATCAGTACAAATGTATTATATTTTAATTAGTTTAATCGATTGATTAGAGGTGAAAAATAACCTTCTTCCTTATGTACCTCCTGTAAGCAGCAAGGAAACCAGCAGCTGCTGCACTTTAAAGGCCGGGTAAGAGTGAGCACTTCCTGCCCCACGTTGTCCTGCAGGTGCATGACAAAAGAACGCACAGGACCGCAAACTAACCGCGTGCAAAAGTCACTCTCTTCTGCGGCTAGCCACACTTGCTGTCCCAGGCTGTTTTTCACAACGTACTGGTTGTTGGTCTCCCAACCCAAAAGAACTGCAAGACGAAAGAGAAAAGTTTCACTTTTGGTCGTGCAGTGTCGTATTAAATAAGAATGATTGTATTTTTCTACCTTCAACCAGTTCGACCTTCTGATGGACAAGGAGCTGGTCAACCTGTGTGCGACACGGGCATTTCTATCATTAGTGACATGAAATAAACACAATCACACAGAAGGGTAAAATGTTTTAGAAACGCAATTAATATAAAATTTCTTCAGGTCTACTGGCATGATGATGTAACTCCTCCCTCACCTGGGTTAAGTACTCCAGTCCAGGTGGGCATCCAGGTGGTCTCTGTGGGACGGGCATTATTGGGGGTATCTGAGGCGGCACATATCCTAGAGCAAACAAACACGCAAACCCTGAGTGCGAACTCTGTGCACGAACGTGTGTAAAGTTGACATGGTGCTTTTTAAATTGTACCTGGTGGAAAGGTCATCGCCGGATTTGCCTGAGGGGGCACGAAACCTGCAGGGAAGGCGTACTGGAGTTAAACGTTTCATTACAGCGACCTGTGTATGGAACAAACTCTGATGGGAACACACCTGGGGGCAGGGGAACCTGTCCGTTTGAGAAAGAGTTGGCGTAAGGATCAGTGCCGTAAGCTGTGGGAGACATTTTAAAACGGTTAGCGGGACAACTTTAGCCAGAAACAGTGTTTAATAGATAGAAAGGAGTTTTAGATAGACCCTCTAACATAACATGTGTTTGGTATTTGGTTTGATATTTGGTCCTTGGTCTTTAAAAAAAAAAATTATTTAACATGAAAAATATAATCATATTAATAAATATACTGTATACAGTGCTATGAACAAGTATTTGCCCACTTCCTGATATTTTTTTTTTTTTGCATATTTGTCACATTACCAAACTAATTTTAATATTACACAAAGATAACCAGAAAAAATACTTAATGCAGTTTTTTATTTAATTATGATTTCATTCAATAATGTTAAAACATTGTCCACACCTGCCTGGCTCGATGTGAAAATCTAATGGCAAAAATGGCATCCATTGGAGATTTCCAAGGCGAAAAACACGGCTGACCAAAAAAAACACAAAGGCACATCTTCCAAAAAAAACATTTTGATTAGCCCCAAATTTGGGTATTTTAGTAAAATATTCTATGGATTGATGAAACAAAAGTAAAAACTTTTAAGAAGGAGTGGGTCCAATTACATCTGGCATAAGAACTAACATAAGCATTTCATAAAAAGAGCATCGTCCCGAGAATAAAACATGGTGGTGGTAGCTTGATGGGGCAGAAGGTAGATCAGTGGATAAGGCATTGGACTACTGATTGGAAGTTGCCATTGTTGGGACATTAAGAAAAAGCCTTCACGGGCCATAATGGAAAACTTGTTGATAGCCGTAATTGATGGAACCATGAATTCCATAATCAATCTGAAAAAATCTGAGGGAGAATGTCTGGCCATCAGTACATGAAGCTCAAGCAGAGCGATGTGAGAGACTCATTGTCGGTTATCACAAACGCTTGATTGCACCAAGGCTGGAACAACCAGTTGTTAGGTTTAGAAGGCAATTACTAGTACACATAAGGTCAGGCAGGTTTGGACAGCTTTTTTTTTTTCTTCAATAAATGAAATGATTATTTACAAATTGCATTTTATATTTACTCGGGTTATCTTTGTGTAATATAAAAACTCGGTTCTTCACTAAGACCAGTAAGTGTCATTAGATTTAGATTTAGATTTAGACTACTCCCTGTTGAGAATCTAACTTGCCAACCGAAGTGTCGTAGTCAGGAGACAGGACTTTTATTCTGGGCTGCCCAGGTCATGTGATCTACCACCCTGGGGACAATGCTTCATAGTGACAGGGTCAAACCTTTCTACTTGCCAGGGAGAAATTACACAATGGACACCGTTACTGATCCAACTGACATCACAAGATTGGTCACAAGTTTACTTGTCATAATCACAATCATAAAACGGACCATAAATAATGGGAAGGACTCAAACAAGACCGATAATGCATCAGGAGAAATGGACAAACACTTTTCACACCTCACTCACCCGGGATCATAGGGACGGTGCCTGGAGGCCTGGGAAGCTCTCCTGCTGGATCATATACAGAAGAATTAAAGAAGGTTAACATGAATCTGATCTTCTACCTTCCTTTATTACTATGATTCATGAAATATGGTTAATCAGTGATCTGAGGCAATCAGCTTTTATGGAAATAATTTTTTTTTCCTGATGTGGTTTAGTTATGAATACGCTGATCAGTCATGAACAGTTTAATGCTTAAGTTGTTTATGGCCTGAAACCAACAGTAAATTCAGTAGGCTCGCTATATGCAGCTTATCTTTTCCTTAAAGTCATGAAACTGTACTCGTGATGTATTTTGTACAAGCAGCTTGAGAACCTTGTTACAGATTTGTAGATTGGTTCTCTGCTCTTTTGTCCGCATACACTACACCAGTTTTTAAACGCAATCTAAAACGATTACTGCAGGATTATTAATAAAGTCCACGGTATCTAGTTAATTCAGTTTTTTAGGAGTAAGCAGTGAGTAAATATATACAACTCGTATGCAGTAACTGTACATGAAATGTGTGGCTTTATCACGTTGGGTCTTTTAATAGTGTAAAACTTGGTAAAACCGTGAAAAATGTGTCCAACGTCGTCAGCTGATTTAAAATTTCCCAACAACTTCCTCATGCTACTGTAGGTCAGGGTTTCAAGCTGGAAGGTTGAGATGAGAAATTAAAATATATAATTTTGCTTTTTCTTGCTACTTTTGAAAACTGTTACTGATAAGAACCCACATTGACAGATGTCACAAAGCCTTTAAATGTTCTGTAAAGTTCCCTATTCAGCTTTATTCTTGACTTTAATTTAGGTCGTGAACTTTTGTACCCTTGACATCATAAAAAAAAAGAAATGGTGGTGTGTCTGGGTAGCACTTGTAAACCTTGAAAGAAGATTTAATCCTATTAAACACTTGTAATATTTTAATAACAACTCATTTTATATTTAACCTGTTCTGACTGCATTACTGGAACAAACTGATAAATCAAGGAAACATCACTTTGATGTCACATACAGTAGGGCTAAAGCCTTGTGATGTATTTCATAATGAACTCCATGTGATTTGTTTGGTCTGTGTTAAATTCTCCTTAATCTCTCATAAAGGAGAAATGGTAACCAGTTAAAGAGAAGCATCTCACACATCTAAGAATAAGTCAGATTTAAGGATGGCACCAATTATGTAAGTAGTCATGTACTTAGCAAAATGTACTGTACGCCTTCAGTAGGTATTTCCTTTACAGACGCATCCTACCTTGTATGACAATACTGTAAAAGATGAAGCTTCTTTCGATATTGTCATGGTCATTATATTATGAAGGCAATTATGAAGCTGAAAGAAATTCTCTCTCTCATGCATGAGCTGCTATGAATTATTCAGGATTTCTCTTATCGGTGTCAAAGGGAGTGTAAGGTTTCAGTAGAAAGGTATTCAAACAGAGAACCACAACACACTTAACCTGGTGTCAAATTGGTTTAAAGATTTCTCAGGCTTCAACACTAGATAGCAGATAGTTGTTTTTTTTTCCCAAAAATTATGTTTCTAGTACCAACAACAAAGGAAGAATTTAGGATTAAATCCACAGGTCTTTCTACGCTCTCAGGGGAACATGCTGCAAATATGTAACTTTCATATTCAACAATCAACAAAAAAGATTTAAAGATGCACAGTTCTAAAGGTGCAGCATGTGCAGATGTTATGTATTATATAATATAAAATACAAGAAAATGCACACAAGAGTAAGACTCCTACATTTGAGACACGGTTAAAAACTGCAATTCTGACAAAAGGCACATTTCACAATTTTTCTTCAGTACAACTAGTCATGAACATGCATAAACCACTTGTTTCTTAGAATAAAATAAGCTCCACCTACCCATGCACCACCTCGAGTTTCCCCCCCGTCTAACAATTTTTTTTTTTTACACAAGTTTTCCCTCGCAGATGATCGTGGCTCCAGGCACTTCCAGCATCCACATTTACATAACGAATGGGTCATTCCTCCCTGGGCATGTATTACTCAGGCATGTTGTGTATAGCATTTCCAATACCTTGAGGAAACCTTATATGCTACAGAACACTGACACCTAACAACCTCCCTATTATTATCATCATGAGGAAAGGTTGCTAGGAACCAACCACCTGTACTCACCAACAATCACCCCCCCCTACCCTCAACGTTTTCCCATAAATCCTGTATGACAAGTAGTTACTGTTATTTGGGGATAAAGACATCTGATTATGATAACGAGCTCCTATGTTCGATCAGTTTGAGAAGATGTAGTAGCAGTTTCTTTTTTTTGAAAGATAGTATACAAAATACCAGGTGAGGTAGAATCATAAGTAGAAGACGTATTAAAGGTTAAAGGTTTAACCCAAGGTTAAAAAAGATTTAAATTAGTGATATAGTACAGTGATAGTACGTAATAGTTGTGGTACTAGACCGCTGGAGAGCTTTAGTAAGAAAATCAATAGTCGGTTGTGTGGGGTGGGCGAAGTCAGTTCAAACCAAAAATAAATAAAACATTTTCAAGAAAGACCAGGTTTGAGACATAGGTGAGCCTTTCAATCATTACAATTTTATTGAACGACAGGTCAACAATGCTAAACAGTCAAGACCAACAATTCTCTGCAAGGAACAAAAATAAATGTATATACTGTATATATAAAACACAAAGCCCTAAAAGATAAAAAGGATATACATTCCACAGTTTCAAAAAAAAAAAAAAAAAAAAAAAAAAAGACATGACATGAAACCGTTTGTGTTTACCTCCCGGCCACGCTCCCCATTTCTCAGATAGCCTCCGATTATGTCTTCTTTTTCTACCCCCGCAACGAATTCTGTTGTGGACAGTTTTGCTCAGAAGGACACAGCATACTGCATGCATACCACAACATATGCAGCAACCAACAACATAACACTCTCCAATAAACTGTCTAGAGCAAGCAAATGTGCTATGCAAAAGAAAAATATAAATAAAATATATGTAGTACTAATAATGATAATTCCTGGTTAATATTTTATCTAATCTGCACATTTTCAATCCCTGGCCATAAATCAGCAAGAGTATGCACGAGATTAAAGAAAGAGAAAGGAAAAAAAATAAAAAGTCATGGAACAGTTCATCAGCAAGGTGAAAAACGCTAGCATCAACAGTTTATTTTTTTTTGCCCTGAACGTCACATTTTTGCACAGATTTTTCCTCATGGTATTTTGTTTTACCTTATAACTGGAGCCCTTGAACGGTCTATGTTCGGCAGAGGGACACAGTCAAAGGACTCCTCCTTAGGGACAACCCTAGCTGAGGACCTGATTCTACGAACTACGCCTGCAGCGTCTTCAACACTGTGAGCGAGAATGAAGGCAGCATGTTTTTTTATTAGCGCCACATCAGCACAGGGTTTAAATTAAACCATGTCAGTAATACATACACGAGTAGTGCAGAATTGCCATCACAGATTCTTTATGATATTTATATATGTATTTAAAATAATAAAGTCAAGGTGTTTTTTTCCTTTTTATCTTCTTTTAAATATGCAACTGCATGCAGCATCGATAAAGACAGGGAATACAGTCTACAGTGCCATCGATTATTCTAGCAAACTAATATGCATTGATTAGACAGGAAACAGCAGTTTTATCATAATCATCATGTACAGACAGATGTCCTGTATGTATTCTATATAGTTAGAGATGAATATATAATATATGCATCACATTGCCAATGAAAAAGCATTTAATACATTGGGCCCTTTTTCAGTCCTTAACGAGAATGCAGCAGAAAAACTTTTGAAATTCACATCAAGACTCTCAGGTCAAACAATTATTTTTTTTTTTGTCTTAGGTTAAGCTTACCTGTGTGTTACTGCAGCAGAACCTAAGGCACGGGGGGACGACACTGCGCATCGTGCCGCCAACCAACATGGGGTTAATACGATATATATATTTTTTCGAGACAGAAATTCGCAAAGAATCTGAGTCGCAGACAACAAACTAGAACAGCTTGGAAAATTGTGACAAAGCTCACCAACATCCGAACAACACATTTTCCATTTCTTTCTTTTTTTGGGTGCAAATGCCAACAACTTGCCTGAATGTTAAGTAAATGTTCATTAACTCGTGCAAAGATTATGCATTGGCAAAAAAAAAAAAAAAAAACTTGCACAACGATAAACACATGGGCACGTCTAAGAAGCTAGCTGAACATTTCCAGTATTCAGGGATGGACAAATCAGTAGCCCGAGCTTGTGGAACGAACCTTGTGAATTTTTTTTTTTGTGAAAAAAAGTGATTTTTTTTTTTTTCATAACAAAAATATATACATGTTTTGTTTTGTGAGTAGCCATTGTTGTTGCAACGCATCTTAACGGTTTAGCTAGTCAAAGCTGCATCCAGTACTAGTTAGAAATCTAATTTAAATTTACAGTCCAAATGTAAGACTTGCATGCTTGAATCATTATTCGTACAGACTTCTTGTTGGTTTTTAGTATTTAAAAAATTTACGAAACCAGCCACAGCATTAACTGTCACTTTCTAGAGAAACTAAATCATTTCAGCAAATCTAATCGTTAAAGCAAGCAGGATCTCTTTTTACATGTCCATGCGGGCAAGACCAGAACAGCTTTATGATTTGTTCACCCCTGATTTCTAATGCAAAGACAATTTTATTTTATGTGCTGCCCTGACTACACAACTTTATTATTATTTTTTCCTTAAATACACACAAAAATAACAGACTGGATAGCGCACAGTTTAAGGATTAAAACATTTGCAAAAATTGCTTGACAGAACTTAACATTCTAGGGTAAGGTCACAGGCTCAAGAGAGAGTCTGCAGCCCAGACATACTTACCCCAAAAAGAGTCAAATTCACAAATTCAATTTTAAAATGCACTACACTTGGTCAAAGACAATGCATTGACAGAGCAGAAACTGGGGCAGTTATTCTTATTAAATGTGTTTTTTTTTTGGTACTTACAGAGGACTCATTTTCACTGGTGTGGAAACAGCATAGCCTCGTCAGCCCTAAAAACACACACCTACAGGTCTACGCCAAACAACGTGGGCAAAAAAATTGCTATATAATTTTTTTTGGTTTAGTTCTCTTTTCCTCTAAAATAAGACATTTACCAGAAAAAATATGCATTTATAAAAATATGATAAAGGGCACAACTGTATAACACATGTAGTAATACGAAACGCCTCACCTGACCTGGGAGGGAGGGGGGTTGTAAAAAACAAAACAGCATACTGACCAAAAAAAAACAAAAACAAAAGCAGCTTGCAATCATATCACATTGCTTTATGCCACATTTTGCTTACCGCTGTCCTAAACTGGCCTGTGAGGGGGAAAATTTCTCACATTATATTTATATATAAAACAAGTAATCACAGCATGGGTCGCATACCTCATACCACCTCTCCCTCAGAGACGTACACACACAACCCTGTCTACGCTTACGGCCAATAAACCAGACTACATCCTGTCATGTTATAGCTAAAACACCAGGAAATAGCGGATGATAAATCAGACAGTTGGAGAGAAACAAAACGGCATTTTAGACAGCAAAGAGACATGAAATCTGTGGACCGTGCCCCACCCGTCCCACCCCTTAAAAAAAAAAATCCAGAAACAAAATAACAGTATATACACAAAACAAGAGCAATCTTCCCCATCTTTACTCTTTTTTTTTTTTTTTTTTTTACCATCCCACTTACCAACACAGGAGGTTTCATTATGTTTTATTGCAAAACACAACAGGCATTTTTAAAACTGAGCATTTACATGGAAAGAGAGAAAGAGAGAGAGAGAGAGAGAGAGAGATAGAGAGAGCACTAGAGTACTTGTATAGACATGAGTTCTGAACTACATAATGAGATACAAGAGCTGGAATGACCAATATCATCGCACTAAAAACAGTTCACTTTATACAAAGAGGACAAAAATTACAAAAACAAATAAGCCAGAAAAAAAAAAAAAAGAAAACCATAATAGGAGAATTCTCAATCCGGAGTCATTTTGCAAATCTAGGTTTTTAAACGCAAACCAAGGAAATTTTTTTTTTACGATCTTCATCAAGAGGCGTCTGCATCCGAACATTAAACAAAGGATTTTTTCGACAAGGTAGCATTTACTTTATGTCCGCTTCACATTACTGGCCCTGTGCAGAAGAAATACATAAGAAATACACAACATGTTAAAGGCAGAAACAGTGACTGGCTAACCCACCCCACCCCATAACCTAATTACAGAGATAAAGACGCCTGTGGAGGGGGGAAAAAAAAGTTTGGTTAAGTCTGGTCACTCGGCTGCCTGGATGCCTGATGAAGCTGTGGAGGAAAAGGTTATCAAGAGGTTGGGGGGGGAGACGGGGACATAACACACAGCACAAATATCATTCTACGACGCAAGTATGGACGTAATCAAGAGTGTACCTGCTGGGCCGGTGGTCCTGCTCCCACGGGCTGAGAGCCGTACATGGCCGCTTGCTGGCGGTAATATTCAGCCCACGCGGCGCTGTAGTCAGGCTGGCCTCCGGGTTGAGAGGAGCTCGCCCCGGCTGCCTGAGGGGCTGCCTGACCTGCAACGTCACCTGTAGATTAGATAAACTGTAACATGACTATTACGAAATTAATAACAGATCATTACAAAGTCTAGATCTAAACAAATCACTGGAACTATTGCTACTAATGGGGTTTCAATGACAATCTTTCTCTAACAAAGCAAAATATGGAACATTGCCAGAGTTGTAATAAGTTTACAAAAATATATAAGAGATCTGTAAGTGGGGGAACGACCCTAGCCACGCTGCCTCCGAGTGGCAGGACAGAAACCCACTAGCTTACTCTAGGGCAGACGTATTTACAGCAGCTCTACTGTGTTAGAGGGCCGTGACACAGAACACAGCTGCCCCGTGTGGTAGAGAACAGAATAACACCAACACTCACGGCTCCATATCTCACCTTGTTTCTTATAGTACTCCTCCCACGCTTTGGTGTAATCCTGTGGCTGGCCTTGTTGACCTGAGTGACCACACACACACAAAAAAAATAATAATAATGTTACTTTATTGAAAGGCGCTTTAAAGAGATAAAAATTACTTTTATAATTTGATAAAAATAATATTGCCAATCTTTTAGAGTTGTGTTGCTGTGTCTGTCTGTCAGATTGTTTTTAAACAATAACACACCACTATGAAACCCACAAGCTCAATAAATTCCAAAACCCGACACAGACTTTGGTGAATTAAATCCAGCCAGGAAAAGACTCGGCTGTGACTCGCGTCCCTGCTGCCGTTTAGCTTGAGGTTTGAAAATGAAGTAGGGAAGGGAAACAATTTAAAAGAAAAAAAAAGGAAAGAAAAAAAAAAAGAGCTAAAACTACAGTTTACCCATTTTCTTGTAATATTCTTCCCAGGCCTTGGTGTAATCTGCCTGTCCGCTCTGACCTGGAGCCTGCGGGTCACCTGTTAAAAACGGTGCAAACTAATTGAGAACCGTCATTGCAGAAAGCCTGCACTTGACCCAAAATAAACTAGAAGGGAAATGAACTACACATGCAACTTGCTACGCTGTAGACGTTGGAGTCTTTGGACTTGAACTCTGGCCTATTTAATGTAAAAGCGGGCATTAGAAGAGAAAATTATGTGTACCTTGACCGTTGGCTGGAGCAGTACCCGGGGCGGCAGCGGGGTTGGGCGTCATGGGAGCCTGAGGCTGCTGCTGGTACTGAGCGTAATATGCAGCCCATGCTGCAGCGTTAGCATCTGCTGCGGCTTTATCTGTACAATCATCATATCAGAAAAAAAATTTAATTAGCAAATTTCATCCACAGTCAGGATGAAAAGTTGAACGAAAAACAGATGACTTACTCGGATCGGGCTGGCCCTGCTGCCAGTGAGGGTAGCCGTTACCCCAGCCCTGAGGTTGGTACGGCCCTGGAGGACCACTGCAAACAGCGGAGATCATGCATGAACATAAGAACTCATACATTCTATAATCAAACAATATTATAAACAAAAGCTGAAGCTCTTACTGTGGGCCAGGAGGTCCCTGGTTATAAGGCCCCGGATTGTAAGGTCCCATAGGTGCAGGAGGTCCAGGCGGGCCTGGGGGGCCGTGCGGTCCGGGGCCTCCGTGAGGCCCTGGGGGTCCGTGTGGTCCACCCATAGGACTGACGGGACCCTGAAAAAAAAAAAAAAAGGATCAGTGTTACACACAAAATGAAAACCTGACCACAATGAACTTTTTTTTTTAATCAGTACATCACTTACTCCAATCTTTTCTTCTACGAGCTGCCTGGCGTAGTCGATCTGCTGCGGCGTCCCACGCACTGTGAACATCTTTATATTGGGGTCGGCATTGGGAGGAGGGTTGCGCTGCAACTCTATTCTCGCGCCGGACTGCTGGCTTATGCTTTTAATCGTCTCGCCTCCTACAGATAAACGAAGAGAGAAAAAAAATTTTAAGCTATGGGATTTTATTAAACTATGGACATACAAGTTTTTTTTTAAAAGCAATTAAGTAAAAGACTTTCACTAAAGCAGGACTGACCTTTGCCAATAATAAGACCAGTCTTAACAGTGGGTACAGTGAAGGAGAACTCCTGCAGACCCCCTGGTGGGCCCATGTTCCAGTTGCCGCCGTGGCCACGACCTCTGCCCCTGCCACCGGGACCCGGTGGACCACCAGCCTGCACGCTGCGCAACAGATCTGTAATAATACTTGCTGCGTGCTGTGCCCGATCAGGGGGACCCATAATCTGAGCGATCCGGTCTGGTGTGGTGCCATCATCTGTGGATCAGGTCACACAATCAAAAATCACAAAGATTTATCAAACATGAGCACTCCTATACAAGATAAATAAATATATTTAATATCATAACCCCAGAATGAACTTCAACAAACCTGGCTTGAACTGAATCTTAACACCGGTGTCGTTTTGAATCTTCTTGATCATTTCGCCGTTCCTGCCAATCACGATCCCCACTGCAAACCGCGGCACAGGAACCTTAAAAAAAAAACAAAAAAAAAAACAAGAAGACATTTAAACGCAAATGCCCAATATTGTAATCACAAGCACAAAAACATCAGCTCTCCATCATCACGACTTACATCCAAACCTTCTCCGCCACCCATACGTGATCCGTACTCGCCCCTCTGCTCTCGGAAACCCTGGTCTCTGATCAGGTCCATCACCATATCTTTAGCTTGCTGAGGAAGAAAAGGAGGGGAAAAACTTGCTTGTTTGATTTCACCTGACAATCAGACATTTAAATCTTAAACTCAATATCGTGAACTAACCTGAACTTTAAAAGGATCTCCAGAAATTCTGAGCGGTTTGTCCGCCCCGGTGTTCTGAGGACCGTCCTGAATCATGACCATCTTGACTCCAGCTCGCTCCTTAAATACACATCCAAAATTTTGTTTATATTTAAAAATGAGTAATTATAAATACAACACACCCATCAGGCAGTTTACTCACCTGTAACTGTTTAATAGTCTCTCCTCCCTTCCCAATGACGAGGCCTGCTTTGGACGCCGGGATCATAATTTCCTGAACCGACATTCCGGGCCCATCGTTGTGATGAAACGGGGTTGGTCTACCTTTTTCCACAATCTCTGACAATAACCTCTTTGCGGTCCTGTTAACAAACACAGAAACATCCCTTAATTATTTGCACCAAAGTGTGTACACTTGCACATGGACTTGCATGGTTCTACACTCACATGATGGAATCTGGAGAACCTGTTAGAGTCACAGAGCGGTCGGGCATACCTCCGCTGTCTGTAAGAGAAAAAAAAACAAGGTGTTTAAGTGTTTAAAGCTTAAAAAAATAAAAAATAAAATAAAAAGCTGGTCATTCACCTGGAGCGATTTGTATCTTGCACCCCGATTCCTGCTGTATCCTTGAAATTTGCTCTCCTCCTCTTCCGATAACTAAAGAAAGCCATGATTAAACATCTGCCACTATTTCTAAAATCAGTACAAAAAGTTTGGAATCTGTCAAAATTTACTTACTAAAACCAACCATGCCGTCTGGAACCTTGAACTCTTCTGACGTAGGCCTGGGTGAAGCAAAAAAAAAAAAAAAAAAAAATCATTTGTAATGTTTACAAATAATTAACAGAAAACTAATAAAAACTACCACTACTCTAAACAAAAACGCAACTACATATTTATATAGATTACCTTGGAAGACCAGCCATTCCACCCATTGCAGCAAAAGCTAGGAAGAGAAAAATGGGGGGGAAAGGTTACACAAGGTCTAATGATCAGAGCAACACCAAGACCGTGATCAATATATATTTAAAAAATAACAGTAAAACACTTACGGTCACTTGCGACTTTCTTTGTTTCTGGCTGATCTGTTTAAAAAATAAATAAAAAAAAAGACAGGGCGATGTGAGCACACTAAACCAAATCCGATATACGTCTGCTCAGGTGGTGTTCCTATGAAAGCAGCCCTGACTGCAATGCAGCTGCAAAGATTTCTACTAACATGCCCATTTTAATATGCTATATTTTCCTAATTAAGATTCAAATAATTCGTCATATTATTAATATTCATTTTTTTGCCAAATGACAGGCTGGGTCAGCCAGGATACAGCACCCCACACTCAGGAGCAGATAGGTTTAAGGACCTTTGCTCAAGGGCTCAACGGTGGCAACTTGCCAGTGATCCCATGACCTTCTCATCAGCAACCCTAAGCCTTAACCGCTTGAGCCACCACTACCTAAATTAAGAGCTGAATGTTTTTCTTTAAAGCGACGTTCATTTAAAATTCATGGTAGGAAACCAGTGTTGGAAGGATGTGCTGTACATACTGTATATCCACAAACACACACAGAGGTACCTCAGCATACTAATGCCACACTTTAAGAAGTTTGAAACTTTTTCTCGTCAGTGGAAAAGTAAACGAAGCAAGTGTACATACACACAAATATATATACTATATAAATATATAATATTTTTGCATTTTGCACAAGATTTTTTGCTCCAAAATTTTTTTAGCAAGGACGATAGCAACAAGAAAACAGAGCCACTTTTAGTTTTAAAGCAGCTTGTGCCAAGAGGAATTATGAAGCAAGTGTAAGTGAGGTTTAATGTATACTTATTTTCAAATTTTACTATCGTTTCTATATACAAAAAAAATTACAATGTTTGAAATTAGTAAGATTTTTGTATGGCTGGAACAGATTGTGCATTTACATTATGTCCTATGAGAAAACATGTTTCAAGAATATTAAATTTTGCCTTTAATTTTAAATTAAATGCGTATGCTGAGGTACCACCATGTGTGCGTGTGTATTCATATTTTGTTGCCACAGCAAACCATCTGATCCATGCAGCAATTTGACACAGGGTTTTATGCTAGAAGTCCTTACTGACACAACCCTCCCATTTTATCCGGACTTGGGACCAGCACTGGATCCAGTGGCTGGAGTTTGGGCATTAAGTGGAAATTAAACCTGGTCTTTTTGCATGGTAGACGAGAAACCCAAAGTGGGTGGTAGTACCGTAAAGCCCAATCAGCTACTTGTCACTAGGAGCAGTGATTGATTCGAAAGACAAACCGTATGTTATCAATTTATTACAAAATTTACACAATTTTTTCACATCAACCAGAAAGATTCAGAAGAGTCGATACAGATTAAATTATTTATTCAAAAAGTTTAGAACAGAGCATGAACACAATACTCTCAAGTTCTGGTTCAGGAGAGTACTGGAACTCTTATTTCTAAAAAAAAAAAAATAATAATAAAAAGGCGGAGTGGGTGGGAACTTACCCGCGTCTTCCAAAGGCCTTTTCTGCCCTCCATAGTTAAAGTCGTTGGCAACAGGAGGGGGATTAACTCCATCACCTCCGATTTTAGCTGCTATCTGAAAATCCATTAAAAAAAAAGAGAGAAAGAAAGAACACCATTAGCTCGTGCATCCCTGAGCGCGCGAGCTACCAAGGCCTCGCTCTGAGCTCGTAAAATAGATTAGCCTAAAGCTAATTTAACAAACTATATAGCTATCTAGTTCGCTAGCTCGGACAAAATGTGTTTTGAATACGTTAAAACTTTGAAATCTCTAAAAAAAAAAAAGAAAAGGAAAAATGTATTCGTCTATACCTCGTCAGAGGCAACGCAAGCAAGCTAACTAGCTAGCATAGCTTTAGGTTAGCTTAGAATTTAACCACAACTAAAAGTCTACTTCATTAAACAGATGATTCTACGCAATTTTCCCTTTTACATACAGATTACTTCACTACTGAACACTACATTAAAAAGGAAAAATCTGCAAATAATCAAAATACAGTGGAACATCCGGGCCTTCGGAGTTTCCTTTGTTGCAATCTGCTAGCGCATTAGCAGGCCCGTAATCGACAAAACATCCTAAATCCATACGCACTCAAATTATAGGGCACTACAGATACGCATATGAGTACATGTCTCATACCCTACCGAGTGCACTAGTAGATATAGTAGACCGCCATTTGTAACACAGCCACAGAATGGCTGTCGCGTGCTTTGTAAATGCAGCAAGTAGATAAAGCACCGTGTTTGCTCATAAATCTGTACTTTTAAAAATACATATATTTATTAAAGTTTTGTTACGCTAATAATCTCTCACCTGTCTTGCCCGTTGCAATGCATCTTTAAAAGCGTCGTTCATTCCTCCGCCGGCGTTTGAGGACGGCGGCGCCACGCTCGTGTAGTCGGCCATGTTTGAGGAGAAGCACTGAGAGAGACAATATGGCGGCGCGGCTTAAACGACAAGGCGGAAAAAAATCTTACTGCAACTAGTATTGTGACGTACGACTCGGGAAGTTTGTGTCGCGCAGAAGGGGCGGGTCCAAATAAAGCTTCAATGACATCACCTATGACGTGACCAATCAGCTCACTGTGCGTTCTATCTATATAGTTTGGACATATATTACAGATATGCATAATTTAGTTCTTTCTATTAAATTAAATGAATTTCTTTTATTCACAACAGTCATTATAGATATTCAGAAATTTCAGAAAACATGTAGTAATGTTTTTAAAAAAAAATAATAATAATAATTATTCATAAACAAAGATTTCAAAATGCACAGCCGCCTTTCCTGCTATTATTAATGAAAATTAACTCAACTCTTAAATCTCTTAAACTAATTAGAGATGATAAAAAGATCGTTAGACTTCAACATTTCTGTGATACTGCTTTAATTAAAGAAAATGTGTCTCTTGGTAATACCGCTCCCATTGTCTATAATTCACAACTATCCACTCGTGGATTTTTCCTTTTTTTCTGTACTCTAATATTATTATTACTTCATTGTCCTGTGTTTTTCCTTAACAGTAATTCATGTGTATTTTTGTATTCTACTTTGTATTGTTTAAAGTTATAAGAAATGTAGCGTCAGGGCTGTGACACAGAGAGAGGAGGGCAGACAACAGATTGTGGCGGTGAGCAGAATCGAGGTACAGTGGAACCTCGGATTACGAGCATAATTCGTTCTAGAAGCGGGCTCGTATTACAAAACACTCGTAAACCAAATTTAATTTTCCCATGAGAAATAATGGAAACTCAAATTATTCATTCTACCGCCCTAAAAAATGCATAAAAATAATTAATAAAAAATCTAAAGTAAAAATAAAACAAATTAACCTGCACTTTACCTTTAAAAAAGTAAAAATTAATCCTGACAGATAAGTGTTTCTGCAGACGCTGTGTGTGTGTGTGTTTTTTTTTTTTACTTTACAGCAGTGATTCTGTTAGTAAGCGCTCATGCGAGTGTGACTAGCGATGTTCCTTGCTAATTTTTCTGATAAAACAGTCTCTCCGTTAATGTGTGTGAGTGTGCACATACATTACACACACACTCACACACACATTAATGGAGCGCTGGTCACACTCGCGTGAGCGCAAACTAACGGAATCACTGCTGTAAAGTAAAAAAAAACAAATGAACCGGCACATTACCTTTGAAAAGTATCACAACAGAGCAGAGTTTCTGTGTAAGGCAGAGAGTGTGTGTCTGGCGCTGTGTGTGGGAAGCCGAGAGGGGGAGGGGGCTGTAAAGGCGAGAAAGAGTGTGTGTGTTGTTGTTGTGAGTGAAGGAGCACGGTGTCAAATTACGCGGGCGCACAAAAAAACACACACACACACACACTCTCACCTTTACAGCCCCCCTACCACCCCCTTCTCCTCTCTGCTTCCCACACAAATACACACACACACACACACACACACACACTTTGCCTTACACAGAAACTCTGCTTTGTCGCGATTCTTAAAAAAAAAAAAACTACAGGCTGATACAGAGAGGGAGAGAAAAAAAGGATCTTTATCCTCTAATGAGACTTTATTTTGCTTTCTACGCGCGCTGTACAAACACGCTTGCAAACACCAAATAAAATATTTTTACACACACACGTGGTCACAGTGTTATTGTGAACAGTACACGCGGCACGGATGTTGATTATACCAATGAGAGACGCGCACTAAGACCCAGCAGGGGAGACGATTACATAAAATTCTGCAGCGCAGGAGAGAAAAAAACCGTAGGCTTAATTGTGATCATGTGATGCTTAGCATCAAAACAAGAAGTGCATGATACTTGGTGCTCGTAAACCAAGACAATGCTCGTTTTTAAGTACAAAATTATTAAAAATCTTTGGTCGTCTTGTGGAACACTCATAAACCGCGCTACTCGTAATTCAAGGTTCCACTGTAATTTATTTACAAACTCATGCAAATGTTCACACAGACACACAGTGAATAAGGCAGGGGGAGAGGCGTGCTTCAGCGCTGCGCTGCTCAAGCCGTGTCGTCTCCCGAGGAGGCACAACAACAGCGACAAACCCGGCACGGCAAGATAGCGGGGCTGGCCGAGGTGGAGGACGCGACGGCAGTGGAAGTTGCCGGGCTGCAGCAGAATTTCCTCTGGTGCGTGGTCCTCCGGGGAGGGGGTTCTCCGGAACTGGTAGAGTCTCCAGAGAACAAACACACACTTGACGTTAGTTTAATTTTTCCTAAGATCTCACCTCCCCTGTGGGCATCCTGGACTCCTTTTATATTTCCTTGCGCTCTCCCTGTTGATGAGTGGGAATAGGAAACCGGCTGTGTCTGATTACGGCACCCGCCCCCTTTTCCTGTGCCTTGCCGGTGGCCGTGAACTTGAAATTTGTCCACTGGGGTGGGGAGCTGTGCAGTACACGTAGTGATTGTGCGGTTTACCGTGACTACTTAGCAATCCTGAGTAGTGACAAGAACCAGCGCTTGATGCTGGGATTTGCCCTCGCCATCCACTGCAGGGGCGCATGGTCTGTGATCAAGATGTAATGTTGCCCTGTCAGGTAATACCTTAGTTCGTTTATTGCCCACCTGATGGCAAGAGTCTCGCGCTCCATGGCTGCATACTTCCTGGATGTTCCTCTCCATCAAACACTTAAGACAACACCTCCCCGAGGCCTGTTTCCGAGGCATCTGTGTGAAGAATGAACCACCTCTTTAAATCCGGGTTACAGAGGACGGTAGCACTGGTGAGGTGGGCCTTCAGGAGACGGAACGCGTTCTCCATTTCTTCCGACCACTTTATTTTCTCTGGCTGTTCCTTGCGAAGTAGGTCTGAAAGTGGGGCTGAGAGAGATAAAAAGTTGGGCACGAACCACAGGTAATATCCCGCTAACCCCAGAAATGCACGCACCTGTTTCTTTGTTTTGGGTTGTGGGTAATTGTGTACTGCTTCTACCCTTTTTTTCTGTGGCTTAAGTGGTCCTAGTCTGATGCAGTATCCTAGGTACTGAGCTTCCGTTAACCCGTGGTCTCACTTGTTTGGATCCGCTGTAAGACCGGCTTTCCTGAGTTCCCCGAGCACTTGGAGGTGAAAGACATAGTCGTCCCAGCTGCCCAAATGAATGATAACATCATCTAGATATGCTGCGGCGTATGAGCAGTGTTTCTGGAGCACTGTGTCCATTAGGTGTTGGAATGTGGCTGGGGCTCCGTGTAAGCCGAAGGGGAGAACCTGATATTGCCAGTGGCCCTTTTCCGTGCTGAATGCTGTTTTTTCGCTAGCCTCTAGGGCCAGAGCCACCTGCCAGTACCCTTTTGTCAGGTCCAGGGTTAACACGAAGCGGGCTCTTCCCAGCCACTCCACGAGCTCATCCATACATTTATTTACATTACATTATTCATTTACATTTAGGCATTTGGCAGATGCTTTTATCCAGAATGACTAACAAAAAGGGGACAACTGGGAAGAGGTTTTTTTTTTCTTTTGGCTGGGCCATTTTTAGCTTTGTAGGCAAGCATCAGCGTTTTGAATTTGATGCGGGCAGATATAGAAAGCCAGTGCAGGGAGCGGAGGAGTGGGGTGATGTGGGAAACCTTGGGATCAGTTGCAGAGGATGAATCGTGGACAGAGACAGGCCTGCCAGGAGTGAAATAACAAGGGACTGAACAAGCACCTGAGTAGCCTATGAAGAAAGAAATAGGCGGATTCTTCTGATATTGTAAAGAAGAAATCAACAAGAGCGAGTAAGGTTAGCGATGTGTGGGGAAAATGAAAGATGATTGTCCATGGTTACCCCAAGATTGCGGGTGGTAGCTGAAGGAGTGATTTGATTGTTGTCCAGGGATATCACATGCGTATCATCATCCACTCGAGGCAGCGGGTACGCATTGAACTTGGAACCTGTTTAATTGCCAGAAGTCATTACAGAGACGTAGGGACCCGACTGGTTTGGGTACCACCATGATTAGGCTGGACCAGGGGCTCATGGACTCCTTGACTATCCCTGACTGTAACATCTTGTCCACCTCGCTTTCGATTGCCTGGTGGTGGGATTCAGGAACTCTGCAGGGGCACTGGCGTATTACCGTGCCGGGAGGAGTTTTAATGCTGTGTTATGTGTGTGAGCCCTGGCTCCAGGGAAAAGATGTTCTGGTATTGGTCGATTATTTTGTTCAGCTCCTGTACCTGTGTTGGCGTCAGTTCCTCTCCTCGCTAAACTAGTTCATCAGAAGAAAACACAGCCAGAGATGAGGCGCGCAGCACTGGTTTCACTTTTTAAATAAATTGATATGATATATTTCTGTGGTTTTTTGCTTACCCGGCTGTTGTAGTCTGTAGTTCATCGACTTTCTCCATAACTGTAAATGGGCTGTGCCAGCGGGCCAAGAACTTGCAATTAGCACCGGGCACCTGCAGGAGAACTCGCTAGGTGCAAACTCACGTGTCTGTGCCGGCCTGATGAATGATCTCCATTGTTCGGACTGGGCTTTTTCCATATGTTGATGTACGATGGCCAGCATGCGGTAAATTTTCTTCTGCATGTCCCGTACATACTCTATGATGGAGCGAAACGGGGAGAGCTGTTCTTCCCATGCCTCCTTCGCCACGTTAAGCAAACCCCCAGTCTTCTCCTGAACAGTAGTTCAAACAGGATGAACCCAGTGGAGGCTTGAGGTGCTTCCCTGACCACGAAGAGCACGTAGGGGCAGACCCAACAGGTCGGGACGGGCTTGGTTGCGTGTGTGGACCCAGCCCAGAATCCGCGGGCAGAAAAATTTGGGGGAGTTCCGGTGCAGTGGGCATGGGCTCTTTAGTAGGTGATCTAACCCTTACCAGGGGAGGGGGTCTCTCATGTCGTGGGGCCATGGTGTAGGAGAGTGGACTCCCAATCTGGAAACCACCTTTTCACGGGGAGTGAGAGGGTGGATATTGTACATTCCAGCGCGTCGATAGCCTCTTTTATAAAAAAAATTTAAAAAAATATATTGTCTATTACCACCTTTTCGACCACTCCTCGTGCACTCACTTTATCTAGTTAGAGCCAGTACACGTAGTAATTATGCGGTTTATCGTGACCGTATACGCTACCAGTTAAAGTTCGCACACACCTCCTTTTTAGTGGTTTTTATTTGCTTTATTATTCTCAGGACTGAGGAAAAAAGTGTTAAACAACACGGAACATGTTTTATATTTTAGATTGTCTAAAGTAGCTACATTTATCTTTGATTACAGCTTGACACATTCATGGCATTCTCTCATCAGATTAACAAGGGAGTCAACTGGAAATTCTTTTTTCAATTCACGTGTGCCTTTGTGAGTCAGGAGTTAAATTAGGATGTTTCTTGCCTTTTTCATATGTGTTAGACTGAGGGTCGGCAACCCTAGACACTCAAAAAGCCATTTGGACCCGTTTCCTACAGAAAAGAAAACAAAGAGCCACAAAACCCTTTTGACATCTAAAAAGAAGATAACATTGCATATATCTTATTTTTTTTTACCTTTATTGCCGTATTTTTATGAAATCAATGAACTGCTATAGAGAAAACTTTGTTACAAGATCACCATAATTTTAAAATTTAGAAGTACCCTAAAGTAACGAACAAAAATAAAATAAATTAAAATTTAATACTCTTTCGAAAGCCACACAGAGGCGCACCCCTGCGTTAGAATATTTGTTTTTATGTGTAGAGGAAAATAGTACAGAGTCTATAGCACGATTAGTGGTAACACAACTACTGTACAAATCCATTATGGCAAGACACGCTCAGTTAAGTAAAGAGAAAAGACATTTTTACTTTAGGAAATGAAGTCAGTCAATCTGAAAAATCTTAACTTTGAATGCATTCAGTCACCAAAGTGCAGTCTCAAAAACCATCAATCGCCATGAGAAAGGTCAATAGTTTAATAATTAGAGAATTTGACCTACAGTACAAGTCCCAGTGATAGTCTTATTAAAGAATTAATAACTCATTATAACTAATGCAAAACTTTTACATTTATAAAAGGTCCATTTATAGTTTTTTTTATTCTATATTGTCCAGTATTTGATGGATTCCAAATAACTGTCAGAGCAGTGCTCACACTGTAGTGCGTCTCACCCATAAAGTAACACCGGAATTTATCTTTAAGTCTCATTAAACGTCTTTAGACACATTTCACATTAGTCTTGGGTAGTTTGGCCAAACAACAAATCAACTAATTTCATAGAAGATTTGCATGTGATACAGCTTTGTTTCATAACAGTGAATCTCGCAGGTGAAACACCTTCCATTGGCCTTTTATTAGCTCATAAAGTATACATTGTAGCAGCACAACCTTTGGACATTTTTACTGAAAAATAATGAAAAAATTGACAAAAATACATCAAAGTTTTTAAGAATAAATATTCAGCATTTGGCTAAGCAGGTAGGTTTAGCTTACATTTTGGCATTAATATACAGTATAAACAAGGGCGGAGCTTGGGTTAAAGTTCAACAGTTAATTAAATTTTTATTGGTGTGTAGAACTACAGTGATTTAACAAACAGTAATGGATCATGAATCACTGTAGTTAGCTTGCACTGACTAACTAGCTAGCTAGCTGAATTAGTGTTACGGTTGCACAATCTGTGTGTGAACCTGTATTTATTTAGATAAATGAAACAGGAGTTGTGTCACATAATCAAGTTTTACAAGTGTCTGATTTAACTTAAGCTCCACCCCTTTTAACACAAATGACATTCATGCAGCCAAGTCAGCACTAAAGAACGATCGGCCTTAAAATCTGTTAAAATGTTTAATTAAAAATTAGAAATGCAGCACATCCAACATCAACTTCAAACTTGAGAACACGACACAGGTGCCAACAATAAGGCTTATACTGTAGTCACAACCAACATGACCAATATGTAGTGTTTAAAATAATTCATCCTCCACTATACAGTATAGTCTTGGTGTGTTTGTGTGTGTATATATATAAAAAAAAAAAATAGACTCCTAAAACCTCTAGTTTATCCATGAAATCTAAGAAGGTGTATTGATTTTGGATCGTTCTAGCCAGAGGTACAGTAGGGTCTTCTCAACTGACATTTAATCGAAATCCAAGCACTCACATTTTGGGATCATTCCATGGCACTTAATTTTTCCAAGAATAAAAACATATGAAATAAATAATTTTGGTAAATATGTGTGATCACTCTGAAAAGAGCAACACACTATAATGGTTTTACTGCATTATGTGCTTCACTTTGATCTTTACCAATGCACAAAAGTAAAAAAAACGCTCATGGTGAGAACATGTCGCTCTTCATCTTCAAGGAGAGATAAAATTATGAATCGTTAGAACCTTTCTCTCACTGCACCCAAGTCCCAGGCAGAGTGCCAGACCCCCGACAGGGCACTCCGCTGGTGTGGCCGTTAGTGTGGGCGGAGCAGTCAGTGCCCGGGTGGCTCAGAAGCAACTCGGCTCGGTGGTGCAGCAGACGCAGAACGTCTTCAGCCAGAGTGTCCACACTGGAGTAACGCACCTTCTCCAAATCGAAGATGTCCTTCAGGAAGAGCAGTACCTGTTCCTGTGGGGGAAAAACATAAACAAAATAAAAAAAACCTTAAAGCATGATGCTGGAATTTGTTGTCGAGTTGAGATTTGCATTGTGTTTACATTGCACCTTGAAGAAGCAGCAGAAGTCATGCAGGGTGCTTCTTGGCCCAAGAAAACCCCATGCTAATTCGGGGCTGATGTGCTCACACACCGCGTAGAAGTGAGCAATAAAACCGTTCTGAATCTGAAATAGTGGAGAAAATATTTTGTAAGTTTCCATGGGCCAAAAAAAAAAAAAAGGCTTAGCGCTGACTTCATTTTCAGCTTCCCATTGGTAGCCAAACGATTGCTAGGGTCACATAATATCACATTTTTGCTCTTATTGAAAAAATATCATAATTTTAACAAGCAAACATATGGTGTTGGTAAATAAAAAATATCCATCTACAAGATAGCTTGGACGCATTAAGTACAGTAATATGACGATAAACATAACCTACAACTTGCATACATAGAAAACGATCAGGGAAACAGTTTTGAATTCTAATTAACTTTAGGATTTTGCATGGTTAAACAGGTGAGAAATTTAATTTCACATTAAATACAAGTGACACAAATAAAATTGAGATAGAGGAAGTCATTGCAGCTAGCCATGTTTCTTTAGTTCCCACACATTGTTTGAACCAACATAAATGGAAGGAAAATTTGTCTTATCCTCTCCTGACAATTTAACCATCATGCAGCGTTATTAGAAACGGTACCTTCACATGTTGTCGTTTTTGCTTTAGGACAGACCAACAACTTGATGCCACTGCCTGAAGAAGAGAGAGAGAAAAAAAAACAGTAAGTTGAAGAACGCAATGAAAAGTAGTGAAGGCTAATTTTTTAGACATACCGTTTCTTTGAATGCGTTGTTAAGCCAGCGGTTGTTCACAACATTGGTAATGGACATGGGCGGATTCTCAAGATCCTCAAAAGAATCCATGAGGATAAAGTCGAGGACGATGTCGTAGAAATTTAAATGCTTCACCTGTTAAAAATAAATAAATAAATAAAAACATCAAGTCGATTTAACAAACCTTCTTACTCAAAGAACCATAAATGACAAAACCTTTTAAGAAATATCTTACTCCTCTGGTAGAGAGCTCAGCCTCGGTGCTCTCCCAATGTTCCTGATCCTCCAGGAAGACAATCATTTCCTCATAAACTTCCTCAAACCTCTTGGGGTTCTGCCAACAGCCCCAGAAAAAAATAAACAAATAAAATGATCTATAGCAGGTACAGAGCTTCTAAACATCAACAAGAGTAATAGATTAAATCAAAACTCAAACCTTCTCCGCTTTCACGATTATTGAGGACAGGATCTTTTTTCCTGCGTCAGCCAGAAACTTCCGAGTCGATAAGTCTTGAAGAATGACCTTAAAAGAGCAGCAATTAATAACGCAGTGTGACTGGGTGCCTCTAGGAAGCTGTTAAGTGGATAAATTAAGTTGATTGAAGAAAACAGTGTTGTACCTGACAAGCCTGGCGGATGCAGTGCAGCTTGGCGAGGAAATCTGTGTCTCCAAGGCATTCAAGCATCTCAGTTCTTAATTAGGGGGAAAAAAAACCCCACAACAATAAAGAATTAGCAGATCATTAAATAAATGGGTAATGTAAAAACAGTCCAGTCTTACAAAACAGGACCTTAATTAAGCGTAGTATATCAAAACTACTCTATGAAATTAATACAATAAACACGTTATTTAAACTGTAATGTTTAAAATGCCCCCCCCCCCCAAAAAAAATGCACACATTTACTAATGTCTCATTTACATTTTTAAACCAAATATTGAAAAAAAAAAAACCTCACATTCATAAAAAGAAGTCCCCAAAAGTGTTTTCAAAACAAACAGGAGAATTTCGGAAAAAAAAACACTTTCAATACACACAAACTTCCTCAATTTAGCCCCATATACATTAACGTTCCGAGAAAACATGTTTGCACATTCGATCTGAATGCTATTCTCCCCCTGAAATTCTCTTGTATTCATAAACCGCTCACATCTACAGAAACCTTCCTACAAAATACTCTCACTTTTAGCACAACCTGCTTTTCATTCCCGTAAAAATGTACAAAAGCATGGACCATTCCTACAACCTGTAAACCCTCCACTACCACAAGGTGCACTCGCATTCACTAGTTAAACCTCTCACATCTCGGTGTCTCAGAGAATATGATCAGAGTCTTTGGTCTCACCTAAGAACTCGGCAGGATATTTTCCCGTCTTCGGCCATCTGCAGCGCCTCCTCGTAGAACGGGTAACGACAGAGAGAGCCAAGACAGAGGGCGGCCTTATGCTCGGACAGCTGAGGGACACAGGGACCGAATGAGCTTCATGTACGACATCCCTTTTAAACAACAGATTCTGACAACGTTCACCTCTGCGGCGGAGACGAAGGAGTCGGTGGAGCCGATGCTCACGGTGTCTCTCCAACAGGAGTCATCTAAATCCTCCCTCATAGAGCCTTCGGTGTGTTTCTCTTCCAGGAAGAAAGCAAATCATGGGTTAACTTTTCCACACTCTGTTGGGGCTCAGTGTTAGAAACGCCCGCTTCCTGCGTTTCTGTAGGTATCGACTCACCGCTGTGGTGCGGAGCCGGCTCGGCGAATCCCATTGCTCCTTCAAACTCCTCTTGAAGCCGATAAGCTCTCTGCAGCAGAGACTCCAGCTTACGGATGAACTCGCCGCTGATGATGTCCTGTTCAACGCCATTTTTTATTTTATTTTTGACAAATGACGACGTTTGCTCATCTTGAATAATTATCGTTTAATACTATAGCTAAGCACTTACATATATAAAGCATATACCATATTTAGTTTACCTCTACAGTTTCCTCGGCGATGGCGTCTCCGGCTCCAAGTTTTACAGAAGAGCACTCGGCCTCGTCGTCAGCGAGCCGGCTCCGGAAATTCAGCGCCTCTTCCCAGCGCCGCAGCGCCTCCTCGAACAACTCCATACCTGTGTGAGTAGGAGTCAGAGCATCCATGAAGCATTTGACCGGGCTTGTATTCTCATCGTTTCACAGCGAGAAGTTTCACTACAAACTGAGAAAAATAAAAAGTACAATGGCAAATTGATTTGTTTGTTGAAGGATCAAAACACATTTGAGGAACGATGTTACAGCAAAACAATCGGCTCCTGTTTCGCATGTGGCGGCATCACACCAGCCAGTTGTTTCTAGTTTCTCTCCTAACACTACATTCTGTCACGTTTGACTCTTCACCTAGGCATCTTACCCATCATGTAGAGGTTTTCTGGCGTCGTGACGATGTCACGGAGATTGGCATCGTCAGTTCCGTCCCAGCAGGCCGATCCGTTGGTGCCCTCGCTGCAAGAGTTTAAGCTCCTCACCTGAGAGAGAGCAATATTTTAGTACCTCGTGGCCGTAGAACAAGCTGTTGTGATAATCTGTACGGTACCTGAATACGTCATGGCAAAATTTCTATTATTTTTAAAAATATGAGAACTACTGTAAGTATGAGAGTGCTTTGTGTGTGAAAGGATTTTTTTGTGTGTCAATGTGGGAGATCTATTTTGAGGATGAAAGCATAAATTGTGGATCCAAATTTTGTGCGATTGTGTTTTGTGGAAAAAATTTTTTATGTGAAATGTAAATGCGAGAGCATTCTCTGTACATTTTTCTTTTTTAACAAGGAAGTTTTTTCAAGAAAGAATTTCTTTTTTTTTTTGAGAAAGATTTTGATGGATGCAAGTGTGTGTGTTTCATGAAGATGCTAGTTGGTAGGAACGAGAACCTGTGTAAAGGTGTTTTGTGAAAAAACAATGTGTTCTGTAAATGTCTAAGAGTTTTAAACTGAGGTCTTTCTGGACATAAATATATAAAAAGTACACGTGAGGATTTGTATTTACCGAGGTCAGACTTTGCAGAGAGCTGGAGAGTTTGCCGTGTAAGCCACCGTTAGACAGGCCGTGACGGGAGATGCCGCTTTTTGAGTTCAGAGATAAACTGAGGTTCTGACGGGCGCAAGTCACATCTGGAAGAGGACGTGTGCGTTTAGAAAAAAAAAAAAAAATGTGAAACTGATTTACACCAAGTACACATTGGATCCAATATGATCACATTTACAAAAAATAGTAGTGTTTATATCTTAATATTCAACAGGCTGAAGGTAAAGATAATTATTTCTGAGACTGAGGAACACTGGGGATTTCTTACAGAAAACACAGTTAAGTGTTAATAATAATAACAACAACAACAACAACCACTAGGAAGCGAAAATCTAATAACAAAAACAACAAAACTGCCGTTACCCTTGAGTGGTGGAAGCGTAGAGAGGAACTCAGACCTCTTCTGCTCCTGCACCACTTTTTTCTTCCCTTTCCGTCTCTTGAAGCGACGGGCGAGGAAGAGGACGGAGACGGCACCGAAGGCAGCGACGGCCACGAGCTTCTTAGCGCCAGAGCTCAGGCTCACCTGCTCAAAAAGAGAGAGAGAGGGAGAGATGTAGTGAATAATTTTGTTCATCTCTTTTTATCTGCCACCTGCAGTAAGGGACAGCAAGAGGGACAAACAGACAAAAGCCAGAGACAGCTTCTCACCTGTGGGAGGGAGGAAAAGACGGACAGGGGGAGGTCCGTCGCCGCACGCAGCACGGCCGTCTTTAAGGCCAGCGAGCAGTCTCTGAGCACGTCCTCTGCCATGGTGCCATTCTCACACCATCTTACACGATCCCCGGCTCGGCCTGAGGTCCTGCAAAACACACACGCAGGAGGGTGTTCACATCAGATCAATGTACACTTTTAGGTCTGTGGAAAACTTCTGTCTCCAGTCTCAGGCAAGGAGTGCCAGGGACGGTCATGGGGTAAAAAAAAAAAAAAAAAAAAAAAAGGAGAAAGAAATCAGACACCAAATGCGTTTTAGATATTTTCTCTGGATTTATTCGTAGCAAACGTCTGGATAAATAATAAAAAAGGTTTAGTCTGTACGTTGGTCAGAACTTGCTCTTTTATTCACTTGAGGACCAGAAACCTGTCTCTGTGTGTCTGTATGTCTGTATGTCTGTCCAGTCAGAATTTGTCACAGCATCACACGAAAGATCCAACTTTGTGTAAACAAGACGCAAACATAAACTGTACGCAGACAGTAGATTTAGAATCCTACAGTGACCTCGGTACATTACGCACCACAGTTTCCATATGTTTTACCACCAACCCAGTGGAAACCAGTACTGTAACTCCCATATAACGCCTCAGAACCAACACAAACTGTGAGAAAATCTGTAGAAGATTTACAGACAGACATGTACATGGGCTTTAACCAGAAATAACAATATCACTCATTACATTTATTACAATAAATCAATATATTTTTATTTAACTTTTATGTTATTTTATTTCTCTTCATTCACACTGAATCGTGTTTCAAACGGCGCCATGTTGGCCTTTTAGTGCACTACTGACAGTGCAGGAGCGCGCGCTGTGTAGGGCACCTTGGTAGGGAACTAGCAAGCATTTGGGATTGAACCAGTGACGCAGTGAGGGAATAACTAGTACAAATCTCAACATTATTACCCATTTCAAGACAAATATAGTGTTTATATGATTTCTTTTACATTAATAATCATTGCCTTATTATTAGCATAATGTTTTTGTTCAGTAAGTAAGCGCTAACATTTAAAAAAGTACATGGATAATAAATACAAATCCGCCAGCTGACTATCAACGCCGCTATACAACCTGCACACGTAATAATGTTTTATTCTTATCGCTAACTTCTCTTAGCCAAACGTCAAACATAACAACAAATAAAATAATAATAATAATAATAATAATAATAAAACGAGTCGTTTCTCTTACATTCACTGCTTCAGCCGTCTAGGAGCCATCTGCATGCTCGGGAAAGACAGCTGTAGTCGGCGGAATCCCAAATCCATCCATAAACTCAACACAAGTACACTACAGCACGGGGATTTAAAGAAGTGCAGAGTAGTGCCCTAAATTCTAAATATGGAATTGTCAATTGGTTATTTGGAACACGACTGATTTACGGGGGCGGACGAATGCAAAATGGCGACAGGTCTTTCAAAATAAGAGTCATATAGCCTACTAAATATCTTACTAAATATGTTTAATTGTAGGTATTTAAACGACAGAAAAAAACAATAAATAATTTACCCATGACAGATAATTTTTTTTTTGTATAAAATATTTTAAAATAAGATAGCTAAAGACCATCCAAATCCGTGCAGAAATAATAAACAAATAAACAAAACAAACAGACACATTCATTCTGTTTATACAACATGCAAACTAGTAAGTATTAAAAGTTAAGAAATGTAAAGTACAAAATGTCGGATATGCATTAACACCGTAAAACCTTTTAAATATTTCAGATTAATCAAATAAATATCCACAATGTAAAAGATATGTGAAAGTAGATAATTATGTGTGGAAATAGAATATAGCAGCAAAATATGGACTGTTTAAAAAAAGACAAACTGTGAGTAATGCCCTCATATGTCCACTAGATGGCAATATAATCGGTCTACAAAACAATCGGTAATCTTTGCTTGCTGTTTCTGTATCTGGCCGCTAGAGGGCAATAGTGCCTGCTTTAAAAATTACGCCCAACAATCCGCGGAATTTCAAACGGAATAATAATAAAGAATAATAATAATAAAGTATGTGATAATGAGATAAATAAATAAACATTTGGTAATACAACTTGCAAACAATTAGTTTTTAAAAACTAAAAACGTATTTTAAAAAGGTATGTATAATATTTATCAACACCTTTTACCACAATCTTAAAATAAATATTTCAGATTAAACTAAGTAATAAAATAATATATCCATAATGTAAACAATGTGTAATAATTAATGTGTTTAATGTATGCAAATAATTAGGGTGTGATTGAGTGAGAGAGAGAGAGAGAGAGAGAATGTCTGCAAAATGTGAGAAACAAAAAATAAATAAACCTCGTGCAATGCCCAGATGTGTCCACAAGGTGGCAAAATGGCGACCACCGAGAGAGAAAAATTCTAATCTTTTTTTTTTTTTTTTTTTGCTTGCCGTTTCTGTATCTGACCGCTAGAGGGCAACGAGTGCCTGCTTAAATCTTTTTTTTTATTATCGGCAAATAAAATCTGCATGTGATGTCGGCAAGTGACATAAAAAAAAAAGAAATGTAAAATTAAATAAATACCCATAATCATACTTATTAAAGTTTAAAAAATAAAATAGCTATTTAAAAAGCAGCTAGCCAAAGACTATTTTCTATCAACACGTCCACAGATAAAACAAACACAGCAAAGCATCCATTCTGTTTGATTTAAAAAGTTAAACATTTTAAAAAGTTGAAATATGTCGGATATACATAGACACCTTAAAACCATAGCCGTTTAGAATGGTTTCAGATTAAACAAAGAATTGAATTTAATTATGATTCGCTATTTAAAAGAGTAAATGGTTACAGGATCAAATATGATTTGGTTAAGAAAATCAAAAAGCAAACCCTGTGTAATGCCCACATGTGCCCGTTAGGCGGCGCTTGGGCCGGGAGAAGAACATTCAAATCTGCGGGTATTTTTGCTTGTTGTTTCTGTATCTGACCGATAGAGGGCAAATAGTGCCTACTTTAACCTTTACGCCCAATCATCGGCGGAATTTCAAACGGCTGCTCGTTTGAAACATAGTGCACTAGGTAGGCTGTGAACCTTGTTGTTTTTTACATAGTACGCAGTGCATATATATAGGGAGCAAATACTGATTTGAGATACAGCCTCTCTATGACTTCGAACCGGAAATAGCGGTTATCATGTTGTGTTCCTGGACAGGGGAAGTAGATATGAGCCGTTGCTAGGTGGAGGATCTCCTCAGCATTAGCGCCTCAATACAAGACGATTTAAAATAAATACAACAATGTAGGTCGGTAAAGGGCGAGGACGAGATTGTGACATCTTCATTATACAAGTCAGAAGATTTATTTACGAGGTAATTTAAAGCTGTGCAGCTGCGCCAGCTCTGCGAATGAGTGCTAACTCAGCTAACGCTAACCTTAATGTACAGTCAGACCGAACAGACGTGTTTATCTATTTGTCTTCTAATGTATACATGTATGTTTTAAAATGCATTGTTACTAAAAGTAAATTAGTGAGCTGTCTGGTTATTGGATTTTGTTACGTAAGCAGTAGGTCGGCTAACAGCTAGCCTGCATTAGCCGTGTCAGGAGAGCACAGCTGTCAAATAACCTTAAGGCAGCACTGCGCATGCGCGTCCGCTTAGCATTACAGTGCAGTAATTTTCAGACATACTGTACTCTACATTTAACTTACATTTTTAGACATTTAACTTTAATTTTCTACAGTTCTACAGGAATTTTTCTTTTAATGATACGTTAGAAAAGAAATACAGGATTCACGAAGACACAGGTTATGTGTTTATGCTGCTAAAACACTATTTAAAACAAATTGAAGACAAAGCTTCTTTGTGTTTTTGTTGCTGTTTATTAGATTCAGTTTGTTTTATAAAAGTCTTGTAATATATGGAATTTTTTTCTGAAGGGTTTTAAGCAATATTTTTGATTGCTTAATGAAAAGTGAGTCCTCCTTCTATTTTAAATCGAGATTTTTTCTAGAAGACTTAAAAATTTTTAATCAATTAGAAAAAGTCCACCAGAAGGTCTCGGGGTTCGTGTCTCTGGACCAGATTTGCGAGATCTCGTTGGACGCGTCCTAATCGAGGCTAGCTAGCTCTTATTCTCCGTATTTAAGCTCTCGTTCTAGGTTCTTTCATTGTTTGCGTTCCACTCTGTCTGCTAGAGAACCAACGCTGCAGGACTTAACCCACAATGCACCAGGGCTCGTTTTAATCCAGGTCCAGCATTTTCCCTTCTGAGTTTTAGGCGTAAGGAATAGGAACGAAGTCGTGTTTAAACTTTTCTATGATGAAAGTTGGGATTGACTTTGTTCATTCTGTTTTACTTACTCGCTGACTCTTCCTGCTTATAATTCTATCTTTCTCTGACTTTACCTTTCTGACATATTTCCGGATTATTCTTTAAATTTCTCTGATTTTCCTTGACTCTTTTATTACTCTTTTTCTGACTTTCTTTTGCTTTGACTCTCTCCCTCCCTCTGAGTCTCTCTTTGATTCTTTCTATGTTTCTGACCTTTTATTTCTTGTTGACTGTTTTGCTGTCACTCTCTGACTTTTCTATTCTTTTTGATTCACTTTCTGTCTGACTCTCTCTGACTCCATTCTTTTACTCTATTTCTGACTGTTTTGCCTTCCTCTTTCTTTTACTCACTCACTCACTCACTCTCATTTTTCATTCTTGTCTGACTCTTTCTCTCACTCTGACTCTCTCTCTGTGTTGTAATAGAGTGATGCCGGCGTCCTCGAGCAGTGATTGTCCGCACCTGGAGTGCGTCGGAGAGATCACTAAAGAGGAGCTCATCCAGAAGTCTCATGTAAGTAGAACACGACATAAAAAAAATTACGTGAAATCAACTCGGTGAACAGCGTTTTTTTTGTTATTTAATTTTTTTTTATAAGATGTTAGATTAACCTTTTTATCATTCCTTGTGCATTATTAGTAATTTCGATGTGTGATTTTAGGGCCAGTGCCAGGACTGCAGCGTCGGCGGGCCGAATCTCTGGGCCTGTCTGGAAGTAAGTGGAAGAAAAAAAATCCACAGAATTACCTGGTGGGCTCCAAAATATCCCCCCCCCCTTAAAAGATTGAATGGAAAAAAGGCATTATCTTTAACCTCTGTTAAATCCTAAAAGAGCTTGTGTGTGTATGTTTGTTTATTTCCCCCAGGATGGCTGTGCTTATGTCGGATGTGGAGAGTCTCATGCCGACCACAGTACGGTCCACTCTCAGGTACATCATCCTTCTGTATCTTCCTTTAAGTGATTTTTCACGTTAAACGTTCTCACTGACAGATTTTAAGGTTTCACACACACTCGGGTATGGAGAGGTGTATAGTGGGTGATGAGTCTCAGACCTGGTGGTTAACATAGACTTTAGTTTGTCCATTAACAAACTCACACTGAGCTCAAAGGACGCTAATGGATGGGGACGATCCGGGTGGGGAGTGTGAACATCGCTGACAGATGGGTCGCAGGACTGTTGAGGGATAGGAATGGGTTGAAAGACCACTGATGGATCAGGATGAGTTGAATGTTGCTGATGCTTGTGGATGAGTTGTAAGATCAGTAACAGATAGAAAGGAATCAGATAGGGGTTAAGTCTAAGTCTAACTGGCCACTAGGGTTAAATAACACACAACAAATAATAAAACACTGCACCAGTCTTATTTAAAAAAAACTTACATTTAGCCTGGTTTGTGCCACATTGTGAGGCTGACGAATCTAGGGCCTTTAGCTAGTCTGCATGTGAATATTTCATATTCTTTAGAAACAGCTCTCACTTTTTTTTCTTTTTTTTTTGCCCACAAACGGAGGAGGAAGCAGGGAAAAGCTCATTCACTCCCATGAATAATGGAATGACTTCTGTACTGCTCTGTGCCCGGTCCTCCTCCTGCTCCTCCTGCTGTCATACACTTCCACACACACCCAAGTATTAGTGCGTGTGTATGCCCTCTTTCCTTGCATAAGATGAAATTTAATTCTGTGAATTTCTGAACAATATGTTTGAAAGTATTTTTGTATGTTTTTGTGTCATAAAATACCATCATGCCAAATTAACCCATGAGCCCTCTGATAAACACATCTAACCCAAGCACCAAATATAGTGTGTGTGATAATGTTAGAGATAGGTGAACAGACGTGAAAACCTTTTTTTTCCTCCGTCTTTATTTGTCTGACCGTTCCAGGAGACGCAGCACAACCTGACAGTGAATCTGACCACACTGAGGGTTTGGTGTTATGCCTGTTCTAAGGAAGTCTTCCTGGACAGGAAGCTGGGCCCTGTAACCCCGCCCCCTGGCACTTCCAAACCCATCTCACCTGTCCCGGTGCTCGGCCAGGTAACCTCCACCCGCACCCTGGCCACGCCATGTAACACTCTAGTGCCCTCACTCTTCCTTATACATGACTCGATCAGTGTGAGTGTTTTGACTCTCAGTTCCCCCCTGCAATCAGGATCCCGAAGTCTCGGACGGCCCCGCGGCTCTGAGAGTGCCACCGTCCGGAGTACCCGAGGATCTGGATATGGAGACAGAAGAAGAAGACGATCAAAAGACTAGAGGTGTGTCAGAAACACTACTAGGCATAGCGAAATCAAACAGCTGTGTTGTATGATCGTCTCAAATTCGATTGTTTAGGAGGCGTTAAGTGCTTAAGTGCTTTGTTGTTTAAGTAACAAGTGATTTGCAAGAAATAGGAATGCAGATAGTTTTAATAGCATGATTGTGATACAAAGTTGTTTAAGTGCAAAGTTTAAGATCTTCTGTTTTATTAATATGGTATAACAATGACTTGTAGTCGTTATTACTCTTATTACTGTTGCTATTAGACATTACTGTGTAAAATGCTCTCCTGCAGGTCTGACCGGACTCAAGAACATCGGCAACACCTGCTACATGAACGCAGCACTTCAGGCGCTCTCCAACTGGTGAGAACCGCTGCCATATTTATTTATTTTTATAAGCTCACTTCCTCACCTCACTAAAAGTGAAAATCGCTCTTCTCTCATTGTGGAAAATGAAAAAATGTCCGCCGAATATAAGGTTTATTTTATTTCATTTCATATTTTTATCACAGTTTATCTTTTACTATAAAGGTTTTCCACAAAATATTTTTTTTTATTCTTTTATCCATCACATGTCGTAGCATCAGATCCCAGAGTGACCAGTTTGTCATTTTTATAATTGTTTTTGTGAATTTTGTGTTTCAGTCCTCCACTCACGCAATTCTTTATAGAGTGCGGAGTTCTGGTCCGAACAGACAAGAAGCCGGCGCTGTGTAAGAGCTACCAGAAGCTCATTACAGACCTGTGGCACAAAAACAGGTGGGTAGAGAGAGAGAGAGGGAAAGAAATAGATAAAGAAGTTGTATGTGTTTCCAAAGCAAACTAAAAGTTCCTAGATTTACAAAAGTTTCCGTAACCAAAAAAAAATCATTTGTGTATTACCTGGCCCGAGTACAGTACAACTTCATTTAGCCACGCCCTCAAAACTCCATATAAGGCAAAGCTCCCAAAGATGAAAATGACTACATGGAAACTAAACACTTATTTTGTGGATTATTTCTAAATAGTTATGTGAATATCCAGATTGATCTCTTTTTTTTTATTTGTGTGTGTGTGTGTGTGTGTGTGTGTGTGTGTGTGTGTGTGTGTGGTGTTATTATTTTGCAGACCCTCCTATGTCGTCCCAACAAACCTATTCCAGGGCATCAAAGCAGTTAATCCAATGTTTCGAGGTTACTCCCAACAGGTAAGTCCTTCACCCGGTACCTGACCTCACTGTCCACCACCATGTTGTGAACTTTATGAAACGTCCCAACTGGAGGAACCAGGTCCAGGTTTATCTCCTTGGTTCCTGATTTAGCTCCAGCAGGAGATATGGGTGGGAGAAGTTTTCTACAGTGGGCAGAAGCTTCTACTGTCATGATGCTCGAATCCAGGGCTTTATTTTTATTTATATAAACCCAGCTCAAGTTTGGTTTTCATTTCCATATGCAAAACCGGCTAATCATTTGCAGATTACTTGAGCTTGACCTCATAGGATTTGATGGTTTTCGTTCACAAGATTGCTTTCATTTGGACTTGTCCTCAGTCTCTACAAAGACCCGATCTTGACTGTAGCTTGGATTGTGTAGGTTGTGGTTTTGACTACAGCCTTTCTACCATGTGATTTCTGTATAAATACTTCTTTTTCAAATCTGAAGTATGATCATGAAAGGTCTGTCCAATTTTCTTGCACTTAGAGCCTCATTAAATCTGTATTTTGAAAAGATGGCATCGCTATGACTCTGCATGTCTAAAGGAGGCCATTCACTAAAAGTCAGTGACCGGGTAAAGAGTCGGAGAAATGCTGAGACCTGATATGGACGGCGTTATGTGTTTACTCTCCGATTACTGATGCTGTAAAGTAAACAGTTCTTGGTAGTGATCCAGGACCTTTGAAGCCTTACGGGTATATCTTCTGTTAGCTGTTAGCTCGTCTATTTTTTTATTTATTTAGCAGACAAGATTAGACATTTGGCTTGCCTAAGTGAAGTACCTTATCATCTTTTGAAGCAACGCCAATGCAATGCCTGATGTTAGATTGCCTGCTATAAGCAAGATATTAAATAAATGAACCTTAATCCTTATAATAAGCATATTTTGGTGTGTATGGATTCCCTCTTTGTTTTCATCTCTACCATGTTTAAACCCATCAGCTCCTAAAGCTTCATGCTAATAAAGCCATTTTTTCTTTAGTGTGATTGTGCCAGCATGTTTGTGTGTCTCCGCTCAGGATTCTCAAGAGTTTTTGCGCTGCCTGATGGACCAGCTGCACGAGGAGCTCAAGGAGCCAGTAGAAGATCTCGAGGACCAGAGTCAGACCTCCGGAGAAGAAGAAACCGAGGCTAACGAAGCTAACGAGGTTAACGAAGCTAACGAGTCCAACGAAGCCGATACACTTATCTCGGACGAGGAGAAAGGGAGCCGAGCTCGGCAGAGGGAGAAGAACCTCATCAACGAGCTGCACCGAGTCGGCATGGACAAGGATGAGGACACGACGACCATCGTGAGCAACCAGGGAGCCGTCAAACACAGCAAGGCCGCGGGTCGGTGCTCTGGTGGGCCAGAAAAGTGCAGCGAATGCTCTGTCAATTTTTTTTAAAGATTATTGTTTACTTCATTCATTGATATCCAGTTGTCTTTTTTTTCCCCTCTTCCTCCAGATGCCAATCCAGAGATCCAGATCAGCAGCACTGGGCGGCCCCAGAGCCCGAGTGCCAGTGAGAACATCGGGTCCAAACTGTCCAGCAGCCCGCCCAAATCTACCCCCATGTGGCCAAACCTTAACCCGGCTCACAAGAAAGGTAAACCTACAAATAAATCAGGAACAATTATTTACTTTTTAGATCATGGTTAGATTTGGTTAGAATTATTTTTTTTCCCATGGATTTATCTAGATTCTTTTTATTATTTCTTTAAATAATAATAATAATTTTGAAATACAACATATCTAATTATTGATTCTTGTAAAGTGATTCATAAATACCTAAAACAATCACATGAAACAAAAAGCTACAAATAAGTGTTTTTTTATATTCCAAGTGTTAGAAATTAAACCTAATAACAAAGTGATTTTTAAATTTTCTTATTTATTTATATTTTGTAATATATTATAATTTGTATCATACAGTTTTCTAAAAAATATATATATATATAAATTAAGGTTTGACTCAAGTCTCATTATACATACATATTTAAGTAAAGAAATTAATAGTCAATCTTTCCTAGGTATTAAAAAAATTATTTTTTCTAAAATAGCAGAAATTGTTTATATATTATTTTATTTGTGGTTTCTTGTTTTTTTTATTATTAATATTATTATTGTTATTATTTTGTTTTTAAATAAGGTAAATTAGTATTTTATAAAATGTTTAGATGTTTCAAACTGTTTTTAGAAAATGTAAATAAATATTTGCTTTTTATTTATGGTATGAAAATTCCAGATAAAACAAAATTACAAGAATAAACCAAAAAAAAACTGCAAAGAAAAAATAGTAATTTTTTTTTACTGCTCTGGGATAAATTATGGGGGAAAAAATGTTTTAGTCTGAAAAGCGACATGAAATGAAAGAACGTCCCAGGTGTTTCCTGGAAACTACAGCAGCATCAGACTTTTAAAATTGTTACGATCTCTTAAAATTCATCTTATAAAAAAAGCTGATTTGTGTGTGTTTGTGTGCTGTGGGAACAGTGAGCATGTTCGCGCCCCCAAAGAGCAAGCGGCAGAGGAAATACCGCAGCGTCATCTCTGACGTTTTCGACGGCACCATCGTCAGCTCGGTGCAGTGCCTGACCTGCGACAGGGTGAGTCACGCCCTCACGTGGGCGCACTTAGTCGAACGTGTGAAATGACTTCTAACATGTTAATCGTATGAACTTCTCAGGTGTCGGTGACTCTGGAGACCTTCCAGGACATTTCGCTGCCCATTCCTGGGAAAGAGGACCTAGCCAAGCTCCACTCAGCCACCCATCAGACGTCGCTGGTGAAGGCGGGCTCGTGCGGCGAGGCTTACGCTCCTCAGGGCTGGATCGCCTTCGTCCTCGAGTACATCAAGAGGTGCTTATATATCCTGATTGATATATATATACAGTGGTGTGAAAAACTATTTGCCCCCTTTCTGATTTCTTATTCTTTTGCATGTTTGTCTCACTTAAATGTTTCCGCTCATCAAAAACCGTTAACTATTAGTCAAAGATAACATAATTGAACACTAAATGCAGTTTTTAAATGAAGGTTTACGTTATTAAGGGAGAAAAAAAACTCCAAATCTACATGGCCCTGTGTGAAAAAGTGATTGCCCCCCTTGTTAAAAAATAACTTAATTGTGGTTTATCACGCCTGAGATCAATTTCTGTAGTCACCCCCAGGCCTGATTACTGCCACACCTGTGTCAATCAAGAAATCACTTAAATAGGAGCTACCTGACACAGAGAAGTAGACCAAAAGCACCTCAAAAGCTAGACATCATGCCAAGATCCAAAGAAATTCAGGAACAAATGAGAACAAAAGTAATTGAGATCTATCAGTCTGGTAAAGGTTATAAAGCCATTTCTAAAGCTTTGGGACTCCAGCGAACCACAGTGAGAGCCATTATCCACAAATGGCAAAAACATGGAACAGTGGTGAACCTTCCCAGGAGTGGCCGGCCGACCAAAATTACCCCAAGAGCGCAGAGACAACTCATCCGAGAGGCCACAAAAGACCCCAGGACAACATCTAAAGAACTGCAGGCCTCACTTGCCTCAATTAAGGTCAGTGTTCACGACTCCACCATAAGAAAGAGACTGGGCAAAAACGGCCTGCATGGCAGATTTCTAAGGCACAAACCACTTTTAAGCAAAAAGAACATTAAGGCTCGTCTCAATTTTGCTAAAAAACATCTCAATGATTGCCAAGACTTTTGGGAAAATACCTTGTGGACCGACGAGACAAAAGTTGAACTTTTTGGAAGGTGCGTGTCCCGTTACATCCGGCGTAAAAGTAACACAGCATTTCAGAAAAAGAACATCATACCAACAGTAAAATATGGTGGTGGTAGTGTGATGGTCTGGGGTTGTTTTGCTGCTTCAGGACCTGGAAGGCTTGCTGTGATAGATGGAACCATAAATTCTACTGTCTACCAAAAAATCCTGAAGGAGAATGTCCGGCCATCTGTTCGTCAACTCAAGCTGAAGCGATCTTTTGGTGCTGCAGCAGGACAATGACCCAAAACACACCAGCAAATCCACTTCTGAATGGCTGAAGAAAAACAAAATGAAGACTTTGGAGTGGCCTAGTCAAAGTCCTGACCTGAATCCTATTGAGATGTTGTGGCATGACCTTAAAAAGGCGGTTCATGCTAGAAAACCCTCAAATAAAGCTGAATTAATTCTGCAAAGATGAGTGGGCCAAAATTCCTCCAGATCGCTGTAAAAGACTCGTTGCAAGTTATCGCAAACGCTTGATTGCAGTTATTGCTGCTAAGTGTGGCCCAACCAGTTATTAGGTTCAGGGGGCAATTACTTTTTCACACAGGGCCATGTAGGTTTGGATTTTTTTTCTTCCTAAATAATAAAAACCATCATTTAAAAACTGCATTTTGTGTTTACTTGTGTTATCTTTGACTAATAGTTAAATGTGTTTGATGATCAGAAACATTTAAGTGTGACAAACATGCAAAAGAATAAGAAATCAGGAAGGGGGCAAATAGTTTTTCACACCACTGTATATATATATATATATATATATATATATATATATCGCTTTCAATTTCAGCACGTAGATTGAATCACACTCAGTGCATGTCAGAGATGTTAACGGTTTATTCTGTTGTTGTGTTTATATGTAGCTGGTTCTGGGGCCCGGTCGTCACACTGCAGGACTGCCTGGCCGCTTTCTTCGCCCGGGATGAACTCAAAGGTAAGTGAGGCTTTCCCACAAACGTTTTATTGTTAAAAACTTCCTTTTTTTTTATTTTTTATAATTAAACATGAAAAAGAAAAGTTAATTCCTTTCAGATTTCAGTAAGGTTAAATAGGTTCAGAGAACTCGACTAAACCCAAATGGTGGCACAGGGTTTTTACCACAGCCTTACCGATCTTTAGTCTTCACCACCTGGGTTTTTGTACGAAAGGAAAAAGTTTAAATAAGTGTATAGAAGATGAACCTAGTGATGACCTTTTTTTTTGGTGTGTTTGTGTTCCTCTTTAGGAGACAACATGTACAGCTGTGAAAAGTGTAAGAAGTGAGTATTCTAAACAACTCAGTGTAATCTTTACGGTTTATGTTGTGTATTTGGTGTTATTTATTATAAAGCCATGTTTACTGCTCAGTTCTTTGTTTTGCATGTAACAATCAGGTTATTAAAAAGAATCTACAAAATGGTTCGAACCCCGGGTGATGCTGTCTTCCTCTCACAGTCGGAGGTCTAGAGAGAGCTGATTGGCCGAGCTCTCGCAGAGGGGAGGGATGAGAGGTACTTGTGTTCCCACATTAATCACGGCTCTACAGCCAATCAGAGGCGTCTGTGAGCTCCCGCACGCGGAAGGAGCGGCTAGCGCTTTCCTCCGAGTGTGTTACTCCGCCCCTTATGGTGCGTGAGCAAGCAGTTTGAAAAGATGCAGTCGGCTGATGTCACGCGGTTCGGAGGAAACACGTGATAGTCTTCGGCCCTCCCGGCTGAATGGTAGTAGTAGCCTTAATGTGGGAGCCCCCTAGTGACGGGGAGGAATTGGCCACGACTAAATTAGGGGAGAAAATTGGAAAAATCCAAAAAAAGAAAATCCAAAAAGAAAATAATCGACAATAGAAAAGACAGTATTGTAGTAGTAGTAGTAGTTACTAACTGTTAGTTTCTGAGGGTTTTAGCTTTGTGTATTTTCTTCTTTCTTTCAGGTTGAGAAACGGAGTCAAGTTCTGCAAAGTCCAGAGTTTGCCAGAGGTGAGTAATAAATCTCTCTGCTTGCTTATCTTTTATACCAAATGCAGTGCAGTGGTGTATTTTGTCAGATTTCTATGAAGTCCTAAAAGCGTTATAAAAATTTTGCTAGATGTTAGAAGGCGAATGCGCAGGGCTTTAATCAGTACTCAGTAGTGACAGCTCTGTTTGATAACGTGTTTCTGCTGACTCTAGATTGTTAATTTAACATTTTCACACAAGTGATGAGTCTGAGCTCTTGGAGGATGAAAAAGTGTAAATTTTTTTAAAAATCTTTTTGACACTAGACATAGTGTCATCTTCAACAACTCGAGTCCAGTCTGGGTGGTTAAGAAGATGGGGAACGTTTTCTCTTATTCCAGATCTTATGCATTCACCTGAAGCGCTTCAGGCACGAGCTGATGTTCTCCACCAAGATCAGCACCCATGTCTCTTTCCCACTGGACGGCCTGGACCTGCAGCCCTTCCTGGCCAAAGACAGCCCGGCTCAGAACACCACCTACGACCTGCTGTCCGTCATCTGTCACCACGGCACCGCCAGCAGTGAGTTCCACTTGCACGGGAAGAAGAAAAAACTAAAAAAAAAAAAAATACCAATAGCGATCCAGGAACCGTTCACTATTTACACATGAAGTGAGCTAGAAAGAGAGAAAGAGAGAGAGAGCAAAAAGATTTTACACTCAGAGTTGACGCTTTGCAGTGCAGCCTCAATGAAAATCTCAACAGGATCTTCTTCACAAGAATTTCTTATGAAACGCTTGCAATATCAAATGTCACATGAGTTTTGCATGTTTTTTTTTTTTTTTTTTTTTTTTACCCCCGTGTGCAGGTGGCCACTATGTGGCGTACTGCCGCAACGACCTGAACAAATTGTGGTACGAGTTTGACGACCAGAGTGTGACGGAAGTCTCCGAGTCCTGTGTTCAGAATGCCGAGGCCTACGTGCTCTTCTACAAGTACGTATTTTTTTTCCATACAAAAGGATAAAGCTCAGAGGTTAGAGGGTGTGGCCGATGGAATGGTGCTGAGGGACAAGTTATTACGCTGTTATTACGCTGATTTTTAGGATTTACAGTTTAGATCGTTGATTAAACTGACATGGCTTAAGGTTGAAGCCAAATGGTGCGTTCTCAATTCATGTTTTTTTTTTTTTTTTTTTTATCTAGGAAGAGCAGCGAGGAGGTGCAGAAGGAGAGACAGCGAGTGACAGCTTTGGTCAACATGATGGAGCCGAGCCTGCTCCAGTTCTACGTCTCGCGCCAGTGGCTTAATAAATTCCGGACTTTTGCAGAACCCGGGCCCATCTCCAACCACGACTTCTTGTGTGCACACGGAGGTGAGGCGCGTTTTATATAACCTCTAACCCCTTCCTTTCCATCTTTACTGTTTTCTTCACATTTTTGTCCTTGCATCCTTTTATTCCTCCAGTTTTTCTTTCTCTTTCTCCTTCTTTTTCTTACCTCCCTTCCTCCTTATTTGTTCCTTCCCTTAACTTTACACCATTCTTCTTATTCTTCTCCTCCTCCTCATCCCTCCCTTCTTTTTCTCTCCTTCTGTCTTATTTCTTGTTTTAATCAAATTTTTTGGTTTCTTTATTCTGTCTTATGTATATACGTGAGAACGGAAGTTCTAGTGTTAGTGTGTGTCAGTACGAGGCTGAGTGTGGTCTCGTGTTCCTCCCTGCAGGTGTGCCGCCCCACAAGGCTTCATACATCAATGACCTGGTGTTCATGCTGCCCCAAAACGTCTGGGACCATCTCTACAGCAGGTACACACACACACACACACACACACACACACACACACACACAGGTGTACAGAATGTTCATATATACAAATAAATTTTACATATATATTATACATTATATATACAGTATATGAGGAAGAGAGAGTCAGTGGAGATAACTGTAACGGTTTCCATGGTGATTAGGTATGGCGGAGGGCCAGCAGTCAACCACCTGTACGTCTGCCACACCTGTCAGCTGGACATTGAGAAGCTGGAGAAACGCCGCAAGAACGAGCTGGACATGTTCATACGGGTGAGTGTTTTTGTGTGTGAGCGCGTGTGAGCGCGTGTGTGAGCGCGTGTGTGAGCGTGTGTGAGCGTGTGTGCGTCAGCGTGCTTGTTCTTAAGAGCAGAGACCCACAAACACGACAGCATTATTAATTCATCAGCACAGCTGCTCTAAAGAAAGCAGATAAAACACAGCTTCTGTTCCTTCTCTCCTTCACTTTCCTTCCTTCTTATTCTTTTCATTCCTATTTTTTCTCCTCCTTTTTCACTTCCTTTTTCCCTTTCTCTATTAAGTTGGTTCGTCTTTTCACTATTTTCTCCTTCCTAATTCCTGCTTCCCTATCTTTACTCCTCACTTCATTCTCCTTTTCCTCGTTCTTTAATTTATTTTGTTCTTTTGTTTCTTTTCATAAAACCATTTTTTTTATACTTTCTTCCCTTCCTTCCCTCTTGTTTTTTTCAGTCTGTTTTTCCTATTCTTTTGTTTACATTTCCCCCACTGACAACCCTCTCTTTCTTGCTTTCTTGCATTTATTTCTTTTTACTTTCCTTTCCTGCTTCCTTTTCTTTTTCCTTTCTCATTCCATTGTTTTATTTCTTCTTCCGTTTATATTTTGTCCTGTTATTTTCCTAATGCCCTGTTATTTCTTCTACTTATTCTTTCATTTATTCTTTTCTTCCTCTGTTCCTCGTTAAAAAAAAGAAAGTCTCTGTTTCTTTTAGCCTTTTATAGATGAAACATTTTCAAATCAGCAGAGACATTTCAGAGATCTCTCTCTTCTTGTGTGTGTGTGTGTGTGTGTGTGCAGCTGAACAAGGCATTTCAGGAGGAGGAGTCTCCCGTGGTTATCTACTGTATTAGCATGCACTGGTTCCGGGAGTGGGAGGCCTTCATTAAGGGCAAGGACAACGGTCAGTGTTCACCACATCACTAATGGTGGGAGGTGGGGTGTGTTTTGGGGGGTCAATCAATTAGATTACGTTTTGTGTGGCAAAATCACCACATTGACGCAAAAAAATATTTTTTTAATTAGTTATTTAATTTTGGTATGTTTGCATTGGAGGTAGTAAAATGTTACAGTTCCTCTATAATCCTCCAGGTGGTGCAAGCTAAACTATTCACACACTGGCAGGCAGCACAGCATCCTGTGTGAAATCTAAAATATTTAACAGCCTCAGCTGTTGAAGGGGTTACTACGCTTGTGAAAACCCCTTAAAATTTCTTCAGAAGGTTTTATGTCCTGTCCCTAGAGGACAGTGTATGACGTCTTCTGGGGTTTGCATTTATATCGCACTTACATTTAGACATTTGGCAGACGCTCTTATCCAGAGCGACTTACCTTTTTACCCATTACACATCTAAGCAGTTGAGGGTTAAGGGCCGCGCTCAAGGGCCCAACAGTGGCAACTTGGTGGTTGTGGGGTTTGAACCTGGGATCTTCTGAACCGTAATCCAGTGCTTTAAACACTGAGCTACCCCTGGCCCCTTATATCACATACAGCGCTGCTTCCTGCCAAAAGCAAGGTTTTAAAATTTTCTTTTGACAAGAGCCACACATGCAGTAAAGCAACCCTTAGATCATGCTAAACAAAACTAGCCCGTATCTGCATCTGTATTTATTTTAAATTTCATTTAGATGTGAACTAACTTTTTTGTTCTTTGTTTTTTTTTCTTTTTTTTTTCCAGATCCTCCAGGACCTATCGACAACTCGAAGATTGCTGTGAACAAAAATGGCCACGTCACTCTCAAGCAAGGTAGCCGTCTTCAAAAGGGAAAAAAATGAAACAAAATAATAAATAAATAATCAAACTTATTGTGATTTTTGTCTTTCTTCCTGTACAACAAGGTGCTGATTCGGGGCAGATCTCGGAGGAGACGTGGAACTTCCTGCACTCGATTCACGGCGGCGGTCCCGTGGTGGTGGTGCGACCCAGTGTGAGCCACCAGGAACCCGACACCTCTCAGGGTGAGGAGAAGATCGAGGTGGAGACCCGTGCCCTGTAGGGAAAAGGGAAAAGGCTACGCTACTCACTCGCCTGTCCTTCATTCCCTGTGTGCATTCCTAACACATTACAAGTTAACAAACCTCATGAATTACACTTCACGTTTGTATATACGTCACCGTTAGCTAGTTGGTTCAACTTGAAGTCGACTGAAAATTAAATTCACCCCCGGCCAGGACACGTTTATCGTCTGACGTTTGCGTGTTTTTCAGTTTTTCGTGCAGCTAATGAGTAATACAAGTCTTATCGCACCACGTTATACGCATTCCCATCACACGCATAGTAAATAATTTTACTGTTGAAGCAAAGAAACATTTAAAAATCGCCACCTTATAACATTCCACTGTTTAGTTTTGTGTAAAAAAAAAGATGACTGTAAACTTGACTAGGTTGTAAATCACTAAGAAGAAAAAAGGTGATTGATTAAGGCAGAAATGTATAATTGTTTAAGTAGATTTCTACTACTTTAACATTTAAAACATTAACATGAAAAAGTGTGCTACAAAATTTTGTTGAATTATTAGCTACAAAAAAAAAGTCAGACAAACATTGATGGGAACAATTTTAGTGTGAATGTATATCTATTTTAGATGAACTATTCATTTAAAGCAGTGATAATTCTCTCAGCTGGACATGCATTAAAAATAATACTCAGCCGCTGGACATCACGTTTCAGTGCTGTGTAATGAATATAATTGCTCACTTCCTGTTCCTTATTCTGACACGTATTGCTTCTAACTTCACAAATACTGTAGAGGATGTGCCTGAACCTGTGTGTGTGTGTATATGACATCTCTTATTCAGGTGTGCTATAAGCTAAGGGGTAAGCATTTTTCTGAATGACGTACGTGATTACTAGGGGATCGTACCCACCATATTTTCCAGAAAATGAGCTCATAATTGTTGTCTTCATTAAGACCATGTCATACACTTTAGACATAGAATTGTTTGCTTCTTGCATGCTAAATTAAGTGCCCCCCCCCCAAAAAAAAAGTCTTATACTTATATAGAATATACGGTAATCTCAGGACAGCACTTTTTTCCCCCTTTCTTGTTGTTTAGCACTGTCATATCAGCAGCACCTGCTCCAGCCCTGATGTCATACATGAATGTACTCATATTTAAAGAGTCCCGCATAGTCTCTTATTTATGTCAGAAGGTTGTGTGATTCACTAGATCGTGTAAAGATCAGAGTTTTTTTTTTCTCCGTGCTAATCAGGAAAGCTAGCCCAGGTCCTGAAAGCATGCTTGCAGGAAAATTGAAGTTCTCTCTTCTCGATCGCATGTAGAAGCGCAAAATAACACGTCCTGAAATGTGTATGTAAAAAATTCAATAATAGATCACCTTCAGCTTGTTTAAATTAATTAATTAATTATTGTATATAATATCTTGTTTTTTTTATTATTTTAATTTTCACTGAATGCTGTATCTGTGCTTTGGAAAAAATATATAAATGTCAGTTTCAGTTGGCTGTAATTAAACACAAAATATGCTGTGAAACAACAATGCTGTGGCTCTCTGTGGGATAAAGCGAAAAGGTGTGGCTGTTTTTTTTTCATATGACCTTTTTTTTATTTATTATTCTAAACCTGTGTTAAATCCCAAGTTCGATTATGACCTAAGGATGTTGAACTACAATCTTGAGCTATATTAATGATTTAAAGGGATATGCAATAAATTGAAAGGCGTGTCGTAATCTTAAACGTCACAAAGCCAAACATAAACTGGAATTACAGTTTAAAACTTTTGTGAAAAGCCGAGCATCTTACTTTTTTTTTTCCCAGTCAGTGTTTTGCTGTTTTGAAAGAGTCAACCAACGATGCCAATGTTTCCTACCATGCATTCCAAAACTATGTGATTTTTTTGCCCTTTTTTTTGTTGGTAATATTTTTGGTTGGCTGAAACGGATTATTTGCATTTACATTATTTATTACGGGAAAATTTGTATTGCAATGTATCGTATCAAATTTGGCCTCCAAAATTAATCAAATTTAATTTGTATGCTGAGGCTCTGCTGTATGACTGTAAAACCACTGAAACACATTCTTTTTTTAAACGCATCTCCATTTATTTTTATTATTTCTAGAGAAGTCGCATACAAATTCAATTTAATTTGCCTGTGAAGGAACTTTTTTCGGGTTTTTATTATTAAACCATTGCGATTTAATATCTGCTGTCAGGCAGCCTGCACTGAGCCACTACCCAGGCAGAGGACATACATGGTTTATTATTAAAGAGACTTTGACAGCGACACATTTTCCCATCACAGTCGGCTCATGGTGTGGTGATCTCCAAGCACAGGCTATAGAGTGCGCTATTTTCTCTCCACACCCGTTTTCACTGAAATCCCGCCTCCCAAGCTTCTCTATTGGCTAACCTCCTCCATTCTCCTGCATCAGGATTGGCTAATTAATCGTTAACTCGCCGTTCAAAGCGTCAAGGCTTATCAGTCGCAGCAGGAAAAAAGTGGGGGCGGGTCTTAACGGAAAACGGGTGGGAAAGAAAAATATTGCAGTCTGACCAGAAAACATGGCTGCCGCCCAGTGCGCAGCAAACCGTTTGCGGAAATGAGGTAAGTGTAATTCTGCAGCTTCACAGAATCGTTTTAAAAACGAACTATTCTCACGCATTTTGTGCGTGTATGTATCTTAAGATGATGCTTAACACGTTAAATGCTAAACAAACCCAATGGAGTGCCCAGTCTGCGGTGCGCGTGAGGGGAAAAGTTGTCACGCTAAACAATTAGCTAGCGTTAGCTTAGCATGCTAGCATAAGCAAACGCTAAAAAATATATCTATATCTGTGGCCTGTTTTGAAAACGAATAACCACAAGTTGAATTTTTGTATATGTTTTTATTTCGTTCGTTAGCAAGTAAGGTTTTATATTTATGTACTTAGTTCAGCCCAGTGCTAGCTAGCGTGTGTTAGCCGGTTATGCTAAATCGAGTTTTTTTTTCCTCTCCCCTCCCCTCTGCAACTTCAAACGCTCGCGTGCGCATGGCACGAGCGCACTTCTGCGGCCGCCTGAATGAATGGCACGTGCGCCCTACGTAGTGCACTACACACGAGAAACGGGCGCGTGCTTCAGGACCGAGCCTGCTAACTAGCTTTCTGCAAGTTGCTCGGCTAACTTCTCATGAATGACGCGGTTATGAGCGCCAATGGTTTGTTTTCATTTTTATTTTGGTGGTTGAACTAAATAACGTTGTTTTAATGTAATACGAGTTGAAGAATTAGGTTAAAATGTGTGCGATTGAAACGTTAAGTTGTTTCTCGTTGTGAAACGCGCTTGCTAATTTAGCAGGTGGTGAAGTGTTAGCTAGCAACACGTTTGTTTTTGTTCACACGTTTGAAGTGCTGATGATTATTAAACGGGGTTTATATATTTTAATGTGTATGTATCATGAAGTGAAAGAGTAGTGGGTTATGAGCTTCGGAAACGCGGCTAAAACACACACACACACACACACACCACACACACACACCACACAGCCACACACACAGCACAAGGGGCCTGATAAATGACACCAGGAGAATCTTCTTTTTTTGGCCTCTTTCTTCGTAATGAGTCTCTAATCAGGAATAAAGGTGAGTTTATGACTTGTCATGAAGGTGTCCATATATTCAAGAGGTTTTCTCAGTTGAAACCTTGAATGAAAGATGTTTAACATGGATGGTGTGTGTGTGTGTTTTAAAGGTAAAGTCGACCCTGAAACACATTAAACCTCCTTATACAGAAATAATCCAGATGTGTTCTGTGAATTAACTTGAGTTTGCAAGGCATTTATGTCATTTTTTGGTTACTGGCGTGAGAAGTCAGTGCATGGTGTCTCAGAGATGTCACAGGCGGGTGACTGTTACTGTTCGTTGTTGGAGGCTGAAAATAAGCAAGCGTACCCGAGTACGAAGAAGAAGAGCAATCGTTCCTGGGCCTAGTGCAAATCAGTCATGCCTAGTGTGAAAGTGCTTCATGAAAACTCTAACCTAAGTTTGAGTCAAACCTCTAACTTCATTTGTTCTGTGGTTTATTCTGTGAGCCCAGCTGGTTGGGCGTGGTTGTGAGGGATTTGCTGTCATCAGTGCATAAAAATGACATAAGTCCAAAATTGTGCAGAAAGCAAATTTGAAATTTCACCAATAACCGTATTGAACAGTAAGCGTGAAATAGTTGAATTACATCGCTCACAATGTGTGCAGGATTTTCTTTTTCACGCAGATTTTTAATTTGCAATATTGTTACCCCTCCCCCATATAAAAGTACCCCCCCCCTGAAATCTTCCATTTTTTCCCATTCCATCTGCAGATGAAATGACACACAATGATTGACAGCTGCTTCTTTGACCACTCCCACATTAACAGACACCTCTCCCTTTTTCTTCAACGCATCATTTCAGTGTGTGCTGTTGTCCCAAAGCCCGATTTTTCCCCTCATGAAAGCCGTCAAACCGAAGCCAGAATGTTTGAAAGCTAAATGTTCTGTTTGAATGTACGAGCATACAGATAAGGAAGCGAGACGGCTAGAGAGTCTAAAGGGCCGCTGCATCAATCCCTTTGGGTAGACATGAAGCAAGGTCTAAATCCGCTGTCAAGCAGCATTTTGTAAATAAAACGGAAGTCACACGTTCATGCAGTTGAGGTGCGAATGAAGCTATTCCGGATCTTTGATCGACACGACGTGGTTGTCTATCGTAAAACGAACTTGTATTGCATTGGCCTAAGGGTCTTATGGTTGCTGTTTGATTGTTAGCTGCTGCTTAGCGTGAGAGAAACTCAATAGAAGACATCACCATGTCCCGTTGACGCGATCGGATTCCGGATCTCGACGGCAGATGTTTTGTGGCGCGGTCTGTAATTTCGTCTTGAATTGCAGTAACTGGATATGACCTGTTTAAATCCCACAGCTTGTCCTCAACATTTTAGTCAGCCTCATTCGACAGAGGGGATTGGATGGAAATTGCTTGGAAATCTTTGGCTTGTTTTCCACAGGACGGCTTTGGTTAATTCTTTTTCTTAAGGCTTTGTGAAGCTCAGATAACAGAATAACTGCATTTGCTGGCACCTATGGGCATTTTGTATTTATAATGCTGATAAGGACAGTAAACGAGAACAGTGGTTAAAATCTATCTTGCCAGATATGTTTTTATCTCATTATGCTACTTGCTGACAGGCGTTTTTTTAGCCTGTGCCCGATCTGCTTTTTGTAGAACACGCTCTGCTGATACTCCAGTCTCTACTGTTTGTGACAGAAAGCAGTGGAGCTGAGGAATAGAAATAACATGAAATGTTGTAACCTGAGTATAGTGTTGCTTTTTATGTGACTGAAGAGAAAAATCTGTTCATGAAACAAACCCCGACTCACTCAACAGAAGCAAACAGAATTGCTCATGTTCATTGTTGTGATCAGAGAACGGCGTGAAAGCATCATGTTTTGGCAGATTTTTTTTTTCTTTTTAAAGTTTATTAGCCCTTTGAAGAAGCAGCCTATATAACAATTGTATTTGTAATTTTTTTTTTCAGGTGCCCATATTCTGCTGCAGAGGAGAGCACCATGATGAGGAGTCATTAGGCACCCTCCATAGTATGGCCGCGTCCCGTTCTTCGCGTGTCACAAGATCATCAGTGGGGTTAAATGGACTGGACGAAAACTTTTGTGGCCGAACCCTCAGGAACCGCAGCATCGCACAGCCAGAGGAGACCTCGCCTCCTCCCACACCCAGGACTCGCTTGCCCTCGAAGAAGCAGGACTGCCAGCAGGCCGGGACTCAGTCAGGCAAGGTAGCCGAAGGAGAGTCTCTGCCCACCCACAGGAAACGGGGCTTGTCTGTCTCTGAGAAAGACGAGCCAGAGAGGTCAGAAACCTCAGAACGAGTTCGGGCTGTGGGAGGACAAGAATCCTCTCCTTCCCTGAAGAGGGCTAAGCGGTGCTCTCACTCAGGGGAACCCCAAGGAACTGAAGAGGAACCGGTTCCCAAATCCGAGAGCCCTGATCCGGCTGCGGCCAAGGGCAACGATGAGGACTCTAAATCGGACTTTGCTTCAAACTCTCCCTCAGATTCGGGCTTGGCGTTGTCTGTCAGCCTCGACAAAGAGTGTGAGGAGGAAAAGGACGAGGACAAAGAGGAATGTGGTCCTTTTCTGCCAGCTGTCGAGTCCCACAAGGCGACCAATGGCCTAGCTGAGGTCCATAAGGATGACTTAGAATCTGCGGTTTTGCCTGCAGACCCCTGTGCCTGCCCCACAACGCTCACGAACAGTCCCTCGCTGCCCAATGGCAGCCAAGTGGCAGCTTCAACCCTGGACCCCATTGTGCCTTGTACATCCCTGCTTCTTAAACAGGTGGATGAGTTCAATGGCCCTCAGGCCGATGCAGAGAGGAACTGCTCAGCTGATCAGGTCTCTGAAGTTGTCCTGTCTCTGGAGCCTGAGGTTGAGGTTGAGGTGGACGTGGTCGGGGACACTAGCCAGGTCCAGGACGAGCACGTGGCTAAGGAGAGCACTAACGGTGGCCTGGTTGTGGATCTGCAGGACCCATTGGACGATTGCTCAAATATCTCAGGGGAAACAGCAGGGCTGTCCTCCCAGCTTCCCACGGAGCCACCTTCTTTCACAGAGCCTCAAGAGCATAGGTACACCCTGAGGACTTCCCCTCGCCGCACCTCCTGTGTCGGTGGGCCAAGATGCAGCTCCCCCAAGCCTGGTTCCCCCCACATGGATAACGGATTACTGAAGGACGAGGTCGCGGCTGTTCCTCTTGACCTGGATGACTCGGCCTGCCATAAAGAACCTCTGACCGATGAGCCGAGCCTCGTCAGCGAGGCCGACAGCGAACTCTCTGAACACGCAGGGGCCAGGGTCGGTGAAGATACCGGCTTGTTGGTTAGTAAAGTTACCAGATCCACCAAAGAACCATCGGTCGGGCAGGCCGAGGAGGAAGAGGTGGAGGACGACGATCCTGATGTCTACTACTTCGAGTCAGATCACTTGGCTCTTAAACACAACAAAGAGTATGTGGAGTTCTGTCTGTCTGTTTTTGAAGCCTGTGTCATCTTTTTATGTTCACATTATATTTTTATTGCTGATGCCAGAAGTGATGTAAATAAGGTAATGTGTTTATTAGAATGTAGATTCTGTGCTGCTATTTTAGTTTTTTTTTTCTGCATTGCACCTGCTCTGTGATTTATTTTGGTTTAAAGTGTTCGAGCTACGTTTTGCAGTGACTCAAGTCCTGTTATCATGTAAATCAGCCTTGACAAGGAGCAGCGTGCAAACAATTCCTTCGTTTTAGCTTATTCTGTCATTTATATATCTTTGCAGCTTTTAGCTGAAGTTTATCTGAGCTTTGCGTTCAGCAATTTCTATTCTCGTGGTTGGAAAGGCAGTTGGCACTGCCTTCTGTGGATGGACAGGTTGTGTTGGGTCGTGCCCAGCTGGTTCATCCATTGATTCAGTAGGGCGTAAAGCTGCCAACTGCACAAGCCTTATGGTCTGGAGGAACAGCAAAACCTTCTATGGTGGCTGTCGGAATGGGAGAGCTTTGATTTGTAGAGAAACTAATCGAGAGTCAGTGTAAGATGCAGGAGATTTTTTTTGTTTTATTCTGCAGGATTATCCACTGAATTGTGACCATGTGTATACAGATGTATGTGCGTGTTTTTTTTCGACGGTATGTCTCAAACTGTTATGTCGATTAGTTCAGGAACACCATTAGGAGCTGTTTATATATTTAATATACGAGTGGTAGAGCAGGTGATGTGCAAGAAAAACCTCCACCACAGAAAAAAAAACAAGACATTATTCTTTGACTTCTGGCTGGTCCCTGTCTTTTCCCACTGAGTGTCAGTTTTATCATATCAGAGACTGCAATATTGTGGTTTCAGGGTGTGTGTGTGCTGCATCTTTTTTTAGACTTGAGGCAGTAAGTGCGAATGCTGGAACTAGTTTTCGTCAGTGCCTTTATCCAAGCGTCAAGTTTTTTTTTTTTTTTTTTTTTCTCCCCCCATCGCTTCAGTAGAGACAATTTGGACCACGCGTGGGTGTAGAGTAGTCCCTGTCATGGGCCAGGACTCGACCCAGCGCCGTGCATAATAGATAAACGCAACTGCTTGCAACATCTTTGTAGCTTCCTGTGCTGGTATGTAAGTACCAGTTTGACCAAATCAGGTGTTGTCTCTACTTTGACCTGCATTTGCATTTCCATTAATGTCCTGTCCGGGTTTGCTTAAACTTCCGAGTAGCAGGATCTAAGTAGTTCTTAAAAAGTAATAAATAGGCCACATTTCTAATCAGTCATCTGTTACTTTAAGTATTTCTGATTTTTTTTTTTTTGTTCTTTTTTTTTTTTGTTCTTTTCTTGACCCAGCATCAGTAATTTGTCACATACGTGACATGTAATATGTGAGACGCTGTCTCATAATCTTTAATTTAATCCTTCACGGTTCTCCTCGTCCTCTGCTTTTAAGCTATCAGAGACTGCTCCAGACCATCAGTGTGCTGGAGGCCCAAAGAACCCAGGCCATCCTGGATCTGGAGGCACTTGCTCGCCACCAGAAGCAGGCCCTGACCAACCCTGTCGCCTTTGTGGACCAGCTTCAGAAACAGGTGAGGTGTTCTTCTCTCAGAGCTTCTGTGTCCAAAGATTCCTGCGAAAATTCACAGTATTCTGGTTTCTGCACACACCTCATTTACATTCATGTCAGATTGCAGGACGAAATTACAGGAAAAATTTCGATCATTCCTTAAAGCTACCTTGTGAGATGTCTGTTTGTTTGATGCTAGTTTTTTTTTTCCTCCTCCAGGTGGAGTTGGGCTTGCCCTGTCCGCAGAGAGTCGTCCAGCTTCCCGAAATCGCGTGGGACCAGTACACCTCAGGCCGCAGTGAATTCGAAAGGGACTTTTGTGACAAGAAGCGCAAGACCAGGCAGTTGAAGTTAATTTTCGACAAAGGTATCTGTGGCTAGACAGCTGTCTTGCAGCAAACTCCCTCTTTGCATCACAGGCTTCCTGTCGCCGATATAATTAAATGAGATTTTTTTTTGTTCAAGATTGCATTAAATTAAATAGATTCAGCATAAAATACTCTGTAGTTAAAATTCCTCTTTCGAGCATTTTTAACAGCTGTAACAAGATCCCCCAACTCCGATACCTCCTGGACGTTAAGGTATCCGATTTGCACAGAATAAATTTAGAATACGGCTAAAACGGGCATCGTGCATCTTTTTTTTTTTTTTTTCAGTCTGACTAAAAGTCCTTGGAGCGTTCATAACATGGTGTTGTTCTCGTTTTCCGATTGCTCCAAAGGTTATACACTCCTTCTAATGCACTGTTGTTGCTATAGCAACAGCTGATCCACACAGTGCAGCCTCCACACACACACACACCGTTGTTGATATGCGGACGTTCTCTGTAAGGAGATGTTTAGTCAGCGTTTACAGATGGATAAAATGCTAAAGCGTACGATGTCACGCATGTATGCGTTTATAAGAGGAATAAAACATTGTGCTTGGGATGTAATCAGCCTAAATCTGATGCATCACACCGACGTCCTATACAGGCACAAGTTGCATAATTAAACCAGTAATTTTTATGGAATTATTTTAAGTCTTTATTAAACCTCTGTTTGAATGTTAACAGGTGATTATAGACCTAGCCTGCTGTACATGAATTAATCAGAAATCAGTGCTCGTTATGGATGTTGACCGAGTTGCGATCATCTGCTTACAGTTGGCGTACCGGCAAGACCAAAAAGTCCGACCGATTCCAAGAAGGAGAGCGACAACTCTGGTGTGTACTCGTCTCTGCCTTCCAGCGACGCTCCAGAACTCGGCATGCTTAGAAACAGGACACACGTGAGCCTCTTTGTTTGCACATCAAAAGATTGCCTTTTACAGTCCGTTGTGGAACTTGGGTGATAGTGAGAGAGTTTATTTGTGCATATTATATATAATGGTTGTGTTTGTAGATGATTAGAGGGAGACTGTATCACCAGAACAAACCAGACACCTTTAACCAGCTGTGGACGGTGGAGGAGCAGGTAATGAGTCACTTTAATCATTTAGCGCCTTTCTGACATGCAAATTAATCTCGACACGTCGTCTCTAAAACGTAACGTGGCGCTTAATTCCGTTAAAATGAGCTCGTTTGCATTCAGGCGGCGTTTTTATTTGTCTTGTAGCTAAATCTCTCTGTACTTCCTGTTACCTGTAGAAGAAGCTGGAGCAGCTGCTCCTCAAGTTCCCACCCGAGGAGGTGGAGTCCAAACGGTGGCAGAAGATCGCAGACGAGTTGGGGAACAGGACGGCCAAACAGGTACTGCTGCTGCTTCTCTCTCACACACACACACCAAACTGTTGTATTAAAATCCTTATTATTTATTTATTTATTCATTCATTCTCTATCTCTCTCCCATGCAGGTCGCCAGCCGGGTGCAAAAGTATTTCATTAAACTGACAAAGGCGGGAATTCCAGTCCCAGGGCGAACTCCAAACCTGTGCATGTACAACAAAAAGGTCCGTCTCGGTTTTTTTCCCCAGTTATCCCCAACTCCCCCCCGATCAGTTCATGTATTCTCTTATACTATCCTTATTCTTCTTATCGCCTATTCACTTTAGACCTCGAATAAGAGGCAGCACCACCTCAACAAGCACCTGTACCGGCCGTCCACCTTCCTCACGTCCTACGAGCCACCCGTCTACATGGAGGACGAGGACGAGCGCTCGAGCTTCATGAGTGGCCTGCAGGACGGCACGGCCCACGATTCGGTCAGTGATGATAGTATTAATAATAATAATGTGACGAAAGAAAATAGAGATGTGCTGATGTTGATTGAGTTCACTCGGTTGTAATTTACATCAAATTAAAGTTACGTTCTGGGAGCATTTAACAAAATGTTGTGGGTTTGGATACGAGTCAAGCATGGAGAGATCTTTGACAAGCCCTAAAAATATAAACAGAGTTCAAGTCCAAAAATCTTCCACACTCCTGTTGTGTTAAAACTTCTGTTTTTATCAATTTCCGTTCAAGGCTCCCGTCTCCCCAGTCGCTGCTGTGCAGGTGTGAACGTGTTGCATCAGTTCATTTGTAACTGTGGTGCGAGCGAAAATGAACGGCCCACTTTCGAATTGCAGGAAAGAAGAGCAGTGTGAAGTGATTTAAAATGTTTTTTTTAAATGTATTTTATTTAATTTTTGAAATTATTTGAGGGTGTACCTGGTGCCAAAACAACTCGCATAAGAGCGTAAACAGAAGCGGTTGGATATCTGCAAACAAAATTTTGTAGCGAACCTTAAAGGAAGTAAAAAAAAGTTACTTAAAGAGAATCATTACCGGTGACGAGACACAGATTCATCCGCCTGAGAGTAAACGGCAGCGTCTGGATCGTAAAACATCCTCAATCACCGACTGAGAAAACTTTAAAAGTTAACCATCAGCTGGAAAATTCATCAACGCTTACAGTTATCTGGGATTCTCAGGGGCCTGAAGTATTGGAATAAATTAATATTAATAATTAATAAATTAATAAGTTAGAATAAATTCTGCAGCCAGAGTGCGGAAAATGTTTTGACTCGCCTTTGTGTGTGTGTGTGTGTGCATGATTTCATGATGCTAACATGATCAGTATGTTTTCCAGGATGAGGACAGTATACCGGTGGAGCTGAGGCACCTGCCAGAGTTTAAAGAGCTGCAGGAGCTGAAGAGACTCAGGAAGCAGAAGATTCACGAGTTCCAGTGTGAGAGCGCCCTGACACAGCACGTAGGCTACAAGGTACAACACACACACATGCGCAGAGTACAGAGGGGATAATAAAACACCCAGGAGGTGCCCTCGGGGTGTAACGTTAACATCCAGGTTAATTTAACAGTGTTTCATCCACAGTATTCTCTTTATACAACACGGATTTTGTATTTAGCGGCGTTTAAAGAAACGTACGTCATGACGCGCTAGAGCAAGCACTTGTATTGTTGTCATAATGCATCGTGTAAGCCATTAATAATGCATTATAAAGATGGCGATGACGAGTGGTCGATTTTAATTATAAAAAATATATGAAACATGTCTCGGTGTGTAGTATGCATTCTAACAAGCTTTTTTAATTAATTAGTTGTTTCTTAAAGAAAGAAATATTAAATTAATTTACATATTTGCATAAGAATTATTTTTTTTTTATTATTTAAGCATTAGTTCACAACTGTGTGTGTGCCTGTGTCTTTCCCAGTGTGATATGTGTGGCATGGAGCCGATCCAGGGCGTACGGTGGCACTGCCAGGACTGCCCGCAGGACAACGCTGCCGACTTCTGCGCCAACTGTGCCGACTGGTCAGATCCGTTCTGTTCATCTGCACTACCACCTGTCCCTCTACTACACATCACACACACACACACATACTTATCGAGATGCTCTTGATCCAATGAATGAATATGCAGGGTTAAGGGTTAATTATCAAGAGCATGTGACTTATGACGGTGAAATATAAAGCTGCTCGATATTTATTTAAAGTCCAATAGTTTCATTCACACAGTATTAATTAGTGCGTCATTTTAAAAAAATGGTTACACATTTTGGACAGAGGTTTCAATTATATTTCCTATTATGTGCGTGACCTGTCTTTAGATGTTTTATAATATCAGAGCAAACATTATGTAATAAAGTCTCATAATAGATATCGGACGTCCATCTGTAGATACCTTTTCTTGCTTGTGTTATCTAGGCAAATAGCTAACTGAAATGAAATGTGGAAGTGTGGAAATAAAACGCATGTCGGAGATATGGAACAAACACCAACTAGTGGGCAAAAAAAAATGGATGTAGTCCCCCACTTACAAACAAGTTCTGTTCTGGGAGCATGTTCGTAAGTCAAGTTTAAGTCTAGATTAAGATTTGTACTCCTTTGACACTGTAAAGAATACCAATTCACTTGACTAAATCTCTCTCTCCTGTCCCCACACTGCCATCATGTGGCCAAACTCCGTAATCACACCTAAGGGAAAGAATCTTACTGTGAAATGTAAAAAATAAGTGTTGTCTCTGCGCCTTTAAATCATAAGGGGAATTCTTGGCGCCATTTACGCAATTTGAATGTTTGTAAGTCGGGGACTATCTGTATGTGTGCGTTATATTTTTTTTCTCCTTTAAAAAGTGTTTTCATAATCAGATAAAAGTTTAGATCAGTGTCGCTAACACCCGGTTGACGCTCATTTTACAAACTCTTCGTCCTGCAGTGCGTTTAAGACGGACACTCACACGCCGAGTCACCGCCTGGAGCCGATCCAGCAGGCCGAGACCTTCCTGGACAGAGACTACTGCCTGCCTGCGAGCGCCGCCTACAACTACCTGGACCCTAACTACTACCCGGCCAACAGATGACAGGAGCGAGGCAGGGCCGCTCGGACCCGGGGCCGGACTCACGTCGTCCACTCACTAGAGGCAGATCCGCTTACAGCAGGAGGACCCTGAACCACCGCTGTGCTCGAGCTCACACGCCATCTCCAACGCAAACGGGAGGGAGCGGCGTCCCCGCTCGTCTCCACTCCCCGTCACCCAGCTGCTGTCGTCAGGCCTTCGAAGTGTGTTTGTGTTTGAGTGTGTGCGTCAGTGTGTGTGAAGGTGGACATAAAAAGGGACTCAGTGCTGACTTTCCATTCACACCAGGTTTTTAACCAGGAGGATTTGCTAACAAATCGGACGTTCTTAATTTACAGAACACTGAACACACACTTTTACTAGAAGCTGCTTGTTTTTTTTTGTTTTGTTTTGTTTATGTTCTTCTTCTTCTCATACCCCAGACTGTCACGATGTCGATCATGTTTTTTTTATTATTATTTTTGATCATTAAATGTTTTCTTTTTATGTTTAAGCTGCAGCACATGAAGCACATCACGGATAAGACCAGCTGAGAGACGCACTTGGTAGGTGTTATAATAGTATGGGGTGTGTTTTCTCTCTCTCTCTCTCTCATATCCCTTCCTCCTCACTTCTTCTGTGTGTACTATCGTCAATCATGTGGAGTATACAAACGTACGGTGAATCTAGCCAGTGGTAGGTACTGTGCCATTATTATTATTTTTTTTTTAAAGCATCCGGAAGATTCCATGTTTCACGTTTTAGGAGTAAAAAAAAAAAGGAAACCGTGGAAAAATCTGCCTACTCTTCACACTTCTTCTTTTCTCCCCCCTCCCTCATGATCCATGACAAAAGTGTATTTTTATTAATCTATTTAAACGGCAGCGATGCCAGAAAAGATGTTATGGAGGTGGTGCTCATCGTCGTCGTCCCTGTCGCCGCCGCCACAGAAGAGCTCCACCCGGTGTTATTTTATACACACAGATTTTGTTGTGCTTTCAACGTAGACCATTTTGTATTGGATTTAGTTTTGTTCCCCTTCTCCCACTCTCTCTCTCTTTTCGCCCCCCGCCTTCCCTCCCCCCCCTGTTTGTCCTGCTTCAATATCAGTGTATAACAGTCTGTTCTTAAATAATGTTCACATGTTAGAGGAGAACTGTGGAAATAAAAGTATGTGAAAAGTCTTTCTACACCACACGCCTGCACTCTCGTCCTTCACTTCACCTCTGCAGTCTGTTCCGTGTCTCTCTCTCTCTTTCTCTTGCTCTCTTGGAAGAAGCGGCTGGAACGCAAGGAAGGGAAATTGTCCAAATGAATCCTTATTATGGCTTTGAGACAGCTGGAATATAAAGAAGGTATTAAATCTAAAAGAAAAACACGAGTGTAGGAATTTATAATGTATTTTTCAGCGTGAGGAATAATTTTAAAATGTTTAGGATGTAAACTTCTAAATACATCAAGTACACTGAACATATTATACAATATTATATATTACGTAGACTTGGAGTTTAAAAAATAAAAACATTAATAATAGCATATATAATAAACAGGTAAACATTGTTTTTGGTTACTTGACTATTATTTAAGCTCTAAGGATTTAATTATTAAAATCTGAAATTATTTAGACTATCTGGAGAGTTATTATTCAGACAGGTTTTTTTTTATTTATATTTTTTATATTAAAAAGTCTTTTTCAGAATTCTTTATTATACCTTATAACTGTTAAACATGTTTGAAATAAAATATTGAATCTAATCTTATTTAATGTATTTGCTTGTCTGTCAAACGTTTACATTTTATTAAATTAAATTTTACAAAGTACGATTGTAAAAAAAAAAAAAAAAGTTCTGCAAAATTAAACACTTAAAATAATCTTTTACACTGTGGCCACAAGATGGCGCTGTTAATAAATGCAATCAGTACTAGTAGAAGTTTTTCTATTACTATATAATATAATATAAAAATAGGTGGAGTATGAAATGAAAAGTTTAAATGATTGAGATTGTAGATGGTAACCATGGCAACGTCATACACACACCCTATGTTGCCTTTTTGAAATCATAATTATTATTCTTCGTCGTCTTCTTCAGAGGACTGTTGCTGGGGAGGGATTTTTTTTTTTTTTTTAAACAAACGTATGAAATGATTTTTATTTTATCCAAACATTTTCATAAGGAATACAATAACAAAGATTTCAATGTGGAACTCATCTGAGATTTATAAGCCTGGGAGCCAGAGACTGTTAAATACAAATAACGTTACAAATACAAAGCCTGTAAAGTTTTCCATTTTTACACAAAAGCAACTGGTTTGATTGATCGTTAATGCTTTTCTGGCATGCGTACAGAGCAGGTAGTAGATGAGAAAAGAGAGACGCTCCATTTCCACAGCCTTCTGTGCGTTCAGTGAAAAAAGGTAATAATACACCAGCTGTACGTGTATGTTCCAGTTAAATACATTACCATGAGTGTTTGTTTTTGTTTGTTTTTTACGGAAAAAAAAAGAAATACCTCCTGACTACATCAGCTTCCACAATCTTAACAAAAAAATGGACGCAAATCCAGATTGCATCCGGATAAAACAAACCAAAAAAAACGGTTTTAAAACTTGAATGCAAATGTCGAAACTTGCAAACAAATGATAGAAAATTTGACGCTAGCTGTTCCATACAGCGTCATAAGCCACACCCACTTCTTGTCATCATTACATAATTGATCTGCTGATTGGTTGGCGAGACTCAATGCCTAATAACTCAGTCGTGTATACTGTACTCATTTGGCAGTCTAAAACAGGAAGCAGAGAGAGAGAGAGAGAGAGGAGAAAAAGACAGCGCCTCTCGTCCCCATTCCGTCCACACCAGGTGGAGTCGAGAGTGCGCGTTAGCTCAGGAGCTTTGAATCAGAATGCTAATGTATATGACGGAGTAAAAGGCTGAGCTTGTGAAGAGTAAAGTCACAGCTTGTTGCCAGGTTTCTTGTCCTGCGTGGTGGTGGGTGGATTCCAGCGATGTTGAGAAACCGGCGCGTGGTGTGTTGTAGTGTTTCATAATGTTTAACAGGAGTCCAGGACCAGGCAGATCTGCTCCAAGACATCATCAGGAGGCTGTTCTGCATCGATCTACATACAGACAGACGGAGAGAGAAAGAGAGATAAAAAGAATGTTTGGATTCTTGCAGTGGAAAGTAGGACACCGAGTCTCATGAGACATCCGTCGGATCATGGCGGTGCAGCTGCGGTGCACTCTCGGCTACATTCCCTGTTCCTCCTTAGGAAGAAAAACACACAAGATGTGCTGTTCTAGGAAAATAGTCAGGTTGTGACTGCCTGCCACAAAGCACTCGCACTAGAGACTCCTTCTAAAATTGGTACATAATCATCAGCATGCAGGAATCCTTCAGTCACATCACTCGGGTAACTTGTGGGTCGTTCAGTGATGGACTGCCCCCTTGAAGCTAGCTTCTTTGTTTCCTGTTTCCTAAGAATCGTACCACCTCAAATTAGCGTTAAACTGCCCTGATGTTTCTGCTGTAAGAACGAGCACAGAGACTTGTGGAAGTCACTATCTTTTTGAAAAGAGATGTTTATTATTCATGGAGTCTCCAGTGTCAGCGCTTTGCGTTTATCCCGAGTTTTGTCCCCCCCCAAAACGGACAGCAGAGTGATGCTCACCTTGTGCAGGAGCCCGAGTGTGTCGTAGTAAGTGGCGACCGGAGTCACGGTGCCGCAGAAACCCTCCACGCGGAGCTGGGCGTCCCTGTGGGAGGCCTCTGTGGGGCGCAGGCTGCACAGCGCCCTCTGCTGGAGCCGTCTGCTCATGGTGGAGGCGGAGCAGTCGAGAAGCAGGACGGCGCTGGGGTGGCCCACCTGTCCCGTAAACATACGGAGTTACAGGGTTATACTAGAAATCCGGCTAAACGCTAGGATGCTGCTTCATACCGCAAACTCGAAACATACAGTGAAAGCTACGCAGGAGTTTCCCGAGGTAAAAACACGAGATGTTCTTCACTGGCCGAGTCGGTCACCTGATCTCAATCCAGCAGAGCGTGCTGTTCACTTACTTGAGGACAAGATCGCAGGCAGAAAGACCCAGAAATCGTGAAGGAGGAAACTCGGCATCCGGTTATATCTATGGGTTCAGGAGGATTTCCCATAATTCATTCGCCCCATATTAGAAAAAAATGGCTGTAATGTTCTTGAATGGTTCATGTTGCATTAAAGCTGAACGTCTTGACTTTGCTCACGTCTTGAGTGTTTTATTTTAAATTCAACATAATTATGTGTGTGTATATATTTATTTATTTAAGCAATATCACATGAAGAGGGAGTGCTGTTGTGATAAATATCAGCATGGTTGTAGTGCTGTCGTAGACTGAAGAAATCACAGCCAAGCAGATATTCAGTACAACAGCACGACCTCGAGTGTGATATCGCTTTTATACAACAGTTTCACAAAGAGGATTTATCATCAACAGGTTAGGATTTGTTTCTTTATCTAACCAGTGATTTTGCTCCGCCCAAACAAATCCTTCTGCGCCTGGTGGAACTAATTAACCGTGACTGCCGGAACTGGCGACCAGACATTTGGTGTAAATAACAGGAGGTGAAAGTAGTTTTAAATTCTTCCCGGGACTCTGTAGCCAAAAGGGTGAGAAGAATAAAGCATGGAGGTGAAGGACAGTCCTGAGAATCCCGTGAGGTTTACTTTATATTTCCACTTTAATATTCCACTTTAGAGTATCAGCTTCGTTAACTTCCGGATTCGAATCCCGAATAGCGTTAAACGGAAAGCTAGTGCACTATGTAGGGCGTACGATCCCTTGTTCCACACACCAAGTAGTGCCCTTGATCAGGGATTAGAGAGGGATTTAGGATCAAGCCTTGTGTTTGGAGCTATTTAGGTTTGTAGCTGTAAAAAAAACCAACATGGCCGATTCTGTATCTCGATAGATAAAGTCCCTGTGCTGTTACTGTCTATTATCAGCACTCGTGGTGATGTGAATGTATAAATGTGTCTGTATATCTGAATATATATATATATATCTTTGTTTCATAAATAAAGATGTGTAAGGCCATGGACTGTGATAATATTTTGCCATGTAGCTTTCTCTTTAACACACACACACACACACACACACACACTGACCTTGGCCTCATACTCCTCAGCCTGTCTCAGATCCCGCGGGAAGCCGCTGACCAGGAAGCCTTTCCCCTGTCGCACTGTACACTCCATCGACTCGCACAGCAGATCCAGCAGAGTCTCCTACAGCAGTGGACACACACACACACACACATCATCTGTCACACATGAAGGAGGCAGTGTTATGACAGGAGCATGCATGGCTGCCAGTGGAATTGGGTCAGTGGTGTTTATTTCTGCTGATAGATGAATCCTGACGTTTCTGGACGGAATCTGTGGCGTCGATAAGTGACGAAACTGCTCACATATTCTTACACGGATGGCTCGCGTAAGCCGTACAAAATTCAAAGTCTTTCATAAAATAGAAAGTTTTTTTGGTTATTTTGTTTCCCCTAAATCTGTAGATCGCTTAAAAAATATGTACAGTAAATATATTTCACACTAAAACAGATGCAAAGTCAGATTCCTGCCGAGCTAAAGGAGGTTATGATGTCCCTGTTGCTAGGCAACTCCAGCGAATCATAACTCATCAGATTAGCAGAGGCGCAACACCGAGCCACATGCCAAACTCTCATATCAAAAAGAAGAAAAAAAAACATCTCCCTGAGAAGATGAACTGAGAACTCCGCCAGTGGTGCATTGTGGGACTTCCTGTCGGGTCGCGCTAAACCATTTTAACGAGCTGAAGATCACCAGCACCAACACTAGCGTTATGACGTATTCGTGGGACGCCACACACATCATGACCGAACCATGTACATTTATACTGTGGTTCTGTAGCCGGCGTTTGCGTTGTTCACACCTCAGGAAGTTGGCGTCCGCGCTCGAGCAGGTCTCGGAGGTAGCGTCCTCGCTCGCTGTGCGACTGCAGCTCGGTGCACAGCATGTCTCCGGGACAGAGACGCCTCAAGCCGTAACGCTCCTCCAGCCTCTCGCACTGCAGGGCTTTGCCTGAGCCCGGCCCGCCTAACACACACACACACACAGATATTCAAATAGGATGTATTGGCAGAACACGCTAGTAAACACACAGGTTGCTTTGTTAGAAGGAGATGGTTTGCATGTGTGATGCTGAGTAACACACTCGGGCATGTGATGTTATAGGAAAATAATAAACTGTCCATGAGTTATTCAAATGAGTTATTATTTTATGATGTATTATTTAACAGAACATCATGAGTTGCTAATGAATTTCTTCTCACATCCGTGTCCTCAAGCATGGACGCGCCTCCTTTTTTCTTTTTCCAACTCAATAATGCTTTTCTTTTAGATAGGCTTGTGTATGTGAAAGAAAAAAAGAGAAAGAAGTGTGTGTCTCGCACACTCACACACACACTTAACAACCCCACTGTTATCGAACACCCCAGTTCAATCATGTCACACGGAGCGTGCGCAAACAACACGAGCAGCTCGCTCTCCAAATGTCCTGATGTTTAAAGTACAAATAAACCAATGAATTAAAATGGGAGATATAATAACACAAGTGTGTATTACGCCTTAATAATCAGGAATGGATCATCATTAGTAATTCGCCAGCCAGCTTGGACTAGGTTCACGGATCATCGGGTGAAGGAGGTCTACGAGGAGGATCTTTAACCCTCCTTAAACTATAAAGCTCAGCCGGCTCTACAGTAAACCCAGTAGGAAAACACTCAGCCTGCCTCCTCTACAGGTTCATTAATCTTTAACACCAGACGCCAATTTAACAGAGCGCGGCCGCGTCTCCGTATGAACAGGCGGATAATTAGCTTGCTCGGGCTCCAATCTTTCTTTAATTGGAGAGTCTGTGCTCTTGAAATAAGCTCGGCGAATCTGAAAAAAAAAAACATGGCCTGGACGGTTTACTGGCGGGAGGGGGGGGGGGGGGGTTGTAGTCTCTCCCAGGAGACATAGGGGACGAGGCAGGTACATCCTGGACGGGGTGCGAATCCATCACAGGACAGGTCTGTTTGTTTGTCTCCTCAGCTTCCTGTTCTTTAACCTGCAGCTCACGTGCATCTACCTCGAGGTTTGACGTGTTGCGCGTCATCAAATGCTTTTCTGCTCTGCGCGGTTGTACAGAGTGATTACTTTTAGTTACGATAGACTTCCTGTCTATGGGGAGATCATGCTCGCTGCATGTTTTAAACAAAATAAATCTCTTTAATCCCTCAGATTCCACGCTAATTAAACTGTCGCTAAACCTAATGCGCATGCGTAAAAAGTAAATAGATATCATAAAAAGCACTCTCCAAAATATAATGACCATGTGTGTCTATATACCGTAGAAATGAATATATATGTTGTACTGTACAAATCACTGTTTTAAGAAGTCAACTGAAACGTAATAAGAATGTGAAACGCTGTTAAATTCTGGCGGAGACAGAAGCCAACATTTACATGACGTGGATGATGTGCTAATGAGGCAGCGCGGAGCGTTTTAATGAAAGGGTTTGTCACCGAAACCTACCGATCACGAAGATAACCTTTGGTTTCCTCTTCTCTGTGGGCAAACCTGTCAGAGACACACAGCACGTCAAAAAGTCACGGGGACAGGAAGACAGGAAGAAGTTCAGAATTTAGCTTGAAGGCTTACATTTTAGAAAATACAAACGTCATACAGCTTAGAAATAAGAAAAAAATTGCTTTACACAGATCTAGCTCAGTTAGAATAGCGAGTCTGAGGAGGTCGAATCAGTTCACTGTACAGATCTTAATAATATACACACGGCAAACTACCAGATGTCATATTCTTGCTCTCCACATCAGCTTTTAGCTAGCTAGAAAAAGTAGCGGCCTTAAAGCTAACAATGTTCGGTTAGCAGAACGTCCATTAAACATTGCGGTTTTTGGTTTCTAGGCCAGTTTTCTTGGATCGTATAATAAAAGCTATATTTGTATGTTCTAGGAATGTTGTTCAATGAATTTCTGGAAACCTTTCAGCAGGTTAGCTAGCTATTTAAAATTAAAATGTTAGCTCGATTTATTGTTACTTACTACATTATATGCATTATGATATTACAAGAGTAAAAGAGAGTGAGTGCGATGTGAAAACATAGCAATGTGGGATCAGTGCACGAGTTTCAACTAACTCTAACAAATTATTATATTTATAAATTATAACACAATTATAACACCAGACGATGATAACAGGGGGGGGGGGGTTATGTTAGGAAATATTTTACTAAAAAATAGCTTGCAGTACCACTTTTTACCACAGAGGGCGGACAACTCGCACATCTTTGTCCTGGTTTTAAAAAATTCAATTCATGACCTCGTATGGTTCACTCCTTGTCCAGGCCCTGGCTCAGAGCTCGGTGAATAATCTGTAGAAGTCACTCCTGGGGCAGAACTGCTGATTCGCACCTTCTTGCTACTCGCAGCACTTGAACACTTGACTCTGATTTATTTCTGGCTTGCAGTTTCAGAACAGTAACATCTAGTGTGTCCGAGTAAATCACTCACTTTCTGCTGTACGATCTCCATACCCTGCCGCCTCCGCCACCTCTTCCTCTTCCTCGATAGCCTGCACAAAAAAAAAAAACATGAAATTTTTTAAACAACCACACTCACTGTCCCTGATTACGGAGCTTCCCTTCTCCAAGAGCGTAATATCAATTTTGTTAATCGATAGAGAGGAATCAGTTTCGTAGTTTCGTAGACATTCGATACACACAATATTATAATTATCTCAGTTTTTTTGCTATTACTTAATCATAGTGTTTCCATAGACATTATGATTAAGGATTTGATATAAGAGTGCTTTGATTTACAAGCATGCTTTCGGAACGAATTATCCTCGCAATTCAAGGTTTAACTGTACAACACCACACCTACTTTAGTTGCCTTAAAAAAAAAAGACAAAACACTTTACTTTAAAATTCTAATAAATAATAAAAAAAAAACAGTGTTAGAAGTGTATTTAGTAATGAAACTTCAAACTGTGTGAGAACTTGAAAAATATCAACAATCTCAAGGTTACAGGTCCATCTCCAGAGATCTAGATTTGCCCTTTGTCCACAGTGCGCAACATTATCAAGAAGTTTGCAACCCATGGCACTGTAGCTACGGTGATCTCCCTGGGCATGGACGGAAGAGAAAAATTGATGAAAGGTTGCAACGCAGGATAGTCCGATGGTGGATACGCAGCCCCAAACAAGTTCCAAAAAAATTCAAACTGTCCTGCAGGCTCAGGGAGCATCAGTGTCAGCGCGAACTAACCGTCAACATTTAAATGAAATGAAACGCTATGGCAGGAGACCATGGTGGACCCCACTGATGACACAGACATTAAAAAGCAAGACTACAGTTTGCCGAAATGTACGGAGTAAGCCAAAATCCATCTGGGAAAATGTCTTGTGGACAGATGAGACCAAGATAGAGCTTTTAGGTAAAGCACATCATTCTACTGTTCACTGAAAACGGAATAAGGCCTACAAAGAAAAAAAACACAGTATCTACAGTCAAATATAGTGGATGTTTAAAGATGTTTTGGGGTTGTTTTGCCGCCTCTGGCACTGGGAGCCTTGACTGTGTACAAGACATCATGAAATCTGAGGATTACCAAAGGATTTTGGGTTGCACTGTAGGGCCTAGTGTCAGAAAGATGGGTTTGTGTCCGAGATCTTGGGTCTTCCAGCAGGACAATGACCCCATACAATGACCCCATACTTCAAAAAGTACCCGGAAACGGATGGCAACAAAGCGCTGGAGAGATCTGAAGTGGTCAGCATTGACGCCAGATCTAAATCCCATTGAACACCTGTGGAGAGATCTTTAAATTGCTGTTGGAAAAAGGCGCCCTTCCAATATGAGAGACCTGGAGCAGTTTACAAAAAAAAAGTGGTCTAAAATTCCAGGTGAGAGGTGTAAGAAGCTTATTGGTGGTTATAGGAAGCGACTGATTTTAGTTATTTTTTCCAAAGGATGTCCAACCAAATATTAAGTTAAGGGTGTCAATAATTTTGTCCAGTCCATGTTTGGAGTTTTGTTGACATTATGTCAAATTTCCTTTTTTTCCTCCCTTTTTTTGTTTTGGCCCAATACACACATAGAGAATAAACGTGTATAGCAACGTTTATTCTCTTTGGGGTTGGGGGAGGAGTTACAACAGAGTTATTATCATGTTGTAACATTTATAAAAAAGTAACCTGAAACATAAGCGTAAACTTTCAGTTGAGTCAATATTTGGGAAAAAAAAAATAAAAAATTCACAGCTGAGACCAGCGCCAAAAATGTTTCCTAATTTTTTTTTTCTTTTCTCATATCGCATGTAAACAAGTCGCAACTCGTGTCCACAGTGCAGATTTAAAAAATTTAATCAAACATCATGTTTGAGTTTTTTGTTTTTGTTTTTTGTCGTCATGACATCACAACCTTTTCATACACCGCGTCTAAAACAGTGTTGTGTTTACATCATGATAATACTGCGAGCTACTGTACCGTTTCGTCGAAAAAAAAAATGAGGTTGGCGTTTCAGGACATCGCTCATGATTCTGAGCCGGCGGCGATGTGGGCGGTCCAGACGGGACGATGACTTACCACTAAGAAGGCACGTGTATCTGTGCGCGCACACACGAACCACACTACACCTCCACACTGGATATAAGCGCTGGTTCTGCAAGCGCATCTCAACTGGAAGCGCTGGTTTGTGATTACAGATAAGACCAGCATCAGGGGAAACAAAGAAAAAGGGAAATGAAGCCCTCGTACAGACTGTAGGCCTGCTTTTTCAAAATCTCCTTCTAACACTATCGCTGAATCATGAATCCCGGGTGAGCTCCAGCTCATTAGCGAGGCTAACCTGTTACGGAGGAGTGTAGCGCTTCCTGTACTTGTGGAGGAGAGCGTGGGCGGTGTTCGGTCCTGTGTGTTTTAAGCACCAGATTTACAAAAACCACTGGCTTTACTCATCTATACGACGTGTATGTGTATGTGGTGCATGTGTGCATGTGAGTCTCCCCACAACTTCAAACCAACCACCACGCTGTGGGGAAGACAAAAGTTGGACATTTTTAGATGGTCCTCAACGTGTTTAAAATGTTGACACAGAAGCCGAAATCCGACTCCGTTTCTGAGAGAGAGGAGTTTGCCTGTTTGGATCGTGGCGTGTTTATTATTCGTGCCGTTAATAGAAACGTTGTTTGTTCTCGCTGCCGAACCGAGCGGAGGATGTTGAGAAAATCTCGAGAGCGGTGTGAACAGGTTGTGGGCAGCACCAGCACACCGAGCGCTGTGGGTTCTCGCTTTGTACCATTCTCTGGACCCACACACTCACAAAGACACAAACACGCGGAGAAGTGCATCATCTTTGCCTGTATATTTACTTTCATTCTCTGCCGTGCAGCTCTCTGCCCACATCCCCTCTCTCACTCTGAAGTGATCGGAGATGTAACGGACTTTCCTTAGCATTGTGCATTTGAGTGCAAACGTTTGTACACCCCAGGGGAAGAAAATGAATTTGTAATTTAATATGAACGACCTTTAGTGTTAAGCTTTTCCCGTGACTTTATTTTAGCAAACAATGTACGTTGAATAAGAAATAAACAAGGAAAGTGTAGTGTGCTTTACAGAAACAAAAAAATAACATGACGGTTTGGTTACCCTTCCCACCTTGAAATTGATTATTTTATCATAACACCATGTTGCAAAGTGTTTTATTTCTCTTATGCGACTTCGAGTTCCCGTTATTTAAAACTTTTCACCTGCTAAATGATGACACCTATACACATCAGAACCTCTTGTGTTTCTCAATTCTCAGCAGATATCGGGAAACTTAGTCATACAGTAGCTTCACCTCTGAACCTGGAGACTCCTTCCAAAACTGCTAAAAAAAAACCCTCACCATAATAACAATTAAAGGTTTTTAAAAAATTCCTTTTAAACCACATTACAATTACAGTTAAATCATGGATTGAGAGCATAATTCGTTCTGGAAGCGTGCTTGTACAGTGAAACCTCGGATTGCGAGTAACACGGTTTGTGATTGTTCCACAAGACGAGCAAAGATTTTTAATACATTTTGATTTGGAAAACAAACAAGTCTTGTTTTACGAGCACCGAGTGTTTCCTGCTACTCGTATATCAAGACCTTGCTCGTTTATTAAGTTGAATTATTTAATAAATAATTCATTAATTTAGCCCGTCTTGTAAAACGCTCACAGACCCCAAGTTACTCGCATTTCAAGGTTCCACTATATTTCTATTTCTATACTATTATTTCTATTCTATCATCCAGGGATCGCTAGTTCGATTCCCGTGTGATGCTGTAGACGAGGTGGGTGTAATGAACACAGAGCCAGCACTCGTCCTAGCGATTCGCCGTCATAAGCGCTGACTCATCCCGCTAAACCTGGTGTAATTTGACCGTCCTCATCTGCAAGCAGTTTGAGGATTAATTTTATGTTTGTTTAATTAAGGACAAGGGCTCGAGCCGGAGCCGGAGAAGTTAGCCTCTGAGTACTAAACACAGTATAATTGGTAATGCGCCATCATAACAAGGACAGCACTGTGCTGCTCCTAAATCACTGGATTAAATATCTTTATTAGCATGACATGACGAGAGAATGAGAAGCCAGGAAGTGACCTTAAAAAGCACTCGGCATACCTGCTCGTCAAACCTGGACGGAACGTCTGCAAGGCTGGCGCTGTCAGCGAGCACGCTCAGGTCAAGCTCACTCGGACCTGCAGTCAAAAAAAACAAAAATAGGAGAAAAAAATAATGAATGAGAAATTTGTGCGAGTGTTTTATACTCCAGGGCATTTTTTTGTATTCTTCATTCTGATTGGTCAGAAAAAGGTCTCTGTATCTGTACATTTCAAACCTCTCCAGCTTTGTCCAGTCTGAAAGCTTATAAATGACTCCAGTGCAAAACCCTCATCCTGTTTTCTTTTTTTTCGTGTGCACTTGGAAGCGATTTGTTCTGACAGACTGCGAGAGCAAACGCCGAGCTGCACTTTGGTGCCTTTCATCCCGGTTCAAGAGTCATGCAGGATGCCCGCTTCACACACTGACTTATTGTTTCACCTGTGGCTTCAAAGGTTCAAAGGCTCTATGGAGCTGAGCAGGGGTTTTATATATATTTACCTACTGTACTGTACATGCAGTGCATGCTTCTGTTATTCTGAAATACAATTGATAACATGGACTAACTTTATATTGTCCATATTAAGTGTGTATAACCATGTCTTGTCAGATTTATATAGCATTTTTAAGTTGACCATCCCATCCTCACAACCAATTTGGCACAGGATGCCCTTCCTGACGCAACCCTCACATTTTTATTCTGCATCCGGCGGCTGGGGTTTGGGCATCGGAATATTATATAACTGTCATGACGTCATGGCAGACATCATAAGGACAAGAGTTAAGAATAGTGTAACAGTGACAAATTACAAATTGTAATTACACCCATGTAAGAAAAGTCCAGCAGTAACATACAGTACAGTGAGAGTCGAATAAGTTCTTACACCAATGTCTTGACAACATAGTGACCGATTTGTGCATGATTTTTATATGCATGAGAAATGACTGTCATGACGACATAATGACAAGTAAGAAAAGCAGAATCGTGGCATATATTAAGTTGAATGAGTACTTCGGATTACTTCCGTGTGTCATGATGGCATAATGACAGACACCTTAATGACAGTTATGAATTATGGCACTGTGATGAATTGTGATGTAAATAGATACATCATAACCCTGCCTTAATATCATAATACATTTGTGCATGATTATACATTAATAACGTATGACTATCATGGCGTCATAATGACAAATATCACAGATGATAAGTACAGTAGGCTACGGTGACCTACAGTATACTGAGAGTTAAATGAGTATTTATAACCATACCTTGACACCGTTACAGATTTTTAAAAGAATTTTCTGAGTAACGTATGATTGTGTCATGATGCCATGATGACGGGCATGACAGGCATAATGACATAATGAGTTGTAAATCACAGAATGGTGAAATACAGCATTTTGTGTCCTGAACAAGTACTTATAACCAGCATTGACAGCAAAATAACAGATTATTGTGTACGATTTTTATAAATAATGTATGACCGTGTCATGATGGCGTCATAATGACAGTTATGAAATGACAGTCTAATGTAGTTCATATGAGCCAAATGTGTACCTCTAACATTGTCAGCTTGTGTTTTCTCCGGTTCTGATGTAAAGATTATTGTTTTTCCATTAAAAGTAAAAGTTCTTCAGTGTAACGTTATGACATTGCCATCACTACCATAAAGATAAAACAGTTATGGATAGTTTAACAGTGACAGATGAACGAGCTCATGTTATAACTTGAACTGTTATACTGCCACACATAATCTTATAGCAGTTTACCTTCACACCTCTAGCTCTGTCCTAATGACATTTAATTTCCTGCTGACAATCGAATAAGGTTCCTCGACGTCCCTGGTCGTGTTATTACTTCCTCTAATGTTAGGTGACTTTATCAACTCTCGAGGAAGATCACAATCATTCTGCTTCTCACCAAAGCCACCTAAAAGCGTAATAAGAGGTGATTTGGCACATCCGTGACACAGATTCAGTCATGACAAAGTGGCTCTGTTAAAAAAGTAGAAGGGGACCTTTTAAGAATTTTTAAAACAACCCTTTGTGTGACAGCAGGCCTGACATTTCCTCAGAGTCGTTTTTCAAAGCCGTCACGGCGGAAAATGGAAAAACTGTTACGGGTGTCAGGATGACAGCGGGCCATAAACGTTCTGAGTTCCCTGACTAATCCATCTGTTACCTAAAACTATTATCCTCGTGTGCAGGTACACAAACACACACACATGCCGACATATAACATCCATGTCCAAACACACACCCACACACACACACACACACACTCGCAGTGAGTGAGGAGGTACAGCCAGTGCCAGGTTAGATGAAGATCAGTGTCAGTACTGTTCGCTGTCTAAGGAAGTCCTAAAGTCATTACCTGCTACAGGTTCTTTAGTGGGGAAAAGCTTGTTGTCCACCATCATGCTGATGTCTGAGAAGACCTCCTCCTCGTCTCGGTCCGCGTCCAGCTGTGCAGAAAGAGCAGACACAGAGATAGAGTACACGCGTTACCATTCGGCTTTCTACCGAGAATCCCGTGTTCACCAAACGCCATTGTCTTAAACGTCGTTTTTAACTTGCCAACAAACACAAACACGACATCTACAAGTAGCATTTTATTAGAATCACTTGTACACCCGCTCACTTGTGCACATTTCCCAAATCAGTATGTCAGCAGCGAAATGCATAAAATCATACAGATACACGTCAAGAGCTTCAGGACCTGTACCGTTAAGGGGCTCACACGTTTCCAAATTCATGTCATTTTTTAGACATTTTTAAACAGAGAAAAATACATTCCCTGTCATCTGTTTGGTTGGCCAAAGCCAATTATATTTGCCCCCCTAATGTGACATCATATAAGACGACCACCCTCCCACGCTTTGTTGCTCAGCTCTGCTGGCTTCTGCCAGTAGCTCTCATACTGTACACAGACGAGCTTTACTGTACTACTGTACAGGGAGCTTTGAGAGCAGGGAGCTTGAGGTTTGGAAAATGCATTATGTGAGATGTATTTCAGCTGGATTATGAACACACACACAACTGGAGACCTGCATCAACTTCTCACCTCATCGGCTATACCGCTTTATACTGTACTCAGGGTCGCAGGGGGGCCTGAAGCCTATACCAGGAGATTTAGGGCAGAAGGCGAGGTACACCCTGGACAGGTGGACACACCCCTATTCACAATCTACAGGCAATTTGGGAACACCAATTATCCTGATCTGCATGTCTTTGGAGTGTGGGAGGAAACCGGAGTATCGGGAGGAAACCCACCAAGTAAAGGAGGAACATCCAAACTCCACACACGGAATCGAACCAATGTGCAGAGCCAGTGTGCCACCCTGTGTCAACTTAAAAAAAAAATTCAGGACCTTTAAGATTGGAAAAAATGTCACCTATTCTTTTTCTGATTTTAGCCTAGTTTTCCTGTCTTGAGTAGGCAGCTCCTGATGATGTGTTTTTTTAGCCCTAAGGTTTAGGCGCAGGTTTGTTTTGTGAGATGCTTTTCCGCTTATCACAGTTGTAAACAGTTGCTATCGGGATATTCACAAGCATCGCACACTTTCCCCATTTTGATCGTTGATTTGTGCATCAGCTGGAGCTTTCGATCTGCCTCTGCGCCGCCTCCGTACGATCAGCTTACAGACGTCCCTATTGAAGTTTCCGGCCCACGTATGTGTATTGTGGATGCAAGACCTGGTGGGAAATTCCTCACCACCCTTCAGCATTTCTATCACTGTGTCCTCTATATATATATATAAAAATTCCCACAGTTAGTAAAAGTGTCCCTGACTTCCTTGCGCTAGACGTCGAGAAAGCTTAGGACGACGGAGACTCGTTTAAAAAAATCCTGCATTTGTACCCTGCCAAATCCTGTACCAGTGAACGCTTTATCTGAACACTCCTACGCTTCGATGTCCTGCTAAGTCTGTTGTCATGGAAACAGCAGCAAGGTCAGGCGGGGGTTTCTTCCTGTTCCTTCTTGTATCTTAAGGTTTTTTTGTTTTTTTTTTGATTGGTCGAAAAGCATTGATGAATCAGTCACTATGTCGGCAGTGGAGCGCATGACTTTTAAAAAAGGTATTAAATTACTTTTTTGAATTTTTTTTATCACATCCCTATTTGTGTAATTCTGCTCATTTATATTTATACATAAATATTTTTTATTATTATTCATTTTACTCTCAGATATTCACTTTAGGGCATTGGTGGACAGGTATCTAACCCACTATGTGGAAGGACTGGGGTTCAATTCCCACTCAATGCTCGAACCTCAGCCACTGGATGTGGTGCCGATCCCAAGCTCGGATAAATGAGAGGGTTGCGTGACGAAGGGTCTCGGGGGTCAACCTGTGCCAAGCTGTTGTGCGGATCTGGTGGTCCGCTGTTGCGACCCCTCGATGGGAACAAACGAAATACTAACAATAACAAAATTTTATGAATCCTTCCGTTTGGTTTGACTTTGTTGAAAGACAAAAACAGGATCTCAGAAAACAATAGTAAATGTAATGGTTTTGGTTTTTAAAATGAAAAAAGTCTTGAGAAACATGACGCTTTTGGATAAGTGGAATAAAACACTGCAAATGAAAGTAAATGCACAAACAGCACTTCCTGTTATGATTTATTTCTTACTTAAGGCACTTACAGAACATTTGATGATAAACTGCATATTTAAATGATACTGTAAGTATTAAAAAAGTTAATCGTATTTAATAAAAGTTAACAAGTACGCTTTCGCAAAATGGAACGTCAGCCTCAGTGTGTTTTACATTGATGAAAATTATGTTCTGGTCATTTGAGAAATAAATATTTAAGATTGCATAAATTTGTTTAAACATTAGTGTTGAACATTAAAAAAAAATTCTTTTTCAAAATTTTAAACATTTTCAAATTTCAAAATCAGAATCGAGGAACAGATGGACAGATTGTACAATCCTGAATTTCATGATGTTAATATTGTGTAGAGTGTGCTAATAAAAGTTAATCGAATCGATTGCTTTACATCACTTTATATAAATCATGCACATTCCTCTATCCCTTCTAATGAAGGCTGCTGCTGTGTCGCCATGGCGACAGCAACAATCCGCTCCCCCCACCAAAAGAAAAACAGATCAAAGAAAGGCGCGGACGACATAATGACTCCGCTTTCCCCAAATCCTCCCGTCCCGAATCTCACCGGTGTCCTGTCAGAAACGCAGGACCGCTCATCCCTCCCACAGCGCCGCGTTCGTTTAAAGCGTCTAATGAAGGGCCGAAGTCTCTAAAGGAGTAACTAAAGGAGAAGTGAGATAAACAAGGATAAAACAATCGCGCGGGAGATTCAGTCGAAGTGAAAAACCTTTTTACCTTTGTGTCCCTCTGCGTATAAACATGCCGTAGAAAGTGAAAATTTGTGTAAATGATTCAAATTTAAAACCTACATTAAAAAGAAAAAAAAACTCTAATAGCGTTTAAAACATGCTCAGAAAATAAGCGTTTTAAACCAGAAGATAATTGTTTTTTCTTTTTTTTAAATTATTATATTGTTATTGATTTTTAACAAACAACAAAAAAACAGCCAGATCAATATACAATCGACCCCACAGCAAAATATTTAAACACAAACAATAATCTGTTAATATAAAAACAGAGATGATGGAAAATCCAAAGGGCAAAAGAGGCCAGTAAAAGAAAACATAACAGGAAAAAAAGGTGGGCAGGACAAGGGTCGTGATTGTTCGAGTACGTCGCACAAAGCGGCCCGAATCCGTCAGAGTAGTTCACATTTGTTCTGTAAGTCGTATGTAAGTTTTTCCAAAGGAAGAAAACACGTCCTCGTCAAAGACACACACTCTGCACATATAAAGAGCCATTGATCATCAGTGAATAATCGGCCCACATCCCCACGATTCTCTACATCAGATATTTCCCCAGCAGATTTTGCCCCGTCTCATTCACCAATCCTACACAATACACCCTGTTGTTCCTCTCAGGTTGTACTTGCCAAACGAATACTGAGGCTCGCTATGATCTAAAGATTTTTATTATATATTTTTACGCAAAAACATCTAGAGTTAAACGAGGGGGTACTAGTGTTTAAACGTGACTGTAAAACGTCCTTCCTCCTTGTCGTCATCTTCCTCACGTTCCTGACGTGCACCTGAATGCATCATCACAATCCTGCCATCGCATTTGGCCTTTCCCTCTTTATTTTTTTATGGTGTAAAATGTCACACGTTTTATCGCGGATATACCCGCGTGATATCCCTGGAGAATTCGGTGTCTGGGGGATGACGTCTGTAATCGGCGCACTCTGTAATTATCTCCGGATTAATCCCTGAAATATGCATATCCTTCTGAATAGCTTCATTTCAATTTCCACATAATTAGTTAAAGCGTTTAAATTCATTTTCTCCCAGCATTAATACCGGACACTCCTCCGGCCTCGGCAGTAATTAAGGAGCATATCTGAGAGTACTAGCCATTAGCAGGTGATGAGTCATGCTGTTAAGGTCAAAATGATGGCAAATTTCCAAAAAAAAACCCTGATGAATAAAGATTGTTGTTGAATTAAACACACTCTGATTCCTTTTTACAACATTTAGCTCTAAATGTTAGCAATATCACACGAGAGGGAGTGCTGTTGTACTGAATATCAGCATGGCATGCAACTCAAAGTCATTATTAATTTTCACAAAGTGTTTTATTCCTTACATATTTTATACTTTTCAAAACAAGATGAGGGTCAGTATAGAGATAAACGTCTTTTCACTACTCATAGACGCTTGTCTTTATTCATTGTCATCAACGACGTCCAACATTATCCCACTGTTTTGTATTAAAATCTACAAATACAAAATGCTTGTTATTTGTTGGTCTGAACTCGTGTTACCACATGACCGAACGGAATTATTAACAATGTACCCAGCTCTTCCTTCTTCCATATAAAAATAAACACCATCCTGCGTGTGATAACAGCATTCCAGATTGCTGCACAGTCTCGTACGACGCTCCAAAAAACGCCTTTTAAATCATCCAATAACTTCCAATTATCCTCAGCGGTGTAAGAAAGCCTGAGCGCGCAGTCAGGCGATCGGCTCAGGGTGCAGGGTGAATTCGATTTGTGCAGGCTTGTCTGAAATTAAAGGTTCGGATTCGCCTCAGGGGAGGAAATGTTATCAGTTGCCGCGACGCCCCGTATTCATCACGACGCGTAACGCAGGTCATCTAACAGATATGAGATTTACACATCAATATGCAAACCAGAGGCTTTTTAATTTTTTTATTTTTTTACGTTTTCAATCTGAATGTGAAGACGTAAAAGCGATTGCCGTTTACAGAAGACTTCAAGCACAGTACGTTTTACAGAAAGCAATGAACATCCCGGTTCCCGTGAACATTCAGCGAGTGGTACGTCTGGTCCTTGAAAATCGTCAAATTGTGGATGAGACGCATCTGTCTGTGTGAACTGTACACACGATCATTCACCAACACCACTTGCACATCATTAAAGGAACTCGGCTGGGTGTCATTGACCTCGCTCCATGCCATTTCCACGCGTTTGGGTCATTAAAGGAGTTCCTGGAAAGCCAGTGTTTCAGACGTGAAGCACTGAGAAAACGTTCTACCTTGATATTAATAACATTTTTAATGTTTTATTTTGTTTTTTGGGAAAAATTACAGTAAGCTTTAAAAGATATAATTTAAAATGAAGTAGAAATCGAGCTAAAACTACAATGTTAACAAAAAACATTGTTCATTTTTTTTCAACACAAAAGTCAGCTCCATGTTGAAAAAACTCTTTGTAATGTAATTGTTTATGTTTTTTATCAGTTATAGAGTCTGATATTTTTCGGATATATTTGCCGTCTTGCACAAACTGTAATAATTAATAATTTTTTTATGGTTGAGAAATTAAAGAGCATGAATCAGTTAATTAATTATTAAACGGTCTTTATCAATTCCAATTATCAGCAACACAGCAATCACAATTAAATGGTAGATCATAACTGCAAGCTTTCCATGTAACTACTGTACGGTTTTATTATTTTCCCATTCGCTAGATTTTCTAGCTAATAATAACTGCTAGTTAGCACTAAAGCTTAATCCACAACTCAATTTGGAACTTATGAGAAACGGTGCTAGACTCATGATGATTCCTCTTGATGAAGGATACACGGTATTGAGAAACGTCTTTGTGACAAAGAAGAAGTTCACGTTCTGAGAAAAAGTTTTGTTTTATTATCCAATCAGGAGGCGAAAATGAGACGACATATGGCATTGTCACAAAAATAATATGTGATAAAATGTGATGTCACAACACACAAAAACCAGCTCAAGCAGCTTTTAAATTTCTCACATCAAACCTACAGACTATCATCTCATCGCTGGAGTCGACAGTATTAAGGATAATTATAAATCTCATATCGTTAGCAAGCTAGGTTGCTAAGCAAGCTGCTACTACCTCTGCTAGCTCTCGTTCTGTAGAAATGAAATGTACACACCACGTGTGAAAGCAGCTTTAGGTTTATTTTGTTTGCGTGCTGGTTCTTCTATATTTAGTCTTGTTGTGTCTGATTCGTCTGTTTGTTTGGTCTGGCGCTCATGCCGCGGTTCTAAATAAAGCAGATCTCTGTGCACTTCTAGCTCGCTCCCATTTCTCCTACTTTTCTGATGTTGACCTCGGCTTGCTTGTGACGTTAATACCATTTACGGACTTGCCTTGGATGGAGTGATCTCACCTCCACTTTGGATTATTACCATAAAGCTTGGACATGTCCTAATAAAGAGATTCTGCGCTCCACTATAGTACCCCAGTGGTGCCACTGAATTCCTCTGTTCACGCTCCTGCCAAGATGAAGAAAAAAAAACCCCGACTTGCTCAGCTACAGATGTGTCAGCTACAGATGAATTATCTCTAAACAAGTTTGAACGACAGATGAAGAAAAATGTCAGTAAATGTCAATTTACTGCGGATGATCAGATTAAAACGTGACCTGTACGTGAACAACTAATAACCGCGCAATTAATTACTTTACTCGTCTTGAGGACTGGCTTCACTCTGAACAGAAAATTGCTTCTGTAAACGAAGTCTATAATCACTGCTTTTTTTGTGTCTGTTCGTGACCTTTCAGAAGCGTTTCACACATCCAACAAAGTGCTGTCTCTTGTCTCTTCGCTTTTCGTTTCACTCTAGATTGCTTTAAACGAGCGTCTTTCTGCTTTGTGTTTTTTTCTGTTTTTTTTCTCACCTTGATGTTACTCGGCTGCTCCTCTCCTGTCTCGTTTAAAGAATTCTGAAAGCAAGAGAACGATCTGGCAGGTCAGACTGAAGCCTCTTGAAGTACGTGTGTGTGTGTGTGTGTGTGTGTGTGTGTGTGTGTGTGTGTGTTGGGGGGTTTAGCTGGCATGAAGAAGACATAACCATTCATTAAGTGTTATTTTAATTTATACAGCAAGTTACAGACACACACACTAAATAAAAATGATTGTTATTGTTGATGGAAAGCTGTACTGTATATTAATTATATAAAAACCTTTAGGACAAAACAGTTTAACAGCAAAGTCATTAAGTCATTTTTTATGTTTTTCCATCCATCATTCATTCCATCTATGTATCCATATATACCTGTATCCATTTAAACATCCCTGTATTTATTCATTCATTCATTAATTCATCCACACATCCACCTATCCATCCATCCGTCCATCCATCCATCCGTAATCTATGCAACCATCCATCCATACAGGTATCTATTTAAACATCTCTGTAATCATGCTCCATCTATTCATTAATTCATCCATGTTCATGTATCCATCCATCCATCTATCCATCCCTACATCCATCTGTCCATGTATCCATCCACCCATCATCAATGTATTTATCTATATGTCCATCCCTCCATCTAACCACGCATCCACCTGTCCATGTATCCATTTATCATCCATGTATCCCTTCATCCAGTCATTCATTAATGTATCATCAATCCATTCATGTATCCATCCATCCTTCCTTTCACATATCCATCTGTCCATATATCTAACTACCAAATCATGTTTTCATCATCCATATACAGTATCGATCCATCTATTATTCATCCATCCATCCATCCATCCATCCATCCACTAATGCATTCATAACTCATGCATCCATGTATCGGTCCATTCATATATTCCTTCATCCAACGATCCATCATTTATGCATTCTGGTATTTATCTGTTTATATATTCTTTCAGCCATCTATCCATCCATCATTTATGTATCAATGTATTTCTTCATCCATGTATTTCTTCATCTATCCATCCATCCATCTATCCATCCTTCTATTCATCCTTCTATCGATCCTTCTATCAATCCTTCTATCAATCCTTCTATCAATCCAACAATGCATAAATTATATATAATTATAAATGTGAATATTTTTGCTCATGTTTATCCTCCCCCTCAAAAAATTCCTCCACTAACCATTTCCATTTCCATTTGCTGTTCAAACGGTGTACCAGATGAAAGTCTAGAAGGCACATTTACTTTGTAAGCGTGAACAGAACTCCAGCCGCGTCCAGCCTGCCACTAATGAGCTCTTATTTCCAGTCCAGTGCACTTTGAGAGAATGTGAGGTGTGTGCCTTGTATACCTCAGTGGGGCGTTAGGGGAAGGTACGCAGGTGACCCTCATCACTTCCCCGTCAGAAGTCCAGCATTTCATTTAAACAAATAGCTTTTTCCTAGAATTTCAAGTGGGCTAATTTATTTGAACTTTATTAGAACCGTTAATCACATGGTGGCATGAAATAGTATTTTTGCACGAGAAGAGCTGAGGGTCTTTCAAACAAGAGCCTACTGAAAATGTTAAAAGTAGTGTTAATGTTAAAAGACTACGTACACTATCTTTTATTTCAGTGCTCTTTTTTATATATACATGACCCTGAAAAATCACCAGCAACATTTTCTAAGGTGGAAAAAGTTCAATTTCTATCACAGTCCTGCAAAAGCGTCCATTTTCAGCTTACAAAACAACTCATTCATCCTCCGTCTTGCAGGAATTCAGCTGGAGCTGATCTGATCCTCCGTGCAGCGTTTTCATAAAGATTTGTATAAAAACAAAAAAATATATTTTTCACGGAAACGAGCAGACACAGCTGGAACGAGACATACTTCGCGTTACTCATGTTCTTGGTACAGGAAGCTGCACAGATCTGACGCAGCATGGACGCCTTCTTCTCGCTAACAGGTTTCTTTGGTTTCCATGGTTATTCACCTGAGGGGGTGGAGAAAATGGGACAATTCCCCTTGTTACTTGGGTGTAATTAATGCTAAAATGAGCTGGCTCCAGTTACAGGATCCCCAGGCTGTGAGTCAGCACCAGAACGATAATCTTCAGTCGTTAGCATTAACCATTATCTGAGTACGCTTTTAAATATATGTCCATCTGTAGCTGCTGCTTACTTAAGTACCCTTTTTGTAATTTCATTGTCAAACTCCATCTTTGTCAATGACTGAGATCAGCTGACCATAATGACCATGTAGTGTGAAAAAATTCCAGCTATTTTAAGTTGCTGCATGCTGTATTTTCACTCCTTATTGGATGTAAAGCTCGGGTGATTTGTATAAATGCTGGTATTAAATGCACCCAAACTTTTTACTTAATAATTACAGAATGGATCTGGTGTATCAGGGCTAATTGATCGATCTCGTTAAAAACAACAATTAACAAAGAAGTAGTGAAGGAAAGCAGTTCAAGAGTTCATTCTTCCTGTTCCCCCCCCCCCCAACAAAATCAGAGCCCTTAATACCCCAGAAATGCGATCCTGTCGCTCACTCTGACGAGACCACACAAGAAAAAGAGTCAAACAAACGGTTCATTATTCATCTCAAGCTTGGCAGTAGGTCGTTATGCTACACTGAACAAGTCGGATGCTGGAGAGACGTTTCACTGGATGCAAATTGCTGCATGCTATAAAAATCAGGCTTCCAGAATGAAACTTTATGAAACTTCTGCCAGAGCGTTACAAAAAGAAAGAGAAGAAACAAGCTTGTTAGATGCGAGCTATCCAACCAATGTTTAAAGCTTGCTTACACTCCAAGATGCACTAGTCAAGCTAGTCTCCTTACCGTTACGATAAGACCTTTCTCCTGAAAGTACTTGACCAGTGGCACTGCGTTCTGTTTGAAGTTGGCTAGGCGTCTCTCTGTGGCTTTGGGGTTATCGTCTGGCCGTCCCTGCTGCTCTGCTCGCTTCTCCAAACGCTCCTTCAAATGTTGGTTAGAGCACGCCAGGAACACCACCAGGTCCGGAGTACAAATCTAAAGAACACAATTAAATAAAATTATAATATAATATAACATCGTTCACTCTTTATCTCACCCAAGGACACACCACAGAACCAATACGGAAATCTCTCAGATGAATCCTACTGTAATTGCGTTGACATTTAAAGTCCATCACAGAGTTTACAGGGAAAAGTTCATCCAATTTTGGAATGTTGTTCCCTTTAAAAGCTTTACGGTACACACCCAAAATTTGGTGAAAAGTCTTTTCGGACCATGCAAAATCACACCACCAAATTTCATTTAAAGCATGCGGACGGTTTTAGGGGGCGCAGTAGAACATCATCTAAACGATGTTGATTAATACCTTATCCTTTTATAGTTATGTGTAAAAAAATCATCTGTTCAAGTTAGTTTCTGTTGCCGCTTAATTTATAATAGCTACATACGGACACGTTGTGAAGTCTTGATGGTTAATTGAGATCTAATTGCTCTAGAATTAATTAAGTAATCCTAGCCTCATCAAAAAGCTCTTTTTGGAAAATTTTTAGTATGGAAACACTAGTAGGAACAAACGCAGAAGTCTTAAGGGTGCTTTAAGTATGTAGTAATTACTGTAACCAGTCCCGACATTTTAAATGAAGATTATTTCTGTAATCATTTACGTTTCCTTGTTTGCTGCTTGGTGTAAAGTACAGTATGTTAGAAGCAGGCTAAAGAAATTTAATCAAACATTCAATCACACCTTTATTATGCTGTCATGATCGTGCTGTTGATGTTTGCATAAGTAGACAAATACACACGCTTGTATCTAGTATCCACACCATAACACCTCTACCAGTTAATAATTCTTTCATCCCAAAGCAAACAGTCATGGCTATGAAGTCATATGTTATGAAGTCGGGGGGAAATGCCATAGGGACCTTTGTTGGACTGAGAGGGTGTGCTTGGTTTTTGTCTTCCCGTCAGCCTCGGAGTCAAACATCACACATTTCCAAATCAAACATTGACTTAGCCAGGCTAATTTACGTTTACTCTGAGTGAATATCAAATACTCATTAATCTGTTTGTGAAAGATGCGGCACAAGGCTTCGGAAATTATTCCTTGAAGAGAGGAACAAAGGACAGGGGGAGTACGGCTGAGGTTAGATGTAAAAAACGGAGACCTGAAATGACGTTTCAAAGGCCACTTTAGCCAGATAGAACACATACACAGATAATGGCTCTGGCTGATACACACTTCCTCTTCCCGCCATCCCATTTCATATAGAAATTTCCCCTGGGTAATTCTATTCCTGTCCCTGTGCCCTCTGGGTTTCATCTGTTCAGCTTAAGCCCATCATCGTGGTCTTCATAGCCCTATTTATTTTTAGACACCAAGTCTCACTCTTTCTTACTTCAGTGCCATTGCTGAGTTCTCATCTCGCTAAAAGAATGGACCTTGATGTCACAACTTCATTCGATTACTGTCTGAATTATGGTCGGTCATCTAGAATCTAACCCTAAACATGGGGAATGCTTAAACTTGGCTTCCACTGGACTGGATAGTTTATGGAAAATCAAGATGAACATCCAAAACAAACCATTTGTCAGAGAACAGGATGGGAAACCAATCATGCATCTTTGTTTTGCTGTGACTTCACCATGTTCCCAATCTTCACTGTTCAGATGTTTTTGTGGAAATTTGTGGAAAAAAAAGACAAAGATACAGGAAAGGAGATTTCCATCAATCTTACACCATTGGGGAGATGTTCTTGTTCACGAGACCTAAACAAATGGGAATATACAAACCTGTCTGAATTCAGGTCAGAAACATAACACAAATCCAGTGCTTCTTAATCTGCAACCTTTTCCTGAGGCTGCTATGGGAATTGGGAACACGGTCTCTAGTTAGTGGTCCAGCCAAATTACATTCGTTATTTGTTTTCCTGTCTTATTTTTTCTATATCTGTCCAATATTCAACCAATCAAAGTTTGAGAATGTTCTTCTTTTCGCTACAGCACCCTCACCAAAGTTCCAGAACGTTCAAAAGGTTGTTCCTATCACCATAGAAACCATAGCACTGGAAACGTATACTATGTTGATGCTATGGAAGATTTATACAGAATATTTCACTAATTAAGAGTTCTTATTACCATAGCGACATACAGAAGAAACACATTAAACACTTCTTAGCCAGTTGAAAATCTATATTTGTGCAAAATTGAAGAGCAAGAAGCATCTAGAGAACCTGATTTGTCCAAATACGGGTTGGGAAAATCATATCTTATCTCATACCAGACCTCCAATCTTGTTGCTACGGTGACGAGAACAAGGGTTTTAACTTGCTATCAGTTGTCTGTAATCCAGCAAAACTGAAGAGCCTTGGATCGTTTTTTTTTAGTTTGTTTTTTTTTGTTTAGTTATTTATCCAGTCTTTCTATTCTTACACCACTGTTGTAGTGTTACTCTGAGGAAGTCATTCCCATCACCATAGCAACCAAACTTTCTGGATATTTCTCCATTTTGTGCAATCTGGCTTCCGAGCTGTCCGATCATTGGAACCCTGGAGTGCAGGGCTGTTTCCTTAGAGCAGTTCGAGGATTTTTATTTATTTTTTCCGCTCAAAAGACACAACAGGTAGCGCTCTGACCATAGGATTGTTCCTGGAATACTCATGCATGGAGAATCTTCATCATTAAATTGCCATCTTCAATTCTTTGCTTTGTTTTTGTTCCACCGTCCTCCTTTGAGACATCATCCTGAGTGAAAAAAATGGCTCCTCCTTTATTGCTATAAAAAAAACTAAGTATTTCCCGCTGTTGCAGGTGCCAATGCTAAGAAAACCAACATCTCCATCTATTTTTTCCTGCAATCTTTCACCATCTTCGGCTCTCTATACACTACATGTGCTCCATCCTTCCTTGTTCCCTTTCTCCCATTTTTTATATTTCTGCTGCAAAAATGCTGCCATGTATTACTTCTCTCTTCTTTACTGACCTTCTGTCCCTCTCTCTATGAATTGAACTTACATTACACTACAGCCTACAAATACTTCATTACCTTACTTAAGTAAAAATTTTGGGTATCTATACTTTACTGGAGTAATTATTTTTCAGCCGACTTTTTACTTCTACTTACATTTTCACGCAATTATCTGTACTTTCTACTCCTTACATTTTAAAAATAGCCTCGTTACTCCTATTTCATTTCAGCTTGTCATTCAAAAAACAAAACAAAAAAAATCATCCTGATAAACCGCGCCATCCGGATGGAGTGAATTTGATTGTGGTTGGATGAGAAGTATAAACATACCATTCCGACACCCTATTGGTTGGTACGCGATCCATCGCACCTGCACATGATGTCACGTCACACACTCCAGCAAGGACGTTTAAATAAAATAGCATTTTCAGTTGATAAGGTTGTAATAAGTACAGTAGACGAAGATGTCTGTGATAGAGACTCAAGATTCGAGCGAAATGTCACAACCAAGCACCAGCGAGGAAGGGAACAGCACCAGAAAGGTAACAGGAATGATTATATACTGTATATAATTTTTTCTTTTTGATTAATCACTTGAATTAATCATTCATTCTGACAGCACTAATGTTTATTGTAGACAACCACACAAGGGTAATTGTTACTAAGCCTGCCCTGGGTGCACTAATTTTCCTGTATGTTGCCCTCACAGATTCCTGCAGCTAAGCTTGGATGTACATTTACATTCCAATAAAGGTTACTGATGACACGCCTCTGAAGTTTGACTTTTTGCACTATTAAAATACTTATAAGCAACTAGTTATCATATCTTCTTCTCCATGAAACATGTTAATGCTCAGTAGTACACATATATGGTTCTTTAATGTATTTGCATAGTACTAAAATGCATTATTTTTAAATTGCCATATACAGGATCCCAAATCACTATGGCCGTTAAAAAATACAACAAAAAAACAATAACACATTTTTCTTTTCTTTTTGCTTATAAGGTGTTAGTGCAGTATATAGGCCCGTGGCACAGCCTAAGCTTTTATCCTGAATGCTTTTCCCCCTCACGTTACTTTTACTTTTATACTTTAAGTAGTTTTAAAACCAGTACTTTTACACTTTTACTTGAGTAAAAAGCTTGAGTTGATACTTCAACTTATAAAGAAGTCTTTTTAAACTCTAGTATCTATACTTCTACCCAAGTAATGAATGTGAATACTTTTGACACCACTGGTTAAATTACTCCAAAGATATTAATATTTAATATTCTAAAGCAGGGCAGTACAGTTCGGAACAATTCCATAATATTACTTCATTTCCTGAAGGCATTTTTGTAAGTGTCATAATGACACACAACGTGTGGCTCATCGTCTTTGCAGAACGGCTCTGGCAAACAAACAACAGCAACAAAAAAATACAAGTCATTCAGCTTTTGGCGGTGAAAGGCAAACTGTCTCCACATCATCATGTCTAGATTTTTTTCCCTGCTTTGACGCGTTAAAACATCAGTCTGTTTGCCGCCAGCTGACATTTTCCAGTAATATTCAGTTGACATTTGGACGGCGCGCGAGGCTGAATCTGTCATCGTCACATCTAAAGCCGGGGGTTTCACTCCCATCTCCGCTCCTAATCCACTCCCTGCCCGACTCTGCCACGCTCCCCTAAAACCCTTCTTTATTGATGCAATTCGCTACATGCTATTAACTCTGAATAACAAACACTGGCTCTGTTGAACCCGGCTCTTCCAGATTTTACACCAGATTTCAATTCCTCAGTTCATTTTACAGATATTTGTTTGTTGCAAACCATGTTTGTTGTTTTCTCAATCGATAAGACTCAACCTTTTCTTGTTGTGACTGACACAACAAGCTGATCTTACAGTAGCTTGTTTCCAGCGATAAAACCTTCTCGAATTTGATGAACTCCCTAACATCACTTGTTTTTTTTTTTTCTGTGACTAATTTCTCCCAGACAGATGTCCAACACGCATTGCTTAATCCTTTTAGAAGCAGCATAAACAGGCCTTATCTCTGTATGTATGCCCTGCTGCTGGGATGACGAGTACGTTCAGCCACGGGAAAAGGTCTGGAGGCAGGATCCATTATGCGCTAGCCTGTATCTAAGACAGGAAATGGGCTGTCATGTGAAGAACATTGTGGCAAGTGACACATGGATTTATGGTACTGGCTTCTTCTTCTTCTTACGCCTACTTTCATCACGTCCTCGCTCATAACTTCTTTCAGGAGGAGGACGAGGATGATGGAGGTTGATGCGCAGGGGAGATGTTGTGCCTCATTTTGCACTCTCATCAAGCGAGAGTTGTGACAGGCAGTTAAAAGAGCCGGAGCAAATTAATAGATACAACGTCTCCTTTTATTCAGAAACCAAAAACGGTGTTTCAAGGCGAATCACTCTCTCTATAAAACCAGGTGAGCAGATGTGAGGACCTGAGCATCAGGTGTGGCTTCCTACAAACCTGCAACTGATTCTTCTACAGTACATAACCACCTGTGTGATGAGGGGGGAGCTCGGTGTTTAGGGTCTATATATCAGAAGGTTACAGGTTTAAACCCCTGCAACATAGAGCCACTTTTGTGCCCTACATACAGACATCTGCCAAATGCTGCAAAATGTAAATGTAGCTGTCAGATCCAAAGAAAGCAACTGGACCAAACAACCACCAAAAGAATGAAACTCATCCAAGTTAGATTTCTATTGCCAGCGTAGTTTGGCAGTTACCATTTCCCACCCATAAAAGTCCCTTCGAAGTAGCGCTAATGACAATCTTGACAAGCAAAGAGCCAGACTTTCCACAAAGCCCCTCAACACTAGGCCATTAAAGCACGTTTTAAAAGATAGCAGCCCTTGCTTTCCAACTCCATAATCGACTTCAGTCAATTTGGCTCGCAGCTGTGAGAGAATCCATTAGCTGCTCCGATGCTGACATGTTATGTTCCACTCGCAGCACTTACCCTGTTCAAATCAGACAAAATTAGCACGCTGCTCTCGATTAAATCGAGCACTGCACAAAAAAAAAAGGCAGCTGAGGAACGGCGGCCCAAAGTTCCTGCATGTCACTGATCCCGGTGTGAAAGTAAGTTCATGTTTATTTTTGATCATCAAAATAAAAAATAGTTGTCAGAAAATAACAAGCCTGGAACAAGGATGTTCCACGATATTAAACCTATATTTAAAAAGTACGACAGGATTCCTTAAAAGAATCCTAACCATTGGCCATTTATTTCCCGTATAAAAGTAATAAATGTTTCAGGATTTATTCTTTAGCTGCATAAATACTTTGCTGATTGGCCAATAGTACACTGCAAGGCATGGCCGCAAAGTTGTATTCTGTGCTTCTCTCGCCCACCTGATCTTCGAACGACAGTGCCTGCGCCACATCCCGGGGAAAACCGTCGATGACTATTCCACTGGCATCCGGAAGCTTCATGATCTTCTGCTTGATCTCAGTGATGGTCGTCTCCTGTTAGAAAACAAGGTTCATAACACAATAGATTTTATGCTCAGTTGCAGATCAGTTTGTCCCCTGGGTTAGTTTAGTGTAGCGCTGGAGCTATGGTGAAGATGTAGCTAAAGTGATACCTGCATGAATGTGCTGGTATGTTTTTATACAGTATATATATGTATATATATATAAATTTGTATTCAGATTCACTTCCAGCAATGAAATTAAACCTGGTAGATTCTAATGGCTTATTTATTTTAATCCGTATTAGCAGTAGTACATCAGAGTCTCAAAGGCTTTTAAAGACACTTTTTTGTTTTTTAATAAAAAACATTAGAAGAATCTTGTTATTTCAGAGATAAAAAACATGGCTGTCGGATCCCGCAGTTGAAGACATGACCGGAATGTCAACAGCAGAGTAAAAAAAAATAAAAAATAAATAAAAAATCCTCCCAAGCACGTACACACTTCCTGTGCTTTAATTCCCTGCAGACCAAATGCCGGATTAATGCTACAAAACCCGTGCCAGCACCTTTCTGTGTGTTATATGACATTTAACTGCAATAAGGGCATGTGCAATCATCCAGTGTATGTTAATCATTTTAGTGTATGTTATTTGTGTCGCTGTAGATCCATTAAAAATCCCTTATTTTACTATCTTAACAAATTGACACCAAGGATGTGCGATTAATGATCCAAGTGAAATACCTTTCAGATCATGCATTTTTTTACTATCTCACACCGTCTCTTCTTTTATGAGGTCACAATATACGGAAAATCTCATAAAGGGATGGAATAAAGGGAACTTGTTGTTGTTGTTGTTGTTGTTGTTGTATGCACACATCAAAAACCTAATTGAATGACTAAAATTACTACAAAGGAAACTTTGCTAAAATTTTTTTTTAAAAAAGGTCCCCTCTTTTAAAGGAGCATAAAGAAAAAGTGCTTAATGCGAAAGCCCTCATCTCTGTAGCAGGCCTTGTTTGGTTGTTGGTTGCTGAACTTACAATGATGCTTTAGTGTTTAACATAAGTCAAAATTCCTATAAACTTCCAGCAGAAAAGTAATTAATTACATATCAATATTACTTGCCAGGACAAAAAAATATTAATTTGATTATCTTTAGCTTTGATTAAAGCACACTATATGGTTTAGATTTTGTGGCTCAATCTGGACTCATCAGGTCACATGACCTTTTTCCATCACTCCAAAGTCCAGTCTTTATCCTCCCTAGCTAACTTATGTCTTTTTCCTGATTAATCTCTTTAATAAGCCGTTGTCTTAAGGACACACAGCTGTTTAGTCCCAATCCTGTGAGTTCTCATCACATTGTGTGTGTACGGAAACTCTTTTATTTTCACTATTAAACACAGCTCTGTTTGTCCCTGTTGATTTTTGTACCATGCAACTTCATTACGCGTTTAAGTGATCTCCGTTTATGATTGTTTTGCAACCACATTTCTTCCACAAAGTTGACGGTTCAGTACTATCCTTTTAGGTTTTGATAATGTGTTGAACAGTTTTTAGCACAGGTTCAATAATTTTAAATCTCTTAATCTTGGTTAATGCAGCCCAACAATTTGACGCTTCTAAAACTATTTATACTGTATATATATATATATCACAACATTCTGATGAGATAATGAATGTATTAAAATGATTCGTGGAAAGAAGAGGAAATTTACACCCACGCTAATCCATTTCAGTTGCTTAAACTCATGCAAATTAGCCTCTTTTCCCAAACCAATTAATGTTACAAATCTGCCTTTCTTTGATTTTCGGCCAGAAATGACATAAATGGCATGACCTGGTTAAATTTAGGTACAGTATACTTGTATTAATAACGTTTTTTTGCTTTTCTTTTTTTTTTTATTCTAGAACTGTACTTTAAGTAGCTACAAATTACGTGTCGCTGCATGCGGTGACCCGGAGCTGAACAACCTCCTCATTGTATTACAGCAATCTTTGTTTCATCTTTATTACTCATAATCATAAATCTCACCCAGAGAGCACTCTTACATTTACACCATATAACACACACTCACACACCAGATGTCCTGGGAATCTTCTACTGCTTTTCACCTTAATCTTCATCATAATCTGGTGCTTTATTACGGGCTTGGCCTTTATATCTAATAGATCCAATGCAGCTCGGGATTAGTGACTCATGTTGTCCATTTCATCCTCTCAGGACTAATCTGTACACATTGATTCTCTTCGCTGTCTTCAAAACATACTCGAGTACTTTAAGGAATTAAGGCCTAGGTCATCTTTTGCACGCAAAAAAAAAGTCTTTTGTACGAGCCTTTCCGTTAAAATGACTCTGCAGGAAAGGGTGTGGGGAGAACATGACCTTATTGTTGGCCACGAATTTAAGACGTGTTATTGTAAGCGGTGGTACACGGAAGAAGAATTCAGGCTGTGTTTTATTATCGAGCCATTTTTTTTTTTTTTTAACTCAGGCACAAATCTATTCTGGGTTTTCAGAAGAAAGCTACCAAAAGGACTTCACACACACGCACAATAAAAATCTATACTTATAATAAAACGGTAAAGTTGGCATGTCTTTACATTAAAGATATTTGCCAAAAATGTTTTTGGAGAGATGTAAGATAAGTAATAAAACACATCAAGATGTTTTTTTTTTTTTGTTTGTTTTTTGTGTTTGTTTGTGCACACATCACGTAAAAACTACTGATCAAATTTTAATGGTGTTTTCACACGTGTATTCGCACGTAAAATTTGAAATGTAAATAAAAAACGGCCTAATATCATTTAAAAAAATCGCCCTAGATTTCAAAAGAATCATTAGGTTATCTTAAAATTCAACAGATGGCGCTGTACATTCCTATAAATAAGCGCTTAAACAGTAAGTGTGCAATCTCACACCTTCATTCCATGCACTTCATGGTAACAAGTAGCCTAAAACTTTTTGTTCATTCCACAATTCAACAAGAAGTACCACTGTACATCTTTTAAAACGTGCGATTAAATTTTACCCGAACGAAGTTGCGGGCACATCTAGTTAAATAAATAAATAGATAAATAATTATTTTAAAAAATTAATCAATGGTGATCTGCGTTGCTAAAAATGCTTCACTACTGACAGGACCGTGTGATTTTAAACAAAGAACCAGCTAAAAAATTAAAAAGCACAATATTGTTTCAGTCATGTGATTTTTCGCTGCACAGTGAACTCCCATAAGTAATTTTACTATGGCACAGGCACCGATTGTACCTGTACCTGTATTTTCACCATGATACTTATTTGCTGGTACATGTACTACACTATGGTGCATACTTTGGATGTACTATAGTATATAGTCACATGGTTCTACTGTAGTATGGTACTGTACTATTGAACACCTACAGGCGTATTGTCAAAAAAATATATTATCTTTACTATGTTAGACAAAGAAAAATAACAGAATTAGATTAATACAAAATACCATTAGCATGTACTAACATATCTAATTTGGTTCAGTGTGTACTGACATATCTTAGTACTAACACAGTACCCACAGAAAAGCTGCACTACATACCGTTTCATATGAATAAGCGATAAAAACACCAGAATTGTTTAATAGAAATAAAAATCCCATAAAATTCTAAGTTGGCTAATAAACTTAAGCAGCAACAGGTCGTTTAAACTGATGTACTGTAGGTTTACTATTGGACAGCTCACATCAGTCCAACAGTGTTTTTAAGTACTTCTTGCCTTAAACATGAGGAAACCAATGTTGCTAATCAACAGAAACACTTAAACAACAAGCTAGCAAACAACTAAGGCTATGTGATTTTAGCTAGCTAAAGTGTAGCAGTAAAGATTTCTATACAATGAAAAAGCAAAGTAACAGTAAAGGCAAAAGAAAGCTGTCAAGAATATCCACATTTAACACTTATTTGTGTTGATACATTGCTAAAAAAAAAATAGAATGACTATACAGCTAGCGCTAACTCCCTAACAGGAGCTAACAGTTCTTCATTTAAATGTCAATAAAATATTTCTCCATCGGAACAATTTTTCATTTTAGCTAATATCTGGTCAGGTCATGTTTGAGCCTAAGAATGCTAACCTGCTAGCTTTATAAACCACATCACTCTGGCTTAGCAATTTTAATCAAAACAAAGTAGACAGAATCATTCAAATGGAATGATTAAATGTCGTTAGCATTCCGTTTCTTATACTGAGTGAACAAACAAGCAGATTCACTGATTTACTTCTTAACTGACCTCAAATTAGCATTATTTTCCCTCATGATTAACCATGGCATCTTCTCCATTTGCTAATTAAGAAAAATGTACCTTTGGTTAGCATTAATTCACTAATTGATGAATGTTGGACATTTTAATTAGCGGATTCCTCCTGCCTAGCCTAAGCAGGCTTTGTTAATAAAATGAACAACAGGTTCCATTTATTATTTGCTACATGGGGACGCCAGTACCTGAGGTGCCAATTCGCCGTTAGTAATGATCCTGGCAATCAGACTCCACTTCCTGTTACTCGTTGCATTGTGAATCATCTTCTTTCGCAGCAGTTCACCCACAGAGACATACTCGAAGCCGTAGCGTTTTGCGATCTTCAGACTTTGCGTCCCTTTACCGCTGCCTGGGCCACCTGAAAGTGTAGGAGACGTTAAGTTTCAGGTAGAATTTTGTAAAAGATGCATCTAGAAAAAAAACACATAGCTAGCTTATTTCTTTATGGTTAGATGATTTTGAAGACATTCGTTACACTAAAAAACAACTGACTCGCTTTCGGATATTGTTGATCTTTCTTCAAAAGATTTCATATTCGAAATTAAAGGCGCTAATTAGCAGGGACTCGCTGGACTTCCCAGAGTTTCATATTTAACTCACCGATGATGAGGATGACCTTAGGCCGTGGTCTGGACGGGTCAAACACTTCATACTCTTCAATCAACTCTGCTGTTTCAGACAAGTCCGAGTCGCTCTCGATGGAGAACTGGTGGATGGGCGGCAGACGCTCATACCTGTCAGGTAACACTGAGAGAAGAAATGTACTTGCAGGTGGATGAAGTCTAATACCAAATGTAGGTCTAATACCAAAAACCTTTTTGTTTAATAAAAAAAAACTCCCTTATATTCAAATATTGTTAACATGTAAGCAAAATGTACGTAGCCACCAGTTTAGCACTTTACTGCTATAGTAACCTTATAAACCTTCTTAAAACAACAAAATCAGTCAACCCCAAAAATTGTAAATGCAAGTGTATTTTTATATATAATATATTTATATACTGTACATAAAAAAGTAAATATATGTCCTGCATGTTCAATAAGTATACATGTGTATTTACTTGCATTAATGACGAATACATTTCAAACAGCCAGGGAAACATCACCCAGGTTGATTATGGCCCAAAATTAAAAACAGTAGTCCTCTTTGTGTCTTGTCGCAGGCATAAAAAACAAAAAAGCCAGCGGATGTTGCAACCAGAAGCTCACGAAACAATTAGCTCATTGTCTACCATCTCGAATTGAGGTGCTTTATTTGCTTTGCAAAGCAAACGTGGCACAGAGAAACACTTGGTATTCAATTTCCTATTTGCACAGTCTATGTATTTATAGGCATTATATGGCATTCCATCCAAAGTGTATTTCCCTCCTCATACCGACATCATACCTAGTGTTCCCCACATTCCAGAGCTACTGTATGAGCCTAATGCTGCTGAAAGTGAAAGGGAACCTACCTCACTCACAAACTGTTCCATAAATACACACTCCAGTTTTGACACAAGTAAAGAAAAGAGATGTAAAATAGCAACAAGTAAGCTTGTATTTACATGTTTTATACATGTCAGGAATCTGGTTCTTCTCGTCCAATAAATCCAGATATTCAGTAAAACTCCATGTATAAACTTTTGCATAAGGAAAACATGGTGTAAATCAAATTTTTAAACAAACTAGTGCTTTAACAGCTGCCTAGTTGAGTTTGTAATCAGGGGCAGTGGCTGCACAATGGCACAAGCTTTCGGCTCTCATTTGGTCCCTTAAGCAAGACCATTAGTGCTCTCCGCACTGCTGCTTTCCTTGCTTGTTTAGTCATACTCTCATTACTCCCCTGCTAATTCATCTCTAACAAGTCATTTCTCTCTTACATAAATAATTGTTTGCTTATAAACAGATCTAGATTGCCTGTAGTCTGCCTGGGTCATTGCGACACCAAACTTCTACATCCGTATTATCCTTACCGTTCCGGAAGAAAGACCGTCGCGATTGGCCTCCATTGAGCGGCGGCAGGGACTTCTTCTCCTGTCCTACAAATGTGTCCCACCTTACTTTCTCCGTCCCGCCGAGCTCACGCACCTTCTTCAAGCACGACTCCATGTAATCGATGGGATCGTCCGGCCGGTAATACATCAGTCCTGTCAGCAAACTCTGGAGAACCAAAAACACAAGCTTTACTTAGAACAAATGGTCATGACCAGAGATTTCTAGCTGTTGTTTCTATAGACCATAAAAGTTTAAAATGGTCCATTACTAAAGAAAAAAATGGTTAGACATGATGTCAAATGCTACAGAATGAGTTCTAAAGACTCACCCTGCTAGATCTAGTTTAAGAAAAGGTGTCTGAAACGTTTTAGACATGAAAAGCTTGTAGATCCTCAAAATCAAAGAAATATTTGATTAGTACCACATGATGGTAAATGTTGGGGAAGGAGTTCTAAACACTCATCTTACTTGATAAACAATAAGAGTCTCCAATGCTGGTTAACTGTGTAGAATTCTTTAAATCACAAAGAGCTTGTAGATTCTTAAGAACGAGAGAAATATTTGGTTGGACAGTTGGAAGGAGCTCTACAGACTCATTTTGCCTGATCTAGACTATTAATCCCCAAGCAGAAGGAATGACTAGACCTTTGTTGACCATAAGGACCTGGAAGACTCTCAAGAACCTTGGAAATGTTTGGTTGGATATATTGTAATTTTAGTAAAAGGAGTTCTCGACACTTATCCTTGTTGATGTAGAATATTAATCCACAAAGCAGGACAATATTTTTTTTGACTTCAAAAAGCTTATCGCTTCTTAAGAATGATAGAAATGTTTGATTGAACATAAAAGTAACTTAAGTGGAAGCTATTCTGGAGCCTTAGAATATAAATGCCCAAAGATGGGCAACCGTCTAGAACTCTTTAGTCCACAAAGAGCGTTTAAGATTCTTAAGAACAAGAGAAATGTTTGGTTGGAAATGATGGTAAATGCTTTGGAAAAAGTTCTACCAACTTCTCCTGCTTCAACAAGAATAAGAATCATCCAAGCAGAAGGAGTCGCTAGAATATTTGGTTGGACATGATGGTAGTTGCCGTGGAAGGAGTCTAGGGACTCTGCAGGCTTTCCAGGATTCTTGGTATAACTCGAGGTTGGTAGGTGTGTCGGACAGGAGAGTGAGCAAACTGATCCATAATAACAACTAAAAAAAGAGAAAATAACTCTATTCCTCATTGTCTTTGATTTCAAGATAACATTCACCAACAACAAATTTTGTGTCAAACATGTGAACAATCAAAAACCCTTGACACCTTCTGACCAATTAGATTAAAGCACTGTGGTATAGGCAGCGATCATACAGTACAGGGTCTGCTGTTCTCCCAGTATACTTGGTCTAAACCATGAATTGGATCAGGCGTTCTGGGAACAAATCGCACACTACGGTCATAAATATTGTGGTGAAATAATGCACTTGCAAGTTTTTCCTGCTGACCTACATAAAACCGTCTACCACTGCAGACGCTTCTGATCCTACGAGACATGCATGCCAGCATGTCCCAAAGGAGTGCTCTGCTTTTGTGTAACATCTAGGAAAGAATCCTAAAAGTATTTCCGATCTGTTTCGATCAAATCACACACCACACACACACACACACACACACACACCACCATCATCAGGTTTCCCTGCTTTCAAAGCACCTGTTTCAAGTAATGGGTTGGATTAAGGTGCCTCAAACGCTGCATTATAACAGGGTACGTCCTGTTTACTCTTTCAGGTGAAACGTTAAAAGTTGCAAATTTTAGGTATTTAGGAGATTCTCGTAGATTCTCTAGAAATCACGGGTTCGATTCAGGTGTCTAAGAAGCTGCGTAATAACAGGGTACATCCTGACCTACATAGAAACGTTTTTGGTCCCACGGGGCAATCCCACTTTTTTTCCTAACACCTAGGAACAGATCTTGGACATAGTTTGGAAAAATAAAGATTTTTTTTTTAGGTGAAATGTTAAAAGTTTCTTATTTTAGATCTTTAGGAGCTTGATGATGATGATGATGATGAAGGGAAGCATTCCAACACATCACATTAACAGACAAAATGATTGAAATGCGACAGAATTGAATGACCTGTTGATTAAATAATAACAAAACAGCAATATTAACAATAATAATAATAATAATAATAATGCAGATGCATGGCTTGGAAAAACATTTACAGCAATGCAATGTCCACCTGAGCAGTGCTAAGGGCTGAGCAGAATGCAGAGCTCGGATGTGTTTGGTGTGAGACAGTCTCACCTCCATCAGCTGGGGGATCTCTCTCCTGGAGAGGTACTCCTTAGCATCGTTCACGTTCATGTCTCGTGCTGGAGCGCGAGCTGCGATCGAAAAACAATAAATAAAACAATAAGCAGAGCGCGCGCGCACAGAAACCTGCGTGACTTTGTCGGGATTCTCTACAGATCTGGACGCGCGTGTGACATTCTGGCTCCCACCCGAACCCCCTCCACTCCGCAGCGAGTGTGTGTGGAAGTTCGCGAACGCCGACACACCGCTTTTTCACCAGTCGGGTTGCCAGGTTATTCTCACAATTTCAATTTTCATTCACAAAACACGATTTTAAAAGGTTATTATATGCAACTTTTTTTTGCTTAAACACGCGTGCATAACACTATCAATTACAATTAAAAACAGATACGTAGAATAAAAAAACACATTTAACAGTGTTTACCGTGTTTATTGCTCGGAGAGAAATATAAGGGGTTAATCTGACCAATCTGGCAACGCTGTACCTTTAAACGACCAGCGCGCGAGCAGCGCTCCGGCGGCAGAGCTCAGGGCGCGCGCAAGGATAGCTCTCGCGAGCGCGCACGAGGGTGTAAACAACAATTAAAACGCTTTTTTTTTTTTTTAAGGGTTAGAAATGTATATATGTAATTCGTGATATTTAGCTTTTCCTCTTAACGTAATGAATATGTATATAAATAAAAGACTGGTTTTAACTATACAGTACATTGTTCAGAACTATCTCTTACAATTATATCTTTATATATAATTCATATCTTTATATAAATCATAAACCAGATTTTGTCACAGCATTGCACAAAACTGACTGGACATAATTTTATGAAACTTTGCCAGTCCTTTGGTATTTGCACCATAAATGAAATCAAACTATTTAGTAAAGTTGGAGTTGAGTTGTTTTGTGCCAGATTATAAACAGCAAGTTTTAACAGTGTACTGCGCATGTGTCAAATTTTACTCAACATAAATGGAATCAAAATGTTGAGTAAAAGTGATGTCATGAACAGTTATGTGTCAGATTAATAATCTACTTTAAAATAACCTACTAATGTGCTACTTGCTCAATAAACAAACACCATATATATTAATTAGAATTTTAATTAAAAGCTAAACTGAGTAGTAATTACTAAATACAATTTATAAACTATTAAATTATTATGAAATAAATTTAATATAAAAATATATTTTATAAATAATATATACATAATATTTTACTTATTTATAAATTATTATTTTTAATGTATGAATAATTATTACGTGTTTTATTTATTTATTTATTTATTTTCATCTGTTTCTGTTCTGGAAATCACAAACTGGAATAAATTCCATGGTTTATACTAAAAGACTTTAACCTTTAATTCTCTAATACTAAAATCCTTAATACATGTTTGATCAGATGCGTTTTAACTGTGTCAGTTTGTTTACTATATATTTATAAATAATTATATCAATTATATTTTAAAATGATACTTTTATTATTTCATACGAATTATTATTTGAATGTTTGAATGTCACATATTAATCAATCATAATCATATTAATCTCACTCATTAGTGATAATACTCAGAATTTTTGTTAGCACCTGCAAACAAAAGCTTGTTCTCATATGAGTGTGCCTTTCTTATATGTCACTTCATTGGAGGTGTTAACAACTTTTATTTTGAAGCCGTGTCTTTTGTTAATCCGTGGTTGAGTAGCTACTTCCGGGTTTATAAGCCGAACCTGTCAAAGCTCTCTCGTCGTGCTAAGCGTAATGGCTAATTTTGTATTTATTACACTGTGCGCTTTTATAAACTGTTTGATAGTTTTACCAGCCGTACATAGCAACAGCTTTGAGGTAAGTCTCATGCTCTTTTATATAAAGTCACGTTTGAGATGTTTTAAAATAATGCAGTAGCACTATCGCTATTTCAGTTGGTTCATTCATAACAACACTGTGCGCGTACCGAGTCCAAATCGCGGCTTGTGCGCTAATTATCCGCCCTAAGTATGCACGAGCCGCTGCTTTGCCTTAAGGGTGCAACGCAGCGGCCTGCGCGTATAGATCTAGTGCACTATATGTCAAATTGGAACGCAATCCATTTAAGGTTATTCTAGGCGTTTCTCAAAAGCTTTTATTTGCTTATTTCAGACAAAATTAATGTTTAGCTCGAAATAAAAAGAAGAGAAAACTATGCAAGTATTATTATTTTAATACACCGTATAATTTTATCTTACTTCAGACTGATATTTCTAATTTCCTTAGGTATATTGCTTCACTACATACTGTATAAGGCCTAATGATTGCAGTTAATTAAGCAGGGTTAGGCTGTGGTTTCACATTTAGTAGTGTTATATTTTGATCATTACCAATCCCTGTAAAGATTTAGCATTTAAATAAATTCACAAAATTTATTTATTGAACAAATTTAGAATTCGCTTTCTATATGAAGGAATATAAAAAAGTTTCGAGATTTGCTAGCCATATAGATCCAGTCACTTTTGAAGCGTGTGCGCTGCTCAAAAAACCTCAGACGACTCATTGCAGGGTCGCCATCAACTTGCCAAATCATGTCCAATGTCTCCGCGGCTTCACTCAGAATTTCATGCTCACTCTTTCTTTGTCCTAAGAAATATCTTAATGGACTGTACAGCTTCCGTTATGCTCAGGATGATGTCTTTTGGTACACTGACTTATGAAGGTCGGTGTTCCCGGTGACTACGCGTGCAGCCTTGTGCTGCCATTTGTTGGCGTGTTACAAAACTAGTCTTGAAACTTATTGTTACCACCTTGTAGTAATAGGAACCGCATGACAGGACGCGTTTGTCATAGTTTTGTAACCAAGCTAATAAACGCCATTTTCAGTCTTTTACACTCTCTGAAAGACATGTTTACTTCTGGCACACGAGGCTGTCTCAACAACAACAACCTTATGCTATACAGTGGAACCTTGGTACTGTATATGAATGTAATTCGTTCTTAATGCAAAAATCTGTATGGCGACACAAAGTTTTCCATACAATATAACATAAATGCAGATAATCTGTTCCAGACAACCAAAAATATTACCAATATTACAAAAAAAAAATTAAAAACTTTTGAGGGCTTGCTGAAGGCAATGTTAGTATCGCCTGTTTACTTTCTTGAAACAACTTTTGTTATCTGAAATATTTTTAAGCTTACAAAACAATACAAGTTTTGAATGGTTCCGGATGTATGCGCATCTTGGCCGGCGTTTGGTTCAGTTTGCAAACAGAACTGCAGACAGGCAGCATGGTGGCTTTGTGGTTAGCACTGTCACTGTTAGCACTGCCTCGCACCTCCAGGCTCCAAGAAATGAGTCGGCCTCACCGGTTTCAGTAAATCGGTTGGGGAGCACAATGATAGAAAATGTCTGTCCTGTAAAGCTGTCCTAATGGTGAGAAATTCTCAACAAATCAAACTTCACAGTCCAATACAGTGGAAAACAGCTCTGAGGCAAAATGGTGTCCGGGAGTCCCCTTACGATTTAAAGGAGCAGAGACATTGCAGATTAAATTTTACTGTGTGGAGAAAGGGTATATATTTTATATAGACAGCATTCAGAGCAGCTTTAATTATGTCATCTGGAGTAGCACACGGTCTTGGTTACTTTTCTCTTCGTTCAGTCATTTTTAATTTTTTGTGAATTTGTGTTGCAGACGAAAGCCACGCAGTTCTTCAGCAGCGGTCACACGAACAACTGGGCTGTGCTGGTGAGACTAAGCCTGATTTGTGCACCTCCTCACTTTTTAAGAGCATCATAAAAGTGGTAACGATGCTGAATTACGTGTCTAACGCTTGTGTACAGGTTTGCACCTCGAGATTCTGGTTCAACTATCGTCATGTCGCCAACGTGCTGTCTGTGTACAGGAGCGTGAAGAGACTGGGCATCCCGGACAGGTGAGTCTCCCACTGACGTTCGTGACGCCGATCTATAGATTAGATCCGTTGCAGTGTTCATTTATATATAAATGTATATAAAACTCTAAGTCTATAAGTTTGTCACATTCTCCTCCCCCGCTCACTCTGGTGCTTGTTCCTCCCCCCAGTCACATCGTTCTGATGTTAGCCGACGACATGGCCTGCAACCACAGGAACCCCAAACCTGCCACCGTGTTCAGCCACAAGAACATGGAGCTGAACGTGTACGGGGATGACGTCGAGGTCGATTACCGTGGATACGAGGTAGGCGGAGACTGTTTGCTGTTAGCTTTTGAATTTTCCCTTTATCTGATTGGTCAGGAGTTCCTATACATTATCGTATGCAAAAACAGCTCGCACAGTTTTTAGTTTGAAAAGAATTTATACATTTTTTTCAAAGTTTAGCAGTTTTTCCATATGTCTGAAACACTGCGTTTGTTCGTGATGACAAGCTGTTTTGGTTTTTGCATAATTAACTTGTCGTTGCTAAAACAAATGTGACAGATGTTCTTTTGTGGATGTTTAACATTAAATTTAGCTATAAACGACTTAAATCTTTTTTTTTTAATTATTACTGCTGTTATATTAATGCTCTCTAAAAGTATTAATGTTTTAGGAAAACAATTAACTCTTAAAAAAAATAACATTTTATAACTCAATTAACATTTTATTTTATAAGCCTAATTTGTGCTTCTACTTCTAGCAGTAATATTAATGTCATATAAATGAATACATATAAATATATGCTACATTAGGACATTTTATTTATTTATAAGTTAAGCAGCGTGTGTGTTGTGTGTAACGATACCTGCTTACCAGTGATCTCTTTCTTACTTTCTTTTTTACTTTGTTTCTTGCTTGTTAAGGTGACGGTGGAGAATTTCCTGCGCGTTCTGACCGGACGACTTCCAGCGAGCACGCCTCGCTCCAAGCGCTTACTGAGCGACGACCGTAGCAACATCCTCATCTACCTCACAGGTAAACATCTTTAAAAAAAATCACCTTGCACCTGATAAACAAAAAATATCTATGTGAGGTGACGTGGTGCTTGTGGTTTGGGACAGGTCACGGCGGGAACGGCTTCCTAAAGTTCCAGGACTCGGAGGAGATCAGCAACGTGGAGCTGGCGGACGCGTTCGAGCAGATGTGGCAGAAGCGACGGTAAAACCCATTCACACCCAGATGTCCATGGTGTTTGTTTTTTTTCTGTTTTTTTTTCCCTAACCAGCACACCTTTAAGTGGTTATTTTAATCTCTTAAATTTAAATCTTTGATATTTTAACAGCACAGATTGCAGTCAAAAAGACACCCGACTCCTGAATTGATCCAACTCGAGCATGTGAAACAAATATGTTCTGTACTTATATATATATATTTTTTAACAAACTGAGATAAAGCACAGATCTGTAGTGCTGCAGAAATTTAAAGTGCTGTGGGAATTTAGCCCTACAAATAAAAGGAGAAAGTGAATGTTGGATGTAATTTATATTATGATATATTTCTTAATTTGGTCGATAGGATATAATTCAATATGGACAATATTAAAAAGCCAGTAAAAGACGAGCACTAAGACCCAGCAGGGGAGACGATTACCCACAATTCCGCAGTGCAAGAGAGAGAAAAATCGTTGGCTCATATATTTAAATGTTTATCAAAATATCGGAAATGTGTTTGGAGTCTACGTATCACCGTTATTAAAAAAATTCTATCGCGATATCTTGATATCGAATTATTGTCCAGCCCTAGTTGGATGTGTCGCACAAAATATAAAATACAGTACAGTATATACAGAGTCAAAAAAATTGTATACACACTTCAGGAGAAGACAAAAAACGTGTATAAATATTTTAATACAAAAATTTATTGCTATACGTTATATATCAGCATATGCAATAATACTATGTTAATATTATTAATATTATATAAATATAACATACATTATACTATTTTTCTTTTCCTAAAGTGTGTATACATTTTTTTCTTGGCTGACTGCCTCTCTAATTTATCATATAAAGCTTCCAGTAATTTATAATAAATAATAGATAAATAGGTAAAAAATTTATGAAGGAGCTGCCTCTCTGAACAAGCCTTAGATGGGTTTGCTTTATGGTTTATTGTTTACTCCTAATATAAAACTAAACTAAACCAAAAGCATTAAAATTATTAGATTTGATTATTTATCCTTTATCAATCAAAATTGACTTGTAGTACAATGAAAGCTGGATCGCTGATAGTTTTAGGGTTTAAGAACCTAAAATGCAAAGCGAAGGAAACGACCATAATATATTCCATGATTGTTTATTAGAACACCAAGAAAACACCAAGAGCATTCCAGGAGGAGATAAAAATCAACAAGCATCTAATTGCAGCGTGTGTATCGTTTATAACTGGGAACAGTTCTCGACGCACAACCAAAGTTGACGTCAGCAACGGGCCGAGTGCATTAAGCGCAGTTAGAAACGCACTCTTGTGTCAGATCTAGCTAATCTATTAATGGCTTTAGTGTCACAGCTGTGTTTTGGAGGTCGACAATGTGGAATAAACCCAGAGGTCAATGCGATGCGGAATAAAATGTTCCAACCTGCCATTATGGCCGTGGATTAAAGTGGCTGCTGATGTAATAAGTGGGAAGCCGATGGCGCCTTTAGCATGGCTGTGGACCAGGGTATCGGCCACCTATCTTTACTTTTAAATGTGGGTTTCTTTCTTTCTTTCTTTCTTTCTTTCTTTTCTTTTTTTTTTTTTTTGATAATGGAATTCATCAACAAGCAAATGACATGACTCATGATCTCTTGTGTGTGTGTTTTTTATTTATTTATTTATTTATTTTTAAACCTCTTCTATGCAGGTATAACGAGCTGCTGTTTATAATTGACACCTGCCAGGGGGCGTCCATGTACGAGAGGTTCTACTCGCCCAATATCATGGCTCTGGCCAGCAGCCAAGTTGGAGAGGACTCGCTTTCAGTAAGCGCTAGCCGCTTTTATGTCTTTACCACATCCATTTGTTCAATTTTTCAATAATTGTTTACCACATAAACTAGACCCTGCACTGTTTTATTTTTATTGTTTTTTTGGGCAATACAAATTAGTTTTTTTTTTTGTAATTAGATTATTTACATGTGTAATAAGAAAGGAGGGGTAAAAACTTCTGCACTTGACCTTTTTATGTGTTTAATAATTGTCATATTTGTTTTACTTGTTTCGACCTTAAAGACCCTCTGCCGCTGTAACGCTAGAATAAAGTATGGAAAAAGTTTAAGGCAGGGGGTGAATACTTTTGAGAGGCTCTGTACAGTTTAATTAATCTCCCTATTATTATTATTATTATTATTATTTTAGAATTAGTCTAAAAGAGATTTGCTCTGTGTATAAAAAATGTACATGTTGTATCTGAAAAATATTGTAATATAAGTTGAGTGAAAATTTTCTGTGGTTTGTTTTTTCCTCCGATCTGCAGCACCAGCCTGACCTCGCCATCGGAGTCCATCTGATGGACAGATACACCTTCTACCTGCTGGAGTTTCTAGAAGACATCCATCCTGCCAGTCAGGCCAATATGAATGATCTGGTGAGTCTGTGTGTGTGTGTATATATATATATATATATATATATATATATATATAAAAATAATAATTTACACTAAAACATTTTTTTTATTTTTTGAATAAAGACGAAATAATTTCGTTTGTTGAAATCATATATTAAAAAAGTTTAGATACATTTGACTAGATTCAAGACATTATCACTTTCTAAGATATAATTTTTTCTTTATAGTGAAACAAGAATAAAATGTAATTAATGTGTTTAAAAAATTAAATGTTCCATTAAGTTCCATGTATTAGTTCCATGTATTAGGGTAACCTCAAATTATAATTAAGGTCATTCACAAGCTCTCTGACTTAAAAAAAAATTTAAGTAATGAGAGATCTTCAAATGCTACAATAAAAAAGTCCTTTCAAAAAGTAAGGCATTTTAGGCAACTCTCAGATGAAGTAAGAAACTAGATGAAGTGCGATTAAGTTGCTTAAAAATATTTGCACCTGCATTCCTTAAAAATGTTCTTAAGTAAACAATATCTTTTTTCCTCCATAATTATTTAACGTTAGCTTGTAATTAAATACGAAATTAAATTAGCTTGTAATTAAGATGATGATGAATTTGGATTAGAGAAATGTAGGTCATTTAAGGTTTTATGTACGTTAAAAAAAAAAAAAAACCCTCATTTCAAGTCACCTTAAGTGCTAATTAGTGCTAATTGTGTAGTTTGAATTTGAGTTGCGCTAATATGAAATTAAGGTGTCTCCTAAAAATCTGGATAATTTTATAATCAAGTCTAAAAAAAAAAAAAAAAAACCTAGCTACATTTATGTTTGTTGAACTTGACATAGCTTCTATAGATCTGTGTAACGGCTCATTATTAGGGACTGGACTCCCCAGGGTCCCCCGATACGATGTCATCATGATACCTAGGTGGTGATTCCATTTGTATTGCGATTCTGAAAAAATATATATATTTCCAGATTTTTTTTACAATCCCAGACAAACTTATTAACACGAACAGCAACTTTTTTGCCATGTCAATTGCAAACATATATGAATTAAAATCTATTTTAAATTATTTTCAAGTCAGAATAGCAATTAATGAATTACCACACAAAACAGGAATCGCAGTATGTAACTCAGTAGATGTTTCCCACATTAATTATTATGATCATTCATAATCAAGGTAATTTAAGTATCTTTTTTATTACAATTTTGTTTTAGCTAACCAAGCCAGACATTTAATGTGCCAATAGGTTTTGCGGTTTTTCAGCTCTCCTGCCCGCTGGAATTGTCTCTGGCGTCTGCGGTGAGAAGATGAAAAAGTGCCAGATGAAAAGCGTGGCCACTTTAAACAGACTGCCTAATCCACGTGTAGGTCAGGGGCTTTGAAACGCGCAGGAGGCAGACCTTTTCCCTCTCTCCGTCTCGGCAGATTAGCAGCCGCCCGTCCCATTCGGGGCGACGTGGCGAATCCGCTTTGATCTGCCTTTTGGTTTTTCTGCTCGGATCGAGCCAGATCGATGTGATGGTAAAGGATTTGGTCCTGACAGGACCTGAGGCAGGATCAGGATCAGAGACTGAGATAGACGAGTGATTGGAATACATACATAACGAAGCCAAAACAGCACCGCTTTGATCTTATTTTTTGGGCTAAAAGCCCTGTGTCCCTCTTCAGCAAATCATTAATCACAGGCATATAAAAAGTGTAGAACAAGTTATTAAGAGTAATAATAGTAGTAATAATTTCGTAAAATATTGATGTGACATGAAAAAAAAAAACATTGTTACAAATAATTCAAAGGTCTCAATATTTAAAAAAAAGGCTCCATATAATACAGAATAATAAAGAATATTAAGCAGTGTGTGTTTTGGTTAACTGGCTGCTTTGATTGTAACACACAAACACACTGTCGGGTTGTGATGATGCTGATAAAAGTTCCACTTCTGCATTCCAGTTTAAGGTGTGTCCCCAAAGCCAGTGCGTGTCCACGCCGGGCCACCGTACCGACCTGTTCCTGCGAGACCCCGGCAGCGTCCTCATTACAGATTTCTTCGGCAGCGTGCGCAAGGTGGAGCTGACGCGGGAGGTGCTGAAACTGACCGCACTGATCGAGGAGGCACCCGTAGACACGTGAGCGTGTTTTACTTTATTCACACGCTTACTTTACGTCTTTCACTACGTGCACTGAGACACCGGTACGTCAGGAACGGCATAGAGAAAATAAACACAAAACAATTTAAATTAGTTTTAGGGAGTGGGAGAGAGGCGAAGGGGGCGAGAAAGTGAGAGATAAAAATAAAGGCAGAAAGTCTGACAGAGAGAGACAGGAAGAGAAAAAAGAGAGGGAGTAGAGACTGAGAGAAAGAAAGAGATCAGAAGAGAGAGAAAGCGAGACAAAGGGATGCACAACAAAGGGGAGGGGTAGAGAGAGAGATTGATTTACAGCAATGTAGAAAGGGAGGACAGAATTAGAGAGAGTGAGAAAAAGATGAACACAGAGAGGGAGAGAGAGAGAAACATGTACAATTATGTGGATGGAGCGAACGGCAGACATTGAGAGAGTGTAAGTGTATGGGAAAGACATAAGATAAACACAGAGCTGTTGATCAAAGCAGTGCTACATGCTCATCTAATCTAATCTAATAAAATCTGATAAGGCGGGGGGCGCCAAAACTTATAGCCCCACAGACCCGAAGTGTTTTTTTCAAATTATTTAAATGGAGTTCAAATAATGGTTCTCTGATCTCTCAACACACTCATCTTTTAGTTTACATGGAAACACACGCACACACACCTCCCTCAAACAAGTCATTCACACACAATGGTGTGTTTTTTAGCCATCAGCGTTGTCCCCGGGAATCAAATTAAAGCCCAATTTGTGATATCGGCTCTAGAGATGACATTTTAATACCCCGTTGCACATCTGTCGTCATGGCTACCGCGGAACAGGACCAATCAGGACGTCGCCTTTCCTCCTGCTTACAGAGTCCATTATTGCCTTTATGGCCGTGTGCACTCCCGCTGTCTGATGAACTGATTGAGGACTGTATTGTTCAGTATAGTCCTGAAAAAGTTCATCAATGCTGGTCACATTATAAGGAACACCTGTGTGAAAAAGTATGTAAACGCCTTGGAATTAACTGGTTTCCTGCATTAATTTTCCGTAACATAGGATCTGATCCTTAACAATAGACAATGTGTTTAAGCTGATGACGCACAAACAATTTTATTTTCTTGTGTCTTTATTGAAAATGTTGGAACAGATGTTGAGAAAAGTTTCAGCTTCACCTCTTTCTGTAAATGTTACGTTAAACATGTCCTTGCAGAAAGTGTCAAATGATTTGTTAATTCTTGAATCAATGAACTTCAATTTTCTCTCCATGGGGGAAAAAAAAACATTGCCACAAATACTTAATAGAGCAAAGATTAAACATCAATTTGATTATATAAACATACTCTATTAATTGTACTTGGAAGCAGAAGTAAGTTTTCTTTACTGATCACGAGTAATGATGTATCATCAGTAATGATTGTGACACATCCTACAAGGCAGTCATTCAGGTGTAGTTTATCAAGGACACCACAAGATGGCAGTAGTGCACTGTACATTTTCTCCTCCTGCCTTCATCACAGGCCTCTCCTTCAGTGAAGCTTTCAAATCCCAGATTGAAAAGATTTCAAATTCTATGCTATTAGCTGATATAATAATGAGCACGTAAGGAGGATGTGATTAATTACACCATCTACACCAGAATGGAGGTCCAATTACATCTGAATGTGTGTGCGCTTGTACCCTGGGATGGATTGGCACCCTGTCCAGCGTGTACCCCACCATGTCCCCAGGGGCCCCTCGATGGGCTCCAGGCTCGCCGCTTCCCTGTTCAGGATAAGATCTGTAGAGAGTAAGGAAGCGCTTTTAGTCTTGATTTCATGTTTGTATTATTCGAGTTTAAACAAGCCGATTAGATTAGATTAGATAGACTACACTGAAACAGCACATTTTGAGGAGGAGTGAAATAAACAGAGTTAAAGGTATATTAAATGCATTCTTATTATGAGTGTTTCATTTGCCACATTAACACACACACACACACACACACACACATCCACACACACGTAGAGGGAGCTGTGTTAATTTGTTATAAGGAATGACTTGAAATCTTGAAATAACAGAAAAACTATCTTAACTTTTTACAAAAAATACTAAAATAAGGGCGCTTTAAAACCGGAAAGTCATAAAAAATTTAATTGGTAAATCATTGGCATGCCAAAAATATTTTTTAATAATAAACCATTAAATTTATTATTAATATAATTTTTAAAAAAATGTCTCATCACCATGAGAAAAACCAAAATGCAGTGTAGTTGCAAGCATCGATGACGGGCCCAAGCACCCTGCGCCATCGCCACCCAGGCACACCGCACAACCACACACTATATAGGGCTGATCTCACCCAAATATTGGTCATGTCAACTGTGTGTGTGTGAAAGAGTGAGAGATGTGTGTGTTGAATAGGGGGAATTTTATTTTAAGACCTCCAAAAAGCTGGTGTGTGTATATTAGGGCTGGGCCGATAAACAATATCAATCGCGATTTATTTTATTCACACAGCAGAACAATACGACAACAGCCAATCAGCGTGCAGCTTGCGCGTGCCGTGCACGTCAAAGTTAATTTCCTACCGCACTTTGTGAAGCAAACTTGACACCAGGACGTGGAAGAAGCGACGAAAGTAAATCTAACCTCGAGTTATTATCCAAAGATGTTGAAATTGTCGACAAAAAAGGTAGCACGAATTCCGTTATGGAAGTGGATTGGCTATCTGAAAAATGACGAGGCACGGATTAAAACAATCTGTAAAATATGTTGTCGGTTTGTGAAAACCTAGTCTGGCAACACAACCAACCTTTTCCATCACCTAAAAAAGCATCACCCAAACGACCACACTAAAAGCATGAAAATGCGGGCCGATGCTACTCCGTCAACTAGCAGGGCTAACAGTGTGGCTGTACCAAAGCAGAAATCGCTCGTGTCGTCTTTCTTGGCCCTGATGCCCCTATGATGGCATATGATGCCCCTAAGCCCAGTAGAACAAGACGGCTAATTGGTAAGTTAAGCGTCTACTGAAGTTAAAGTTTTCAGTGCTAAAACAGCATATGAGGATTTATAACATATCCCACAATTTTACAGCATTTAAGGCTATCACGTTTGACTGCATAATTTAGAAAATGCTGTTGTATTCACACTGCCCTAACAAACACCATATTGGGGCAGTGTGAAATAGCCTTTATTTAACTCCGAATTGTGGGATTAAAAAAAGACAGCCCTAGTGTGTGTGGTCTAAATGTTGTTTCTCATTATTGTTTGAAAATCTCAAAACATTGTAATTTATCATCACAAAATACTTTTTATCATCACAAACATGTATTTTTTTAATTCAATTCAATTTTATTTGTATAGCACTTTTAGCAGTTTTCATTGCCGCAAAGCAGCTTTACACAGTCAAAAGAATTATTTAAGTTTGTATGAAATGTGAATTTGTATGAATCAAAATGGTCAGTTTGTCCCTGGTGAGCAAGCCGAGGGCGACAGTGGCAAGGAAAAACTCCCTGAGATGGTAATAGGAAGAAACCTTGAGAGGAACCAGACTCAACAGGGAACCCATCCTCATTTGGGTGAAACAGAAAGCAGTAAATGATCTGCATTTATACAGTGTGTAGGGTGGAAGGCAGTTCAGCTAAAATAGCTGATGTTAATTGATGTAAATATGGAGTCCAGGTAGTTATTGAAGACCCAGGTATACTTGTAAGAAGTTCCAGTCCTGAACTATCGAACTGTCCCCAGAGAAACAGTTGCCAACACCAGTCAAGGCCAGAACCAGCTTCTTGGATAGAGAGAATCATCCCCAGACACTAGACGCATCCCAGGGAGACACACGGGGCATCCATGTGACGAGACCCTCAGCCAGAAGTGGGGCACCAGGATAGGTCAGACAGGTCCGGAGGGCAGAGGGAGTCTGGATCACTGGCAGCTGAAAAACTAGTTCATGCTTTTATCACCTCTACGTTGGACTATTGTAATGCCTTACTGAACTGGTTGTTCAGCTAGATGCATAAATAAGTTTCAGCTAGTCCAGAATGCAGCAGCGAGAGTCCTCACTAGAACCAGAAGATATGAGCACATCACACCTATCTTATCTTCACTGCATTGGCTCCCTGTGAAATTTCGCATTGATTTTAAAATACAAATCCCTCTATAGTTTTGCATCCTCAATGTCTTTAGATCACATCGGCCCGGTTTATTGGCGATCGTATAAATTCCCTTGAAGGAGTATATTAAAATCCATTAGGTGCGTTTAGCAAGGACACAAAAATAACCGACTTCCTCTTGATTTGAGCCCATGACGTGCACATTTAGAGCTCATTGAGCAGAACAGCTTTTACATTGCATAAGTGCATGTGTGTATAAGCTATGTGTATATGCTGATTTTCATGACTTTTTGTCCAAGACCCCACAAAAGCCCCACTTGTTGAAAAAAAAAAAAAATCCTTAGAAGAACAAGAGGGCCCTCACTCATTTTGACGACATGGGGCTGAAGTCATAGTGTTGGGCCCTAATTAGAGAATTTGTTTTTCTAAATTCTTTATTTATTTAATTTTTGATTGAGTGTCCAAATCCTTTTTAATAATAAAAAAGAAACTTATTAGAAAAAAAAGACTCAATCTTGCTTCTTATAGCATAAGTTATTTAATTTATAAGAAAGCATAAATTAGCATTGACAGCTTATGCAATTTTTATTTATACAGTAACCAGATTTGAATGTTCGAACTGGGAAGCAAGCTAGCTAGCTAAGGACAAGCTATGGTAGGTACAAGTTAGTAACTAACTAGCAATTTAGCATTCTACAGGGGAAACGTGTAACATGAAGCAGTTTTAAGGGGGTCATGAGGGGGGTTAAAAAACTCTCCACAGTGTTTCGTTGTTTTGATGTGGAAAAGTTAGAGGTAGCAATTTTCTCCCAAAAATATGATGATTTAAAAAAAAACACAAATATTCATCAAGCGTGCGAACCGGGCGAGCGAGACACAGCTCCCTTCTCGAGAGAGTGAGGGGGGGATATTAGTGCTGGAAACGCACTAACAGCCGCCTCCATTAGCACAAGCGGCTCCAAGCGACAGCTTTTCCAATTAATGGGAGAGGCGCTTCATTATCACCGTTTTAATTTGAGGCTTTGGAGGGGAAATCACGGCACATTCGAGCTAATCAGCGGGGCGGTAATGGAGAAGAAACGGAGGGAGGAGCGAGCGCCCAGGGCGCACGCTGAACAAGACAAGCCGATCCTCATTTCGAACGCTAATCGGTTGTAAAGCGCCTTCGATTGGGGCACGAGTGCGATTTCTGAAAGAGCTTGGATCAAGATTTTTGCGAGCCCGAGGACGCTGTGTTATTCAGAAACGAGGATTAGGTTCTGGGAAACATGTCATGTATTGTAGATAATGTTTGATTCTGATGCGTTGTCTGAAAATAGAAATGTAATACAGTAAAAAGGCCCCAGATGACTTGTTACATTTGACAAAGAAATTGCATGGAGGTACAGGAGCAGGAAACTTGTGATGTTTTTTTTTTTTTGGATTTTGATGGAGCAGAATGAGACTATCGACCCAGCCTCAACAAAATTAATTTACTTAATCTGTGGTAAAGGCTATTATCTAGTGGTTTTTCTTGCAAGAACCCCATGGGTCAACATCACAGAGTCATCCAAAGTACAGTTTTAGACATACCTTTATACACATTCCTGACATTATCGACACCATACCTTCCCCTTTTCAATACATTGGTCAGAACTCGCTCTTCTTATGATATCTTTACATTTCATACACTGGAAAACCTAAAACCATTCTCAGAAAACTGGCTGGTCAGAGATTAAAGAAACTTTTGCAGTACTTGGGTGTCTAGCCGAAGTTAAACCTGCGCCAAAAACAAAATGAAAATGTTGAGTAGAAGTGAAATTATCAGCAGTTATGTGCCGGATTACGTCACAGCATCTAACGTGTAGGTTTTTTTTCCCCTATATTTAGCTCTTTTTTCCCTCGAGGTGGGCGTGGCTATACTGTATGTGTCACTCAACAGACCCAATCACCACGATAATTTCCTGTAGAGTATGTGGAAAAGACAGAACCAACCGTAATGCACCTACAAGCCGTCAAAATCCTCAAGAAACAAAAGCGCGACACAGCATGGCTTACTCCAAAAACAAACAAACAAAAAAAAGTAAAGTAGACTATAAAAAACTGAACCTTCAAAGATGAATAGACAGATCAGTGTATGTTTTAATGCATTTAATGAAACTTTTGCAGTACTTGGGTATCTGCCTGAGGTTTAACCTGCACCGCAAGAGAAAACAAAATGTTGATAAAATGTTAAGCGATGTTATGAACAGTCATGTGCCTGATTTATCTACTGTAAAATAAATTACTTGCTCAACGTAAACAAACACCTGCACCAATAGATATATGGACAAATATTACTGATTACGATGAAGCTGATCAGCTTATTTTTAGCTTTAAACTCTTTTCCTGTGAACGACAGGTACTTACGCTAGTGTTCTATAAATCTGCTATAAATAATAATGTTGGTAACCTGCCCAATCTGGCAACCTGGCCATGAACTACAAATTGTAAAGTATATTCAGTGTATACTAATTTGTCAAATTAATAAAATTAAAAAATATATATATGTGACTGGAATTTTATAACAAAATTTAAAATACATCGAGTTGAGCCTATGTCTGCCAGGTTCTGTCCCAGACAAAAACAAACAACAACATTTTGGCCTGTTTATGCAACTCCCAGACCTGGAAACAACAAACACGGAAAATTATTAAAATGCAATTCAAATCTCGTCTCGCTATTTTCCTGCATGTGGCTCACAGCCAGTGCCGTGGAAGCTGTGAGTCGTTAGCATTTTTAGGTTATCGTGCCGTTTTCAGCCCGGCACTGAACCCACTTTCTTCCTGTGTCTCAGTGGAGATGAAGATCCCACATTCCTCTCCTCCGCTACCTCACAGACTTGTTTTTGCCTCCATTAAGAGAATTGCTCCACTTTAATAGACTCCCCCCTATCTCCTTTATGCTTCCTGTCCACCGTTTTTACGAGAGCGAATGGTAATTCAGGACGGCCCAGTCACGTCAACGGTCGAGCGCTGAGTTAATTAAACGTCATGCAAAGTAAATCAAAAACCCTCGTCATGCAAAGTCAGCGGTCACAAGTTCACAGGGAGGTGCGAGGCATGTAGAGGTGTCGCGGTCAGAATGTGCATATAGATCTCTCACACAAGAAACTGTAACCATCAATCACTATGTAGAATTTTTTCAAATCATTCATGTTTATTCGAATAATCCATTTACATTCACGTGATGCAAGATAATTTTTAAAAAAGGGATCAGATATTATTGTCTGTTCCTGCCTAGTTACTCAGACAGTTTTAAAAAGCTTTTAAAATCCATTATTATTATTTATTATTATTATTATTATTAGCTTCATTCATATTAAGTCCACGTCTTTAATGCAGATTTAATTTCAGATTAAATCGTACTGATTCACACACGATCACCATTCCTGACGCGACTGATTTTCAAGGCGAACACACCATCTAGACAGTTATTCTACATTCGTATAACGGTCCTTCATATCGATCTGCTCTTCCTCGTTATTCCTGTGTCTTTTTTTTTCCCTCTTGGTCTTTGTTTCGCTCCGTTGGGTCCTGCATCAAATCATATCCCTCGCTCCAGTCAGCAGGTGGAAGTGTATCGATAGCCTTGTCCCTAATTAAATTTCAGGAACCTTTTGTGTAAGAAGCTGCGGTTTGGCCCGGCTTTCTGCTCTCTGAGCGCACTCGATCGACCCGCATCCTCGAAGAGCTTAGCCAGCACGGATCAAGGGCCAAGATATTACTACAGATCCATGGAAATAACGAGGGAGGGAACGCAGCAGTGGGTGACATGCCAAGCGTTATGCTGTCTCCATGGATATCTACAGCACATGTCGAGACCGACCAGAGTGTAATGATTTCACTATATCACTTGTACACCTGCGTAATTTATACTAAACTGTGTTTATTTGCCCTCGGATCAAAGAACCGATCGTTTGAAAATCGCTTTGTTCCGTTTTTTTACTAAGATAATTAAAATAAAAGAAGATTTTAAAGGATTGTTGTGTCTCACATCCCTCAAAGATTTATTGATTGTGTCTCGAAGCTGGAGAATTGTTTCCAAAATTCACTCTCGCCAGACGCAACACGTCTCCTTTTAACTCATGCGGTTTACAAACCATTACTTCTCTGATTTAAGGTCAAATAAATGCTGTCTGATCAACAATGCAACATTTAATTGCATTTATTTGGCCAATCAGAGAGCCACTGGTGTGTTTAAAAAAATAAATAAATAAAATATTTGTGTGTCTGCTGCACAGAGACTAATGGCTTTTTTTTATTATTATTATTTTTTATTTTTGCTTCAGGACTTTTGGTGAACAGAACGAGACGAGCGAGGCGCTGTCTTATGGAGACCAATTACCGGTGGCTGAAATCATACATCAGGTAAATGTTACGTTTAAAAATAATTAGAAGGGAAAAAAATATGCCGATTTAAACTACTTACTCGCAGAACAGCTCGGAAATCGCAGAAATAAGCTCTGGGTTTATGGGGCTAATAGACTTTCTGAGGTGTGAAATCTTCCAGGGCAACTTATCTCATCTGTATGCCGTAGAAGAAGCAGAACAGAGTATACAGCAAGTGCTGTAGCGCTTTATCCCACGGCGCTGCTGAATTCTCAGTACTGGTCAGACGTTTTCCAAACATGAATGGATTTAAAAGTGTCTGTTTATGGAATATAAAGCTGTAAGTGTCAAATACAAGGCTGTAAAAACACCTTATGTTTGCAGTAGCCACTAACAGTTCTTTATAAATGACACAACATATCGGGAACATAAATTAAGACAAATGAAGGGCAGGTATTAAATTTGCTTAATTCCTTTTCCACCAAAAGAGGAAATAAAGCTTATATAATGTGCCACAACATAGTATCTTGTTCCTATGACTTCGTAAGTCGTGATCACAACATAGTATCTCATTCTCACATCTTAGTAAGTTGTGACCACAACATATTATTTCGTTCCCATGGCTGAGTGTCATAGTATCTCGTTCTCACATCTTAGTAAGTTCTGACCACAACATATTATCTCGTTCCCATGCCTGAGTGTCATAGTATCTCGTTCGCACATCTTAGGCATGGGAACGAGATAATATGTTGTGGTCAAAACTTACTAAGATGTGCGAACGAGATACTATGACACTCAGGCATGGGAACGAGATAATATGTTGTGGTCAAAACTTACTGAGTGTCATAGTATCTCATTCTCACATCTTAGTAAGTTGTGACCACAACATATTATCTCGTTCCCATGCCTGAGTGTCATAGTATCTCGTTCTCACATCTTAGTAGGTCGTGATCACAACATAGTATCTCGTTCTCACCTCTTAGTATCTCGTTCTCACAACATAGTATCTCGTTCTCACAACATAGTATCTCGTTCTCACAACATAGTATCTCGTTCTCACGCCTAAGTAGGTCGTGATCACAACATAGTATCTCGTCTCGCATCTTAGCAAGTCATGATCACAACATAGGATCTCGTTCTCACATCTTAGCAAGTCGTAATTACAACATAGTATCTCGTTCTCACGCCTGAGTAAGTTGTGATCACAAAATAGTATCTCGTTTTCACATTTTAGCAAGTCGTGATCACAACATAGTATCTCGTTCTCACATCTTAGCAAGTTGTGATCACAACATAGTATCTCATTCTTACATCTTTACAAATCGTGATCACAACATAGTATCTCGTTCCATGCCTGAGTAAGTCGTGATCACAACATAGTGTCTCGTTCTCACATCTTAGCAAGTCAAGATCACAACATAGTATCTCGTTTTTACATCTTAGTAAGTTGTGACTACATCATGGTATCTTGTTCCCATGCCTGAGTAAATCGTGGCCACAACGTAGTAACTCGTTTTGTGAACTTAAGGAGCGTGGTGAATTGTAACGTGTCAGAAGAATGGCTAGATACATAGAGGCTTACATAGTAATGCTACTTTTTAATCAATTCTAAACTTCTGAACAGGTAGCCAGTGCAGGGATGATGATGATGATGATGATATTGGGGTTATATGATCCTATTTTCTTAATCTGGTGAGAACTCTGGTGGCTGCATTTTGGACTAACTGTAGTTTGTTTATTGAGAATGCACTAGAAGCTTTTCACAGAAAAAATGTTCTGACAATATTTGTAAGGTGAAAAAGGCTGTAATACTGATAATATGATTTTCAAGGGACAAGTTGCTGCGTAATTTTACGCCCAGGTGTTAGTAATAGTACAGTACATCCTTCTAAAAGCACTTTGTTTGGTGAAGTGAAGAAGTTAATCACAACTTTAAGACTAAAAGTTTGCCGCCTTAAAGGAGCTCTTGTTTCTTCCTGCACTTTATGCGAGACTCATTAATTACTGTGTAATGTATACCCGGGCGCCCATTATCTCTCTCCCGTCCATTATTTTCTCCCACTCTGCTTCTCCGTCTGTCTCATCTTATAGCTCGCTTTCAGTGAGGTTGTCTCGCTCTGCATTTTTTCCCCCTTTAGTCACGTTATGTCTCTTTCACATCTCGCAGCACATCCGAAGCAACCTTGTTTAAACGGATTAAAGACCCCGTGCTGGTTTTCCTCTCAGGCCAGACTTAAACACGTAATGATTACCAGATTCCCCACAGGGGACAGTAAGTTTTGATGTTTGATTTCTTATTAGCTCAGTTCGCTTTAAGAGGCAATCGTCAATTTTTATCGAGGTTTTTAGTTTGTAGCAGCATTGATGTAGTGTTTATGCACTTTATTGTTGTATGTTTGTGTACGCCACAGCGCTGTTCAGGTTCCCGTTCTGGTTAGTCTGATTTTGAGAGAAATCCCAGGATTATTTCATGTATTTTGCATTTTTATAGTTTTTGTGGTAACGGGTTTTATACAGCACTAAACTTTTTTTTTTTTTTTTTTTTTAAATGATGCGGTACTGCAAATAGGGGGCGCCAAACATCCACAGTTCTATTCTACATAATCACCGATTATGATTTGAAATTACACTTTTACATTACATTACCCTACATTACAAGTTTTTTCTTCGCATATACAAAAGCTGGGGTCAGAGCGCAGGGTCATCCAGGATACAGCGCCCCCTGGAGCAGAAATGGTTAAGACATATTTTTCAGGTGGGAGAATATCTTCTGCAGAAAGGCATTTTCTTGAACATAATATTCATTTAAAACAAACTGAAATGCAAATTCAGAAAACCTACTAATTAGACTAATGGTTTGCTGAGTAGCAGAATGGAGTTTGCGTAAAATGTAGAGTAACAATCCAATGTTTTTTTTTGTTGTTGTTGTTTTTGTTTTTTTGTTTTTCACTCATGCACATCTTGGGCAAATATTAGATATGTTCATGATGTGTAAGAATGTAAACTAAATGAAGAGGGGGAAAAAAGAAAATAAAGTCACAATAGGAAATACAGACGAGGCTGATCCTGTGTACACGTCATTCTTTGGCAGATGCTAATGAATATAAGCAAGTATGCAAATGCAGCGGTCACGTGACAAGGTGTTCCGTAAAAAACTTGCGTCATGTTTGCAAGTTAATTTTGTGTGTCCGCCAAGATGGTTGTTTTGAGGGCACATGTCACGTGATCTCAGTGCCAAGGAAGGATGGTTGGGTCTTCTTAGAAAGAAAAGCACTTTGTCCAAATCTACATTATCGGAATCTGCACCGAGAGAGCCGTACGTCGCTACGGAGAGCATTTTGAAGCCCATGATTAGCGGATAATCAAAAGATTACGACGAAGCGCACAGTCATCACCCGCCTGTTATCTGCAAATATCTGTTATCTGCCGTCTCGGTGGGAGAAGAGCTTATCCAACTCGCCCTCCCGGCTAGCACTAATCACCGCACGCTCAGCTGAAGATCTGGGCCGGTTTTGTCCTGCCACCGCTGCCGCTCTATGCATGATTACTTTTTCGCTTTTATGTGAATGAAATCCTGTCTGTAAACGGAATTGTAATGCTGGCAGTGACACTGACTTCAGGGAGCCGGGTTATAAAGATATAAAGAAGGGACAGAAGAAAGCTCTGTTATATCTCCTGACATGTACAGAAGTGAATTATTGCTTCTGGTGGAGTTCGCAGGTTTCGTTCTGGTTTAGTGAAACGTCAAACAGACAGACATGACGCGTCCTATATATATATACACACTACCGTTCAAAAGTTTGGGGTCACTTTCTAACTCCATGATGGTTCCTGATTTTTATTTCTTTCTACATTGTAAAGGAATGCTAAAGGCGTCTTAAAAAAATGCATTAATCTCCTTTGAACAGTTAATGGTGAGATGTTTCTGCTACTTCTGCTCTGTAAAGACTTCATAACGCCTCTAATCTGAGCTGCTGTTAATTGGTCATTTTTCAGGCTGATAACTCTAAATGAACTTCTCGTCTGCGGCAGAGGTAGGTTTTGGTCTCGCCCTCCTCGCCATCACTAAAAAAATCACTAAACAAAAACAAAGAAATTTGCAAGTGACCCCAATCTTTTGAACGGTAGTGTATCCTCCAGTGGAAGTTTCAAGCGTTTGTAATTGATTTTTAAAATTTCATTTTTTAGATTAATTGTTTTTTTTTTTTGGTTTTTAAACTTTACTGAAAATATGCTTAAGTGGTGATAAGTTCTCATTAAATGTGCGAGAAGCTTCGCTCAACACTGAACTGGTGTGAAACCAAAGCTGGAGTGTGTATAATTGGCTCGGGGTGGACGTGTGAACCTGACGTGGCGTGATGACCTTTAACCACTTGAAGCCTTCTGCTAATTGAGAACTAATTGTGCTAAAATGGCATGAACTTCAAAAGAAAGAGCGAGAAAAAGAGAGGTAGTGTTTAAAAAAAAAAAATCCTCTGATCCGCTCTGGCTTGTCACACAACATGGTGGAATAATCCTCATACAGACACGTCGTGAGTGCTGATAACTGTGTATGTGATCAACTGACGGTGTGTAGAAAATGTCTGTTTTGCTCACCAGAACAAACGAAGCAGATACACAGATACACTGATGTTTGTGTGTGTGTGTCAGTTAAACAGTGTGTAACTGAAACCAGTTCGTCAAACAGATTAATTGTTTCACGCTCAAGCCAGCAAGCAAGGGGGCACAAACTTTTGCACCCACCCATACCCAACTTTATGCGTTTCCGTCTCAGGACCCCAGACGGAGCAGAGACGAGCATGCGCATGTTTTCAGAGACTACAGTGTGTGTGTGTATGTACGGTGTGTATCTGGACCTCCAAGCTGTGGTTTCCATGGCAGCGGCGGGTCCCGTAACAATCGCCACGTCTTGCGGTTCCGGATGACTAGCGAGCTCGGCATGCGCGCCCGCGTCGAGCGAGTGTCCGTACACGTTGTGTTAAGTTGTTTCTTGGTCGTCTGCGTGTGATTACATCATTGGTTCCAAACTCACAGGAGCCGGCGAAAGGATCCGGGGTCGAAGCTGCACTCGCGTCCTCGCTGGCAGGGTTCGACCGAGTGACGACGGGTGACTGTCTCACAACACGGGAAACGTTTGCACTGATGTAAAAATAAAAATCACACTCACAGTGCCATTGGCACACTTCCTGAAAATGAGGAAAACATTATCATATTGCATGTCGCACAGGTTTACCTTTTTTACGCATTAAAACTGAAAAAGGAAATAAAGTGGGAGTGCTAAATAATCATTGTGATGTGCAAAAATTATGGCACTCTAAAGATTTACTGTTAAACGTCTATGACTTATCCCAGCTTGTGAATGCTTTCTCTAAGTCTCTCTGTTCCGCTTTTAGTTAAAAGAGACTGTGCGCAGTCTTTTCAGATAATCCGTATCCACATACGCCGATCGAACTGAGCCAACGATCGAGCTAGGCATTATGCACCTCGCTAATGGCGGACGGATTTCTGCTGAAACGTCTTCTAACAATCCACTCAAACAATAATTTTCAGATGACAATAAGTGCGTCGACCAATTTTCCCGTGATACCCCCCTCCGTTGCTGGCACGCCCGGTTCTTCCTGTGAAGGTGGCCTTCGTCTTTTTTCCCCGCAGGCCGCACGCTGCTTTATAAGATAAGAGAGTATTGTAGTGTTCATCTCCAGCGTACAGCGAAGCAGTTTAAGAAGATGGCCTCGCGTTATTCTTCTCGAACGTAATTGCAAAGTTATTGGGACGTCTTTCTTTTTTTTTTTTTTTTTTTTTGCGAGTAAACCTTTCGGCTGCATTAGCATATAAATGCACTCCTGCTGATGCATGCGTAATAGGAGGTGATTTAAAAGTATAATATATACACGCGCACCCCTACACACAGACACACAAAGTGATGACGTAGGGAAGAAGGAAAATGTCCGTTGTTGTTGTTGTTTGTTGTTTTTTAACACTCTTTCTGCTCAACACAGAAACCCAAGCAGAAAGACTGGCACCCTCCGGACGGCTTCATCCTCGGCCTGTGGACGCTCATCCTGCTGGTCTTCTTCAAAACCTACGGCATCAAACACCTCAAACACATCTTCTGATCGCCGCTCTGGTTTCTCCGTCACAAATACTTATTTTCATCCGGAGCGTTTTCGACAGCGCCCATGGTTAAATTTTTTTTCTTATTGTTAGAAGCAGGACACACTGTTCAAAAGGGACACGCTTTGACGTTGAAGATCCTTTGTTGCACTACGTGATGGGATGTATTCTCGTTAAATTTTAGCACAAGGGCCTTTTTTTTTTCTCCCTCTTCTTAAAAGGGGTGTTCTTTCAGCACTTTTTTTTTCTCCATACTTCTATTAATCCTTGGATACAGTCGAGCAAGGACAAACTCACTCTGAAACTCAGTATGATGGTTGAAACGTGCTACAACGTCGTACTGAAACTCTCTGAACTCAGCTCTTTATCTGTCATCCGTGTCAACAACGAATTAAATCTACTGTACTTCTCTTGACGTCATGTCCGGCATGTGAAATTCGCTCCTGTACCTGTGGAGTGAAAGCTACTAGTTTAGCACTGAACAAACTATTCACTTCTAAATAATTTACTATAGTTTAGTATTTCAGCCTGCCGCGTTTGTTCGTGTGGTTTCTGGTATCCAGTAAATATTAACTACTCACTTTGCGGTTATTTAATGTGACATAATGACATAATCTACATAATCTATTTAACTTTATCTATATCGTTATATATATACTATATATAATACTCCTAAAAAGCTACATCAGTTTGACAGTTAACTTAAAAAATTACCCATGATTCCTAGCCCCTATTTGATAATTTCCTGTAGTGATAAATGTAGTTATTGTTTTGTTGAATTTATACATAAAAACTATACATGTAATAAGTTTAATTAGTAATAACTGTTTATTTACCTGTTCTTCTATGCCAACAAGAAAATAAAAAAGGAGTTGTTTTGCTAAATTTGTTTTAGCATAGCATAGAAAATGTATTTTCGCTAAGGGATGTCAACCTTTTTTAGTATTACAATTTTAAGTATTATGTAGCTATGGGAAAGCAGACAGGCTAGGAGTCATGGGTGATTTTTGAACGTAGTTCATGTTTTTAGTCCACTATCAAAAACTTTTCTTTATTTATCAGCCTTATAACTGCAAAAAAGCAGAAAATAGAAAAACGGCAAACATCTCCTCAGGTGATTAGCTACAGTAAGTTTAAAATGAGAGGGAAATTTTTGACAGCTAACTTTCTGACAGCCTGATTCCCAGGCCCTGTTTAATAATTTACTGTGATAAATTTAGTTTTTGTTGTTGTTGATTTTTTTTCTTCATCATATAGTTTAGCTTTAATGAAATCTAGTGTTGCTCTTCAGACACTTTTGGCTTCAATTTCTATATTAAAGCTGTACATGTTTCTTTACATGTTCTTGTTTTTCAGGGACAGGAGCTAGGAATCATGGGGACATTTTTGAACGCGTTTCATTTTTTTAATCCACTATCAAGAATCCATATTACCACGGCGCTCAACTCTGATTGGTTGGAAGTTGATTGATTGGTTATTTTCTAGCGCTTCTATAATAACAGCTGACAGCGTGGTGGCATTGAATCCGTGGCTGATTTAACCATAATGTTTTTTGTTTTTTTTTTCCCCTGTTTGTACAACATTTAAGGAAGGATTCTTCAGTGTCAGTACTTTGTAACAGTTCTTTTGGATTGCATTATTTTGAGTATATTAATGTATTTTGGGGAGAAGGGGGGGGGGTCTCATGAGCTTTTTTTTTTTTTTTTTACCCAGATGAATGTTACAGAACATTAAAGGTGTCTATAAATAATTTTAAAAAAAATGTACTTCTCCATAAGCCACTAAAACTCTCTGATCTATTATGAAAAGAAGGCTTTTCTTTCCCTTCAGTTTTTTTGTTTAGTAAGGTAGGGAAGATGAAGAAGAGATGCAGAGTGCTGTGTTTTTCTTTTTTTTCTTTTCTCAAAGCTTTCAACCTTGCATAAATGATTATATGAATCGGGTAATGACATTGGAGGTTGAATTGAAAGCTTTCACACAGAGTTTTAGTCCATTAGGGTAGAGATGGTTCTGGATAGCAGAAGGTGATGGAGTGGTACGGTGGTTATTTATATTTCTTAAGCCACACGCTAAAAGTTTGTGAGCAAGATGTAAGAACGTCGCTATCTCGCAACAACCACCACCACTGTGGACACCTACTGTACAATCGGATGCAGGCCCTTAACAGACAGATTTATCAGTAATATTTTTTTTTATTACCTTGTGTAGTAAAAAATAGTTTAAAAAAAGTATGTAAAAAAAATCTTTTTTTAATATAGTACATTTACAAAGTGTTTAAATTAGCTTTTTGTTTATATTGCACTTGATTATCCATTAGTTTTAGCTAAAGTTTTTTATGATTATTATTATTATTCTACTTTTAGCACAACGATCATTACGATACATAAAAGGTGGCAACAAAAAAAAATCTAGCCGTTCATATTCGCTAAATCACTTAAAGGTTAGGACTGCTGGAAAATCATTTCATGAAAAATTTATAATTATTATTACAATAATACTTTGAACAAGATTTATGTAATTTTTTGTGGATTGATTGATTGATTGATTGATTGATTATACTGTGAATGATTAAAATGGTTCCAATCCCAATCTGAAGAAATATGATGGTAAGTAGAACTTTATGTACTTTCCCAGTTTTCTTAAATGATACTTTAAGAAGCTGCGGGTCTAAAGCACCATAACCATGTTGACCATTTAGAAGATTAATATCTACAATAAAGCAAACAGGAGGCAGACGTGTGACGATGTGACTGCAGAGTCTGTCTTTAAGGTTCACAGCCAAGGTCAAGAAACAGGCAGTGAGGTTAAGTAGAAATGAATCTATTATAAGAACATTTCTTCAATCAGGAGGGAAAAAAATTAATGCATCGCTGGATTCAACAGGTTGGACAGAGTTTTTCCGATTACCTCTACTTCAATTCTTTCCATTTCTTATTGTCAGCCTCGCAGGTATAATAACGGCTAATTGCGACAGTTAGGTGATTACCCGAGCCGTGGCCTGTACTTTCCATCGTGCACCGCGTTATGCAGTTGAGACACCTTGTGTGCCTTGTTGGATTCAGTCTGTTTGAGGCGTTCAAGGTTTTTTCCAGAATGTATTTATGAAGAATTCCTCCGAGTTCAGTCTTTCTGCAGTGGTACGCCCGGAGGCTTGGTATGATCAGACGCTTATTTCAACACTACAACATGAAACACAAGCTTGAACTAATTCCTGCTCATCATAAATTATGCTTGAAAATGTGTGGATGTGTGTTACACGGTTGGTTGGTTGCTAACACGTAGAACACAGTGGAGCGTACAGTACTTACATGACCGTGATGTTGATTTATTGATATGACTGTTCATAAGTAAAAGCATGATAAAATATCTACGTCGCCTGTGAAATTATAGTATGTGCTGAATAATGAATTCAACAATATAATAAACTCCTGGTGTATAAAGTTTCTCATTCTTTCACATGAAGAATTAGCTTTAAGAATTTAACAGATTACTGATAATGTTTTGCGTAATACTTCGCCATATCCTGTAACCTGTATTAGCATAGCATGCAAGCAAACTTGCAGTTTTAGACAGTCTGCAATATTGAACATGTAATTTTATCATCATAATAATTATTATTATTCATTTATTCATCAGAATAATTGCTTTGGTGGGGTTAGTATGCTAGCTATTCATGTTTTTAACAATTAGTTCGGTTTAAAAGGAAGAAGAGTGTCCGAAATAGGTTTTAAGATGAGTTTTAAAAAGTGTCCGCCGCACCTTGATACACTTACTGTACCATGTCTTAAGATCTCTGGAAAGAGATCACTTTTAAAGCATTTCCTTAGGTGCCGTGTCCTGGACATCAAAAGAACCCGTCATCAGCATGTCAGTCATAGAGAGACCCGGAGACAGACAGGTGTGCATTTCCCTGGTTCTAGCGGACAACAGCTGTTTGGACGTATATTCGTCTGGATACAGGATATAGAAGGTATTAACACATAAGGAGTCAGGAAGCTCAGTGAGGGCACAGGAATCTTCTCATTAGATTATACATTACAATATAATAATGCATTACAATATTCATTAAAAGAAAGAGTATGAAATAAATCACTCTTTTCTTCTCCAGTCCTCCCTGCCTCAGATACTTCTACTAGAGACTAAAAATCTGGGATTCCCAGAGTTATGAATATTATATAGATGATTTGCATAATCTAAAAGGTGCGACTAGAAAATCGATTTAAGGGGCTGCATAAGCCGGATCTTAGTAGGCGTAAACTTGCTCAGCGTTTGGACCTGATCCACCGACTCTAAACATGACTCTGAGTTCATATTTATAGACTTACGCAAAGAAAATTAACTAGATAATGTTGGTACATTTGGGTAAAAGTACATTAACAAACAGTAATCCATACTTTAAAAGTTTCCATGAGGTTGAGTGCTACATCTAAAGCTAATAGTCCTGCTGCTGCGTTTGGCTGTGTGTAATGTTAGGCACAATTTCTATCTCCATTATCTCAGCAGGCATTCATACTCTGTGTCTCAGCCAGAGATTTTTTTCTGTACAGCAGCAGGACTATAAAACCCTCCAGCATTAGCAGCTGAATACTCGAAATCCCTGCACACCGAGTGTGTCCTCGCTGTCCTCTCACACCAGGTGTTTTTCTTTCTTTAGGCCATTAAAAATTCAGCTCAGTGGAGAAACAAACAGAGCTCGTTTTATTGTACACTCAAAGCCCCTCGTGTACTCAATCTCAAGCCTGACTACATTTACACAACAATGGCCAATCTCACAGAATAAATCAGTTATATTACTGGAGTATTTTGAATTGTGTTTGTAGTCCGGACGGTGACATTTCACAGCTACACAAGCTGGACGTGATGTCCTACATGTCTCAGGGTGGACTAGAAGAGCGCCCCGTTGGTCTCCATTGACCTTCAAAAAGATTTTTCACCTCGTCCTCCAGCATTGGACTTGACACTCTCTTTAACTCTTCAGGGGCTCAGTCTTCTTAAAACTCTGTTCCTGCTATTGCATTATCTCTGATCTTCCATTGATTATGTTGTTCTCCAGTGGCTTCTTTAACAGTAACGACAATTAAATATGAATTTGTGGTTCTGGTTCTCTAATGGTGAAGTACTTGAAACCCTGATTCATTGCAAAACTTAATGAGGAAGAAGATTGTCAAGCGCAGATGTGAAGTCAAAGGATTGAGCTGATCAACAGCTAAATGGAAAGCACCAAGTAACTGAAACTGGCTTTTGTCTTTGATCAACACAAAGAAGCTGTTGATGTGTGCAGAAATGTCAGAGAGAGAAAGACCAGTTGTTTCAGCAGACAGAAAGAAAGAGCCAAAGAAGCTAGGGAAAAAAGATGGACTGAAATTGTTAGAACAGAATTTGAAAGAAGAAACAGAAGGAACATTGAGAAGGAGAGAGAGACAGGACAATCAGAAAATGACATTTGTTCTAAAGCTACAGCCGGAGATTGTCCGGGTTCAGCCCGAGAGAAGAATCATGGAAATAATTCTCTGGAAAGATGAGTAGCAGATCTTCAGACCTGTGGAAGATAATTACTCTGGGAAAAGAGTGCTCTCTATTTTCAATGGATCAATAAATGTTTTATAGCTAAATGGTATTAATCTTGGGACATTTTCTCATATATTTATTCACAGTTTATAGTTATTTTTACAATAGTGATGAAGCTCTGAGCTGAGTTCCATTAAAGGACAGCTGATCCGGATGCAATGCTGAAGTTCTTCCAGTAACTGAGACTAAAATCTAGACGGTTTCTCGGTTACACAAATAATAAACCTCTGTGCGTTAGATTTATAAATCTGGACATTTTATATCATATCATACAGTATGAATATTCTCAGGTTAGAATGATCCTGCACATACAGTATATTCTGTATTAGACCCTCCACCTGTTCTTCTTCTCCAGCATGAAACCTACAACATTTTATAAACATATTGTACTTGCTCATGTTTCAAAAGGTTAAAAGTTTACACCGATGATTCAGCCAGCTTGCTGTCATGGCTTATCTGGATTCTCAGTGAGGAAACAGTGACAGGTCCTTCCATGTCCAAGGTCACACTGTCAAAATGTATTAAGTTCCCTTTTACAGTTTCTCCTATGACAAAGTTTTTCTTTTCTCGAGAGGTTTATTGAATGCAGTTTTGTTCAATGCCTGAATTTATGAAATGAAGCTTCTCCAGTACCCAAGTTCATTAACTGGAGTTTTTCTCCAGTGGTGAGGTTTATTAAATACAATTTCTCTAATGGTGAAGTTTATTAAATACAATTTTTGGCGAACTTTATTAAATACAGTATTGCCAATACATTAAAAAAAAAAAAAGGTTCCCCAATGCTTAAGTTTATTAAATCCAGTTTCTCATATTGTGACGTTTATAAAAGAGACTTTCTCCAGTGGAGATGTTTATTAAATATACTGTCCTGCATCAGGAACAAGTTGTTAGTACTGGGTTTGAAAAGCCCTCTTGCCTTCTGAACTGCCTTTAATTTTTCATGGCATAGATTAAACAATGTGCTGAGAACATTCCTTAGAGATTCCAGTTCATATTGACGCGATAGCATCACGCAGGTGCCGCAGATTTTTCGGCTGCCCATCGAAAAGCAAATCTCCCATTCCATCACATCCCAAAGGTGCGCCATTGGATTGACTGGATTGGATTGAGATCTGGTGACTGTAGAGGCACGGCGTTTGAGTACAGTAACCTCACTGTCATGTTCAAGAACCCAGTTTGATAGATTTTAGCTTTGCGACATGACGTTATCCTGTGGTCCTAAAGGTCTGGATACGGTCAGCAACAATACTCAGGTAGACTGTGAGATTTTAAACAATGTTCAGTTGGTACTAAAGGGCTCAAGGTATGGCAAGAAAACTTCTCCCATGCCATTACACCACCACCACCACCAGCCTGAACTGCTGATACAAGGTGGGATGGATCCATGCTTTTATGTTGCTGTTTATGGCAAATTCTGAAGATTCCAAATGTCTTCCTTTGTCCACTTTTTGGTGAGTCCGTGTGACCTGTAGCCTCAGTTTCCGTCCTCAGCTGACAGGAGCAGCACCCAGTGTGGACTTCTGCTGCTGCTTCAAGATTCTGTGTGATCAGAGATGCTCTCACGTACACCTCGGTTGTAGGGACATGTTATTTGAGTTACTGTTGCTTTTCATTCTTCTCTGAAACGAGGCATTTTCACCCAGAGAACCGCCCTCACTGGATAGTTTCTCTTTTTCAGACCATTCTATGTAAAACCTTCAGCAGTTAAAAACTCAGGCACCGACAACCATGCCATGTTCAATGTCATGTTCTTTAGTTGCTAATTGGCTGATTAGATGTTTGCGTTAACAAGCAGTTGAACAAAGAGTCTGGTGAATGTAAATTCCCCGGTATTTCAGTCTGTTTATGAAAAACAGTTTCTTCAGTACCCAAGTTTTAAAAAAAGAAACGTTTTCTTCAGAATCGAAGTTTATTAAATAGAGTTCCTTCAAAGGTACAAATAATTGAATAGAGTTTCCCTAATGCCCAAGTTTATTAAATACAGTTTCTCCAATGGTGAAGTTTATTCAGTTCAGTTTCTCCAATGACAAATTTGATGAAAGACTTTTTCACCAAAGTTGAAGTTAATTAAATATTTTCCCCCAGTAACAAAGTGTATAAAAAAAACTGTTCACTTCATTCTGTTTCCCCAACGATGAAGTAAATGAAATACACTTTCTTGAACAGTAAAGTTCTTGAAACAATCGTTGTTTTTTTCAGTTTGCCGACTATGAAAGCGTGAGAAATTGCGCTGATGCTTTGCGCCAGGGACAAACTTTGGCTCCAGCGCCAGTGAATCCAGTGACAATAAGAAATAATTTGGCATTTATATATACATCTATATGAATATACAGTATGTTGGACATTTGTGGCAAAAATGCATAAATCACTTATGTGATGCTTAAAAAAATACAGTTAACAAAACCCAGGACAGAGCGTTTATATATTATTGTTCTGACACGACCGTCTAACTTCTACATTCTTACTAGGTGTTTTTTCAAAGCTTGGAAGAGCTCATGAGTCATGCAGAAATCTTTATGCTAAATTTTGCAGTCAGCAGGCTGGAATTTGAGCAACGGCATCCGATCAGTTATGTGCGGTATTGCTAGTAAGTTAAATTAGCAGCAGTTGAAATGATGAACAGACTGTACAGTAGGATGATCTAGTATAGTGGACAGATAGACTAGTCATCAGTCGTCCTCAGGACCGGTAGGCGCTGTGTGAAAGAGGACGACGCTAAATATATCAGAGCTAAAATTCCGATCGCTCATGTTAATAAAATCAACATTAAGCAGACATAAATCCAGTCGCTCAGGAGTGAAAAAAAACGCAACACGAGAGGTGAGCAAGTTTTTTAATGAATCTCAGCGAAGACTCATAACTCACAGCAAAGAGGACGAGTCCAGAAATCAATATGCCCGTGGCAGCCAAAGCTCTTGAAATAATGTCCCTATTTTGTACGTTTTTTTTCTCTCCCTGGGAACACTCTGATATCGGGTCATGCTCTTTATGTTGAGCTAGGTGCTTAATCCGGATAGACGCTTTTCGCACATTTACACGACATGCCGCTGTCTCACAGGACAAATCACGGCATTAGCCACTGACTGAGTGATGGTAATATCTCTGACGGTGATCTAGCTCGGCTAGTCAGGCTGAACAAAACGGTAAAGAGAGGCAGGAAATGTGACTGTCACCGAGAACACCGTCTGCTTGTTTGCTGTGACTGATGACTTGCACGCACCTCGCGCATATCCGTACTAATTTAGCCTGTGGCAGGCAGGTATGACGCGCGTCACATTAAAAATTCAAAAACGGACATGGTAATTTACAAAGATTGCGAATATACTCTATGGACGCTCATCCAAGCAGCTCTCACCTTTCTTCTGTTCCAGCTGGAAGCCACAGTTATAATCTTATTAGACATTCACAAGGCCGTGTATAACCCAGTCAAAAAGACGGGAATCTATAAAAAGCTCGTCGCTAGCACTATTACTGCTGATTAAAGGAGATGAAACTGTGATTTTAATTTGTCCCTGCGATATAATGACTGAATTAAATATAGAAAGCCATGCCGCCTTTACAGCGCGATCGTCGCTCTAATAAATCTGCATTTCATTTCGATCTATAGTTAATTAGACCTCTCTTCATTTACACTACAGCATATAATTCTGGCTTGCTTGGATTACACATCAAGGTAGCTTACTGTATATGTCTTAGACCTGTATATGGTCTTTTTTTTTTAAGGTATTGCGCTTTAGGGTAACTGAAATTTCGAAGAGAGCTCTGATTGGAGAAGCTGTTCAGAGGTCAACTGTAGCCTGGACGCTCTACAAAGCCGTAGCGCGGTTGCTGGAGTTTTCCACAAGGCATGTTGGTGAATCATAAAAGCATGTGGGAAAGGTCTGTCTTATCTGATACAACAGAAACGTTCTGGCTTTGGAACACAGCGCTTTGTATGATTTACATACAGTACACTCTGACTAAAACAGTTTTTACTTTGTGTTATAAATAGCTACAGTATATAGTGTTAAATTTTAGTGTTAAACCTTTCATGGGGTGGCACGGTGGTGTAGTGGTCAGCACTGTTGCCTTGTACCTCCAGGTCCCTGGTTCGATTCCCGGCCAGACTCGATTACCGTCTCTGTGTGCATGGAGTGTGCATGTTCTCCCTGTGCTTGATGGGTTTCATCTGGGTTCTCCGGTTTCCTTCCACGGTTCAAAAACCTGCAGGCCTATTGCCGTTCCCAAATTGCATGTAGCATGTGAATGAGTGTGTGAGTATGTGTGTGCCCTGCGATGGATTGTCACCCTGTCTAGGGTCTCCTGGGATAGGCTCCAGGCCCCCCATGTCTCTAAATACAGGATAAAATGGTATAGATGATGAGCGAGTGAGTAAATGTTTCATGTCATGTTTCTAATAATTTTAATTTGGGAGTCAGCGCAAAAACATTTCTGATTTACAAACATCAGTATTTCACCATCAAATTAAAAGTTAAAGAAAAATATTTGTATGCCAGAAAAGAAAGTATTACATCACATTAGACAAAAACAAAAACAAGCTGTAAGATTTTTTTATGCAGAAAAGAAGCAGGTGCAACGTCCTCAGGAGAACTGTGTGTGGCTCTGCGGGACGCTTAGTAAAACTTGGTAGCTAACTTTCTTATAAATCCTCAAAGCGTCGTCACACCAAATACAGACCGTCTCTCATTTAATAGTTTATTTATAATTACAGCCATAGTTCAGCCATATGTTGTTTTTTAATTACCTTTTTTTCTCTCTTTAAAGACATCCTAGCCTCCTAGCTTCCTAGCTAAGCTAAGAGCACAGTACTGTACTCACGTATAGACCGCTTTATCCTGTACACAGTGTCATGAGGGCCTGGAGCCTATCCCAGAAGACTTGTGCAGGTGCAAGGCAGGGCAATCCATCGCGGGCACACACATACACACTCACACGCTCTTTCAAACACTACGGACAATTTGGGAACGCCAATCAGCCTAACCTTAATGACTTCGGACTGTGGGATGCAGACCAGAGTACTCGAAGAAAGCACTAGGAGAAAATGCAAACCTCATGCACACAGACCCAGAGGAGGGAATCGAACCTGGACCCTGGAGGTGCAAGGTGACAGGGCTGACCACTAATCCACGGTGCCTCCTCAGTACTGTACAGTCAGCTTAAATTGTTGCACATTTTTTTTGCTGCAGAGATTCACAACAAAAAGGTTTCTCTACTTCCATCAGACCAAATGTGAAGTTTGTCACCACGACTCGAAGCATTGTGTCAAATTTAGCACTGCTGAGCACTCTGGAAACACCCCATTCGCACAGTGAAGCACGATGGTGCTGGAGTCATACTAACTCAGTGAGCATGCAGACGCGCCCTCAGGGCATCCAAAGAAGGTCTTTAAATCTACTTAAGAGGTCTGTGGATCATCTTTAGTGTGATGAATTTAAGACATTAGTCCTGAAGACCTCTCTGGAGGGGGTAGATCTAGCATTTTTAGGGATATAATGGTTCATAAAGACATCGAAGTCTCTCGTCCTGATGACTCATGAGCCACAGTATCTTTGTGGCTCCTTAGATGGATGGTGTCTTCTCCTGCCTGATCACTCCAGCATACTCTTCACCAAACCCTGATTTATACCCGTCCAAAAATAGATCCCAGACTTGTTTTGATAGAGGTACAGATTTTATGTATTAGGTATACTCGCAAACAAACTCCACAAAAATTAATTGTAAAACATAAAAGGAACCAAGATACAAAACTGAAATGTTTTTTTTCCTCCCATCTCTACTAATTTTATTGTTTTACAGAAACATGGATGGATAGGATCAAAAATGAGTCCATCAGAGGGACAACCCATGTTTGGATGTTTTGGAGATAAAGTCAGAGAGGCCAGATTGAGGTGGTTTGGACATGTTCAGAGGAGAGATGGTGAATATATCGGTAGAAGGATGCTGAGGTTGGAACTGCCAGGCAGGAGGTCTAGAGGAAGACCAAAGAGGAGATTTATGGATGCAGTGAGAGAGGACATGAAGTTAGTTGGTGTGAGAGAAGAGGATGCAGAGGATAGGGTTAGATGGAGGCAGATGATTCGCTGTGGCGACCCCTTGAAAGGGAACAGCCGAAAGACAAAGAAGAAGAGGTTAACATTTTAAATCAGTATTTTGCTTATTTGGTTTGGATTCATTGCACAATCCCAAGAAGGTCAGTTTCAGATCGTAACAGGACCAGGTGTACAGACAGAATATGTATACAGTTACTGACTTGTCTATCCTTTTCTCAGCACAATGGCTTTAATCAGTGGAAAAGGAACATCTATTATGCTTTTGCTGCACAGATATAATCTATAATCTGGATGAGTTTCCCAGAGTTTCCGCGACCCAGCAAGAACGCGAACGCTTCTTTCTCAGATTCGATACAGGGTTTTGATCATGTTTGGGGCTGGAACGGCTGCACTTACAAATCGAAGCGGTTATGCAGCACAGCACAGCGCAGCGCAGATTTCCTGCCCCTTTCTGCTGCACTCATGAAAATTAGATCACCAGCCGAGCGGCTGATTAATTCCCTGCTCTCTTTAAAAGTGGAACATGGCCAATTTCCACACTACAGGCCCGAGTTCGTGAGACTGCTACTTAGTTTCCGGCTTAAACGACATCTTATTATCAGTACAAACACCGTGGCATTTGTAATAGGAGATTTTTTTTTCTTTCTCTCTCTCGGCGTGGTTCTGTTCAAGGGAGCAAATTTGAAAATCATGACTAATGAAATTACCCCAAAACACATTCAGGTTTTATTCTCATTCCCACAGTCAATAATAATTTGAGATAAGCAGAATTTCAAGTGTCCCCAAACACACCCTGAAAATCAGGGAAAATTAGAAACCAAAGGACTGAACGCAGCACGCAGTCTCCTGAATACAAACGGATTCTACGTTCTGCGTCGTATGTAACTTATAGTCATCTATAATGCTATGTAATAAATGTAAAACAACAACAGCAACAAAAAACAATAACAGTATATTCACTGGGTTTCTGTAAACGTTTCCAAGTGTGACAAAATCTATAGACAATTTTTTTTCGATCCAGTAACAGTATGTATAACTTCGATCCATAAGTAACTTACGTCTCTTTAAGCCGTGATGTCCATCTAATGTAGCTATAACACCATAATAAGTTGTAGTTTCGGGTTCATCATTACTATCTGCAAATTACATCACATATACAGTACTGTGCAAAAGTCTTAGGCACATAAAAATACATGCTGTAGAGCAAGGATGACTTCCAAAAAAAAAAATAATTAAAATGAATGAATTAAACAAAATCAGTACTTGGTGTGCCAAAGTTTCACTAAGCATCCTGCAGAACCGCTTTCACTGTCGCCCCCTGGTTCTTTTTTTTTTTTTTTTTGCCAAAAAAAACGGTCGTTTTTATGTTTAATAGTTTGATATGGTTTTTGGTCTGACTAGATAATATTATAAAATCTATAACAAATTTTATACAAAAAAAAAACAACAGTGTGCCTAAGACTTTTGCACCAACCAGGCCACACAGCTTATTGTGAATTATAGTTCAGATTGCATACACCACCGTGCCAGTGCTGTGAAGTAGATACCGACGTCTTCTCCTTCGTTTTAGAGCAGCTTGTGGAAGATTCAAGTTTATGTTTTATTTCCCAAAAACCAGCAAGAACAAACCATCAAACAACAAAGCCATAATAAGGTAACTAGTGCCCTAAAATACTTTGTACTGTTTAATTAAAATGATAAATAAATTACATTTATTCTTGTACCTTGTGTGTATGATAGTGCATCTTCTACTATATATAGTACAATACAATCTCTTTTCAAAAACAACACAACAGATCCTGAGAAATTTTCCACACTCACAAAAAGAAACAGTGGCTTTTGTCTGTAACAGAAAACTATAATGAATAAAAATGGAACAAACATAAAAACATTAATACCAAACTAGTTAAATTTAAATATTATTCTATTACTAATAGATTTCTTTAAATGTTTTTGCACTATAAGCTGAAACCTGCAACCTTTTTTTTTTTTTTTATATTTGTACTATTAGCTACAATTTCATCTTGGAAAATGTACAGAAAAATGATCTATTCATGCCTCCTTTTGGGTAACTGTGGATGTTTGTGAATAATTCCAGTATCATGAAGTCTTCATACAGTCTCTTTAATACTAATATGTTGACACGATTCACCTCAGGATTCACTAACTCTTCTACACATGCTTTTATAGTAAGCGTTTGTCTTAAATAAAGCGGTCCCGACACAGAGCCCTGTGGAACTCCATCGGTCACAGCTATTCCATCTGTCTCTACTTTAGAAACGTCCATGCATCCATAGCACAAACACAGACAGAATGCTTGTTGAAGTCTCTACTCATTCAGGCTGCAGGGAAATAAGCAAGTGTGTGTATTAGCCTGTAGACACAATAGTTCCTTCGTGAATACGCAAAAGTTTAGAGTCACGTCCTCCGTGACTGAGGAAAGACCAGTGTCCCCGTGCTGTTTTTGGGTAAGGGTGCCGGCCTCCAGTCGGGCTGGAAGAAATGGATGTCAAACGTCCGTGCCCAGTTAGCGAAAACGCGCTTCTCTGTGATGAAGCGATGGTGGCTGCCTCGGCGTCCGCGCTCATGGGAGATGTACATGGCACATTCGTCTGGCCCCCGCGGCTCGTAATAGTGGTACGGCACTGACGGGTGCTGAGGTTCCCTGTGGAGAATTGTAACACACTTTTAAAGGGGTGCGATTACAAAAGTACACGAGAAACTAGATTCCCAGATTCCCAAATTAATCTGGAGCTGAGTAACCGTAGGCGAGGCAATTAACCTGAATTGGTTCGGGAGAATAAGTGAAATAAATTGATTCCATGTAACACAATAAAGCTTCAGAACGGCCTGGGAGAGGTCATGTCTCCGCGGAAAAGCGTAATAAATCATCTCATTTTCCGCTCCTGGTTATTGTTAGATTGGAGTTTGGGCACAGCAAGGCAGCACAGGGTAGGTGTTAAATGATATGACACAGTGCTCCAAGCAAACAAAATAAATTTTTTTCTCAACATGTGTTATGTGAAAAGATTAATGCAGAAGATTTCCAGACTTACTTGCAGAAATCCGGAGGCACCATGCCGTAAACATTGATTCGGTCGCACAGCTCTAGGGCTATCGTCATCGTGAACCATCCTGTACTTAACCAGGAGTTAGATGTCTTCCTGGTAGAGAGGGAGAGAGAGGGAGATGGAAAGAGAGCGAGAGACTATGTGATTGATCACAACGCTATAATTACATTATGCAAATCTGTAAAATTGATGAATTCATTCCAGTGCACCCAACCAGAGTGTGAGTGCCATTTAGGGAAGACTCCCATCTGACGTGATGTAACTATAACCAATCATTATCATCAACTGCTCATCAGCTCTCCTGTTCTGCCATCTGATCTTGGAAGCCCTAATGACTTCCCAACAAATAATAACAATGCAGAAACAAACACCATTAGGGAGGAACATCACAGGAGGTGATTGATTAGGTAGGCTGATTGCTGGGAAATTACCTGTGCCAAAAAAAATTGCCCATCTGGCAGCTTGGTTCTGTCCATAATCTCTTGTGCATTTGTGCAAATTGAGCGTTCACTCAACATCAAGATGGCGAGTTTTCCAGGTCTCTGTATTAAACTCATTCTTGCCCAAATCTCTATGGCTGTCTTGCCTTTTTTCCCTTGAATTGAAAGTGTTTAATCCAAGGCCCAAAAACAAGTCTACTGGAATTGAAAGTGTTCTGTTTGTGAGAAGTTCTCACTAATAGCCAAAATATCATGAAGATCAAAAAGTCTGATATTTAAATAATTGGACTATCATTAAAAACTGTATTCATGTGTTGGACTTTTTACCCACTTACCAGCCAATTCAGTCGTATTTTGGCTCTTTCAGACCGTCGTGTCACACATCACACTCGGAGGAAAGAGGTATCCGCCCTCTTCTGCATATATGAGCTCATTGATATCCAAGACTGCTTAGCGTTTCTTGTGTTTCTTGACACAAAGGGAACGTAGTTCCTCCCACCAAGTTAGCACAGGCTTTCTTGGATACTTAGTCATGGACCCCTGGGTCATTGTCAGGACTTAAACTGGCGATTTTGTAAGGACAAATCTAATGCTTTCCTGTTGTTTCACTCAACAAATTGTGGGTTTTTATTTAATTTTTGTTACACTTAAAGGAGTGCCTGGTTTTGAAAAATCCAGGCACTCCTTTAAGTAAAAGATAGGACATCAATTAGCTTCACCAAATCCAGCTTCTTTAAAATTTAAGACTTCTTTTTTGTAGTTTGGCATCATGGCACAGATTTCTTAAAGCATGTCAGAAAGGCAAAAGAGACTTTTGAGGTTTGAAGACCGTCGTAAGCAGCTGGCCTGGTCTGAAGTTGAGGCTACTTAGCCAGGATAGTCAAGCAGCTGTTACCTTTTCTTTGTAAAATTCAATGCAAGAGTGTTTCCTCTCTGAACAATTACACAGCAGATGTAGGTTTCGTAGGTCTAATATCGTCTTCTGCCATGAAACCATTGAGATAAAAATGATTTCCCAAGTTAAGAGCTTCTGGATGATGCCTAGGTTTAGTGGAAGCAAACGGACCCATTTGATTTATGTCGAAGTGAGTTCAGTAAGAAAGGCCAGATGGTTCATCACTTCCTGCTCTCTTTGCGGCTTTGGGAGAAATCAGTATAGTTTGGCCCAGCTGTTACTTTACTCTTGCATTCTGGGAAGAAACAGAAATCTCACTAGACGACTAATGCACATCAAAGAAGATGGGCCTGTGAGGTTTTTATGTGAGGATAATAGCACCTGACAAGAGTTTAACCTGTCTACAGGACTTTGCAGAACAAACAGCACTTTGGGGCAGTAATGACTCTTCTTGTCGTTACAGATCATGATGGTCGATAATCAAGCGCAGCAATCCAGATAACTCCAGATTGGTGTGAGCTTTACAACTTATGACTTTTAAAGAGGGTACAGTCAGGAACAAAACAGATAAATGAAATCGATCTACCTGTTAAAAGAAAGACCTGATAGACCTCCACTTATTCCCTGGTTGGGATTTCCATGCTGAACAGATCAGCCCACACTTCTCCAGGTCTTACTTGGAGATTCACGAACATTACCCAACTCCTGAGAGATATAATCTCTTCTAGTCCTGGAGCTGCCTTGAAGGCTCCGTCCAGTTGTTGGGAACCAAACAGCATCATCTCAATGTTTCCAAATTAACTCACAGTCAGCTGGTTCTTCTTAAATCAGACTAGAAACGGCTCTACTTAGGCACTCTTCCAAATTACCAAGAGATCCAAAAAGGGAACCAACCATGTGGAGATGCCTAAGTTCTCTTGCCGAGAATAGGGATATACAGTAGATTAGAAATTTGCTAAATGTCTGTGAAGATGCCCAGTCATCCAGGTGAGCTTATCTGAAAGTTGAGACTAATGTGTTGTTGGAAAAAAAACAAAATAGAGAAGATCAGCTGACATGAGTCAACTTTCAGGTAATTACACAATTCGGCCTAATTGATCACATTAGTATTCCATAAACCTGAACAGATCTCCATGAACTTCATGAAACCCCTGTCTTATGTCCTTTTTCCTGGCCTTATTCATTTACTTAAACCTTTTTCTTTTGATTTGTTGTGCAACTGTCAAATCCTTTCGTCATCCCGAGGCCTAACAGCTGTCTCATGCTGCAGTGAATATCAAGTGCATTCTGGGAGAAACTTATAAGAAAAAGAATTCTAAAACAATGTCTTACATAAACTCTTTAAGCGCTGCCGGTTTAATATAACAAGCCTGGGACGTTGAGATGATGCAGAAATAATTCACCAGGATGGCAAGCCGGTTTTTATGATGCCTAGTTTTCAATGCTTTGATGCAGAGACAGCAGCTGGCGGGTTTAATCGTATTATCTGACGAACTTCTAATATACTTCTATACAGTTTGACCAGTTTGACTGTTTTTTTCTGATGTGTTCTGGCATTTCATAGAAATTCGACAGATTATATAATGCAAGAATCCTCTGTTATATCTAGGCTTTAGATGTTCCTCAAGTGCTCGACAGCTGGAAAATGAACAAACGTTTTTTTACGAATCTGAGAACGCTTTAGGAATTTGATGGATGTTCATTAAATAAAAAGTTAAACATATGTGCACTTAAGCTCGCTGATACTAATCAAACTTGAAACTGTAATTTTTTTATTGTTATTATTTTTATTATTATTTAAAATATGATTAAGGAGATTTCTCGTTCAGACGAGACAAACAGCAGTGGCAGCTTTGGAGTCCTTGAATACGCAGCGAGCCTGTCAAAGGAATGACTCTGACAGGCCCGAGTTTGCTCTTTGCAATCGCGAACACAGACAACACCGGCACGACAGCGGGAACCCGCTCGCCCAACTGACACTGACATCTAACAGAGACTTTTGTCGGAAAAGGCGTCGGCATGCCGCTCGTAGCGACCATCTTTTTTCATCCTCGAAGCGTTCCTTATTTCCTATTAATTTATTTAATTAATTATTGCTACCTTGGAGACTTCCTCTAAGTAAACGAGAAATAAAAGATGGAGAGGTGATTACATTAGAGAAGCACGCAGAGTGGAGCGAATACTAATACGGAGCACTGCAACGCAGCGCTGAGGACGCCCAGTGTCTCGCTCAGACGGCTGATTAATCAGTGGCGATATTTGTACAACTGTTGTAATTAGACTCCTTGGAATTTGTCGGCTCGTTAAAGATATCCGTATAATGTTTAATCACAAATTTGGCGTGACGTTCCGTGCAGTAATGAGGGAACTTTTAGAAGCAACCATGGCGTATTATATTCATAAGTAAGGAAATAAATAAATAAAGTACTGTAGCTTTACGTGGACGTTCAGGTTTTTTTCAATGCTAAAAAAAAATACTTCAAAAACATTATTTTTTAATGTAATTTGCTTCAGGTCAAGTAAACAAATGAGCGTTAAGTGAGTACCTGACACACTCAAAAAAAAGAAAAAAAGAAAATTAGCTTCACGCTAGGGTGTTAATTTACATATTTTTCTCATCAGTGACTGAGTTTTCTTTCTAATTAAACCAGGTCTCCGAACACTGACATTTCCACGAGCAAGTGAAATATAAAGCTTGAATAAAACTTTACACTCGGCCGTTTTCTTACCTGTCCTTGCCTGTCTCTTTCTTAAAGAGGTCATCAAACTGTAGCATCTTCTGCCAGGAGATGATGTAGACCTTTAGCTTGGGCAGGACCTGGCGCAGGTTGTTGTAGATCAGGCCCTTCCCGTCCCGCCGCATGTAGTTGCTCGGGCCCCAGAAGATGAACACGGTGTCGTGGCTGGAGTTGAGCAGTTCGTGGCGGCTCCGTAAGACGCGCTGCATGCTAGAATGCGCGATCACCCTTAGGGTGGTGCGTCGGCCCACGTCGGGACAGAAAGCGCGACTGCTGGGGGCGTCGTTCATGCGGATCACGCACTCGGCACTGTCGATCTCCTCTCCGCGCCCGCTGCCTGTCAGGTGTCCTGAGCTCGTGACCAGGGAGCAGCTTCCGCAGTGCATCTTCAGCGGCTGCAGAGAACAAAAAGCCGTAAACACACACTCAATTCTGAGAATAATTTGTTTAAAGTCTTAAAATTTTAACCTACAAATCTTCCACTCTTCTAGATTCACAGAGATTACCAGTTACAAACTACTTAAACTCTGTTGTAACTTTTATGTTATGAACATGTCCTGTCTATAAGCTCAAATCCCAGCACCCTCACTCTGTAACTAGTGGGTCCTGGAGCAAGACGCATAACCGCTCAAGTGCAGAGAGACCATATCCTAAATCCATCATTATTGTAACCAAAAATAGGGAGAAAAAATGAAATATCTTTGATCACAAATGAGGCAGATGTTCTGTTGCTGTCAGCTAGAGATTTAAAGAAAAACTATACCATAAATAAGTACAAATAATCCTTTAGACACAATTACTGTTACATGTGCAGCATTTGGGAGATGCCCTTATGCAGAATAACTTACATTTATCCCATTATATGTATGAGCAGTTAAGAGCCTTGATCAAGTGCACCAGTGGAACTGGGGTTTAAACCTAGGATCTTCTCATCAGTTGTCCAACGTCTTGACCAAATAACCCATCCTATTGGATGTTTCAGATTATTGTCCCACTCCGTTAACCAAGTATGCTTGAGCTTGAGGTCACAAACTGATGGCTGGACATTCTCCTTTAGGATTTTCTGGTAGAGCACAGAATTCATTGTTGCATCAATTATGACAAGTCGTCCAGGTCCTGAAGCTGTAAATTCAGCCCCAGACCATCACACTACCACCACCATGTGTGACTGTTGGTATAATGTTCTTTTTATTAAGCGCAGTGTTAGTTTTACAGATGTAACGAGGTGACCACCTTCCAAAAAGTTCAACTTTTGTCTTATCAATCCACAGAATATTTGCTTGGAGATAATCAAGATGTTTTTTGGAAAGTGTGAGACGAGCCTTTGTGTTATATTTGCTTAGCAGCAGTTTTCTCCTTGTAACTCTCTCATGGAGGCCATTTTTGCCCCCCGTCTCTTTCCTATTGTTGCATCATGAACACTGAGGTTAAGGATCGACACAGACCATACACGCTTCTCAAAATGTATATTACGTGTGTAAGAATGTAAGTAAAAATGAGGAAAAAAAGGAAATAAAGATCACTATAACAAATACAGTGTGTTGTATATAAACATTGAAATATTTGAACACAGACGAGGCTGATCCTGTGTACACGTCCATCTTTGGCAGACGCTAATGAATAATAATGAGTATGCAAATGCAACGGTCATGTGACAAGGTGTCAAAACAAACCAACAAGATGCCAGAAGCCCAAACTAGTGAGGATTTTTCTTGGCAGATTCTGGAAAAAGCTTGTGTCCGCCATGATGGTTGTTTTAAAGAAAATTATATTGAGGTTGCTCAGTGCCATGAAAGGGAGGTTGGGACTAATTTGTATATTAAAAGTACAGGCTGCCTAAAACAATTGTCAAAAAAGATTTTTTTATAGATAAGTGTGCAAGGCCAAGACAATAACGGTATCACTCATTAGTTTTATGACTTTTCTTATTTATTATGTACTCATATAGACTGAATCAATCTTTAACTGAGTCGAGTAAGGACTGCAGTTGTTTAGATGTTCTTCTGGGTTCTTTTATGAGCTCCTGGATAATTTGTCGATGTGCTTTTGTCGAAGTACTTTTGGTCATCTGGCTGCTCTTGCCAAATTTCACAAATTTCTCCATTTGTGAATAATGGTTCTTCACTGGACCCCAACACCTTAGAAATGGCTTTATAACTCTTTTCATTCTAAAACAAGTCAATGGCAGTGAAACCTCGGATTACGAGTAACATGGTTTGCAAACGTTCCGCAAGATGAGCAAAGATTTTTTTATAAATTTTGACTTGTAAAACAAAGTTTTTGTTTCATGTATCACGCATGCGCTTCTTGTTTTAACGCCAAGCGTCACATGATCACAACTGAGTTAATGTTTTTCTTTCTCTTGCGCTGCGGAATTGTGGGTAATCGTCTCTCCTCCTGGGTCTTAGTGCGCGTTTCTCACTGGTATAATCAACATTCGTGCACGCGTGTACTGTTTACTACAACACGTTTTTCCGATTAAAAGTCTTTCCGTTAATGTGTGTGTGTGTGTGTGTGTGTGTGTGTGTGTGTGAAAGTCAAATAAGAGGGGAGAAAGGTTTACTGTGTAAGATGAGAAGAGGGGAGTGGTTAATTCCTCCTCTCCTCTTACTTAAGCTTTACACACACACACACACACACACACAGCGCCTGCACACATAAACGGAAACACTTATCTGTCAGGATTTATTTTTACTTTTTTGTAAGTGCAGGTTAATATGTTTTATTTTTACTTTATATTTTCTGTTCATTATTTTTATGTATTTATTTTTTTGGTCTGTGGAACATATAATTTGAATTTCCATTATTTCTCATGGGAAAATTCACTTTGAGTGTTTTGAAATATGAGCCCAATTTCGGAACGAATTATGTTAGTAATCCAGGGTTCCACTGTACTTTGTTTCTCATTTCATTTAGATTGAAACATAATGTGTTGCTTTTAAGAGATCTTTTAGTGTGCATTTTTGTCAGGTTCTATCTGAATGATTCAACAGATCTGGCGGTAATCAGAAATTTAATTCACCTTTCCAGAAAATGTGGTTAATCACAGTTCATTCATAATTTAGCAAGGGGGCAATTACTTTTTCACATACAAAAACTGCATTTCAATATTTATATTTTCTCATCATGTACGTGTGACAAATATGCAAAAAAAAAAAAAAAAAACTAATATGGGTGCCAATAATTCTGAGAGTGGATTTCAGGTTTAAGGGATTCGAGGAGCCATTGTTTCGAGCATCAGATTATATGCGGCGAGCGCTTTTTATTGGGAAATGCTCACTGTGGGAGGGCCACCTGTTCCAGGCCTATTTGATGGAGCATCTTGTTAGAGGGAGGAATATAAATGCGTCCAAAAGCTTGGGCGGCGTGTCATTACTTTGCCGGTCTCGAGGAGTGTCAGGGGTGTCACAAGAGGCCAATTGGCTTTTTTAGCACAGCACCAAGAGACACTGGATGTCAATAAAGTAATGTGTAACGATACTGCATCCAGCCTCAAGCTCATCAGTCGCGAGCTCTCCTTTATAACTCCTAGGCGCTCCCTAAGTCTTCCTTTCACGAAAACCTACACGTGTGCATTAGTATTCAGGTGAAAGTGGGTATAAGGGCATGTCCCATTCACCCTGCCTGGTATTACAGGTGTTTTTGGGATTAATGTCCGTCCCTGCTGCTAAAGCAAGTGTCACACTTGTTGAGGAATTTCTGTTTAAATCAATAGTATGCAGAAAGCCCATAAAAAATGCTATGCAATTTGTCCTGTGTGACAGCATCTGCTGTGAGAGAGGGGGGAATAACAAATGGCAGCAGTGTACTTGGCGACCCGCAGGCGACCATGCTGTATTTGCATGTATTCTTTTTTTTCCTCTCGTACTCTTGGCATCCTCGTCTCTGTTTCCCCTGTTAACGAAATCCACGTGTCACTCTGGTCTCCTGACATAATACTTAAAGTAGCCAGGATGTTCGGAAATCCAGCCACGTGTGAACACGCACACACGAAATCCAGACAGGGCTTTTTACGGCTGAGCTCCGGAGATGCGTTTGCATCCAGGTGTAATAGCGGCGCCCGAGCGAGGACGCTGATCAACAAGCCACTCAGTCAGTCATTCACTCACTCGCTCCGTCTGTATTTGTGGATGGAGCAGCTTGAGGATCTGCTTGAGCAGCACGAACACGTTTCCTGCAGCGGTGGGAAGCAGGCCTGCGGAAATCAAATCAGTTACACGGAGGCATCCGAGGCAGAGGAAGTCGGCAGACGGGATTCGGCTCCCCGTGGGATCGGGGGCCATCGGGCTTGTCTTTCACGCAGCGAAGAGGAAAGTCTGCAAAACCCAGGAGGAATATGGTGAGAAGTATAGTAGGTAGAACTTTTTCCTTTCTTTCTTCTTATATATAAATATCCAAATATATGACCCGAAATGAAAGGCAAAACATAAACGTTGTAGGGAATTAACCATTAGTGCTGTGATGCTGATTATGTGCAGCCTTTATCCCCAGCTCAGTACTCTTTTGTCCCTCAAGCAGCTTTTTTTTCCCCCCAAACACTGACCGGTTCCCATAGTTACTCGGTGCAATAGTGAAGGAAACAAAAAACGCATTCAAGCAGGGGTTAATTTGCACTTTCCAAATCAAGCGCTCAGTACAAATGCAGTAACAAGCCACCAGACATCGATGTGTCCTTGATGAACTGTACATCTAATAAACACTATCCGCATATTTTCCCGCAGTTTGGGAGGACGAAGCTGCACTGCTTCCAAATTCCACAATTGTACAAGACGAAGGTCGGCGTGAAGGGATCGAAACGTCAGTCGTGTGTTGTGTTCACAGGCACAAAGTGCCTTTTTCTGAATAAACGTCTACGTCACGTCTACTTTAATTTGTCAACATGTACAGAAGCCACGCCTACTTCAATCTGTTAACATGCACATAGGCCTACTTTAATTCCTTGCCACGCACTCCATGTTTAATTTTTATTTTTAGGTGTGCACAGGGGCCACGCCTACTTCAATATGCTAACAAGAAAAGGACATGCCTACTTTACTTCGCTGATATGTGTAGAGACCACACCTAGTTTTATCGGTTGCCATGGACAGAGGCCACGCCTACTTTAATCTGCTGAGATGAGTAGAACCCATTTGTTTATTTGTTGACATACAGCATGGGAATGCCTACTTTAACCTATTGATATGCACCCATTAAAAATTGTACATTTTTTTCAAAGTTGTGACAATGCCTTGGTGACACGTTTCACATTGAAAATATATTTGCAAATTTCACTGTAGAGAAACGTTTTACGGTCATTTTGACCCGGACTCAACATGAGAGTTAAAGAGAATAAATCACAAGGCCCTGAGTAAAAGGTCTGAGTAACCGCATAAAAAAAAAGAGATGCAGCGTTGTTCCAGTAAGCGACTACGTCAATCGGTCCTCTCTAAAGCACCCTTGTCAAATCTACAGCTGTCTCCCTAAGAGTTCTGTCCTATTTTTCTCCACCTCCTCCTCAGTACTCTCAATCCCTCGCCATTATTTTTTTCTGTGATTGCCATCAGGCTTCCTCCAGATTCTGCCCCCTCCTACCCTTCCCCTCCCTCCCCTTGAGCGTATCTCATTATGTCGTGCTCCGTATCAGGGTCTGAGAGCTCGGACGGATCTTTTCTTACTCTGCCTCTTCCCTCAGCAGGAACTCCAGACATGGCGGCGTTCGAGTTCGAGATGTGGCTGTTGCCTCGGCACGGAGCGTCTTCGTTTAATTCTCAGTCCCCCCCCCCGTCAAATCCCCGTCCCCCCATCCCAATCGCCTTGCTATCTCCGTCCTCCTGCTGCGGAGGCAATGAGCATGGCGTATGAAGTGGAGGGAAGCCTGTGAGGCTCGCAGATTGAGTTGCTCGCTGGTGGCAAGGTCACTTTCAGACAAACTGCCCTGACATGTTGCTCTCACCATGGTGCATTTCCAGACTGAAAATGGATCAGGCATGAATGAACAAGTCTCTTTTTTTCTGAGCTTATTAAAAAAAAACATTAATTGGAGTGTCTGTTATTGTTAGCATAGTGTTAGGGAGCTAGTTAATGGTAGCCTTCGGTATTGTATCTTGTATCTGTTATTATATTCTAAATAAAATGGGTAATAATTTACAAAACCATGGTTAAGATGTTAACTGGATACTGGAGATTACGCGTTTTATACATGCCGTAATAATTACGATTGTGTTTAGCATGCCTAAATTCTCGTCCACCCAAATGCTCATTAAAGAAATTAACCTCTGCACAAAAACTGTTAAAATATTTGCAGTAGAAACGTACAACTCTCCGTTTTGATCCGAGCAGTACGTGAAGGTTAAGCTAAAGATAGCCGAGTGGAGGTGTTATAGCCCGGCTGCCAAAATTAAACTGAATTTTTCACGAGATGGAGCACCTTTCAGGGACCTTTTTACCTTATTTCTAGACCTCTTTTCTTCTGTCTCTTTAATTCCCCAGATCAAACCCTTTTCTTTTCTCTCCAGGCCACAAAACTGCTCAGTTAAAGTGCAGACCGGCTGCTGTTAAACTGACCTACACAAACACGTCCATTTTTCCCCTCCTCCCCTCCCTTTAGTATTCTCATCATTCCATTGACGCCCCGAGCTTCTCCAGGTCACGCGCTCTTTCCCTCAGCCTCGGATAATAAGGCCGTGCTTTCTTTTTGGAGAGGGGTTTTAAACAAGACGAGGGGGAAAAGAAAAATATGCTTTGTGTCTAATTAAGAGCTACTGCTGGAAATGTGCGGCAGCAGCTGCCATCGGAGGGGGATGAAGAAATGCCAAAGGGATTCAGGTAATTGGGGTTCAGTTTCAGCAAGGGTGGTGTGTCCTGATCGCCGAGTGCCCATTAGCCAGCTCTCTCAGCAGGTCTTAATCGACTTTCCCCCCCAAGAACCTCTCCTCATGTGATGCAAATGATACTCAAGCTTTTTTTTCCTGCTGGACAAAATCCCCCAGAGCGGATGCAGTTTTGTGCTTAACCACAGATGCTCGCTCGGTGGGTAGGAATATAAATACTTACCACTGGAAAACCTCAAAAGCCGTATTTCATTCTCAGTTTGTTTGTTTCTTTCCCAGTTCCACAAGACACACTGTCAATTTTTATATTAATTATATAGAGATTATAATGCCTTGGGGCGGGCGTTTAGGGCTCTGGGTTGTTGATTTGGGGATTCAGGGGTTCAAGGCCCGCCACCGCGGAGTCCAAGGGCCAGACACTTGAACCTACACCTCGTACAAACCGGCCACTGCATGCACCTCATTCCCAAGCACGGTTAGTAAATGGTAGGGTTGCGACAAGAAGGGCATCCGGTAAAAAACCTGTACCAGATCGTCCAGATCAAATGATCAGGTACAGCAATATGTATGACATCGCCATACCTTCCCAGTACTGGAAGCTTGAATTAAAAAAAAATCTAACAGGTTCCTTCCACCATTTTAAATGAAATGATTCTGCTTTACTGTCATATTTTACTTTTTTGTAAACTTAATTTTGTGCTATTGCTGTGGAATTATCTGAAAAACAGTACACATTACTGTACATCCAGTAGGATGTGTCCAATCTGTGATGCCATGTAGAAGCCGTTGATGAAAGCTAGCGCTTTAACAACAATAAACATACAATAAACACAAAGTAAATATCTGAAGCTAAAAGAAAGAATGGGACTTCACAACACGTCAATTATCGGATACATACATCTTAAAAAATGTTTGTAGCTCATCCACCTCCTCACTTTGCCTGGTACATTATCATAATTAGCATAAAGCTACGTCTACATAAGGTAAGTTATTTTTAATTAACTGTCATGCATTGTGTTAGTGTGTAAATTAATAGTGGAATGTCTGCGAGACAGATTAATCCAGGTTCTCGTCTGTTATAGCAACCTCGCTTTTTGTTGTCATTTCAAGGACAAACCCACAGTAGATGCCAACAGACTCCAAACATTTTACTTTAAAAAACATCATGTTTTTTTTTTATCATTTTCATTGTTAGTCTATACAAGAATAATCATTATTCAATTAATTAACATTCAAAACCTAACCAATTAAAACATTATTAACTGATAAATGTTTGTTTTACATAATATTTCTCTGCAGCTCACATATCTATTAATTTGTGCACCACAAGAGGGAGCACCTGCACTTTAGCCAAGTGTTTTGGGCATTGTCCTTTTAGGCGGCGTTCACATTAAGTCACTTAAATCAGATTTTTTAGGATGTCTGAATGCGCAAATCTGATGTTTTTCAGATCGGATTCCAAATAACTTTTGTATGTGGTTCTAGATCAGATACATATCCGATATGTAGTCATGTGACTTAAATGAGAACCAGTGTTACGGGACGTCACTTTTTAAAGTAACTAATTACATTACAAAATTACTGTCTTTAAAAAGCAATCAGTTACATTACAGTGTTACTTTCTGATAAAAGGGGGTTTGGTGGATTATCGGGGGGGCAACAGCTGCTAAAACAGTATTTTTGCTAAAATCGCACCCAATGTTGGGAAAGAATGAGTGAACTTTAGAGTCAGACTAAAGTCACTTGAATGAAAACTGACAAATCCAATCTGACTAAAAAAACGAACTGAACATGTGGGATTGTGGCTTGTAATGTAGCTCAGCTAAACAAAGAGTGTCAACAGTATTGTCTGAATAAAACTTTTAATAAAACTCATTCATTATTAATCGATTATTGGTTGTTAACAAATTCTATTATCAAAATAATTTGTTTTCCTTCCAAGACACACTTTTGCACATTTTCTAATTAATCAGATTTGTATTATATATACATTAAACAATGAACGATTCAGTCCTATAATTTACAGGGTCTGTGGCCTGAGCCCTACAGTATGTCCGGTGGGTGTTCTAATGCCTTTCTATCCTGGCCAGGATTGACGTTTTCTGGGGATTTCAGGTACATTGGCTTTTCTGTGGGATCGGACCACACACTTTGTTCTTTGGTCCCCACTGGTCATGGGTGAGCGTTGATCCTGTCACCAGCAATGGCACTGGGATATAACTGATAATCTGTGTTAATGTGTTAATGTTATGACTGAGTGGTGTATGTCTGAACTCTTAATTTTTTAATTATTCATTATTTAATTGTTATCCATCTGTTATGCAAATGTTTGGTTTATTTCTTTCATTTTGGCTGCTGAAACTGGCAGAGTTTACATGATTGAGCAAATAAACTTTAGGTTTGTGCTTAAAAATGATAAACTATACATCTGTGGTAAATAGCATTTTTGTCATGACCAAGGATGAAACCAATTGACGTAAAAAAAAAAATTAAGGATTGTTGAAGGCGTTCTTTTTCATCTATTGATTAAAAAAAAAAAAGAGTTTAACGAGCAGCCAGGGATAATGCAACAACAACAACAATAACAACAACAACAAAAGAAACCTAAAAAAAACACTGACTTAACATGGGGTAAAAATGTGGAATAGTACTAAAAGGTTAATTATAGTGAGCGGGATAAACAAGTTCAATCAGCGGTGCTTCGGTATGTAATTACACAGCAAGTGACAAAGTGTAGGAGGAAATACACCGGGAGGGAAAACAATGCATTCACATACAGACAAGTAACACATACACACATTTGCTGTATACACACATAGAGTGGGAAGAAACGGTACTGGAGATTGTTCCAATGAGTTCCAATATAACTTGAACAAAGGTTTACCAGTGATATACAAAAAACAGCAGAATAATTAGTTGTTTGGTTTCTGTGCTAGATGTTGTACTATATTTAACTTTAGTGTTGTTGTGCAAAGTACATGTACAGAGCCAATGAAATATTGATAGCAGTACCAATACACCAATATATTGATATACCAATACACCAATATACCAATATACCAATATACCAGTACACTAATACACCAATATACCAATATATCGATATACTGATATACAGTATCAATACACCAATAGACCAATATATCGATATACCAATACACCAATAATATCTCCTTACATGTATATGAAAGGAGGAGATGATTCAAGATTGAAGATTTAATGAACTTTATTAACCCCAGAGAGAAATTGCTTATACTTGGTTACAGTTGCTTACAGTCATTTACAGGAGGAAAGGAAAAGAGTAATAAATAAATAAAAAAAAAAAGAAAAATTCTTAGTTGCACAATAATAAACATAATTCTATATACAGATATTGCACATGTATGGAAAAAAAAAGGAAAGATATTGCACCAGTTATAAGTGCAATAGTTAATGAAACAAGAGGTATATACTGTATTTTCTGACATTTTTGTTACTGGTTTCTGATTGCCAGAAGTAGTAAAATTGTAAGCAGTGAGTTGAAGAAATGTTGGACCGCATGCACCGTTTGAGCCGATTGTCTTCATCAGATTAGTAGAAGAAGAAGAAGAAGATGAAAAAGAATCCAGGATCCCGAAGCTGCCAAAACAGATACTGTCATGATTTCACGGCTTCACTTTATGCCATTTATTTTCCATTTATCATGTTTTTGAAATATATATTTATACACACACTGAGAGTATTGTGTGTATTTTAATACACTGGCTCATAAACCATCACCACCTACGACTCTCCACATTAGCTCCATGTTTAATTGATAACGATGGCCACCTGGAGCAACAGCCTTTCAAGTGACAATCAGCAACCCACACGGGATTTGAATACGGATGAACGCGAACGCTTCAGATTAATTATTATCGCATTGCATTTTCATCACGTCTCGGACAAAAACGAACGGCTCGGAGCGTACACACCGCCGCCGCCTCCAAGAGGAACATTCACATGCAGATCCATGGCACGCTTTATACGAAACATCCCGGCGTGCATAGCCGTTATTATCCTTCTGTCGTAAAGCATCAGCCCTCGATTTGTCCCAGTGGCCTCCGCCCATAAGCGCAAATATATAAATACATAAATACATTTCGCATGGGACTGGAGCTCACGCTTATCGCCGCAGCTGATCCTGAATTGCTGTCAGCCCCCGGTGGGAGTTCTGAATAAGTATTAAAAAAATAAGGGAATATAATGTACAGCTTATACAACGCCGGGCACAACGGTACGCTGTCAAGGATGTCAAAGACCAAACTGCTTTGAGACAACGTTTTTTTTTTCATGCTGGGAAACTTACCGAGGGCCTGCTGAGTACCTGAACGCTTGTTAGACTGAAGTTAAAATGGTACAATAGTAGATTTCTCCTTTTGGGGGGGCGACTGGTGTCAAGCTCTTCTGGGTGAACAATGTGTTCCAGCGTAAGTAAATAAAACAGGATGAACAGAATAAGACAGAATGATTAAGCTAGATAATGCAACATAATTTTTTTTTTTACAACAGCTCTAATTTATTGCTTCTTTGTCCATTCAAGTGTAAAGAACTGCCGCAGTGCTTTAATTATTATTAAATCTCATAAAAACCCACAATTACAAACCCAACAAATTACACAGAAAATGCTAATAATGACAGGATTCTTCTTCTTTTTTTTCCCTCTTCTTCTTCCTTTCAAACTACAGCCTCATCAATCACACTCAAACACCCGAGGCCCCGAAAACACATCAGGAGTGTAAGTAAAGAACAAAAACAATAAGCAGTTCTTCCACAGCGTTCCCTTAAACATTTCTCATACGAGGGGGAAAAAAAGCCTTGACTGGTTTTGCTGCATGCGCTGCATACATCTGTACAGTGGCTCGTTCGTCACGCTCATCTGGCACGAATCCGCTTTCATTAGGGCTAAATGTTCACAGCACGTTGAAGGTTAATCATAAAAGGCATGGAAATTGCCGTTCCAGGCTCCAAATCGGCGCCTCGTGATCGAGCGTACGGGCCGGGGACGGCAGATGTCCAGAGCGACAGGACGCCAAGAGGATGGTGACTCCAGGAGAAAGTCTGCAATTGCTTTTGCCAATACCCTCAGGCTCGCTTTTGCTTGGCAGAAGATGGCTCATGTGCCGCCCGGTGCCACCGAGCCGAGGACCGTCACTGCTGGCACCGTGAAGTTGGACTCCAGAGTCATGTTTCATCTGAGCAGTACAGAGGAGCTCAGGGGGGTTAGCTATGAATAACTTCAAAAGTGCTACTGTACAGTCATGCTGAGTCGGGTTCTTGAGGCACATCCGCGCCATTTCTCTTCGAATAAACACAAAATGGCATGTCTCAACGCAATACATTATTTATGCAGTCATAGGAAAAGTCAGCGTGTTTTTCTTTATCAGGGCATACTAATAAAAGTGCGGCAGCAGATTTAAATAGGTTTTTCCAGAAAGTATACCAAGCAGGTGAGAAAATAAAAAATCCATCCACTCTTCCTATTTCCACAATCACTAATCCATGCCCTAATGCTCTAATGATTAGCTCTTTTATCTTAACATTCGGCAGATTGGTGTTTTGGAGCGCTCATGACCTGCATGTGAACCGGGAATGCGTTGTGAGGCAAATCATTTGGAATCTAGCATATACTTTAAGGAAGGTTGTTTGCAAAAGAAGATCCTTTAAGACAAGAGCTCGTCTACCCAAGAGTGAGTGGGCGTTCCGATATAGTCCATTCAAGGTTAGACGGTTTAATGTTCACAGATTTAAAGAAAAGTCTGAGATTTACATCATTTGACCTGCAAGAATCTCTAAGCCTTAGGTGTTTAATGTTTCATAAATGCTTTACGACGGCACAATTTAAACAACACAAAAAGTATTACTTGGCTTTCATGGATGGGTACATGGGAAAAAGAAAGGCGACACAAATTGAATTAGCCAAATTTTGAAAAGTTGAGAAATAGTATGCTTTTGACTGACAAGCTCAAGGTCAAGATGCTCAGTTATCATGCACAGCTACATGTTTGATAAAAAAATAAAAAAAACGTCACACCTACTGTATTCCCAACCAACCATCAAGCATGGTGAAGAAGCAGTGATCTGGGTTTCTGGGTTTTTTCTCACACCCACAGGAGCTGAGAAACTTGCAGTCATTAAGACAACAATGAACTCAATTTCAGATCAGAATATCACTGTGAGAAATTTGAGGCGATCCACCCAGCTGCTTAAGCTGTCCCAAAAATGGGGTCATGCAAAGGGACAATAATCCCCAGCATACTGGCAAATCTGAATAGCTAAAGATAAAAAGGGTGTCTAGACCTTATTTAGATGTTCTGAATCTTAAGTGAGCTACATGTATGCACAAAAAATGCCCTCAAACATCACTGAACTGAAACAATGTTGTAAGGAAGTGTGGGCTAAATTTTGTCTAAAAGGTTGCGAGACTGATAAACTCCTACACAGAATGCACTTTAAGTTATTGTTGCTAAATCTGCCTGCATGTTCCTCGATTAAAGCATGTACTTATTTTGTACTTGAAATCTGTTGTGGTGTCATCTGAGGTTACTTGTTGGTTTAGTTGGGAAAAAAGGTTAAAAAAAAAAAAACCCTGAACAATTATTATTTATTCCCTGGTAAATAATCACACAGAACTAAAGGAGGGTATATTTCAGTTTTTCCCTGTGACTGTACATTCTTTCAGTCCATGTTGACATTCCACCCTCAATTACACAGTGTGTGTGTGTAAGGTTCTACTGATTTGGCTACAATTTATAGTTAGTCAAAGTCAAGTTCAGAGTTCAATGATATAAAGTACAAGTCAAGTCCAAAGTGTCAAGTTTAGGTCTTTTGAGTTATAAGCTTTAAAGTTTGAGTTGTTTTTTCGAGTTATAAGTTTAAAGTTAGGGTTGTAAGCTTTAAGGTTTTAGTTGAGTTATGAGCTTTGAAGTTTTAGTTGGGTCATGAGCTTTGAAGCTTCAAAGTTTTAGTTGGCTTTTAAGTTATAAGTTTTGAAGTTTAAGTTGTTTTTAAGTTATAAGCTTTAACGGTTTAAATTGAGTTTAGAGTCACAAGCTCTAAAGTTTGAGTTGGGTTTTGATATATAAGCAGTGAAATTGAGCTGTAACTTATAAGCTTTGAAATGTGAATTTACATTTAGGCATCGGGCACATACTCTCATCCAGAGCAACTTATATTTTTATCTCATTATATATCCAAGCAGTTGAGGAGAATTTGGTGGTCGTGAGATTTGAACCTGGGACCTTCCGAACCCAAGTTTAATGCATTATATTATTACATTTACAAGTCAAGTTAAAAGCCATGAAGCTTAAATAGAAACTTCAAATTTATATATATATTCATAACCACTGAAATTTGTGTTAAGTGTTCAGTTGTATTATTTTAAATTTAATTTAATGTTCAAGACATAAGGGGTGAAATTGAGGTTGCATTCCAAGTCACAGACATTGAATTTCAAGTTGGCTTTCGAGTCATTAAGTCTAAGCTACTATTACATTCTGATAAGCAAGTAATGAAAAAAAAGCACATTTCTGAATGGTTCATACATTCTTATTCCGCTATGAACCTAACTAACCTTAGTCTTCAATATATTTCTTAGTATATTTCTTAGTATATTTAGCATCTTACCTTTTAGCTTTACATCGCTGTGCTTTCAAAGGAAATCCTGGAAAATTGTGCATTATGGGACAAAATCTCTCAGGCTTGACGACAAAAAAAAAATTCTATTATGTATTAAATATAGAGGCAATCGAACCTAAAGGCAAAGACTTTGTGAGGTGTGTGTGTGTGAGGTCCATAGAAGAGATGTCATAAAATTAAAATTTTTGATATGGGAAAATATGTTTTATTAAAAGCTGTGCAGAAAGGCAGATGTTGAAACCCCAGTGCACGATAAGTAAACTGTGGATATCTTTGAATTAAGGTTATAGGATCTGCTATCAAATACAATCATTTTACATCACGTTGCCTGAAGAGCTCGTGCAGAAAGTGCAAAATGTCAAAGGTCAGCCTGAAACTAGAGGCAGCATAAAATGCCTCATCAAATATTTGAAACATTTTATCACTGATGTTAGGGTCTACTGGATTCTTCAGCTTATTCAGATGCAGGTAAAGTTTGCAGCTGCTTCATTATCTTTCGTTGCTATGGTTTCTTGTTGCACAAAAGCCCAAATTGAACAAGAACATGAAGTGCAAATACAATAGTGGGAGAATTTGAGGCACCTCTTTTTTACACAGAAGAAGACCGACGTTCACCTTTTCCTTGTGTCTTGATTATGGGTTCAAGATGTCATGCGGATGTCAGACAGTGTTAATAATTAGCTTGTCATACTGTAGGTGGAGTTGAGTTTTGTGGCATAACTTTTGAAATTTGACTGCTTTCAAAAATAGTTTTTAAAGATTTTAGTCACAAGATATGAACTTTGAGCCTAGTTTCAAGTCATAAGCTTTAAAATTTAAAGATTTGAAAAAGAAAAAACATTTTAGTAAATTTTTTAGTTATAAGATTTGGAATTTGAGTCAATTTCAAATCATAAGCTTTAAGATTTCATGTTTTAAGTCATAAGCTTTAAAGTTTTAAATTTGACTCACATTTTAGTCATAATATTTACAATTTAAGTTGAGTTTTCAGTCATAAAATCATTATTTAGTCAAAAGAGTTTAGTCAAAAGATGTTAAGTTTGTGTCAAGCTTTTAATTATAACATCAATCAAGCTTTAAAAAATAATGTTTTAGTCACACGCTTGAGTCTATTTGAGTAATTTTGGTCACAATTTTCTATATTTGAGTCAGGTTTTAAGTCATAACCTTTAAAATCCGGGTTAAAATTTAAGCTTTAAGCTTTAACATTTTTAATTAAGCTTTTGGCCATAGGGTTTAAAATTCAGGTAATTTTTTTGGCATACACTTTTAGTCAAGTTCTTAGTCAGACTTCGAAATTTTAGTCAAAAGATTTTTTAAAAATTGACAAGTTTTTGGCCATAATATTTAAAATTTCATTCAAGTCCCGGGCTTTTAAATTTATGTAAAAATTTTGGTCATAAGATTTGAAATTTGAGTAAAGTTTTCTGTTATATGATTTAAGTCAGGTTTTTAATCATAAGATTTGACTTCTTTTGACTTATATTAAAACACACATTCAACAAAATGAATCCGCGGAACATGGAAACTTAACCAAATTGGGTAATTTGATGAGAAAAAGAGGAAAACTGGTTTGGTTGTTTTGCAACCAAACTTAAACTATGAAGTGACTCAACTGAAACAACTAGACATAAGCTAACAATAAGCACATGAATTCAATTTCAATGCCCAAATAAACGCTGGTATTTGGGTTAAACCATAAAAAATCCCTCCCAACAGGGTTTGACTGATGGTACTTCTGGTCGGTGACCTAGTGAACCAGAGTAAGGATATATTTATTGATGGAAACTTTAAAGCACTTATGTAAGTCGATCTGGATAAGGGCGCCTGCCAAATGCCATAAATGTAAATGTAAATTTTTGTGCAGTTTTTCACTACAGGGCAACTGTACCACAGGTTAATAATAATCAGGAAGCTGGAAGAGATGATAATTCAAGAAGTAAAAGCTTAGGAGATAATATTTCCACTCTGAAACAAACACTAAAGCTCTTGTCCATCCGAAAAACTCAGTTATTTTGTACATGTTCCTCATTTCCCCATCACTTGTGGGCTTTACAGTGTCTGCGGTAACATCACACAGCTACACGTGTGCATTCGTTTTTCTCCAGCCTTTCGCCAATGTGCCTAAGCTTCGGGGCTCAGAGCAAATCCGCCACCGCTAGAGACATCAAAGTGCAACGGTGTGTAGAGAGAAGACCCTCGGGATGCTCTCTAAGCTGTCTCTCTCTCTCTCTCGCATTCTCTCTCTCTTCCCTACACCACCCAGATGCGTTCGGAAGATCTAAAAACTCAGCCATGCAGCAAATGAAAGAACTGACCATGGCTCCTGCCAACCCCTTCTCCCCGCATTAATCACGCAGGGCAAGAGAAAGGTTCAACATCGCACGCAGAATGGACGAGTCATCGCTATCGGAAGACAAATGAGTTTTATTAGCACTTGATCGCACTTGACCACAGGCGGTCTGCAGGGTCGGGAACTGAATCAGGCGCTCCTCGTGATGGAATAGTAAAGGCATGCAGTGGGAATGTCTTTAATGTCTACCATGCACCACCACACTCTCGTTAATTACCAGTCAAGCAAAAGGGCATGTGGGTCAAATCCACCAGCCATCAATGCAATATTAATATCCTCTGGCCTGATGAGCGCAAGAGGCTTCTCCGAGCTAATTACTGGAGCTTTATAGGATACAGAAACAATTTGTGGTTTTCTTTGAATGTCAAACCAAGACACAGTGATGTCAGTGTTTGCATCTATAGTCTCATAAATCCCCAAAAGGATTGTTTTGTTCCTGGATAAGTCACAGTTTTACTGAAAGTGTCAAAAAATCAGTAGGAAAAGTAGTATAAATTGCAGGAGGAGCAACAGTAGTAGTAGTATTAATAGTAGCAGCAGTAAGAGTATTAATACTAGATATAGTAGCAGCAGCAGTAGTATTAATAGCAGTAGTAGCAGAAGTAGGAATAGTATTAATAGTAGCAGTAGTATTAATAGTATGAGTAGTAGTAGAAATAGAAGTATTAGAAGTTCTGGAAGTAAGAGTACTCCTAGCAATAGTAGTATTAATACTAGCAGTAATAACAGTGTCAGGAATATTAATGGTATCAGCAGTAGAAGTATTAATAGTAGGACTAGCAGCTGTAGTATTAATAGTAAAAGTAGAATTAAGAGTAGGACTAGTAGCAACTGTAGTATTAATAGCAACAATAGTATTAAGAGTAGGACTAATAGCAGCAGGAGTAATATTAATAGCAAAAGTAGTATTAAGAGTAGGACTAGTAGCGGCAGTGGTAGTATTAATAGTAAAAGTACTCATAGCCGTCGTAGTATTAAACTGTTTCTTCTGACAATGTCATAAAATCTTTTATAAGCTTTTATTTAACATTATAAAAGGTTTCTTTATTTTAAGACAAATATATATATACTGTACAGCTTGTCACATGACCTAGTCATTAGTCCATTCTCTCTCACGTGTCTCACACGTCTCTTTATAGAAAACCTCATTCGTTAAATAATGTGTTTAATCTATTTATTGTAAGCCTTGGGTTAGTCAGAGGCAAGAATTCGACAGCAGCTGTAAAACTGTTTTAAAATCAGGGTTAATAACGCGTATCGTAGGAGTGAGTTTTACTCAACAACAAACAAAAAATCTCACCTCTAAAAAAACTGAAAGAAATTCTTTTCATTTTGTCACTTTGGAGGTGTTTTTTTCTGTATTATTATTATTAACAATCAGGTCAAAGCCGGTCAGAGAAATGCCATCTGTAATTTTATGTTCTAAGTGTTATTCTGTCTGACGGTGGAAATCTGTGGAAATCTAAAGGTTTTTTGCAGGAAGAAGAAAAACCTTTAAAACAGATACTTACGACTTGACAAACGGATGAATCGTAGCTCCCAGCAAAGGCGAGCAAAAGAGCACTAAGACGTGTGTTTGATTTAAATGCCAGCGAGGGTGATTCAGAGCTAAAATAATGCTTTTGCACACAAAGCGACGTGAGGCCACTTTGCTACCGATGTTTTAAAAAGGACGGAAATCGATGGATTTATTGCTGGATGGATTTTAAAGTGAAGTCTAGCCTGAATCTTCATCACGTCCTCAGCAGCGGCGGCAGCTACTCAGTTCAGCACTCGCAGCACAAAGCATTCCTCGTAAAGAAAAAAAAATACATCTTGGACACTGGAGACTCCTTCTCCCAAAAAATGGGATGTCTCCTTAAAGAAAACATCACCACAGTAAGACGCTGATGTAAAGCATCAGGTATAAAAGTCTATACAGCATCAACATATAGAACATAATATAATGTAATATAATATAATATATGCACTGTTTTCTTACTAGTAACGGTATTTTCCCCAGTTTGATTTATTTTTTGCTTCATATGTATACTTTTACACAAAAACGCGAAATGTCACACAATCAGATCTTAGCCATTTCTCTTTGCTGATCTTGCTTATTTTTTTCGATAAGAATACCAATATGTTTCCTCTCCGAGGCTGTGCTGACAAAGTGCTTTTCCGTTTTCTGCTGCACTTTTCCCGTCGAGATTAAAACCAATCTGACAGCCATGGATTACCGGATTCGCTTCAGCCGTCACTGCTGTTTTATGCCGAGCTCGGGCCAATATCTGCCTCTGAGTCTAAAGCTCTCATATGAATTAAGTGTAATGATGTGAAGGAGGGACTCCATGTCATGTCAGTATAACGCTCTAAGTGAGAGAATGCTAAAATCACGGCTGTTATGTCACATCATGTGACTTTTAATGTCAAAAGTACTCGTTTTCATTTAGTTTGGTTGAAGTTTCTACGTCTATGTTTCTCCATAATCCCAGATAATTAATGGCAGATTTTTTTTTTTACATCCATTACAGATTACATTTTATACGGATAGAGATCATATATTTAAAAAAAATTCCTTCTAGCCTGTAACAGTATAAACACAGCACAGAGGGTCGGTGTCGGGAAGACTGCGCGGTCGAAACAGCAAAGGGAAGCTTGTAAAATGATCTGCCTGAGAGCATGCGGTTGCGGTGGCTGCATTGATTGCTCTGCACTGGATCTTAAATCATTCTTCCCCATTACACTCTGATCATATTTTCCTCGCTCTGTCATTCAGTTGCCATTTATTCTTCTTGGTTTGTCTAAGAGACTTTCAGGGAAGCCTGAGCTGTAAGACACCTTCATACACTCACCTTTGAGTTCTCGTTGCAGTCTGCGAGTCAGACTTGTGACCAGTGACCAGTTAGAGAGCAACGAATGCTCGGGGTGGTTTGAGCAAGCATTAATTCATTCATGCAATAGTAGTTAGAGCAACAATGTTAGTGAACGGGGTAGCAGTGCCAATTGGAAGTAGTAGCAGCAGAGGTATAAATTGTAGGAGTAGAAGAGTAGAAGCAGTAGTAGTGTATTAATAGTATCAGGAGTAACAGTATTAATAATAGCAGGAGTAACAGAATTAATAGTAACAGGAGTAACAGTATTAATATTAGCAGGAGTAACAGTATTAATAGTATCAGGAGTAACAGTATTAATATTAGCAGGAGTAACATTATTAATAGTAGCAGAAGTAACAGTATTAATATTAGCAGGAGTAACAGTATTAATAGTATCAGGAGTAACAGCCTTAATAATAGCAGGAGTAACAGTATTAATAGTAGCAGGAGTAACAGTTTTAATAATAGCAGGAGTAACAGTATTAATCGTAGATATGGTATAGTAGCAGCAGTAAGAAAAAGAATAACAGTAGTACAGTAGTAGCAGCAGCAGTAGTGGCAAAAGTAGTATTAATAGCAGTAATAGCAGCAGTGGTATTGATATAAGTAGTACAGTAGGAGCAGTAGTAGGAGTAGTAGAAGCAGAAGTAACAGATTTAATCATGGAATAAGTGTAAATAGTATGAGTAGAGCAGAGGTAGAAATATTAATAGAAGTAGACATACTCATCCTGTAGCAATAGTAGTATAAATTACTAATAATTACTGATAAAATATTTAGAATAATATGAATTAAATATTAACAGTAAGAAGAGTAGTATTATTAGTAGCGATCAGTAGTAGTATTAATACTATCAGCAGTAGTAATAATAGGATTAGGATTAGTAGTTGATGAATTTAGGATTAGTAGTAACAGTATTAGTGGTAGAAGGAGTAACATTAATAGTATGAGTAATAGCAGCAGTTAAAATATTGATAGTAGGAGTACTAGCAGCAGGTTAGTATTTGGATTAGTATTAGTAGGTAATAGATTAGGATGAGTAGTAACAGTATTAGTAGTAGACGTAGTATTAATAGTATGAGTAGTAGCAACAATAGTAATATTAAGAGTAGGAGTACTAGCAGCAGTAGCAGTATTAATAGTAGGATTACTAGCAGAATTAGTATTAATAAGATTAGTATAGGTAGTTGATGGATTAGGATTAGTAGTAACAATATGACTAATAGCAACAATAGTAATATTGATAGTAAAATAGCAGTATTAATAGTAGGTAGCAGTAGTATTAATAGTAGGAGTACTAGCAGCAGTATTAATAGTATGAGTACTAGCAGCAGTATTAATAGTATGAGTACTAGCAGCAGTATTAATAGTAGGAGTACTACAGTAGCAGCAGTATTAATAGTAGGAGTACTAGCAGCAGTATTAATAGTAGGAGTACTACAGTAGCAGCAGTATTAATAGTAGGAGTACTACAGTAGCAGCAGTATTAATAGTAGGAGTACTAGCAGCAGTATTAATAGTAGGAGTACTAGCAGCAGAAGGACGAGTAACAGTAATAGTATTAATAGGATTAGTATTGGTAGTTGATGTATTATGATTAGTAGTAACAGTATTGGTAGTAGAAGTAGTAATATTAATAGTAGAAGTGATAGCAGTAATAGTACAGTATTAATAGAAGGAGTATTAGCAGCAGTAGTATTAATAGGATTGGTAGTACGAGTACCTGAAGACGTATCTGTTACATCAATACTTGGACTAATCCCCCTGTACCCCAAAAGAATTTCCCCCCAGTGTTTGACTGATGGCACTTAGTTAGTACCTCAGTAACCCAGTGTAAGTATCTATCCAGTGACGAAAACTTCAAAGCACTTTTTGTAAGTGGATAAGAGCGTCTGCCAAATGCCTAAATGTAAATGTAGTAGGTGGATTAGGATTAGTAGTAACAGTATTACTACAGTAGTAGATGTAACAGTATTAATAGTATGAGTACTAGCAACAGTATTAATAGAAGGACTAGTAGTATTAATAGGATTAGTATTGGTAGTTGATGGATTAGGATTAGAAGTGACATGATTAGTAGCTATTGTAGCTTCAGTAGTATTAACAGTAGTATTCATGTACCATAATGTACCATTAATACTGTAGCAGTAGACGTACTATTAGTAGAAGTATGACAGTATTATTAATAATAGTGGTATTTTTACTAGCGGTAGCAGTACGAGTATAATGAGTAATACAGCGCAGGGAAGAAATTCTGTGCCAGAGGAATTAAAGGAACAAACATCCTTATGAAAAAGCATGAGCGTTCATGAACACAGAATATTTAAACCTACAGAAGTCCACACGTTAACGTGATTACTAAAGCGTTCCACACGAGAGGAAAGAGAACATCTTGTGTTAATAAGGAGCTGAACCGCGTGCACACGGCTCCCTCACCCGGGGCTGACTGATTACACTCTGTGACTTCACCAGACCTCCTTCTACACTCCTTCTGCTGTCTTCAGCTTTATCCAGCGACTTCATGACATTCACAGATCAATATGAATTCGCCGAGGCTGTGTGTACAGTACGTGGCTGCGGCTCTAATATCCTCTTTCTTCCAGTCACTGATACGCATCACGCCTTACTGTACCAGCGCTGGACTACATCATTTTCTGGAACAGGCTGAAACACAAGCCTTCTGCTCTCTAACTGTTGATTTTCTCTGCGCGGTCTCTCTCCGGCTGAATAAGTTAGCGTTTTTCTACAGCGCACAACCGACACTCTCGCTACAGATCCTGAAGATTTCGAATATCTCGAATAACGAATCTGATGGTTTATGAAATTTTATTTCAGCCACCCAAAAGAAACGCAAAGCTCTTGGTTTTGCTGTTAAAGACCGCTAGATTTGTCTGAGCGAAAGGAAAAACTAATAATGATAATCATGGGCAAAAGTCAATCGCTGTGCCAGAGAAGCCTCACGCTGAGCATCAGCGCAGGAGGTCCGTATTGATCAGCGAGTGTCAATCGAAGCGCAAAGCCATTTGGGTTTTCAGCGCTTCACCGGAGACTCACTGCCAGTTCTCATCACCGAGCAGGATTTTCAACAAAGACACACACACACACAAGTGTACACACACAAAAAAAAGCCACAAAGGAGAAAACACTTCAGGTTCATCGACAGCACACGGCACACAGGGGTTCAGTTAAGCTTGGGCTGTTATTGTTAATGGCAGACGGCTATTGAGCGGCTGGACAGGGGTAAATTGTGATTAATGCGACTTGCCGGAGTTGTGGGTAACTTTAGTCACATGACTCCTTCTTTTACACCTAGCAGTGTCGAAAACGCATTAGAAGGAAAAAACTATTGAAAAAAACCCAAAACATTTTTTCCCTTTAATTGATTTCCACAAAGCTGGATATGGGTTTTAATCTACAGCCTTAGAGAAGCTGTTTAAGCCTCAGGAAGCTGCATAGGATCAAACAGAATCTAAAACACACACACACACACACACACATACATGCACAAAAACGCTTGAGAAAATGTCAGCGGTATCCTAAATGCCGCTGATTCATTTTCATTTATTCACATTTGCTTCCCTTATTATTCACACGTCTTTTACTTTTTAGAAGAGAAAAAAATTGACTAAAAACACCATCAGATGTTAAACAGAAGTAAAAACATTTTTTATTATTTTTTTTTAAAGATTGGATTGAAATACGATAGACCTAAAAAAAATTCGTATTTCAATCCAATTTAATTTGGGTCTAGGCTTACCCCAATAACCCGCAGAACCTCCCCTGAAAAGAACAAAAAAAAAAGATAATAGACTACTTCAAACAGCATCATTCAGTTTCTTGCCTTTGAGTTCAGAAAGAAAAAGGACTCAAAGAACTTACCTTAGTATTTTTATTTTTTGGTTCATCCTTTAACCAAAGAGTGCTGTTATAGAAAAATAATCAGTGACTGAATGCAGTAATGGAACAAGTGCGTTAATATGAACCTCTGTGACAGTAAAGATGGGAGAAAAGGGGGAAAAACGATTTGTGGTGATTCACACCAAAAATCATTTTTAAAACAATTCCTAAATCTACATATATTTGCATTTCATTTGGTTGCTGTTCCTCTATGATCCTACAGGTTGCGCTCTCTGGTCCGTTCACACGTTATGAGGCAGCACAGCATCCGAATGATTTGCTCAGGATCGTAACAAATTCTAAACAAAAATCCAATCGAGATATTTATAGGTACTGTGTTAACATGGTATGGGTTGACCCCCCTGAGGATTCCCATCCCCACGCCGCCAGTGTTAGGGTTTAGATTTCATCATCACTGACGATCAGTTAGGTTTATTAGGGGCCAAATGGTGTTAACAGTTTGTTTTCCGATAAACGGTGTCTGAGATTTAAACCTGCGGCGTTTAAGCCACTGTGCATCAAGCTTGGGTTTTCCTCCAGACTAGGAGTACAGCAGACGGTTGTTGTTTTTTTTTAATGTAAAATCAATAATCTATCATTTTCACAGGGTTGTAACTGTAGCTCCATTTCAACAGCTCACCCCGGACGTACCGCAGCGTTCATTCGCTGTGTCACTTAAAAGCTAGAAAGGTCGCTTGTGTCGTCCGAATTCCCTCCGCTACATCCGTTCAGCTCGACGCCTCATCAGTAATGACTTTTCAGGTGAATTTGCCTTTCAGAAGGATTTCAGAAACAGGATTTCAGAAACCTGCGTTACGGTACAACTGTTCAATACAGGTTCTCACAAACTAAGGACAGGCACTTACGCTGTGGTCGATGATGCTGATGTAGCCATGCAGAGGTGGGGGAGCCGCTTTGTGCGGATTCCGAGTAGACGCAGCGGGAGAACTCCGCGTCCTGCCGTCACTGCTGGTGCTGTTATTGTTGTTGACGTTGTATATGAAGAACAAGCTGGTGCACATGGTGATGGCCAGAAACACGGCTGCTCCATGGCGCTGGGGGACATGACAAAAAAAATTCTTGTTAGCAAAACCTGGTGACCCCGTAGCTAGCTCTTCTCAAACACACCTTGAGGAAAGAAGAACAGCGCTATCCGCCATGTTCAACATACACGAGGTCAGAAGACGCTGATGGCGTGAACGCTTTTAAATGTAAAATTTGTAGAATTAACCTCGGAATACAAAGCGTCCCATTATAATCGAAAAATATTACCTCTCTCGATAAACTTGTTTTAAAGGTGCACTAAAGTTCGTTGTAGCTTTAAGGCGGAGATGGATTTTGTAGTGAAGTGGAGTTAATGGAAGCTCTAATTTGGGGTGCCACCTTTAAAGCTCATGAGATATTAAGAGTCGAGTTCAACAACTGACCTGCCTCTGACCTGTCAAAAATGATCCACACTCTGCATACTGTATATTAAAACTTCTGTCTTGTCTATGCTTTCTGTTCCTGTCTCCCAGGTCACTGCTGTGCAGGTGTAAATGTGTTACATCAGTTCATCTGTAACTGCGGTGTGGCAACTTCTGATGAAGAAGTGAAGACAGCGGTGCATTCGTGGCTCACAGCTTTCAGACTAAAACATTTTTTAATGAAGGAATACGGAAGCTCGATGACAGATGGACAAAGTGTATCAAACAGGAAATAGATTTTGTCGAAAAATTATGTATTTGTCTTTTTTAAAACTTACGTAATTACAATAAATCACAAAAAGAGCGAGGTTCATTTTCGACTCAACCTCGTACATATATGGTGTCAGTACTTTGACTTGGACATTTATCAATTCTCAAACGTGGATAAGCATGAACGGTGCCAATTCATCGCAGGGCACGCACGCACACACACACACACACATACACACACACGTACACACACTATAGGCAATTTGCAAACACCAATTCTAAAATCAAATCTGCATGTCTTTGGACTGTAGGAGGAAACCCCAGGAACCCAGCAAGCAACGGGGAGAACATGAAAATTCCACACACACAGAACTGATACGGGAATCGAACCCACACCCTGGAGGTGCGAGGCGACAGTGCTAAGCAATACGCCAAAAAGAAAATTGCCATTGTAATAAAAAAAAAATATATAGAACCTTGAATTCTTGTAAGAATTGTCTTTCAGAGAGGTCCATCTCAATGACAATTAAAGGTAACACTAACAAAACACGTGCAATTAATACAAACAAACACAAAACAGGTGAAAGTGAAAAAAAAGCGCATGCGTAATAGCTGTATGAGATGCCTATCATGCACAGTGCTGTCCAAAGCTTCGAACCCCGGACGCAACTGATAAAGTGAAGTGTGTGTGTGTGTGAGAGTATGTGAGTGTGTGTGAGGTGCGGTTCTATTGTTCGTGCATTAATGCGCTCCAGTTCCAGAGTTCCAGTTCTGCCCCCCAAACCCCGCACCGACCCCCAGCACAGATCAGCCTAATAATAATAATAATAATAGTAGTAGTAATAATAAGTGCATGCAGTGGTGATGTAAGTCAGTATAGATGTGAGACAGTAGATATATGAGACAGTAGATATATGAGACAGTATACTGTAGATGTGAGACAGTATAGATGTGAGACAGTATAGATGTGAGACAGTAGATATATGAGACAGTATAGATGTGAGACAGTAGATATATGAGACAGTATACTGTAGATGTGAGACAGTATAGATGTGAGACATTATTACCGCTGCTGTCCTCATTGCTGCTGCAGGGCTCCGCGCGCATCCAGCTGCACTTTGTTCCAAAACAGTGCACGAGATTATAGTGAGAGCCTGAGCATCTTCTTCTTCATCATCATCATCATCACCACTCTCTCTGACTCCGTCTGTGCATGTGCGAGTCTCGCGCTTTCACCTCCTCCGTGAGATTACGATAGAGAGAGAGAGAGAGGCAGCGCGAGCGTCCGCGCGTGTGCATCTATCTGTGCGCTCGCGCTTCTGCCTCACTTCTCATCCTTCACTGGAGCTCGAGCAGTAAGCAGATGTTGCCTTGCTGCGTGGTCTTAAAGCCCGCCGATTCAAAGTACTGTATTTCTCCGTTACCGGTTAGATTTAGGTTTATACTGTACCACTTCACTTCAGTGCTATTGCTCAGTGTTATTTCAACGAAAGTAAAAATATGAACTGATCCCAGTAAAAAAAACTATTTAGTTTAGCTTCTCTAATTAATATCTATTGGTGCAGGTGTTTGTTTACTTTTAAGCGAGTAGCTTATTAGTAGCTTATTTTAAAGTAGATTAATAAATCCAAGTCAAGTCAAGTAGGCTTTTATTGTAACTTTCACCATATACAGTTAGTACACAGTGAACCGAAACAACGTTCCTCCAGGCCGAGAAAAAAAAAAAAAACTAGCTAACTTGGAGACCTAATTAGCTGGCTAGCTGGGACAAGACAGATTTACATTTTAAGTTAAACAGATAACTATCTACGTTTTTTATACAAAAGAGACAACATAAAGTGCTTGTGCAGAAGTGCAAACAATTCAATTTTATTTGTATAGCGCTTTTAGCTATTTTCATTGCCGCAAAGCAACTTTACACAATCAAAAGAATTATTTAAAACAAGAGCGACGAAGTGACAATGTGACAACATGACATTACAGCACTCTGTGGTAATGAGGTGATGAGTTGAGGTAGTGGGAGGAGAAACAGTAAATAGTAAACGTTTCTTTGTAATTAGCAGCAAAGATAAAAATAGTTTGTGCAAATTGGCAATTGATCAGTGGCGGCTGCTAGCTTTCGAAACAGGGAAGGCTCATATTAGGCCTTCATCATAAAATTCATTACGTTCTTTTCACTTTTCATGCCTTTTGAGTGCCCTGTCAAAGTTACCCAGATCCCCAAAACCCACGTTTGACCAAACACATCCCATTCCCTGAGAAGGTTTGGTCAAGAGGCATGGACAACAGTACATTCTTCTGCCACAGCACTTCCAGTCAGCCAGTTCACCTTCTCATACCAGGAGAGCTGAAAAGACCTGTTATTTTTTCCTGATTTTTGCACCAGATCAATCTTGGGCATTGGTCTGCCCTGCCATTTAATTCTGAGACTCTCCTCGTAAGGAAGACTACTAAATGGTTTTACCAAAAGCAGGTCAACAATATTAGCACCGTCTGCGTCTGCCATTATGCACAGCTTGCTAGCTGGCTAGTTTTCCCTTTCACGAGCTACTTTAATTATATGAACTAACTAACTTTACAATGCTGAAACAAGGAGCAAAGTCAAGAATGCTATAATACGTTTTTTTTAATTATTATTTAAAGAATGATTTGTACAAACAAAAATGGTTTATATCACCAGCAAACAATACAGAGTGCAGCAGTTCTTCGTACCACTTCACCTGCAAATCTGCATGGGACTGAACTCGAATCTCTGTAGCGCTGATGTATACTTAAGACATGCTGCCAATCAAAAAAGGGGTTCCGCCCTTTAAACAGCTCCTCTAATCATCATGCAGCAGCCCAGCGTCCTGACCCGCCCACTGCTCCATTCACTCCCAGAGAAGCTGAGCTTCCCTGGAAGTGACGATTTTGGTGCATTTATCCAATTACCGTCCAGCTTTTCTGCAGTGAAAAAAGCTCCTCTGTGCTGCCCATAGAGCTCCAGTGAAGCTGGGCTTCAGGAGGGTTTAACGCGCTGTGCTGCACGAAAATGTATGACAAGAAAATCACGTCAAACAATCTAAAATAAATACCTGATTCTGAACGAGCTAGTCATGAAGTTGAACGCGTTCTAGCGCACTTTTATTAAAACCAATATAAATACGACAGTGCATATATATGAGCATTTATTTTTTTAAATAGTAGAGGAAGCGGAGCTTCCCTTGTAGTCTTAGAGCAGCCGCCACTGCAATTGATGAATATCGTGCAAAAGTGCATTTACAGGTTGGTGTGTACAATAGTTTGATCAGTTTGTTTGCGTGTGTTGATTAATCAGTCCAGTCTCAATGTTTTAAGGTAGTTGAGGTAATCTAAGTGATAATGTGTGTGTGTGTGTGTGTGTGTGTGTGTGTGTGTTTTATCAGTCCAGTCGTTTTTCGCTGAGGAGAAGGATGGCTTGTGGAAAAAAAACTGTTACACAGTCTGGATGTGAGGACCGAATGCTTCAGTACCTTTTTCCAGATGGCAGGAGGAAGAAAAGTGTGTGTGATGGTGTGTCCGATCAGCCACAATGATGGTGGCTTTGCGGATGCAGCATGTGACGTAGATGTCTCCGATAGAGGAAAGAGAGACCCTGATGATCTTCTCTGCTGTCCTCACTATCTGCTGTAGGGTCTTGCGATCCGATATGGCACAATTCCCAAACTAGACAGTGATGCAGCCGCTCTCAATGCTCTCGATAGTCCCTCTATAGAAGGTGAGGGATCTGTGGTGGAAGCTCTCAGGTGCAAAAAGGCTGGTGTTGAGGGACTCCAGATGGTCACCCAGGATTTTGGTGCTGTCGAAGATCTTCACACAGGAGCCGTTGATGCTCAGCGAAGAATGGCCGCTTCGTGTCCTCCTAAAGTCAACAAACATCTCCTCGTCTTGTCGACATTTAGAGACAGGTTGTTCTGGAGGTGCAGTTCCCGATTCGTACTGACTGAGGCCCTCCACTCAGAAAGTCCAGGATCCAGTTACACAGGGAGGTGTTCAGGACCAACAGGCGCAGCTTCCCAATCAGGTGTTGGGGGATTATAGTGTTGAATGCTGAGCTCAAATCATTGTACAGCGTTCGAACGTAGGTGTCTTTATTGTCCAAGTGCGTGAGGTACAAGATGAAGTGTGGTGGAAATGGCGTTGTCCGTTGAATGGTTAGGATGATACGCAAACTACAGTGGGTCCAGTGTGGGGGGCAGCAGGGTCTTTATGTGTCTCATGACAAGCCACTTGAAGCACTTTATGATGATGGGTGTGAGTGCAACAGGGCCGATAGTCATTGAGACAGGACACAGAAGACTTCTTCATCACAGGGACGATGGTGGTGGACTTGAAGCACGTGGGAACAATGGCGCTGCTCAGAGAGATGTTGAAGATACCAGTGAGAACATCTGCCAGCTGTTCAGCACATTCTCTGAGTACTCTGCCAGGGATGTTGTCTAGTCCAGCAGCTTTATGTGGGCTGACTCTGCGTAGATAGATTCCTCACATCAGCTGTGGTGAGACACAGCACCTGGTCGTTTGGAGAAGGACTGGTCTTCCTCACTGTCACATTGATCTGCGGTCAAACCGAGCATAGAAGCTGTTCAGCGCATCTGGAAGATGGCCGACACTGTCACAGGCATGTATGGGCGTCCTGTAGTTTGTGATGGCTTGTATACCCTGTCACATGCGTCGTGTGTCACCGCAGTCCCTGAAGTGTTTGTTCCCCGGGAAAGTTTGGCCCCTGCTGTTCTTAGGGCCACCTGCTTTGAATAAGGAATCTCGGGTCTTCAGAAGTGCACGCACCTCTGCAGTAATCCATGTTTTTTTGTTGGGTCATGAGATGATGTTCTTGGTGACAGTGACATCATTGGGGCACTTGTTGATGTAGCTGGTCACTGATGATGTGTACTCCTCCAAGTTGGTGAAGTTGCAGCCTCCCTAAACATCTTCCAGTCAGTGTTCTCAAAATAGTCCTTAAGAGCAGAGATGTCTCCTGCTGGCCAGGTTTTCACCTGCTTTAGAACCGGTTTTGAATGCCTAATGTATGGTCTGTATGCTGGAATTAGCATAACAGAGATGTGGTCTGAGTAGCCGAGATCCAACGTGTTTTCCCCTCTCGTTGCAAAGTCTACATACTGATGAAATTAGGGAGCACTGACTTGAGATTTGCATGGTTGAACTCTCCAGTGACAATAAACAGTCCATCCAGGTGTGTGTTTTGCAGTTCACTGATCTTTGCATACAGTTCCCATAACACTTCCTTAGCATTAGCACTAGGTGGAATGTACACCTTGGCACATAACTGTTCATAACATCACTTTTATTCAACATTTTAATAAGACTTATGGTGCGGGTTAAACGTCAGGGAGATATCTAAGTACTCAAAACGTTTCATTATGTCATTATGATGTCTAGCGGTCGATTTGAGACGAAAACTTGCAGTTTATAATCTGGCACAAACTTCTTTTTTTCATTACTTCACTTTTATTTAACAATTTGATTTAGTATATGGCGCAGGTTTAACTTATGCTATGTCCAATAGAATGCGTCAAATGTAATCATGTGATTGATTTTTGAGCGTTACATTGCAATTATTTTGCATCAGCGAAAAATAAAACGGCCCTTCTGCTATACTTCATCGCATACAAACGCATCCTTCCTTAACACTTAATTGAAAAGTACATGATTTCAATTCGGGTATCAAAGGCTAATTAATAGCCTGGTGGCCAGATGTCCACATATTTTTGTCTATATCTATATCTACATACATTATTAATATTGTATTTAAAATATATATATATATATATATATATATATATATATATATATATATGCTAATTCAAAATAAATGTTTCAAGATAAACCACACACACAATACCTTCAACCTTTAATGCAGTTAGACTTTACTTCAATGATAAATCAGTACATATGGGTAATACCAATTAAAATCATAACATGTGGGTGAAGGCAATGCCAAAGCAGAAAAACAGGTGGTTTGTTTAATAAATGCTGAAAAAATCTTGATGTTTTTGCTTTCACAGTGTTGTTTATAATAAGTCGAGTCAGATTCAAATCCAGTAAGTGAGACATGAATGACCTGCAGAGCAATGCTGCGTTTATTAATGAGTTTCAGAAAACAGTATGCTTTTGTCCAAAATAAAAAAAAGTCCAATAATTTTGATATAAAAGTTCATTTTAAGAGGTCTGTGTAGGAAGGTCCAGGCTTGTACTTTGTTACTGTACTTCACCATCTAGGTCAGGAAAAGCGCTGAGCTCAGTGGCACATTGAGAATTTCAGATAATAAAAATGGACTTTTATGCAGTGTTTACACAGAATGATGCAAGACACAAGAAAGCTCTGTGGCTGGAAATGTCTTGTCGATGAGACATCAGAGTAGAATTGCTGGATTTGGTTAGCGCTGACGAAACAGCTAATCTTTACGACCATGGTGAGGAGAAAGGCATTTCAGGATGCACAGTGTAAATAAAACATGAGACAGAAGCAGAAGGTTAAACTCCTGGCAGCCAAAACAATAACTATAATAAATAATAAATGTGTGTAACAAATTAACTACCAAAAGCCATCACTGTAAGCTAGCTATTAGCAAGTATCCTGGAAGTGATTTTTCCCTCAACTGCAGTTGCTAAGATGTCAACAAGAAAATGTCATACCAAATACCTGGCTTTTAGCATTCATCTACTGTAGGAGGTGGTATCATAAAGTTTCGAGACTAGTTTGTAACGCACCAACAGATGGCAGCACAAAGTTGCATACTGTACAGTCACTAGGAGCACCGACCAAGTTCATCCCCAGGCAACTGATCCAGGAGTAGAAGGAACATTGCAGTGAAGACTGGCAAGAACTCAATCAGCATGCCGTGAATGACCCGTACTTCACTTCATTACCGGTGCCAAAACCTGGTACGACCCTGAGTCAAAGCGACAGTCTTCACAGGTGAAGAGTCCTGGCAGTCTGACCAAAAACAACAGAGGTTATAAACAGAGCTAATCCAGAAACGGTGTGATATCACCTTGTATCATTAGCATGCTACAGTAGCTGGCGTTCAAGTGATCACAAACGGCTTTATTAGTTAGCCTTAGCCAGCTTGTTTTCTCAGTAGAAGAGGCGGTGATATACGAATGTACTATCAATACTAAAATAGTAGGTACTGTAGATAGAAATAAAAACCACTTTAAAAGCTCTGTTTGTATTAATAACGCTTTTAATGTGGAAACAAACTTTATCACAGTAATAATGTCATAGTTTAGCTTGTATTAAATTGCAAATTCGGGCTGCATGTATAGTACATATATTCCGCTTAGAAACTTTGAAACGTCACATATCGAATGTTTATTAAAGCAAACACACACAAACTGATGCTTACATGCTGTTTCACTGATGTGCTGTTTTTTTTTTTTGGTGGTGTTTTTGTAAATATGTTGTTTTTTTTTTTACTATTTTTACATACAGTACATAATTCTGTAAAGATGTATATCAGGACCGAGTCTGTGTGTGTGTGCGTTCATGTTACAGCTTGACTGATTTTACGAAAAAAAGTGCAGTCTCTGTTGATGCGGCGTCAGCTTCTGGAGAAAACAAGACAATCTGAGCTTTCCTTATTGAGAAGCCTTTAATGTCAGCCAAGTGTTTTCGCGTTCCTGCCAAATCTCGCTGCTCCGAGCCAAGATGTAGGGGCAAAAAAAATGCTTTCTCGCCCTGAGCTTTGCTTTAGAGGAGAGAAGTGTTGGTGTGGAGGATGATGTATTCCCTCGAGCGCAATACGATCCAGACTGCACAACCCATCAGACCGGTCAGCCCGAATGAAAGCATTGGTGTTCATAAATATTGGAACGATATCATTACACCTCATTATTACGCCTGTAAGAGCTTTATAGTTGGCGTAGTGGTTAGCCTTGTCTCCTTGCACCTCCAGGCACTGGGTTTGATTCCTGCCTCGGCACCTGTGTGCACCTCAGGTTTTCTCCCACAGCCCAAAGACAGACAGATTCAGCACACCATCCAGGGTGCACCCCGTCTCATGCCCTTAGTCCACTGGTATATGCTCCAGGCCTCCCGCGACCCTGTCTACAGGATAAAGCGGTATAGACGATGAGTGAGTGAATGTCCAGAGAGTCAAAGTCAACTTCTGTGCTCGACTGTTCCACTTGTCTCATGCCTGTATCATCCATGTGCTCGTCTGGGATTTGTGTGTTTGTGTGCGATAAATACCTGCGAATAAATCTGTCCTGCAAAGTGTGTTTGTCTCATATTCCTCTGTGCGTTCTGCTCAGGATAAAAACTCATTAAAATTCTGAAGACGAAACAGCAAAAAGAGAAGTATTATTAGATTTTGAGTACATTCATAGTTTATCCTCTTTCGAGTACACTCCATTTCATCTTTTTTTTTTTAAGTGCTTTTTTATTCCCACCCAGCACTAGATCACTCAGACGTTCCTCAGGAGACACTGAATTCGAATGGGAATCAGAATCCGGGGGGGTCAACACACTCTGTGGAAGAAAAAGCGTTCGGGAAAGCAAATTTCAGCAACAAAAGCTGAAGGTAAGGAGAGCCAGATTAAAGCGAGTGATTTCTCTGCGGCACAATGGACGTCTGTCTCATCGCCCGCCGTCACGCCACGCCGAGTGTGGTGCCGGTTAGAGGATGGGCAATCTGTCTTAAATCAGCTCAGGTCTTTCATCTTTCCACTTAACATAACAGAGTCCACTGTACGATAAAAGAACAGGATGCTGCGTCCTTTAGAAGAGGTTTTACCTGGAACCTAGAACCGTGAACCACCGAGAGAACCCTTGAGGAACACTGATCGCTGAATCGCTGCGAACAGAGGTCCCGAGCTGCGAGAAGAATGCGCTATAGTCCATTAAGTCAGATAAAATCTGTTAAAATATAACATCTTGAAGTTTTTATGTTATAAGAAGAGTTTACGTTCTTATTTTTTAAAGGGTGTTAAAAAGAATTTAATTACAAGTACATCATCTGTTCTGTCGAAGATACTGCACTGGTGGGAGATTTCCAAGCAGCAATAATCCTGATTTGTGTTATTAAAAGACCCGCCAGAAGAAGACGTTACGTCTTCCCTAAAATCACGGCGAGCTGAAGGATTATCGAGTCTCTTCTTAAAAAAAATATATAATAATAAAATGTTCCTGAGCTTTGCCGACTCTGCAGGAAAAGTGCTGGAGTTGTGCTTTTTAAAATGCTGTCTGATTTTACTTCCCCTTTTCTAATTTGCTGGATATCACAATTTATCCCTGAGATCATTATCGTAAATAAATAAATAAATGAGTAACACTTTGCATTATAATAGTCTGATGATCATTACTGTACATGCGGAGTGTGATGCGCTTAGGCTCCTGTACCACTGCGCTATCACCTTAAAGTACATCAATCTGTAATTAGCGCAATCATTCCATCAGTTCTATATCCAGACTTAGTGCTAATTCACTTCACAACTCACGGCTATGGTGTTCGTTATCGATCAATCGGCTGGTTTCTTTTTTTTTTTTTTTGACGTGAAAAAAAAAAGATTAAAAATTTCATCAGGTTCTCGTCATTGTGCTCATTTTCCAATTTATAATAAGACATGCCATCGTCTGTCTGTGCCGCACCTCCCTGGAGGCATAATTTCTGGAGGGAGCAGATAGGCATGTGTGAATTTTTATTTTTTTTTTTAAATCAGGGTTCTGTCCCATTTGTCATCAGCGTCTGGGTAATGAGCGAGGAGGACTGGATGTACTCGCTAATTATACAGAGGACGAACAGGTGGCTAAATCCCCAGCCAAGGTCCCTCTACTCACACTGAATTATGAATTAGGAGCCTCAAATTAGCCATGGCACCGAACCGAGACGCGTGGCGCTGCCAACAACAATTGACAGAATGATACCGCAATGGGCATCGGTGGTGCCATGACCCGGATATTATATTATATTATATAAATTATTTAGATTTCTTACTGTTGTTACTGTTTGTGAACGTTGTTTAGTAGGTGTTTAAGGCCATATACTGTATGTCTGATACAATTTGCTTTAAAAAGCCATTCCTGAATAAAGAACATAAGACAACCTGTTAGCTCTTGTGGGTACAAAAGTCAGGCATTTTTGAGTACACTAAATTCCCAACAAACAAACAAGTAACATTGCGAGAGTTCATTCGTAAGTCCAATTTTTTCAAAAGTCCAAGAAACTTTGGATACTTGGATACTCAGTATATAACTAACATGTTCCATGATCTCGTCCTGGTTCTTCAGAATCATGCCGATGGTTAAACGATTCATGTTAAAAGAACGAGCAACGCCGGCCATCTTTTCACCTCCATTCTTTTAAATATTTTCATCGTTATTGCTCGGCGGTTCTTAGCGGTACCAGCTGCTTTTGCGCTCGCTTCCAGACATCCTGGGATGCACGCTGCACGCATGTGACACTGTACGCCGGACATGTAATCAGACTTCTGGGATTGAACATTCACAAACACGTGTTTGTAACTTTAAAAGTTTGTAACTTGAATGTTCGTATAGCACTTACTTGTACTAAACTTTCCTATAGATTTTATTTATTTGTATTTTTATTATTTTATTATTTTATAATTGAATTAGTACAAAAACACTTCTGATTTTTAAACATCAATATTCCAACACAAATTGAAAAGTGATATACCATTTGAATATTTGAATTAACAGCGACCAATTTTTTTATCCAAAAATTTTTGAAGCGGGTGCAACGGTTAATGTTGCCAAATAACTGTGTGTGTCTTTCTGCAAAGCTTAGTAGTTAATTTCCTTATAAACTGCACAAGTTGGACCTGTGACCAAAAGATCCTCAAATGTGGTTACACCAAATACTGACTTCATTAGTTCTAGGTTGTTTGGTTTTTTAAGACATCCTTGCACAATACTGTAGGAATAAAATCCACCTCTGTGTTTATTTTATGATGTCATTATTTATTGCTAATTTGCATATCAGATCGGATATGCTCTGTGCTTTAAACAAGAACCAACCATTCAGACCCAACCAGTATGTATTCCCAGCTCACACCCAGTGCACCCAGTGTACTCAATTAACACAAACTGCTTTTAGTAAAATCTATATACTTGTTGGTCATCTTTAACAAAATCCTATCTACTGCAAAGAAGGGGAAAAAAAACTCTATAATGAATCCCACAGGCCATGTGTTTTTTTGGCTAATATTTTAACAACGAGGTTATTGGCTCTTTTTATCGAAGGGCAAGACTTACAGCGTATTTATACTGTTACATGCAGCTCGGTTCATATTTAATTAATACGCGTTATTCATATTCTGCGCTCGTACCTCTCTGTAAACTCTCTGTTTGACCTCAGGGTTGTTCATTGGCTTTCATACCAAAATTCCAGAAGCAGAACAATCGATGCGGCAAGGTTTTACCCAAACGCAGGATAAATTGGAGGTAAAGTGCAAGCAGAGTCTCCGGTTTAAGAAGCGAGCAGTAATTGCGATGACTCATATCTGCCTGTCACGAGAGGCTCATGAGCCGCCATTCTGACATGTTATCAGGAAAAAAGGGTAAGAGGATCACTCATCTTCTATACCACTTTATCCTGTATTCAGGGTCACGAGGACCTGAAGCCTATCCCAGGAGACTTAGGGCACGAGGCAGGTATACCCTGGACAGGGTGCCAATCCATCGCAGGGCACACCACACTCTCATTCACACACTACGGGCAATTTGGGAATGCCAATTAGCCTAACCTGCATATCTTTGGACTGTGGGAGGAAACCCACCAAGCACAGGGAGAACATGCAAACTCCATGCACAGAGAGACGGAAATCGAACCCAGACCCTGGAGGGGCAAGGCGACAGTGCTAACCACTACACCACCGTGCTGCCAAGAGAAAGAGGATGTGGGAGAGATTAGAAGAGAGAAAACAGGAGTGTGAAGAATTAGTGTCTTTGCTTCCCACGCAAAATTAAATTAATAAATAACTAAAAAAACACAAGGAAATCGCAGCTTCTTTCTCCACTCAGCCCCAGGCATTCAGCTGATGGGAAGAACCCGAGGACGAGCGTGATGTAGCCAAGATGTGTTTTTGTCCAGAGACTCACTTTCATAAACACATACGTGGCGTCTGGGTTCTACAGCACTCTTAGAACTACGGTACAGTCATTTCCGTATATTAATAAATAAATAGGCCACACCCTGTGATCTGTGTTTTATAGACACAAACCTTGTGGCACCCTCACCCCGGGGGTTTGTTGGTAATCTATAGGGAAATTCCTTTTCCGCGACACTTATAATGCCAGAAAAAGATTTCTTAATCAGAATAAAGATTCCTGGAAAGCTACAATTATTATTATTATTATTGTTACTACATGTTACAGTTGTACGACTAAATTTAGATACGATATATTAGATTAGATTGGATCACCAGACTGCCAACCTTTACGCATTTTGTGCACGATCTAACCTCAAAGTAAACTAGTATATTTGTTGCTCAAAATATAATAAAAAAACAGTCTATTTATGGAGGCACGGGCGAACGATATTTACGAACAATATTCCGTACGTGGACTCTGAAGCTCCGCCCCTTCCACTATCCCACATGTTCTTTGGAATTGTAATACATGTTCTCACTTTCTGTTAAGGTTCATGGAAAAAATTCCGAGCTGATTAATGTCAAATGTTATACAAGTTATGTAACAAACATTAGCCGAATAATTAGTACTGTATATACCGTAGCTGATATCTGTTGAAAAAGGATTAAATAAAAAATTATAATATTATTACACTGGAAAAGCTTTCCTTTATTCACAAGCATGAAAAACAAAAACTCTTGTTCACTCATACTCAGGTAAACTTATTACTCAGAAACTTTTAGTCCCCTCTCCTTAACCTCAGGTCATCACACCGAGCCTCAACAGCAGTGTCCAGCCGATGTCGTTTTTTCTTCTTTTTTTTTTCTAGGTTTTGCTTAGAGCCGATGATTGTCCTGCGCTCAGAGCAATGCGTTAATTAAATTGCTTCCTGAGGCATGATGGAGCTGGAATTGAGTTTCATGCGCGTCTGTGCCACAGGGGACTCCCGGCTCCTCACGCCCGATCGCTTTCTGCACACTCACACTCAACATATTTTTCTCCTCCTTGAGACCCAAAATGAGAAAAAAGTTCTTTCTTTTAAAAAACAGAATGAAAAAGGAGAATAAACAGAAGCGACTCCGAGTCGCCGGCGTGGAGCGGACACCTGGCGGACGGATTTGCTTTGCTGAACGAGAGTCGACTGCGACTCTTATCTCATCTGCTCGTTAAATTCTCCTCGTTAACAGAGGAATAGTGTTTGTTCTCTCACACGATACTGAAAGGCTTGTTCGGGTGCAGGCCTGATAAGCGATCAAGATGCACGATATGCTAATGTCTATTACTATGCAATTTTATCACAAACCAACTGAATAAACAGAAGTTACAATTTCAAGCTCTGACAGAACAAGAAAATCGAAATGATCGGATTCTTGGGGAGGAAATTGCATTTCATACTTCCTATGTAACATTAGCAATTATCAGGCGCTCAAACTAGCCTGTTAGCTAGCTAGAAAAAAAGGTTTAATTTAGGTCAGAACATTTATATAATTATGTACATAATATTTACGTCCTTATGTAAGTAATATTCAAGCCTCCATAAAAGCGTTTGTTTGTTAACCATATCTTGCACGGCCTACTGTACGTGTTATCATGAATTTACTTTCTCCAAATTAAACAGCTAGCGTTAGCAGTTTAACTAAATAATTTTTTCCTTGCAGACGGCCATGTTGACATGATGTCATGCGCTGGACTTCCGGAATTTCTAAGTAGGAATTCCAAGCATTTTCTGTCATAACTTTTGTTCGCAAAAAAAAAAATAAAACAATCCTGATCCTTAATTAGTCCTTCTTTTTCTCCTATTAATAACTAATTTAAAAAACGAATTCGATTAAGCCTCTGTCACTTATTAAAAATCAGAATGTGTTTCGACTCGGAACAGGAACGCGAGGTGATTGAGGTTGTGCAAGGAGGAATCCGTAGGTCACGTTCTCCCCTGAAAGTTTCTCTTCCTGAGATCCATATTTTCTTCATTAAGGGTTGAAATGGAAGCTTTAGCCCTAGGCACTGCTTTTTTTTAGTGCTGCCACATCTATAAAAATGGCCGGCGTGCACTCAGCGACAAGGTTTGTGCTGTTAAAATGGCCGTCTGTCTGCTTTTCCATTATCCTTTCAGTGTGTGTGAGAGATCGCTTAGACAGCTCTAAACTGGAGGCAATAAATGTCCATTACCTTTTAGCTACATTAGCCGTGTAGCTCCAGGGCCGAACCAAAGTAGCACACTTCACAACCAGTTACATTTTCAGGGTAAAAAACTTTAAGTTTTTATTTTTATTATTATTATTATTGTAATTATTATTTTGTCATTGAACCATTATGCAGCAGTGTAAATATTAAACTAAACAAATGTTAGCTTGTTAAGTTTATTGGGCTTTAGATAAAAGGCTTTGTTTGTGCTTGGACCCCCTCCTACCCCTTTTAAAACACTTAGTCAGAATTGTGGTACACAGATGTGAAAAATAAAAATTAAATAGAAAAGTTTGAACAGAGATTAGTTTCCGAACAGAATTAATTTACTTTATGAATTATAGAAACTAATAAGCGTTTCATCTCACTTTCAGATTTGAAATAAAACAACTTAAAATAATAAATAATGATGGAATAATAATTAGAAAAACCTTAAAAAAACACATTGATTCAGAGTGCATTGTTTCTATAGTAACAGCTGAATAAACACAGTGACTTCTTTCCAAAAAGTCTTCAATGTAACAGTCGGAGGTGGAGCTGAAAGGCTTTTGTGAGGAGTTTGTAGCGACTATAATCTCAAAAGTTATAATATCATAAGATCAGATCCTGACAATAACACCACGCTTGGTTGTGGCCAGGCATCCTGGGGCCTGGAAGTAAACCGGAAAGCCAAAACTGACATCCCATAATATTCTTATGGCTAGCGGTGGAACTGTAGGTCATTTCGAGCTGCCGTGGAAATGTTGCCGTAACAGAACTGAGTTTGGTTATAAAGACGTTGTGGTGGCGCGGGGCATACGGCAGTGCCATCTGTTCAGCAGAGCGCGCTGGCATCTCTCGCTGAAGCTACGGCCCATGTGGTTACTGTAACAGTACATTTAAACGATATTGACTGCAGGTAATAGAGCAAGCAATGCATAATGGGATTCACAGTTCATACCACAGTACAAACAAATCTCTGTTTTTTTATCTACTATAGGTGTGTCTAGAAAAAGCTTTATACAATGGAACCTCGGATTACGAGTAACGCGGTTTGCAATGTTCCGCAAGACGAGCAAAGATTTTTAATAAAATTTAACCTGGAAAACGAGCATTGTCTTGGTTTATGAGCACTGAGTATCATGTATCACGCATGCGCTTCTTGTTTTGACGCGAGCACCCCTGCTGGGTCTTAGTGCTCATCTCTCACTGGTATAATCAACATCCGTGCATGCTTGTACTGTTTACTATAACACTGTGACCACATGTGTGTGTGTGTGTGTGTGTGTGTGTGTGTGTAAAACATATTTTATTTTGTGTTTGGAAGCGCGTGTACTGTTTCTTATAAAACGCGAGTAAGGCAAAAGAAATTCTTAATACAGAGGTCAAAAAATTCATTTTTTCCTCATCACGGTGTGTGTGTGTGTGTGCACGAGTGTAATTAGACACTGTGCCGGCTGTGTGTTTGTGTGTGGTGTGTGTGGTGTGTGTGTGTGTAAACCCCCATTTACAAAAACAGACACACACGCACAAAAATGAAGGCAAGAGACACTCTGCTCTCCGAAGAAACTCTGTCGCAAATCTTTTCAGAGGTAAGGTGCGGGTTCATTTGTTTATTTGTTTTACTTTACAGCAGTGATTCTGTTAGTTTGCGCTCACACGAGTGTCTTTAGCGATGTTTATTGCTAATTTCAGATAAAACAGTGTAGTGGGAGAGAGACGTTGATTTATGACCGCTGTTTATGGAAGTGTAGTCCAGTGCGGGAGATGCATTGTGGGTAATGCAGTCCGGTGTGTGTGAACGCGAATGCGAGATGTAAGTTAGGATATAGAGCCTGAGTTTTGTTCTTTAGTAGTTTTTTTTGTTGGATTTAAGTGCAGGATCCACAAGAAAGTTTGTACTATAACCTGACAATGCAGAAAATAAAAAGAATGCGGGCATCGAGCAGTTTGTCCATCTTATCATTACACCAGCATGAATTAACGGGCTGTTATGCTGTCGCAAGCAACATAAAAAGCTTTAATAATTTAGAGGAGTGAGTGTGTTTAAACGAGAGGAGAAAGTTTTAACGTGTAAGATGAGGAGGGAGAGACAAAAGGGGCTGAAAGCAAGAGTCTCCACTTACTCTAGCCTCATACACACGCACACACGCACACACATATACAGCGCCGGCGTGCACAAAGAGAAACGCTTATCTGCTGGGATTTATTTTTGACTTTTTGGTTAATTATTTAATATTTTGTATTCATTATTTTTATGTATTTATTTTTTTGGGGCTGAAGAACGAATAATTTAAGTTTCCATTATTTCTTATAATTCTTATGAGTGTTTTGGAATACAAGCCCACTTTTGGAACTAATTATGCTCATAATCCGAGGTTCCACTGTTTAAATTAAGTGTGTAAATTAGTACACCCCAAAGGGCAGGAATGGGAATTTGTCAAAGCCCATTTTTAGTATTTAAAAACAAGAAACTTCAAATAAAGAAAATTGAAATGTAGGTTTTTAATATTTTATTATTAGTACAATAAACTCAAAAGATTTAAATTAATTGGAAATTCCAGAAATATATAAATAAATTAAACTACAAAATAATTAAATGTTAAACATGATTAAATGGATTTTCTTTCTGAGACCAAAAAATAGATTAAATACATTTAATTAAAAATTCAAAGAAAGAGTAATGAAAAAATACATGATTTTAATGTTTATTATTATTAGTAGTAGTGGTATTGTTGATGATATTTATTTATTTATTTATTTATTTATTTGGATTTGATAATGGAAAAAAGTCCTGTGAACTATGAATTACATCTTTTGTACAGTTCTGAGGGTGCGCAAACATTTAAAGATGGATTTTTGCTTTGGATAATATTCACATGAAAACAGAACAATTTCCAAAACCACCAGTCGCTCAGTTTATTATTATTGACTGATACACACTAAATAAAATAACACAAGGACAGGTTTTGTTTGCATTTCTTTGAAAAATAAAAATAAAAGGTTGCACACAAAACACAAAATACTTTCAAAAAACACAAGTGACAGAAAAAACATTTAAAAAAGAAATTCACCACAAACAGCAAATTCACAGCAACACCGGAGAAGCCGAAACGATAATAATACTGCTTTTCCAAAATTTTTTGTAATTAAATTTTTTTAATTTATAACCCAAGTGTTGCTACAAAATGAATGTCTAGACACATTATTTTAACAGAACGGAGAAAAAAAAAGGTCCTTAATACTGGTGTGACAAACGTGTGTTTTCTAGACTTTACTCTAGTCTTTAATTCCTGAATGTGAGACAAAGACACTGAAGTTCATCCATAGGTGTGGAGTCAGGGTGTGTAAAAGTTATCCTTATTTAAAATACAGTCGGGAAAATCATATATCCAACATGATCCTTAGTAAAACAGTACATTAAAAAATAAATCCAACAACGGAATCCTTAGTAATACAGTACATTAAAAAATGAAATTAGAAATGTTCTGCTAAGTTCCTCATTCAGGTTTATCCTTGACTTTAACTCAAGTAACATCTAATAAACATCCCGGTGCGGTCATGTGACAATCTGTGAACTTATGTAGCCATTGTCCAGCGATTCCGAATGCTTTCCAAATGTTTCATCTTATTTAATGATTCTAATGTAATAATGAAATCTCATATTTTATATTTAACCTGTTCTGGCTGCATTTTTTAAACAAATCGACATGAACTAAAATTTAGAAAATATCGTATTTCAAAATGTGTTCCATGTGGTTTCATAATTTTCCTTAAAGGAGGAATGTGTCTGGGATTTGTTTTTAAAATTTGTGTTTAAAATTCAATAATAAAAATCATAATATGTAACTAATTCCCACAAACCTAAAATTTATTTAAATGTAAAGTAAATATAGAATAAACATCATTATGAGCTGTAGCGAAACATACGTTTGAACATTTGCATCTTTCATTATTTTTTCTACAATGTGTAGTGTCGTAGCGATGCTTGCTGATTGCGGTCGCTGTGGTGACCTGCAGCGATTCCTAGCTTCACAGCACAAACAAACGAGTAAACCTGCCGTAGGTCCACCGAAGGTCCTGTGGGTCTATTCATGCTTATTAGTGGCCTTCGGTTGTAAATGGTACTCACCCACATGTACGGTAGCACGTACCAGAGGTTACAACAGCCTCATGTGACACCTATGGCGTAGAAAGATTAGCTAGCATTGGAATCTCATACAAACTCTCAGAGCTATTTGTAAGGAGCCGTCCTCATCCGTAAATGCCTTTACGTTACACCGCATTCCCTAGGTCTACTTTAGTGCTCTGTAGCTTCGGCACAGCATACTGTATGTCAAAGCTGGTCTGAGCTACAGTAATTTTGAAACTGTTCTGATTTGTAGCAAAAATCAGAAGAATCACAAAAAAAAAAAAATTCATTTAATCATTAGCATTAGGGGTGGATTAACCCCCATTCTAACCTATATCTCTGTTTGTCATTCTGGTGTTTGGGACAAACCCACACTTCAGACGTACGTAAAAGCAATTGAGGTAATAACACAGATGCATGGAATTGTATAAACACACACACACTTGGAGAACTCACAAACCTGAAAAATACAAACTGAGGACCAGCACAGAACCGTGCCAGAGAGTGAAACAGCACTGCTTTTTATTATCCCAAATATTTTTGTATTAAAACGCAATTTTATTGTTCACCGCGGTTTATATCTCAGTCCTACCTTAGTGGTCACCTTGCTACAGCTCATCTGTTCCTCAAACAATGTGTGTTAGTTACCTTCCGCTCTAGACGTGTACGCCGTAACTGGAATTAAAAGTCACAGCTGTGGGCGGGGTCAGGATTCCAATGAAAGTGGAAGGGATTGGGTAGAGGATCATGTGATGAATGGAGTGGGAATATGACAAGGAGTAGATACAGTGGGTATTTGAATGTCCCACCTCATAAATTTTGCAAAAAACATGAGCCGACCGAACCGAACTGAAGGAAATCTTGCGTGTACGTTCGGGAGCTGTTCAAAACTTATTTGCATCAGTGGAAAGCCAATTGAAGCGAGTTTATATATATATATATATATATATATATATATATATTTATTTTATTTTTTGCATTTTGTGCAAGATTTAGTGAAGACGTAGCACCATGTGTCCCAAGAATGTTAGCAAGGACGGTAGCAAGAAGAAAAGGAAGCCGCTTTCAGTTTGGTTTTTAAAGCATCCGGTGCCAAGAGGAATCATAAAGAGGTATAATGTCTACTTATTTTATATTTTACTTCATTTAAATGTCTTTTCTAAATGATTTGTTTTTATATGCCAAAAAAAATATTACAGTGTTAAAAACTGCTAATAATGGTAATATTTTTGGGTGGCTGGAACGGATTATCTGCATTTACATTATTTCCTATTGGAAAACGCATTTCACAATACAAAATTTCACCTTAAGAACTTGTTGGGATCAAATCCGTATCCCAACATACAGTACGCTGGTATTGAACTGAATTCTTTCACTTAATAAACCTAAATAAATCTCTCATCAAATATTAACGAGTGTCAGTTTTTTGGCCGTGATTTGTCGAGGCGTCGAGAAATTCGACATCCATCAGCACTGATGTAGCTCACACGCTCGTACCAGCACCACGCACACACTCATACACACACGCGCACAATGAGAATGTGAGTCACTGCTGTGTACTGAGAATCACCCACCAAGCAAATAATATCTGTTCCTGCAGTGTTCCTTTCTCCTTTCAGTGACAGACAGGTTGGAAAGGGGGGCCAAAACATTGTGCACAGCTTTCAGCAGTCCTACAGAATTACAGACCTACTTGTATCGTGGGTTTAGCTAATAAAAATGCTGCCTCGATTCCGATTTTAGGAGTTTCGGCTCATTAACGGTTCTCATTTGCAACTTTGTGAGAAACGGATTAGCAGTGAGGAGAAAAACGTAATAAATGACATGAAAAAATAAAAAAAAGCCAGCGTTTTCTTTTAGCTGTTAGAGATTTCATTACGATAACGATCATCAAATGTGAAGAAATCAAATTCCCTGCCTTGAGTTTTATCTCAGACGAATGAATCTACATCCAATAAATCCTAAATCCTTTTTTAGTGCTTTTGGCTTTGCTGTTAGAGAGTCGCGCCGTCCCGAATCCTGTACTTCAATTAGCGCCTTTCCGCCCTCGCGCGAGCGTTCTGTCATCAGCTGTACCATTTGCTCTGGTGGAGTGTTGAGTCATGGCGATATTGTGAGGAGAGAGAAATGCTGGCAGTATAAATCCGGCGCAGGGACACCTGCCTGACTTAACAATCACACGCTGATTTTTTTCAAAAGGAGAAAACGCTAAATGTAAGTAATTAAAAAAAAAGAAGTAAAAGCTACAGTATGTGTGGAGCGCGGCGGGTTTAGCGTGACACCGCGGCACTTCGTTAAATCGCAGCTGAGATTACGTTCTTTCAAAAAGCATCTGAAGGAAATTATTGGCACCCCTGTAGAACATTATACACTTTAAATAAATTTAAGTATCGAGGTGGAGGAGGATGCGCACGTGTATAATCTTTAAAAATGTTACGCTGAAAAGGAGAGCAACAGAGGTGAAAATAATACAATAAAAAATTATAAAACAGACAGACAAAACAAAAGATAAATAATTTTTTAAAGTTATTTAGGGTGCCAATAATAACAGAGTAAAAAAAAGAAGAAAAAAACCTTATGTACCTTTTAGTATCTATCCCGTTCATCAATGTGGCTAGTCGACAACAAAATAAAACTTACTCGCTAGATGTTTTTAATTCGCTCTATCGCCAGCGTCAGCTTTCACAGCACAGACGTTAACGTGTTAATAATTTATTTATGCAAATGTTATGCTAACACCTGCCATGGCAGGCGAAAACAAGGACTCCTGCTCAGTTTGATCATCAGGGCTCATAGTGCAGGTGAACATGACTGTGACTTAGATACATACATCAAAAGCTAAGATTTTTCTTTGAAATTTCATATTGAAGCAACATACAGTACAATTAACTTCCTCGTCCAATGAAACAAATGTTTTCCTCTGACAACATGCGTCTGCAGCACTAAGGGTTAGTCAAATGCGGAGGTATCCTCCGGGCTGTATTTACCGCTAAATTACAGCAAGCGTGACTAATACAGCAGGTCAGCTAAGAAGAACGTGCGAACGCGTCCTGCTTTAAGGAACAACCTGAGGAAACTGTTTTTGAAGAAACCAATGTTTCCACTTAAAACAAACCTAAAAGTAAATCTTAGATGCTGCTGCGGTTTTAATCTCTGGAGGAATCTGTTTTAATGGGTTCTATCCAAAGCACTACAGTCAACCTTGGATTGATTAATGTGGTTTGCAAGCGTTCCGCAAGACAAGCGAAGATTTTTAATACATTTTGACTTGAAAAACGAACAAGTCTTGGTTTACGAATATAGAGTATCATGTATCACGCATGCGTTCTTGTTTTGACGCCGGGTTTTCTCTCTCTTGCGCTGCGGAATTGTGGGTAATTATCTCCCCTGCTGGGGCTTAGTGTCTCTTACTGGTATAATCAACATCCGTGCACGCGTGTACTGTTTACAATAACACTGTGACCACGTGTGTGTAAAACAGATTTTATTTTGTGTCTGTATTCTGTCTGTACGTGCGCACGTCATTGGACACTGTGCCACACACACACACACGCACACACACCCCTCCTACTTTCGCCTTCACAGACACACACAGAAACACAGAAACTGCTATGTCGTGATTCTTTTCAAAGGTAAAGTGCAGATTAACTTGTTTTATTTTTACTTTATATTTTGTGTTAATTATTTTTAGGTATTTATTCTTGGGGGCTGTTAAACGAATAAAGAGTTTTAATTATTTCTTATGGGAAAATTCGATTTAATTTACTAGTGTTTGATTTACATAATCTGGAACGAATTATGCTCGTAGTCCAAGGTTCCACTGTATTAAGCAACCCTTTAGAAACCTTTGGACTAAGAGTGGTCAGAGAGTACAGAAGAGTAAATCTGTGCGCTTGTTCGTTACCAGTACAACAAATAAGGGCTTAATTTGTATTTGTGACTCTAGATCTACTCTAAAACTCCCAGGATTGATAAATGTATACTAATCGTTTAATTACAATAATCCTCTGCCTTGTGTTTTTGAGCTTAGACGAGGAAATTCTTATAAATCTGGGGTTCTTAACCTGGGGATTGCGGCACGGTCCCTGAGGAGCTGTTGTTGATTATCCAGATTAATGCTGAACATGCTTGTGTGATGTACCAAAGTGGAGTACAATAGCTGGGGATAAGTGGTGGTTGGGGGTAGACCCAGTAGTGAGAATAGTGGGGAAAAAGGTATGGAACTAAGCAAATATGGCTCTTTGTCTCCGGCTATCTCATTTCCTTTCTTTGTCTGGGGATTTTCAGAAAACCTTCATGCAGTTTATGTCGTGATGAGATCTGTTACTTCAGCTATGGCATTGTCCTGTTGTCCTTCAAAAAAACATGTGGGTGTCCCAGCACCATAAACATCCCAACAAATCTGTCCTCCCGTCTAGAATCACGCTGTAGAATCAGTGTGTAATCAGGAACGTGTTGAGACAATTGTTCTGGCCTGTTCGTGGCTGTTTGTTTCTGCATTAAGACAGGAGAGTGTTTGGACCAGAAAGACATCGGTGCTCAAGAGACGCCGTCATTCTGTGTTGGTCATGACGGTTGCCATTCTGGGTGAGAAAACTTGATTCGATGTGACTTGGCCCACTTGGCGAAAACCATCTTCTCTGTTATGAAGCGGTGGCCTCCGTAGGGGGCGCTCTCGTGCAGGACGTACTCGGCACACTCGTCACGACTTCCGGCTTCATAGTAGTGATACGGCACCTTCCTGTAGCCTTCAGATCTGAGAGCAAGAATGGAAACGGGAAAGTGGTTTAGATCATTTTTATCACCTTTATAGGAACCAAAAAAGTAAGACTTTACTCTTAGATATAAAAAAGTAAAAAGATGTAGAAGTAGATTAGGTTTTGAAATAGAACCCAGATTGAAGTCTATCCCCGAGGCACTTGTTCATCAGGTACTCATTCCTACCAAAGGGCAGTTTATAGCTGCCACTATGTGTCTGGGAGGAAACTGTAGAAAACCATATCAACAAGGGAACCTATGAAACTTTAGACAAATAGTACCCCAAGCTAAGGATCAAACTGTAAGATGTGAGGCCTGCCCCATATATAAGAATTCTAAAATATCTTAAGAACCCTTAACAAACACTTCGACTGTAATGTGGTCATCAAGAAAGATAAACCTGTCTCGGTAAAAAAAATTGTTAGCGCTTAGTGATGTAATTTAATGACAATAACTAAAGCTTTAAGTTTGAAAGAGACAGATCTCCATTAGCCTCACATCTTCAATGACAAAACCCAATGAACCTTGGCTGATTGAGCAGATCTAAGTTAAGGTGACAGCACTGTGGTTAGCAATGTTGCCTCAAAGAGACTACATGTTCACCCTGTGCTTGATGAATTTCCCTCCAAAGTACTCTGGTTTTCTCTGCTGGTCCAGAGACTGAGGACGAAACGTGTAGACAGACTGGTGTTTCCAAATTGCCCATAGTGTATATTTATGTTTGTTTGTGCCCAGCAATAGGTTGGCACCCCATCCCATGAGCTGGGAAACGACCCCATCGCATTATCCCAGGTTGGTACCCTGTCTTGTGGCCCACATTTCCCAGCATAGGCTCCAGGATAAGCGGTATACACTGATAACAGACGGGTGGGCCTATTTGGAGCTCACAGTCTGTTTGCTGTTACAAAGATTCAGTATTGAACTCTCCATTGGAGTTATAGTATACACTGATGGTTCCACTCTTCTTGGCATGCGTTTCAGCTCCTGCAAAGTTCTAAATGATTTCAATCTCACTCTTCTGCACTACCCCGGAGCACCTGTTGCATTTCAATTACGGTAAAAACCATTTCGGGTCAATTGCTACGACAGCTGAGGAGATCATTTTTAAAACAGATGTCCCCGGTCACTGGAAATGAAAATGGAAACAGCTCCGAGGCGGACTGCTGTTCCTTAACTTTGCAGCTTTAACCGGCGGCCTGAGATGAAAATGGCTGTAAAAAACGAAATTGGCTGGTTGTTTTTTTTATGGAGCAGGTGGAAAATGCATAATGCATGACTAATTAGAAATATTACCAAGCGCATGATCTTGAGCGGTTGGCAAAAGTGTGACGAGATGGCCGGACTGGGAGTTTGAGACGCCCGGACTGGGAATTATGAAGCCGCGCTGCTGACTAGCAGGGTCGGGTGAAGTGTGACAGCTTGTTTAAATGGTGGTAAACGTTGATGGATTTTATATGGTGGGTCATAACCAGGTCAGAAGATATGGTATTATAGACAGAGCTTATGGCGGGAAAAAAACTTACTAAGACTACAGCATGATCACCAGGGGAATGCGCTCTGGGCAAAAAAGTCTAGGAAATAAACCCTGCTCTGAGCAGCTTTTTATTCAGTGTTGCTTTATTATCTGAGTATTTTTAGAGATGGTGAATAATCACTAGGTACAGCAGGATCATATACTGTACTGTAGTACCAGATCAGGGATGCGTATTTATACATAATCATATTCCTATTCGAAACGCACAGCATGAGAAAAAACATCGAACTCACTTGCAGTAGGTTTGGTTGATCATCCCGTAGATGTGGATCTCCTTGCACATGTCCATGGCTAAGATGAGGGTGAACCATCCGGTGCTCAGGTACGACCCTGACCGGATCCTGACGACACAAAAAAATAAGAAATAAAAAACACCCCCATGAAAGATTCAAAACACGCATGCTGAGGCACGGAGCTACGGTTTAGATTTAGATTCACTTATGTATTATTCTCACAAATATAGGAATATTATTCTAATGAGGGGGAAAAAACAGACATATGGCGCGGGATATGTATTGAGTCACATAGTGATTCGTCATAGTGTTAGATAACAGATTGTTTTGTTTATTTTGTACGCAGCGCACTCAGACTTTTGTACCCTTCCACGGCTACACGGCTGCATTTGATGCTTCTCGGCGAGTGAGAATGATGGAGACAGGCACCGGCAGAACACCCTCTCAGCTTCCCAGCTTGGAAATAAACAGCGCTTGAGAAATGAGCTCTGACAGCCACAGCCATTCTCAAAGTAAATAATGCGCCAGGGTTTTGAGATCCGCGGTGTGCTTTTCCCCGGCGTGCTCCGTAGCCCAAAAAGCATCCCGACACACTGTAGATCACGTCGGTTCGGCCTGCGCTTTCGTATTCCTCTCAACCGTGGTTAATATGAACTGCGTCCAGGGCCTGAGCTGCCAATCATTTAGACGGAGTAGTGGTTTCCCAGCTTTTGGAAATCTGTAAAGCGTTTTGAACCAGCGCCTCGATCCATTTTGCAATTGTTAAGCGTGAAACGGCTTTGAAGTTTTCCGCTCTCGTCGCTTCTGTCCCTCAATCCAGCTGGCTAAACTGCTATCTAGGCTTTGTCGAAGCGGGCATTGTTCAGCATGAAAGCCAGGCCCGAGGGAACACAAAGCCTTTTTAATGGGTGGAAAGGTTTAAAAGCATTGATTTTAGAAAAGGGGACCGAAAAATGAAAGGTTGTAACTGGATTTTCTGAAGAAGTGTTTTACTATCATGGCGACATGGTGGTGTAGTGTAGTGCACTGTGGCCTCGCACGTCCATGGTGAGTTTCCTCCAGGTACTCGTTTCGGTTTCGTCCCACACTCCAAAGACATGCAACTGGCATTCACAAATTGCCCGTAGTGTGTCATAAAACGTGGTCATGAGATGGGAATAAATACAAGTCACCATTTGGCCTCCCTTGTTGGACTACAGAGGTTCCTAGATGAATCCTGTCGATGGATGGATGGATGGATGTCTCACTACTGATGTGCATTTGACTAGAAATGAGCCTCGGTCATGATAAGGAGAACACTATCACTTCTATCTATCTATCACACGCATTAGGTCTGGTGTTCTGGTGCTGCTACTTAAACAAAATCAAGGCTAAGACAATGGCGTCGATTTGTAATGCATACAATCAGACGTCCATTGTTTATCATAACGTCTCCGAATCCTCCAGGCGGCGATAAAAGGACTCGAGTAAAAGCACAAGCGATCGGACCGCGAGCGAACGACGGGTCAAAAAGTAAAGGCGGATAAAATGATATCTTCCACCTCATCTCTTCTCATCTTTTTATTCCTGCGTTCATTCCTTCCCTCAGAGACTCATTCTCGCGTGTAGAGCGAAAGCCTCTCTTCTTCCTTCATGTTCTCTCAGCCTTACAATATTATCTTTATCTCTTCAAAATCGCCATCTTATGGATTTTAGCAGGCGGGAAATCGAGTTCCAGACATTCTTTATTATTATTACCCCCGTCAGCGACTTCTACACCGTAATGCCCGCGGCTAGATCTGTGCGGATCGGTCTGGTACAAACACTCAGATATTATACGACTTTGTGTTCAGCGTGATTGCTTTAACACCTAACGCTTACCGCTTTTGGGATCACTGAACCGCGGCCTTCTCCGCATTGTAAAAAAAGGCCAGATTTTAAATGCTAAAGTGCTCTTTTAACAGAGAGAGAGAGAGAGAGACAGAAAAGGATAATTATGTCCTCATGACCTGTCCTGATGTATTCTATCAGGCCATTTTCCTAATTAGGTTCATTTGTATTTCACTGAAAAGGTGGATATGAAAAAGTGGGGCGCTTACATTTCTGATTACGCATAAAACTTCTCTGATTACGCACTAATTCACCAAGGGCTCTCCTCGCTGTTTCGTTATCTTCGTCTCCCCTATTTAAAATACATGAACATTACGTTTTTTTTTTTTTGTTATACTTCAGGCTATGGAAATGTCTCACCCTCTGTGTCATGCTGTTATCGGAAAAATCTGTTATTGTTTTATAAACATAAATATTTGTTCATAAACCTGATTCGAGCTATTTTTAAAATTTTTACTGCTTTTTAGATCCAGTTCTCGAATGTCAGCTTTTGTGCCATGTCGATCGATACGAATATGAAACAGATGCAATAAATATCGACTGGAATCTTTCAAACAAAAAAAAAAGGATTTTAACGTTAAAAAAAAAAAAGACTGTGCATTCTCCTTTCCCCGTCTCTTTCTTTCTCTACATCTGTCTGCTAGCATTTTTTATACTTTTTATATTAGAACTATAGGACTGACAGTTTTATATATATATATATATATATATATATATATATTGTTTTTGTTTAGAGATTTATTTTCTACATTCTACAACAATACTGAGGATTTCAAAACTATGAAATAACATGTATGGAATTAGGTAATTATGTAACAACAACAACAACAACAGTCCATTCTTATTTTAAGACATGAAGGTCGGCCTTTCTGGATCAGTTCTTGTAAGAACAGTATTGTGTCGAGTGCATTCACAAAACCCATCAAGCACCATGATGAAACTTTCTCTCATGAAGACCTTCCCAGGAAAGCAAGACCAAAACTTACCTAAGTAAATATATAAATAAATAAATGCATAAATACAATATACCCTGGAAAATGGCTAAATGTATTCCTACTTTTGTTTATTAACATATTTCAATAATTATTTATTTCTGAATTTCCACATTTCTTCATTTATTTACTTTTGTGTTGTCGCATTTCTTTATTGATCTATTTTAGATTTTCCACATTTTCCATATATTTATTTCTACATTTCCACATTTTTACATGTATTTATTTGTCGCTGTATGCTAATGAGGTAGGCGGTCCCAGCCCTGGTCGAAGCCGTGATTGGTTAAATGAAGTGAGATTGTTTCGACTCAACTAGTAATGCCTCGGCTTGTAATGACTGCTGTCTGGTAACTATGGTGTATTTTTTACAAGCTGCCGCTAATGAGTTAAGATCATTAGCTGGTGAAATTAAGAACCTCGCAGCAAATGACTACCTTTTATATCGCGTCGAAAGATTAATGGACGATTTAGTTCAGCTTGATGCTGAGATGGATGTTGACCTTAACCAAACTGTGTTTGACGGTCTTCCAATAAATTGTCCGCCAACTTCATATCCTCACACAGAAAGAGGAAGGGAACGTGGGCCGTCCACGGGCGCAGAACGTGTGCTAACGGTCTCTTGTTGGCAGCCATTTGCATAGTTAGTTTCGGAACTAAAAAGCATCCCGCTGATTAGATCGATTGCTTCTGTCTGAGTTGCCCTGCGGCCCAATCACGGTTTCGACCAAGGCTGGGACCGCCTACCTCATCTGCATACAGCGACAAATAAATACATGTAGAAATGTGGAAATGCAGAAATAGATATATGTAAAAACGTGGAAAATCTAAAATAGATAAATAAAGAAATGTGACAACACAAAAGTAAATAAATGAAGAAATGTGGAAATTCAGAAATAAAAAAATCTTAAAGTATGTTAATAAACAAAAGTAGGAATACATTTAGCAATTTTCCAGTATATTGTAGTAGAGTTCATTTTATTTATGTATTTATTGATTTCTATATTCACTTATTTATTCACAAATTTATTTATTTATAATTATGTCATGTTTAGTCAGTCCTCCATAGTTACCAGCCTCAAAAATCACCAATTAACATTATTAAAGGATTTACAAATCATGAGTAGCAGATTAATCTCAATATCAAATGTTTAATATATTTTGGACGAGTTCAGCAATGCTACTTATAGTTTGTGATTAATCACAAGTTTAAAATGATCAGATTTACGTGTATTATAAAACACGCAGTGTTGGAATAAATAAATGCAGGACAAACTGGTTAGAGTTAACAGATTATTGCGGAGTTATAATATGTCAAACACAAACATTTAACAAACATTAAATTAAAATCTCTGGAATGGGCCCGGCGCTGGATGCAGTGGCTGGGTAGTATGGGGTGTCGAACCTGGATCCCCAGAGCACCTTTAATGTATTCTTATTAAAATCGTTCCTCTTGAAGGTAGCTTGAGCACACAACTTTGATTTTATCTAAACTTCCATCTAGAAGCCTTTTCCCCCCTTGGTCATCTTATTTATGAGTGTTAAACCCGTCTTTATCACACGCAGCCAGAAAACCGTGCTGCGATTATGGGAAGCCAATAGGGTCAAATTTGATCATATGATTGATTTGCTTCAAAAATATTTATGTGTTAAAGTTAATTAAATGTGTTAATGGGTTAATATTAAGAGCCAAATATATAATCAGTTTACCTTTGTGCAAGAATGTGTACTCATAGGAATCAAATCATTTTTCATCTCTTTTTAAATTTTGTAAAACGTCTGCATAATCTATTACATAAATAAAAATTACAATATAAGTCCAGTGCAATTATTTAAATATTTTTTATAATTTTTATTATACATTATCATTAATTATTAATAAATAAGTTAGAAGGCTGCTATTTATTACAGGTAACATACATGGAAGTTTGGAATTTATGCAGTTTGTCAATAATGTACGTTGTTTTTTTTACATAATTTATAAATAATGATTGTCGTTACTTGCTGTTGGCATAAATAAAAATGTTTAAATGCAATATTTTATGTTTAATTGTAACATTTAAATAACGCAGTTTGAATCTCAATCGCAAATTTTGTCAAAATGAACGCAATGGGGTTTTTGTGATCAAATCAGGCAGAGCTATGAGAAACTTCTCAACGCAACCCAGAAAACAGTCTTAGCGTATTAGCATAGCAGGAAGTATTCTCATAACAATGGAAACAACGGGAAGACAAAAACGCAGCTCAGAACTTGATGATGAAAGATGCACATGAACGCTTTGCGATAATTCTCAGCCGCAACGTTAAACAGTATAAACAGGCAGAGGAACTATAACACGGAACTGGTGACACAATCAGGTCAGGCCAAGACTAATTTAAGCCTGTGTTTTTGTTGCCATGGGAACCAAATCCTAAAGTTAACAATGGAGAGCAACCAGATATCATGAACGGATTTGGTTCAAGTTCATGCTAATTAACCATAGCTCCGCCCATAACTGTTTTCATGTGAGTTTATACATATTTAAAAATATGACCTAATGATTTGAAAAATGACAACTCTAGTTAGGTGACCTATCAGTAAAGACTGACAGGAGTAAACTTTTATCTATTTATGTTTAAATTATACTGGAGAAAATCTACACCTGCTGTGGTATAGTTATAGATAAATAATATAAAACTGGATAAATTTCATATTTTTTTAAACTCATATGAATATGTTTTTATGATTTTGTATGGCTTGGATGCATGAGACCAGACTAATATTTCAAAGACTCTCGGCTGTGCCGTTATTATTTTAACATTCAAACTGAACAAAAACTGAACATGATGCCCACGGGTAATGTTTAATATTCCAAAGTCCGGGGTGAATATTCCAGCGAGATACCGTTGGGAAAAAAATGTTAACTTGAAGAAGGTGAGAATCATTCGGCATTTGTAATTCTCCACACATGACCTTTTTAGTAATGCCTCCTTCAAAGCGCGCTGAGTAACCGAAAAAAAAGGAAGAAGAAGGAAAAAAAAATCGCATATAAATGATGGAGCCTTTTGAAATGCATTACAAGCAGGCTTTTCCGTCTTTTCAGTTTTTCACCCTGCTCAACTACAGGTCTTCCATCATCACGCCGCGCTGGAGGGAGAATACAAAACAGCTTGAATATCCCGAGGTTAATGAAGGGCCGCGTCTGAGCCCTTTATCGGATGGCTTACTGTAATTGTTCCTAAAAATAGGCTAAAAACGAGCAAACTGGAGATTTAACAATGAGTTTATATGCTGGATTTAATAATGCTGGATTAGCGCTAAGACAGGTATGCAGAGGATAGGAATAGGCGCGTCATGTTAATTAACCTGAAGTGAGTGTGGTTGGAAATATTACTATAATGTGTATTATGGCCAAAACTTTTGGCCAATCAGATTCAGGATCTCGGCAGGGTTGTGGTATAAAACCGCGCAACGCGTACAAGCCGCCGCAACAATTTGACACCGACACAAATCACTTTCATAAAATCTAGGCATTAAATCTGTGACGGGAAAACGTATTAGTCACATCACCCACATAATCAGTGGCAAGGACGGGGTTATAAACTCAGGCAGGAAAACGAGGAAGAGAAAGCAGCGAGCAAGCCTGGGGTAATAAACTTTAAGGCCTCAATTAACAAAATGAACGACACACATAAAAGGCATATTCGCCCACCCTGTACTTACAGCACTTATCCACTCTTACTTAGCCTTTATGAATAAGTAAGGTGTAGAATTACTGTCTACAGCACATCTGTTGCGCCGCACAAAGTATTTGCTCCCCCCCTGTATAGCATCCATCAACAGAAAGGAAGAACCGCTGAGAAGATGAACTTTGCAGTGTTTAAGAGGCAAATTTATACCTCCTTAAAAAGGAAAATTTGCTCATCTGATGCCAACAGAATCAACAGGAACGAGTCTTGGGAAGGTTTTCATTTACACTCACGGATTTTTAGTTGAGGTTCATTTCATAGTTTAAGAAGATTTTCATCTAATCTCCTTTATGAAACTCTCTCCAACTCTAAGCACAACACTAAACCCTTCAAATCTAACCCCAACCAACCTCTAAGTACAAACGTAAACCATCTTCATCCTAAGTATAACCCTAAATCCAACTCCAACCTTAAACCCACAACAATTTTAAACATAACCCTAACAATAACCCTAACCCTATATCCATTGACACTAACCCAAGCCCAACTCTAAACCCTATCAGATGCTAAACCTAAGCCTAGCCCTAAACCCTCTTAATCCCTAAACCAAACCCCTAACTGACAAACTAACCACAGACCCAACCCTAAACCTAGCCCTACAGTAGATACCCTTTCTAAGTCTAACCCTAAAAACTCAAGTTTCAAGGCACAACACTAAACCCTTTCCAACCCTAAGACTAAGTAACCCCAAACCATCTTCAATCCTAAGTAAACTCTAAATGTCATGTCCAAGTCTAACTACAGCCCCAACTCTGGTCCAACACCAAATTTAACCATAAATGCAATTCCAACTCTAAATTCTCACAGACACTAAACCCAACCAAATTTTAAATTCTAACCCTAATTCGGGTGCTAGGACTCATGGAGGGACTTTACAACAACTTTAACTAACTCTAAACAGGCAATATTTCTGGGTTCTTCCCAGAGCAGCATTTTTTAATGCCAAACTAACCTTACAGCCAACCCTGAACCCACACCAACCGTCAACCCACAACAATTTTAAACCCATCCTTGACATTAACCCTAATACCAATTCTAAATCCTCACAGGCCATATTCACCGGGTATTTTTTAAAACAGAGATTTTTCTACTTCATTTTAAAAAATAATTCTGTCCACACGGCCTACATTTTAAAAATATCTTCGTCCGCATGAAAACGCAAAACGCCCTGATAAGTGCTGGTAAGAGCTTCCCTAATCGACAGGGGGTCAATCAGAAGCCAGAAACATCATCACCGGTTGTGCTTTGTAGAAGTCCGAAGGGTCTCTTCCAAAACCACACTCGCTGGCTGCGGAGTCTGTGTGTCGTCTGAGTTTTGTATGTAGCCGCAGTGAGGTCCGAAGTACATTCAGAAACCTCTGTTCATTAACGTAATATGAGAATAATTGCACGTGCATATACATGCATGTAAAAAGTCCAGTGGGTAATGTTACGTACAGTAAACTAGTAAGTCTACATAAGTCCACTATTGCACAAATATCCTCATAAACAAAGCTGACATCAAATAAAGTAGACTAGCACACAGAGAATGACATCATCGGAACACAAGGTGACGTTACAACAAGCCAGAATCTCCGTTTTCCCTGTACACACAACACCACTAAAGAGTCACTTTGGACAGAATTTTCCAAAGGCTCCGGAGTTTTTAACGACCAAAACTGCGTATGCATGTGGACGAAAGGCCAAAGTGATGTCCAGATAAAAATCTCTGTTTTTAAAAAATACCCGGCGACGAGTAGACATGGCCTCAGACTCTAAACCTGACCAACCTTAAACCCAAACCAATCCTAACTTTCCATTAACTCAAACCCTAAAGGAAATGAGTCTTTGTTCTTTGGAATCTTAATAAATATGTTTCTCTGCGTTCATCATCCTCTATCCTTCTTCAGTGTCAGAACTGCAGTTCAGTTCCAAATTGTGCATATAGTCAGTGATTGTATCCCAATAACGTAGCTTATATGGCTGACATAACTGATAAAAATGTCAATGAGTGTAGTTACTGGGACAACCTAAAAAAACTGGCAGCTTTGTTTATGTGATGTCTGACCGTCACTGTAATTGCTAAACCCCACTTTAAACGGATGAGAGGATGAGAAAGAGAGAGACTCCATTAAGACTGAGTGGGTCTGTGAACCCGTAGCCTCTCTGTGGTCTGTTTGTTGTGTCTTCTTTTCAGCTGGTCTCTGATTATGCTCTGTGTGTGTATTTAGCCAGATTAATTCCAGACAAATAGTCAGTTGATCTAATTATGCCCTAATTACATTTGTCATGTTATATTCTATGACATGCAGGTGTACTCTTCAGCACAGTGGGAAATTGGCCTGATTCAATTAGGCTGAGAGGAAGACGAGTCCTGGACAGCACGCTCTTTGCGCTAATGTCCATGCTGTACAATGAAAGCAGTCAGCGTTTGTCTGTGCATTTTAAGTCTAACATACTAAATGTCCTCATAAATGAAGATTGAGATGACTTTTACAGACCTATTTAAAGGTTTGGTTGGTACAACAATTCATTTAGTGTTCTACTGAGGAGAGGTATGAGAGGAACATAATCCTCGCTGAAGTTCAAAGCTAAATCTGACTTGATCCCAAAGATTACCTCCACAACTATAAACCTAACACCTCACTCCAAGCCTACTACTAACCTTCACTTCACTTCTTCAACCCTAACCCCTTAATCGAACACTAACCCCTCACTCTAACGCCCATCCTCACCACTCGCGTCAAACTTAATCCTAACTCTCACTCTAATTCCAACCCTAATGCTAACCACTCACGCAAACTTCAAACATAACCCCGCACTCCAACGCTATCAAAAACCCTTAAACCTTAATCCTAAATATAATTCCTACCCTAACCCCTAAATTTACCCATAAACAAGTCCAACTTCACCCGTAAGCCCAAACCCCAACCCCAACCTCTAACCATAACCTCTAAACCCAAAATTCTGTATCCATCCCAACTCTTCCTAATCCTAACCCCTACCTCAGCCCCATCCCTGCTCCGTTCCCAACCTCCACACCAATCATAATCATAACGCATAACTCCTCTAACCTTATTCAATTATTTTTTTTATATACCGCTTTTAACAATAGGCAAGAATTTAGATCCTTAAGGATCAAGCCAGAGGTGACAGTTGAAGGGAAAAAATTATTGTCATTAAGATGACAGAAGAAAGAAATTTTAAGAGTCAGAAGAATCAAAAGGACTGCATTCTTTTCGAGGTGACGCTCATAAATCATTTCTCATCCACAATTGTATACTTTACAGTCAAACAGTACTGAGCACGTTCAAAAGATACTCAATATGATTATTGGAGACGCTTCGGATTTAATTAAAGTTTTTCGCTTGGAGTCTGTTGTATGCAAACGAAGTTGTCCACTGAATAATGAATGAGCCTTGGGTATAGACTGTTTCCATTAAGTGCTATCCAAGTGAGACTATTCACAGCAGTCTTTAGGGAAATCCACCATCAAAATTTAGGCTATCCATGTGGAACCATCCTCAGCAGGCAGCTTCTGCAGAGGTATTCGAACTAATAGGTTCCCACCCATGGTCCGGGAGGACCCCCTGTCCTGCATATTTTGGTGTTCTCCCTGCTCTATTACACCCATTACAATTTGGATAATGTTGTTAAATAGCTGATTGATTCAATTTCAATGTGCTGGGAGCTGTGAAAACTCAAGGAGCAGTACTTGAACAAGTTGTCTCGAGCTCAGGATGTTGTAGTTTGTCACGGTTGTAATCAAATACATTTTGAACAAGAAAATGGACTGCGTCTTCTTCAAAATCTCAGGATGTGTCGATCTCATCCACTAAACTGGACATATTTCCCTTAACATTAGTAATATTGGGCACAGAGTAAGGGTTGTCTCCCTACTTTAATCTAGTTTATCACAGTCATGGTCTGTAATTAATCACGATTAATCAATTTTAAAATGCTCGTAATAAAGAAATGCGTGACAAACTGGTTAAAGGAAACAGATGATACAGGTTTAGAACATCTCAAACAATGACATTTAACAAATGTTAAATTAAAATCTCTCAAAAGGGACCAGGACTGCATACAGAGGCTGGGTAGTTTGGGGTGTGGCAACACACCAACGATAGGGATTGCACACGGATCTTCAAATGCCAAAAATGAACAACCTAGTAGTGATGGGAAGTTTGGATCATTTTAGTGACTCGGTTCTTTGAATCTCGTTCATCAAAATGAACTAGTCTTTTTTGAGTCATTTAGTTCATTTCGTTCTTTTGATCAGAAATAAAATAAAATGTTGCATTTTCAAAAAAACAGACACGCAACACGTCTACATACACAGATTTTGGCTCTAGTTCCAGTAATGTAAAATATTACAATGCAGCTAAGGACATATTATAATAAACAGAATGAGTAGCTCACCTCTCATATCTTCTGGTCCGAATCGTTCGCTTTTTTTAATCTATTGCACGGCATAACGTCTATAGGAGTCACGTGACAAAAGAACGAATGACTTGGACTAGAAGACCCAAAGGTAACTACTCATTTCTGTTTCCTGTACATAACCTACAGAGGTCTGTCCAGCAGAAAATAAACAAATCACTTTCTGAGATACTGGTTTTTCTGAGTTACGTTAAAGACTTGTTCAAAAAGAACAAATCGTTCATAAACGACTCATCACTACAACCTAGAGCCTTAGCCGCCTGAGCCACCACACCCACATTTTATGTTTAATGTATTCTTGTAAAAACTGTTCCCCTTAAGAGCAGTGCAAGTACACAACTTAAGTTTAATCTAAACCTCCATCTAATTTTAATTACATGTTTAATCCAAACCTCCATCTACGTAACTTGAAACCTGCCATTATCCCAAACATCTGGGCAACCACGCTGGGAAGCCATTAGGGTCAAACTCTGTCATATGATTCATTTGCGTAAAAAAAAAAAAATGGTAAGGCGTTAAAATCTCTAGATAAATCATGTTAATATTAAAGTCCCAATAAATACGGAAATGTACGAAACAACAACAATAATAATGTATAACAATAATGCTATTAGTAATAATAACGTTGGCCAGCTGTGGGGAGGGGAGGGGGCGCAATCGTTCCCGGGCACGAGACAAATCAGACGTCTGAAATCAGCCTTAAACCCTTATTGCAAGCACAACTCGACTGTACCTACGAAATTAACCCTATTAACCCGTGCCTTCTCCACAAGGTTTATTATGATTTATGTAACTCTATTAAAGCAGACCGCATCAGATGTTTTATATCATCTGAGGATTATAAAGCTGCCAGGCTGCCTGCTCCTGATTATGTAACAAATCGTTTTACATCTAAATTACAGTCTAAAATAGCTGTACAGATGAGCGCTAAACGTAATAAGACGTTCCCATATGATCTCCAGACATAATTCATAGTTCTAGTGTAACAGCAATTAAGCAATTAAAAAAAAAAAAGGAAAAAAAAAAAAAGGTTTAACTGAATCCAAGCTCCGGGACAACGCTTACAACATCTGGAGTGAGTTACTGCATGGTGAGGTCCGGCGGGTCAAATGTCCTCGTGTAGCTGCATGGTAATGTGACAGTGTGATTTAAAAGTGCTGTCTGCTGTTATCTACACACTGTTACCCATACTGCCCACACACACACACACACACACAGGCTTGCAGGAGACAGCGAACAGCTATATATGCTGCATTTCTGCTAACAAATTTCTGCTCCGGTGCAAGGATTCATTCTGGATGACAAGACCCGAGACACTCCGTATACGTCTGGAATACTGAAATAGTGCCAAGATATGAGTAAGAAGAAGGAAGGGAGTGTGAGGGAGGCGAGGGTGAATAATAATAATAATAATAAAATGAAAAAATCCTGAAGAGTTCGCATGATGATAATGAAAAGTTTGTTTTATGGTGAAATCTTTAAAACGATTGTTTTCTAAAGCAGCTAAAAGGGTCGTAGCTTGTTACTCATTCTACAACGTTAGTGGATGGAGGGCTTGATGAATTTTGCATGATGTGGTAAAATTAGCAGGCGCACATGGTGTGTTTATTGACATTTCTCAAGGTCAGACCTTTCAGATTTCTTTCAGTAGTACGTCTAACATACATGAGCTCAGAGCATTAATAATGGCTGCTGACCCTGCACTCGGACCTCCAACAAAGCTGCGGTACGTGAAAAATAAAGAACGTCCCTTTAAAGTATATGTGACAAATAAAGGCTGAACCTAAATTTAACTTCTGGTTAGTGTCACTACCTGAAAGTCTAATTGGCGTACTAATCAAACCATAAAAGTAAAAAGTGTTCAGTTAGCTGTAGGGATCCAAAAGCTTAAGATCAGTCTGAGTTGCTTTCAAAGGGTCAAATACATCCTAAAGAATCACAAGCACACGTTGTTTCATTAACCGTAAAACCCATCGTGCATTTCTGATGGGCCTTGTAGCTTTTCTCCCCAGAATATCTGCAGGAGATCGCAAATTTTAAACTTTGCTTCTACCTGAGCTTTCCATCAGCACTCCGTCAGAGCAGGCCTTCCTTGGTTTGCCGTAAAATGTAATCACGCTCCAGAACAAAGCGGCGCCCCGAACCTCCCAGCTGAGCTCGAGGAAATGCGTTCATCACCCGCTTTGTTAGGCCCGTCATCACACATATCAATAACACCGCCACTCCAGATGAGAATATGGACGTCTGACACCAAGACTAATGGGCTGTCTCTCACACTTTGCCCCCGCAGATCCACGCTGATGGATCGCACGCAGCTCGCCAGATGGAAATGGATATTCTGCCATATTCTCAGTAGTCTGTCTTAGCTTTGACAAGTTGCTCAAAACTTCGATCAGCTAAAAAGTGGAGTAAAAAAAAAATCTAGGAAATAAATGCAATGTAAACCCTAAAAGTCAGAATCACATAAACACATGACCATTACATCATGACCATTATGTCCTTCGTTGAACATTTAGTCCCCTCTTTACCCACAGATTTGGAAAGCGCGTCCATGGGGGTTTGGGTTCATCCATCCATAAGATACAGCAGTGATGCAACAGCCTATTGATTATTGAAGGCATGTTCCAGATGTTTTTTAGATTTTTAGACTATCATCTAAACTTGTATGTTTGTTACAGGTCACGTCCTGGTCAAGGTCAAGAGCGTTTGCGTTGGCCCTGTATCCGTTTAAACCTTAGGATCGATAACGCATCACGTGTGACGTGAACCTACAGTAGCTACTGTACGAAGCCCATAATGTCTTCAGCTTTAAATGCTTACCGAAGTCCTACTGCCACAACCCTGTCAAAATTCAGGACGAGCTTCCTTTGATCTTTCCCATGACGCGTGTTTGCTTTAAGCGGGACGCAGCTCGCAGAACAAACCCGCACCTTGAAGTGATTTACTCTTCACCCAGTCGGCCATTGTTCCACCCCAAACCAAAGTCATTTTCCCTGCTGATGTCTCCTCTCCCTGCGTCCCCGTCACAGATGACGGCTTTAAGTCTTTTTTCCCCTCCTAATACGTGATCCAAAGCGATGCTTTACCACCAACTGTTCCCAGACGCGCCAGGCTTCTCTATTACAACTGATGTATTGTCAATATTATACACACATCTGCTCACGGCCATGTCGGCTCGTGCACACACACACACACACATACTGCGGGAAAATGTATGACTCTGCTACATGCTGCTAAATGTATGACTCTGCTACATGCTGCTGTCTGTTTGTTTCCATTTGCAGCAGAAGATGGCATTAGACAAAAAGAAATCTTCTCTCGCGCTTCGATTGCTGTAATGGCAGCAGGACAAATTTTCCAGCTGACACGACGCTGGCCTCGCTCATCAATCTTTCAGTAAAATAGAGTGTAAATATTTACCTAAGCCAAACAGGACTTAAAGTCCCTGCCAGATTTCCTAGTGTATCAGCTGCCGATCAGTCCGAGCCATGAAACTTTCCAGTAACGCAGCTCGGCCACTGCGGAGCCTCTCACTAAGCAACCTGTCCACCTTTTTTGAAGGCGCCATTACTTTTGTCTAGTCTCACTAGTCCTAATTTTCTGTTACTTGTTCAGATTTCTTTGCTGGTTGCTTCCATGTAATCGCTAACGTCCAGTCACGTTACAGATCGAAGATTTCAGGATAAAGTTTCAGGGAATTTCCAGGAAACGTCTCCTCGTGTAACTCAAAAAAAAATAACAGAGAATATTAATATCGCTTTCAGAAACCGACAACACTTCTTTGTTCCAGTTGTAATCTCTTATAGTACACAACTTTATTCTCTCAAATACTTTTTTTGTGTGTGTGTGTCTGTGTGTGTGTGTAATATTAACATAATAAATGGTGCACAAACTTTTGCACTTTTCAGTCAGTAGGTGCTGAAATCTGAAGTCATGCTGTGTCCGAGCACACTCTGTCTAGGTCTATGAACACGTCATTGCTGAACACACACACACACACACACACACACACACACACACACACATCATTGTTGGCTCTAACAATAGGCGAGACTTCATCATCAAACTCATCTCTGTATTTCTCTCTCCGTCTCTCATTATCTCTGATTCTGTTCCTTTCACTTTCTCTCTGTCTCTCTATTTTGCTTTCCTTTTTTCCCTTTTGTCTTTTGCTCTCATCCTTGTCCGTCTCTTTTTGCCGCCCTCTCTGTCTCACCATCTCCATTTGTGTTTCCCTCTCTTTCTCTCTCTGTCCTTTACCCTTTGTCTATCTACGTTTCCAACTCTGTGTCTCACTCTCTGCTGCTTTTTCTTTCTTCCCTTCTCTTTGTCTCTCTCTCTCTCTCTCTGTCCCTTTATCTATCCTGTTTTTCAATCTCTATCGCTGTCTGTTTTGTTCTCATCCCTTTGTCTCTCTTTCCATCTCTCTCTCTTTCTGCTCCTCTCCATCTCTGTCTGTCTCCCATTTTGTCTCTCTCCCCTCCTCCCTCTTTTGCTCTGTCTCTCTGTCTCCCTCTATCTGTCTCTCTTCTATATCTCTCTCTTTCTCAGTCTTCCCCGCTTCTCTCCCTCTTTCCTTTTTTCCCCCTTTCTCCCTCCTCTTCATGTCTCTGTCCCGGTCTCTCTCACCTGTCGCGGCCCGTCTCCTTCTTGAACACGCTGTCGCAGTAGTCCATGCGCTCGTCGGTGGTGACGTAGATGCGAGCGTTGGGGAAGTCGTCGGCCGCGCGCCGCAGCATGTTGTAGATGAGGCCGTTCCCGTCCGGGCTCATGTTGCGCCGCGGCCCCCACACCACGTACACGGTGCCGTTGGACGCCGGGCCGAAGAAGTGCTGCGGTTTGTGCAGCAGGAGCGGCACACTGGTGTGCGAGACCACCCGGAGGTCCGTGCGGTTGCCCACGTCCTTCTCGTACCTCCGCGTTGGGGCGTTGTTCATCCGCCAGACGCAAGAGGCTCGATCGATCTCAGCGCCCGCGCCGCGACCCAGCACCTGCCCCGAGCTCGACACCACGCTGCACACGTCACAGCTCAGCCTCAGAGGCTACAGACAGAGAGAAAGAACGACAGATAAAGACAGAGCAACCTTCAGCATCCTGACTCCAGTGGCCTAGAAAGTGTACATTACGTGAGTGCCAGACTCTCAGTGAGTGAGCGGTGATTAAATACAGTCAGGTTCACCCCAGGGGAAGTCTGGAAGTGCACTCGTCCTGGCAGACCGTGAGGCTAATCGTCTGGGGTGTGAGGGCGGAAGAGAACCGCCGGTGCCAACGAAAGACCGGTCTGTGCCAGCTGAGTCGGCGCCAGCCATCACCCGAGCCCGTGAATCGTACCCGTCACTCCCCTCTGTCCGTTTAGGCAGACGTATAGGGGACGAGGGCTGATCGCTATTGGACAAGTCGCTTCCTGTAAATCAGGACTTGTTCTCGCTCGGTGCTCGGCTGTATGTAGGTAAAAGAGCCGAAGACAGACAGTGACGGGGCCGCACCACGCCACGCTGTCAGGACGCCACGTTTTACAGACTACAGACTGTGATAATAACATGGCATTTTGTTCCATCCTCTGTTACACGTCACATGTGAAATATCAGTTCTTTTCATGCTCACGGTATAGCAGCTCGGTATAAACACTCGTTATATCGTATATCTGGCTGGCTGATTTAATGGTGTATTTCAGCTCCCATCAGATCGTTCATCATGAACAAGTAGAAGAAAAACTCCAATAAAGTGGATGATCAATAAATAGTAAAAATGAGCTAAAGGCGTGTGAAATAAAATGACATATTCATACACATACAGTAACTCGGATTCCATGTAAACGTCCACAAAACGTATGCTCTCTCACATAACGCTGATGTGTTCTCGAAGACGCTCAGTGTGGAGGCAGACAGTCTGCGAGCGCTCTCCGGTGCCTGCATTAACACACGGCGTCTCCCGGGCCGAGTCCAATCTTCACAGCTCGCTGCACATCATCGATCGCACCCCACTCCCCCTCCATCCCCCCCCCCACGGCTCTGCCAAAAGCTACATCATCTACATCATCCCCGAGACTCCATACACTCACATCTGACCCGACACTAAAACATTTCCCTGACTGATTGGAAAGCCCTGATGCAGTGCTGGGTATTATAAAAGGAATATATTAAGATGCAAGAATGATTAAATCGGATGGCAGGAGAGGGGCGGAATGTGAAATGACCCCTCCGGGAGGTTAGAGCACAAGGAGCGCGGTATGATCTTAACAGTGAGGGATAGAACTTAAAGAAATATTTCGGTGTATAAATTCTTCTCAACATTATTATTATTATTATTATTATTATTATCATTATTAAGTACAAAACAGCCTTAAATATTTTTCCATTTTGTGTTTTTAACCCCCCAAAATTAAAATTTTTACATTTGCTCTGTATCTTGGTTTTTTAAAAATATATACTATAAACTATATACTGTATATACTTATAGTTATATATGCTTAGATAATGCGTACATATACTTATATATGCTTAATCTATATTTATATACTTACATTTAATATGATTATACATATAATTATTATATATAAAAAAATATATATATATATATATATATATTGTCACGGCGTGCACCAGTGATGGATGTGCGCCCAAATCAATATCGCTCCTCACTCACTAGTTAGACAGCCAGCCATCAGACAACAGATAGGACTTTGTCTGGGGCGGCGCCCACGGAGAGAGCTGGGAGGGGCCGATCCGGCCAGCAAAGAGAGAAGAGTCTCTATTGGGCGTGTCAGGGTAAGAAGGAAAGGACATGGATGGAAAGGAGCGATGCTCCCATCATGCATAGTGTCCACTGTACAAGCCTCTATGCATGATGGGAGCGATGCTCCCATCATGCATAGTGTCCACTGTACAAGCCTCTGGAGACAGTGTTATGATCTGGGGTTGATCAGTTACTCAGGTCTAGACTCAGCAACGTTATGGGGCGATAAAATGAAGTCAGCTGACCACCTGAATGTACTGAATCAGCAGGATTTTTGACATCAGTGAACTGAATGACATCAACGGAACGCTTTTCCTTCCCTGATGGCAAAGACGTATTCCGAGTTGATGGTGCCAGGATTCATGCTCCAGGGAGCACGAGACATCATTTTCACACATGGATCGGCCACTACAAGTCCAGACCTTAACAACATCAGTGATTTTGGGGAATTTGCTGGAGAAGACTTTAGCAGCAGTCCGAGTCTCTCATCATCAATATGAATAAGATCTTGAAGAGAAATGAATGCCACTCTGGAAAGAAATAAAAGTTGTGATGTTGCATATACTTATGGTAATTATTCCCTGACCGTAATCACAGTCAAAAGAAATCAGACAGCAAACTTTCATCAGGAGATGCTGTTTAGCTTAGCACGGTTGTACAGAGTGGTTACACTCAAAGGAACGCCGCTCACTGGATGTGTGCCAGTTCATAATACTGACAACAACAACAACAAAAAGAAAACCCCAGGGCGATCTGCAGTAATGTTTTTTTTTCACTAATGCAATTTAAAAGAATCTCTAAGATAAATAATTGCCAATCTATGAAGCGATACGTAAGATGTCACCGCTCTTGCAGAAGTAGTTGTTTAATGTATTTTTCTTTTGGATTTATTTTCTTTTGGAAAATATTTTTCAGGGAAACGACCATAAGGAAATACAGAGAACAAAACAACAGAATAACTCAGCAGTTACAGAAAGTTGGCAAGAGTTTCTTATAGAAACGAAGAACTTATAACCGTTAAATAATAACACTAATAAAACCAAAACTCTGGTCACTCTGACCTCTACTGGCTGGGAGTGGAACTGTCCTGAGCTCACATTTAAAGTTTGAGGTTTTAAGTAGAGATGGTGCGAGGACTAAATCACGTTTATTCTAATTAGGTAATAAAAGTGAAATTTCAGTCATGAACACAACAGGAAAAAAGTAACGAGTTGCTTTCATTTTACACATTTCGCCAGCAAACAGTCCACAGACAGACCGCTGACCTCTTTCGCTTATAACTAATAAATTAGTGTTCTGGAGTAGCATAGCAACTGTGTACGCATTAGCTGAGTAGCGTAGCAGACTGATTTTAAATGTTATAAATATCAAATAATAAACAAATAAATAATAAGTGTGGATCTAGTCTAAGAAAATAAATTCCTAAATCATTCCTAAATCTATTTATTATGAACTAGAATGAAACTAAACTCCACAAAATCTATGAAAAATACTGTGAGATCCTGGAGATAACCTAGGATTGTGTGAAGAACATAAAAACATCCAGTGAGTTAGAGGAAGTTCTCCAGAAGAAACGTGCCTCGTGGTGTTGATATACGACGTCAGGGTAGACACACAGGGCCAGGCTGGATATGAGAGCAAACGACCGCTCTGTGCATCTGTGTTGAGCAGAAAGGCGTCGCACTACACCCTGAGATGCCACCCTGAGACCGATGGTGTGTGACAGCGCCGGGGCTCCACAGGAATCTGAGGCCATAAACTGGGCGGTTCCGGGAGAATTATCGCTTAAGGCCGGCTTCTGATGCTGCAGTGCGTCTTTTGATTCATCCTGGTGCTTAAAGCCATTAAGTCATTAAGTGGAAACGACGTGTTTGTCCGTGTCTGGTCCTGATTGACGAGGCTTTCATGAAGGTCGAACTTGACACACAGATGTACACAATCTTTCATTTTCTATGCTGTAATAAACCACAATGTTAATGACGAACGCATTAGGAACGAACACGAGGCGCGAGCAGGTTTTATAGTTCAGTACCGTAATCGTGATCGTAATCACTGTAATCATTCATCAAGAGGAGAAAAGTCCACTGCAGTAAAGAGACTTTTTTTGTTTTTTTTGTAAACATTGTCCAGCAGGGGATGTAAAGAGACATTTTCAGCCACAATGAGGCCCAAAAAAATGTAGCCTACATTGCAAAAATCCAATTCTAGCATGAAACTAACTAGCGCTAAAGTGTTATCTATCTGGTACGTCAGCACACGTTCTTGTCTTGAGAAATTAATTTCTCTAAAGACTTATCCTCAATATACAAAGTTTTTTTGGCATATTAGCGTCTGAGCCGAACGCCAGCTAAATCACGCATACATCGCGCAAACATAACTTTGCCAAGCAAAAGTTAATGTATTTTTTTGTGGCTTTTTTTTTTGCATTTTGTGCAAGATTTAGTGACGACATTGCCCCATGGGTCCCAAGAACGTTAGCCAGGACAGGAGCAAGAAGAAAACTCAGTTTGTTTTTTAGGAGGAATCATTTTAAGAGGAAGTACAAACACGCTTACAAACACAAAATAAAATACGCACACACACGTGGTCACAGTGTTATAGTAAACAGTTCACACGTGCACAAATGTTGATTATACCAGTAAGAGACGTGCACTAAGACCCAGCAGGGGAGACGATTTATCCACAATTCCGCAGCGCGAGAGAGAAAAAACGTTGGCTCAGTTGTGATCAAGTGACGCTCGGCGTTAAAACAAGAAGCACATGTGTGATACATGATACTCGGTAACCAAGACTTGTTAAAATTTATGAAAAAAATCTCTGCTCGTCTTGCGGAACACTCGCAAACCACGTTACTCGCAATCCAAGGTGTATACTATTATACAATACTGTATATAGTGTTGGAAATTGGTATTATTGGTAATATTTTTGGGTGACTGGAACAGATTATCTGCATTTACATTCTTTGCATTGGGAAAATGCGTTTCACTATACGAAATTTCGCTTTGGGAGGAATTAAATTTCGTATGTCGAGCTACCTCTGTAGCTACTTATAAGCTGCTCTGACTGCTCTGCACCTCTAGAGCTCATGTATCGAACTGCTCTCAGCTCATGTCTCGAACAGGATTTCATTGTTCTTCACTGAAAGATACAAGTCGACACAAAAAACGAGTGCTTTCGCACCAGACACGCTCATGATGTCATCTGATAATATGAGCCAATTTGATCCTAACCTTAATATCGACCCACTGTGTTCTGGTGGTAAAAAGGACCCCCCGCAGCCGTCCTGTAATGGAAAAGCTGGGAGGGAATCGCTAATAAGTCCCGTCAGCTTCGGCTCTGGCAGCAATCTCAGCCGATCAAAGCCACTCGGCTCGAGGCTTGGATCGATGCGCGTGGGCTGCTCAAACACTCCTGAAAAGTGGCACGCAAAAAGAAAAAAAGAAAAAACCTCCAGTGTTATTCTGTGAGCTGAAGGCCGAGTCGAGGCCGAGCTGGAGCTGTACTGTGGCTGGACTTTACGACCGATGGCACTTCTGAGACACACACCACGTCTGCACACTCGTGTTAGCGTCCAAAGACTAAACTATTCTTTTCATTCTCGAGAAATCAAGGCACGCTAACTGGAAGTGATGTAACGTGTATCACGTTTATGTCGTGTGTGTGTACAGTACGTTGGTGCGTTCTTCGAAAACAACAACCACAGACATCTAAAAAACAACCAAAAAAAATGAAAACCAGGAGCTCTGTCTTTGTAACCCTGATTATATTCTCACTGTACACCTGCGCCTTTGAGACTCCTATTTCCATAAACGCCATTGGCGCGGTGGAGACTTCAAAGCCGTCTGATGTCCAAACATCATCGTCATGGGGCGTGAAGTTTAAAAGAAAAAAGAAAAAAACATCAGAGGTGATCGTGAGGATGTCGAATTTTAAAGGGACAACAAAATGTCACCCATGTGTCGCTTCTGTCATCTCGTTTTTGATAAAAAGCAGTAAAGCGCAAGAGGATGCCCGATCACCTTTGATCATATTTATTTGTCCTTGCACCGCCGTTTTGGACTTTATTACACCACAAGTCTGAATCGCTCGACTGGAAACGATTTAACTGATGTGTGCTGACCTGTGGCACTCCGGGACCGACACCTGCACACCACAACTTTCCTGGACATGAAGACAGAGAGACGTGTGAACAGGACAAGCTGGGTATATTCCCATTTTTGGATCTACTGTAAGTTTAAACAGCAGTTCATCTAAACTAGATCACATGCTTTTCCAGGGCTGAAAGAAATAGAGAAAGAGAGAAAGAGAGAGACAGAGAGAGTTCGGCTGCGTCCCAAACGTGTATCTAACCGGTAACCGGACCGCTCGTGTACAGACGTAGTGTTAAGTTTAGTAAGATAAGCTTCTTCTAGTGTTTTTTTACACCAACGTATTTAACAGCTGCCATTTCCGTAGTATTACTGATACCCTTCTGGTAATGTCTATCCGCTCAGCAGACATCTTGGACGTGCTCCAGTGGAGTTATTCTCAGTCCTGCAAGACCAGGTTCGGACAAGGACACAGTATTCAGAAGATGATAATTCAAGAAATAGTTTTTGAAACAAACACATCATAAAAGGTTAAAAAAAATGTTTTAATTGCTTTATTGGGTCCTGGAGGGAACAAAAAGGATGCAAAGTCCCTGGAGCGCAGTTAAAAGGCATTACCGTAACCACCCGATGCCACTCTGAACCACAAATCCGTCTCTGATGATCCCCTGGTGACCTTCGCAGCACTGCATGCAGAGGCGAGCTGTTATTGTCAATGTTTTTGCGTGAGTAATTTCACAGATAGAGCGCCCAGGGGAGGGGAAAAAATAAAGAATTGGGGAAACGACCAGACCGTGTCGCTATGAATATGACCAGAAGCCGACCTGGGAGAGAAACCCACAGGAGAAAAGCCGCCGTGATATCACCAGCAGATCCCGTCTACAACAAAACTACTGTTTTGCTTTACTGTATATACTAATATTAGGCTGTATTTTTTTCCCAAAGTACATAAAAGTTAGAGAAAGAAACCTGTCTACACTCCTCACCTGACACGTCCACCCATTCATTTCCGCCCCCCTCAAACCTGTTCCCCTGGCATGTGTCCTCGAGGGGGAAAATCTGAGTGGGTGTGTCATTAATGAACTGTACATTAGGAGTCCATATAGTACGCGTCGATGACGGTTAAAGAGTTAATAGAGAAATAGTTAAAAGGTTAAAGCTTAAAATAAGCTGGTCGGCTTTAATACAATCAGTGCTATTATTATATTATAAAGTCTCTTCTGCAAGAGTCGCACTAAATTCTGTCCAGCGGTCGATTTGAGACGCGCCCACAGTCTGAGACATGCGCAGTACGCTGTTAAAACTTTGTTTCGGTTTGTAATGTGGCACAAAACTGAAAAATACAGAAGAGCAGGAGGTTTCATTATATTCTGTCCCGTCAGTTTTGCGTGATTCTTAACAAAAGCCGTCTGGACAGATATACAGATACACAGACAAATTTTTTGACACAGAGACTAGTTTCTGGTCTTCCAGTGTGTATGAAACGTAAAGATATCATTATCAGCGAATTAGCTGAGTTCTGAACGACGTACAGACAAAACGCCGAATTAACAGCACAGCCTTTCCTTTTTTACAAACATTTAGGAAACCCCCTCTTAGGGAGTGATATCCCGGACAATATTCAAAAAGAATTGCAAATTGCATTTGCAATTGCGTTTCCCATATGTGGACGCACAAAGTGTGCCATATTTCAAATGCAATTGCTAACTTTGCATTACCGTTTGCTGTTTCGCCTTCGTGAACGCACACTGACTGCCAAATTTCAAATAAAAAAGAAAAGTCCATTTGCATTTGTATTTCCCATGTATTACAAGTCATGAACCTGCCATATTTAAACAGCAAAATCAATGACCACATTTGCTTTTTCACTTTCTCTGCGTCGCGCATCAAGCCGGCCAAAATTCAAACGCAATCGCTAACACATTTGCAATTGCATTTCCAACACGTTACACAGAAACCTGTCAATCAGCGTCAGGGGCGGGTCTATACTGTGGGGCGGGATTGTGTGGGGAGTGAACCGCAGTAAAGTTGTGTTATGCGCTAAAATGCCCCCTGTCACGGATTGCACCCCACACAAAATCTCTATCAAATATATTAGGACATCACAATCAAATATTTATATTCATATTATTATTATTATTATCAAATATATCATATTATTTTTATCAAATATATTATTACTATTATAATTAACCCTGGGCACGTAACAAATGAAGACACGTAATACAAATTCTCATATAATGTTTATTTTGTGGAACATTTATTTTGCTGGGGTTTGTCATGTAATACAAAAATGTTTACACTAAATAAATATTGTTTATGATGAAAAATTACACAAAGCGATTTTTTATTATAAATAAGCAATATTAAAATATACATATATATGAAAAATATATATGATTTATATATTTTTTTACTATACAACATGTCTTTTTTATACTGCTTATTTTATAATCAAATTCGTTTGGTGCAATTCGTAAATCATAAACCTATTAATTTATGTTATAATATAATATTTGACAGAGGTTATGTAGGGGGGGGAACAATCCGTGGCAGGGAGGCATTTATGCGCATAACATTAAGAAAAAAATTATAGCTTTTTCTTTATGTGGATTACACGTGTAAAACCAGTTGTACTATAATTCACTCTATCAGTTTCAGTTTGATTTCATTTTTGATTTTTTTTATCAATTTTAATTAATGAACAACTGAATTAATTAACTGAATTAATATCAAACTGATCATTGCAAAGGGAAGGGTTGTAGTTATTAGTGAGGATAGAATGCATTATAGTACAGTTGGTTTTACATTTTCTAAATGCTAAATTTCTATAGCAAAAATGTTATTGAATTTTGTTGATTTAATTGTCATTTTTTGCAACTCATAATAGACTGTACCAAAGTGCATTTATTTTAATTTAATAATAAAAAAACACCCTAACTCTCATTTAACAAATAATCTGTTTTATTGCCACAAGAATTGTCTGTGTAAACATTTATTTTAAAATGTACATTGAAATAATTATTAATCAATTAAACAAACAAATAAATAAACAAATAATCCATACTGCAGCCTAACAGTGTAATATGTTTGATGTCCTGTGAGGTATTTCTCTGTAATCTTGTCTATTCTTCTGTAAACAGACGGTTGGGTCTTGGTCATGCACTTTTTGGACGGTCCCTTAGTCACTTAGTCACTCTGCTATAAAGCGCCGGTAAGCAGCGTTTCTGACAGATTTAGCTCCAGCTGGCTGTAACAGGAGAAGATCTAAAATATATTTATTTGTAAAAGCTTCTCTGTCCACTTCAGAGTAAGAAAATATGCGATTTGTCATTTTTGTGTGTTTATTTCTTGATAAACAAATGAGATTGCTCACCTCCATTGCTCAAATTCCCCCCTCTTGGTCGGCGACTGCGAGTGACGTCACTCCCCACACAATCCCGCCCCACAGTATAGACCCGCCCCTGACGCTGATTGACAGGTTTCCGTGTAACGCATTGGAAATGCAATTGCAAATGGATTAGCGATTGCGTTTGAATATTGGCGGCTTGACGCACGATGCAGAGAAAGTGAAAAAGCAATTTATTTTGGTCATTGATTTTGCTATTTAAATATGACAGGCTCGTGACTTGTAAGACATGGGAAATACAAATGGACTTTTCTTTTTTATTTGAAATTTGGCAGTCAGTGTGCGTTCGTGAAGGTGAAACAGCAAACGGTAATGCAAAGTTTGCAAATGCATTTGAATTATGGCACACTTTGTGCGTCCACATATGGGAAACGCAATTGCAAATATAATTTGCAATTCCTTTTGAATATTGTCCGGGATATCAATCAATATTCCCTGCTCACTGCAGCTGTATTTCTTATAAAGCTAGTCCTAACGCGTGCCGTTTATATGATCGGATATTTCAGTTAGCTTTTTTTTTTTTTTTTTTTTAATAACAGGTTATTCATCTGATGTAAAAGATTTAAATAAAACATTTTTAAAGTTTCTCACCTCTTTCTTGGGAATGCTTATGTAGCCCAGATGAGGCTGTGGCACTTTGTGCTGCCACAACATCCACCGCAGGCGGAAACACTGTCCGAGTATGGGCTGTAGCCGGAAGTACGGCTTCTCCAAGTAATTCTCCAACACCACGAACAGAGAAATGGCCAACACCAGGCTGCTCGCTACCACCCACTTCCTCTGCAGCAGAGAATAAGATCGGGGTTAGGGTTATCTCTACAGCCGACAATCATAATCACGCTGCTGAATCGATTCCATTCGATTTTCATGCATTACAATTTTTTAGTTAGTGCACCTCATAATTTTTTTTTTTTTTAAATAAAACAATGCGTCTCTAAACTAGTGATGGCCCCTTGAATCATTTTGGTCACTCAGTCCTTTAGAACTCATTCATCAAAATGAACGAGTTTAGTTAATTTCGTTCTTTTGATCAGAAATAAAATAAAATGTTACATTTTCAGTACCCCCTAACAGACCCCCTAATACGTCTACATACACAGATTTTGGGTCTAGTTCCAGTAATAAAAATATTACACTGCAGCTAAGGACATGTTATAAAAAACAGAATGAGTAGCTCACCTCTCGTATCTTCTGGTCCGAATCGTTCATTCTTTTTAATCTATTGCACTGCATAACGTCTATGGGAGTCACGTGACAAAAAAATGAACGACTCGGACCATAACACTCAAAGTTAACTACTCGATCCTGTTTCCTGTTTATAACTTCCGGAGGTTTGGCGATGAATTGCGCATGCGCGCCCAGTAGAAAGTGAACGAATCACTCTCCGAGACGACTTATTCATCTGAGTCACGTTAAAGACTTGTTCAAAAAAAATAAATCATTCATGAAGGAAACATCACTACTCTGAACAGCGAGTCTCTCTGTCAGGCGAGTTTCTAGTGATTTTCTATCTTGCCAAAATGTGGTATTTTTCTTTCAACAGTGATTAAGAACCATCGGGAGACAGAAGCTCAAACTGCAGAGGTGTGAGAAGATTAAACCACTTCAGGGCTTAATACTATGATTAGCATTAAAAATAAAACCTGTTGTATTGGTTATTTACCTTCTCACATCAGAGCACAGTGCATTCTGGGTAACTTTAGCTCCCGAGATCCAAAAACCGCTCAACCAAGAAGAGAAGCTAATGCAGTCAGTATTGAACGGTACTGTGCAATTGAAAAAGTGGTTGTTTACGTAATGACCCTCAGCAGCAACCTCATTTCCCCTCTCACTGTTCCAACCGCTCAGCATTATTGGGGGTGTCAAGACTTTTGTACAGCACTTTAAATCCTAACACAGTGTCCTTGACGCTGTCTCTGATCGCTCCAGTGCTTCCTTTAACCACCTTCACTTCACAACATTCATCGGAACGCTTCAGCAGAACTTTCAGAAGTTTAAAAGGCTTTGGGATCGACTCTGAACTTCTCTGAGGCTGTCAGCAGAATCCATCTGCGTGTCTCAGATCTCAGACATCAAATGTCCTGCCTGTCAGGGACACATGAAACGCCGAGCTGACACGCAAATGTGCGGCCATTTAGGGCTCACAAGCAAATATTTTGCACCGGGTTACATCATTGCGTAGTCTGGAGTCGCTTCTGAGGGGAAGGTAAGAAAGACGACATTGGAGTGTGTGTGTGTGTGTGTGTTTGTGTGTATATAGGTCAATTAAAAAAAAAGACAGAGGGAGGTAGGGAGGGTAAAAGTGTGTTTGGACATAATAGCAGAACTGATAAATGAATCTAATTTTATTGGTCATCCATGGAAACCTGGAAATCATACACGTGGATCAGATTTACAGATGACTTCATAGTTGATGTCTTGTAAATGCTGTCAGTGCCGTTAGCGTTCGATACAGAGGACAAAGGTGAGAGATTGAGAAAAACATCCATCCAACGGGAGCTGTCACTCTCATCTGTTTTCATGGCACGCAGAGGCGGGAGGATGGGGGAGGAAAGAAAAAAAAAAAGACAAAAATTCTCCAGCTTCAATTTCAAACCGAAGCTACAGATCACGGCAAAAACGGCGTGTCAAATCTGGGCGAGAGCGAGTCAATGAGCTTTCACAGACAGGCGACATATCATCCTGCTATCAGTCAGGATAATCGCTGCAGAGGCTCAACGTTCTGCACAATTTCACCCATTACCGCCTTTTCAGCGAGAGAGGGACTACTGAGAATATGGGGGGGGGCATACGGTTGGAGGGGGAACGATAATGCCACGGTGGAACGTCTACTGCACTGCCATTATGGCCAGGTAAGCCTTAAACGCTATTGTGAGAAACGATGGAGAATGTTACCTTTGAATGATTTCCTGGATGGGATTTTTGTGCGCACAAAGTTCTCTGGAAATCGCTACAAGCACTAACTCCTCCCCCCAATGCCCCTCCCCCGAAGTGCTTACGACTTTCCCTTACGCAATTATAATCATCAAACTGCTGAACGTTTTAAGACAGTACGGTTTGAAGTTATCCTAGTACCACATTTCCTTTTTTCGGTCCAGATCGTGTATAAACGTTATAAAAATCAAGTATAAATCGAATCCTTATTTATAGCATAGCAATAGCAATAATTCTTACAGCGCATCATGGAGCAAAGACGTACCCGTGTAGCCCACAGATGAAATCTTGATATAACGGCACTTTCAGTTAAAAAAAATTCTATATTTCTGTTTTTAAGTTCGACGAAGTCTTTCCGCTAGTCACTTCCCATAAACAAATCCATTTCGGCACCGCATTCAATCCACGTAACAATTCCCAGAGTTCACAGAGGAGCTGCCGGCACGGCGGGGAGATAACGTGCGTCTAGGAAGCGTTACCCGAGAGCTCTCCGGCGTGAAAATGACATTAGCATTGCTAATAATAATAATAATAATTTTTAAAAAAGCACGGTGCTGTCCCACTCGAACGAGCCGTTAAAAATCCTATTTGGGATACTCACTCGAATCTGGGTGGTTGGGGGGGGATTTGGGGGGTTTGGAGTTTACCGTGCGCTGCACCTCCTCCTCCTGATAACCTTCTCTCTATTGCAGGGCCTCATCGTTTCCGCAAGGAATGATGTAAAAGCTCTAGAAGTAATAATGTCAGTGCTTACCTCAACACTATCTGAGCTGAGTAATGGACGGTAAAGACGTCGAAGGAAACGTAATAAGACGACTAAAAGGATGCTCTTAGCTCTCATATAGAGGTAAAAAACAAACCGCTAGCAGCTTAGGATGCCAGTGCTAAACTCGTCGTATCAGCTAACTCATTTGGTGATTATTTATTAGATTTTTTTTTATACTGGTTTAATTTTTGGAAAATCTCTGTTTTCTGTTTAGTCCACCATTTTGTCGACTCTGAGTATACAGATCCTGAGCTGTATCGTAAATACACTCCTTTTTAATGAACTCGTCCCATAAAGGTTCACGTGTTATAGGGTTAATACACACAACCCTATTTCTGCTCCTACAGCACCACATCGATCGCGCACTAATGTTCAGCTCGGGCCATCGAGGCCGCGCTCTTGCGGTGGACTGGAACTGATGAGGGCGATTCTGCTGCCAGGGTCGAAATCTGCTGTGGAGCTTAAAAATTGACTTAAAGAACCTGGAAATGTGGCGAACGTGCCACAAGCTGGGGGAAAAAGACAAACTTTTATCCAAAATGATTTCAGAATGAAATCTGAGAATTGGTTTTGATTATTAGTGATAATTAACAGTTCCTGTTAATGTAAATCTTATGTCCAGTGGGAAAGTGTTTTGTGAATCCGAATCAATCGAATTGCGCGTATTGTAAATGCGAGATTTAACACTGAGCCAAAGGACAAAGCTGTAGAGCTGCGCAAACTTAAACTGGAGATTTAGCCAAACGCAAACACGAACTTAACCTCTGTGACATCAACGCTTTTCCTCCCGGGACCATTTTCCTTAATAAAATGACCCTTTTTCCCATAAGTCCTCGCCTCGTGTCCATGTGTCTGTGTACAGTATATATACTGTAGTACACGACCAAAACACGGGGTTAAAACATTGACCCTGAAATCAGGAATCAAACCCCGACACTGGATTCACAAGGAGACACTAAGCCACCGAGCCGCCAAATATTTATAGATACAGTATACAATATAGAGCTTAAATTCATAATTACATCCACAACATTTTGCGATATACAAAATGGATATGTTAGTGGCTACATGCTAACCTTGTATAACTTACTGTAGCTCTTAAAAATGACACTCAGAGAACAGCGGGGCTGAGACTCGAGCCAGGAGAGGATGTCTCGGTATATGAGGTCACAACAGGAAAAAATTTGATTTTTTTTGTTTAAGCACCAGCCAAATACTAAAGAGAAAAAGAGTTTTTGTTCTTATGTTTTTTCATGTTCTCATGACACGTGGACCAGAGAGCCACCTGGATGTCTAAAAATGATTAAAAAGTGAATTAGATCCCCTATAAGCGATGGCTCCGTGTTCTCAGCGCTCGGGTGATTTTAATTACGCACTGGCCTTTCTTAAGAGTTTATGAGGATATTTACTGTAATACATTCATTAGACATTCTTCATAATAGGGTCCTGAATTTAAAGGGTCACGGTTGTTACTTTGAGCTATAAACTTTCTGAAACTGGATTTAAAACAAAATGGCCACCAGGTGAATAGATGGAAACAGCTCTGAATTATGAATCGCTCTGTGTGTGAGCTGGAAAGGTTACCGGTGTGTACCAGACATGGCCAGGAGATGGCGCCACTCCTGCCTCTGATCTGTCTCTCATGGAGGAGACGATGAGAGGTGTTTGTTTCAGCTGAAGATGAAACCCGGACTAAAGCACACTGTTGTGTAACACTTTTGAACTCCGCATTCTGTCAGTTAGTTTTCTTTAACAGGAGCTCCGACATTAGTGCGGCAAATTATATTATACACATTTTCCAGACTTAATGACACGGTGTCATGTTTACTGTGTGACCCGTCCTGCTGTGAGTACTGAACACATCCTGTACTGAAGTATTAATAGTTACCCGAGGTAAAATATTACTCCAGTGAAAGCAGAAGACCTCTCAAGTACTCGCTCAAAGTAGCTTCTGTTGACTTATGGTGCCTGAAGTTTAACCTGCACCATAAGTCAAATCGACATGTTGAGTAAAAGTGATGTTATGAACAGTTATATGAACAGCCAGATTTAATAATCTTCTTTATGTAAACAAACACCTGCACCAATAGATATTAATTCTAAAAGATAAAGTGAATATTTTTACTGGGATTAGTTCATATTTTCACTTTGGCTGAAATAGCAGCGCTGAAGTGGTATAAGTGAATTTTAACACGCTGGAGTCAGTTTTAAGACAAAACTTCATCTTTATCCGATCGTTTTCTATTCTGTCCACCTCTGGCACTGATTGTTGATATTGTGAATGTTCAGCGTTACGTGCCTGTTTAAGACGTACAGCCTCACTAACCCCATGTCATTTGATTTCTTTCAGTAGAGAAATCCATAAGGTTTTGACGATCTGTATTATTATTCCCGTATCCTCCTGGTGTTGCGTCTCGTCGTGACCTGGACGTGCGCCTGGCTTGGCACTGCCTGAGCTTTCTGCTGTTTCTTTTGCACTGGCTCTGAACACAGCCATCTGTCGAAATCCGTGAAAACATTCTGATAACCCGTGATTTTTATGCGCTTGGATTACTTTTGATGCTGCGTCCTGACCTTTTAGGATGATTTAAGTTATTATTCTAAGACAGAATTGAATGCTCAGCTTAAACCCTAGTATGTTTTTCTTTTCTAGTATATATTTTTTCTAGTATGTTTTTTTCTAGTATGTTTTTTGTGCAGTTTTTCATTTCAAATAGGGAAATAGGAAGAACTATCATAACTGATTTCTGTAAGCGCACAAACTAGTACTGAGCCCATGTTCTCAATTCATGTACTATTTCTCACATAAACCACATTTATGTATAATTAAGTTATTTAAATATAATATTAAAAATAATAAGATTTAATAAGATTAAGCAATTCCACTTTCTGCATTATGATTGGTTAAAAGAATTTGATCTACTCTGTGATTGGTTCAAAACCTGGAGCAAGAAGGGTTAGGATTAGTGTTAGTATAAATGAGCTGGAAGTGTATAAGTGACCCGGAGTTTTATACAAGGACTGTATTTATATACGACCACACAGGACTAAACACTCTGCTCCTACTTACTGTATATACTGTACTGTACCACTCAGCTCATTTGCACACTGTTATGCTGCTATGCTCATTACTGGACATCTTTATTTTAAATTACATTTTAGTTCTATTTTAACTTGTACATAATATAAATGTTACAGCCAAAAGTTTCCTATATTTTCCTTATTTCATATTTTATATTCCTAATTTGCATATTTACTTTTCATAATCTATTTTTCTTTTTATTATTATATTCTTATTTATTATATTCTTTGTTTAAAATACTCTATTTTTCTTTTTAATTCTTCCAATTTCCAAAGTCATGGACAGTTGTTAAAACATTTCCCTACATATCATAGTGTATGATAGCTCATAGTGTATGTGACAAATAAAATTTTAATTCAATTTAAAAAAAAAAGATTGTTTTACACGTTTATTTTAAAAAACAAGATTTTGTTTTTGTCAGTGTATTTGCTGGAGTAAAAAAAAAAAAAAAAGCAATAAACACTGAACACTGATTAGTGAGCTCGTTAACGTGACCAGGCACACAAATTTTAGTGTTCAGGAGCTAATGTGCGTTTGTCCTGCGCTGATTGCCGGTTTGCTCGATAAATCTGTCCTGAAATAACCAGGGAAGCTGACAAGAGCTCCACGTCTAACGGTGTATTTATTCGGACAGACCATTTATGTCGTCTCCGTCTATCTGAGCTAATAATAACTCTGGAGCGAGCAGGTCGATTATTTGGATTTTCCTTTACAGAACAAGCCTTCTTCTTCTTCCTAATGTTTAAATGTTTTGGTTCAAAATCTTGCATTAATTCTTAATGCTATGAACTGGACTTAAAGGTTATAAATGTACACAAAACAGTCAAGAATATCATATAAATATTGTAATCATAATATAAATACACAGAAGAGTGTCTTTTTGGAAACTTAACCCTGCACAAAGACACGATGGAAATCAGTGTGGGAGAAGTTAAAAGCCCTTCCCGGCTGTAAAGCATGGTGGCGGCGGCATCGTGTTAGAAGTTACAAAACGCTGACCCTCGTGCGCTCCAGAATGAGCAGCAGGCTAACTGTGGCTGTTTAATGGTCAGTAATCAGCGGCTTGGTTAAGACTGATAAATGCATCTGCATCAGCGCAGCTCGTCCCATGGATCAGTTAATCCTGATTAAAAAGCCACTTCACTACAGACAGGACGATGGCTTAGACGGCATCTGATTCACCGTAATCAGAAAATCATTTTCTTTACTGCTCGCTGGAGATCTTCTTTACTAGAGTCTCAGGAATCACAGGCTCTCTTCTGTAGGTTACTGTTATTGCTGAGAAGAGAAATATTCATCCTCATTAATCTATGTAAACCAAGCCTGAGACACCTGCGTGGCCATGTGGAAGGACGCGAGCATGGGCATGTTTTAAATACGCTGCTCTTCATCATCCTGTCCAAATGATCTAATATCTGTCTGGGTTTTTATTCTTTTTTTATCAATTCCTTCCTGCACCAGATTCTTTCACACTGACTGGTTTATATTTGTCTTCAAAGCATTAAAAATACAGGTTTGTTTAAAATGATAAATACTTTAAACCTAAATTGTTAGCTATTGTGTGATGGACGCTTCCAGCCTCCACTTTAAGACACGTGTGCGAGGAACTCGTAGTAGACACTGCTCCATCTAGAGTCTGTACAACCTGATCCAGTTTACCACCATCGCCATAGATTTATAATCCTTACACATTTTATATACTGTACAGCCAGGCTGTCATGATTAGCTGTCTAAAATGTCTATATTAGTACAGAAAGGTCTATTCCGGTAGTTCCTCTGTAACGGTACTTGCAATGACATTGCATTGTCTTGTAATTTTTTTAAATGCTATATGCACACACACATGGTTACAATGCTTCAGTAAATAGTACACGTGTACAGATGTTGACTATACGAGTGAGGCATGCACACTTAGACCGAGTGTGAGAGACGGTTATCAACACTCCAGCAGCGCAAGAGAGAAAACCATTGGCTCAGTTGTGATCATGTGTCGCTCGGCAGACAAAGCGCATTCCTACTGCTCGTAGTACAAAACCTCACTCGCTTATCAAGTTATAATTGATTAAAATTTTTGGCTCATCTTGCAAAACACCCGCAATCCAAGTTTAACTGTATTAAACTGTTTAACTATGTTAACACTGTTTTGTTGATAATTTTCCGAAATTTGGATTATTCACAATTAGGACAGCTTTACAGGACGGCCATTTTCTATCATTGTGCTCATGGACTGATTCACTGAAACCAGTGAGGCCAAATCACTTTTTCCGCACTCAATATACAAGACTTTGTACATTTTATACACTCACTTACACAATAAAAATATTGTATATAATTTTAAATATTGGTATCTGGTGCACTGCAGTGTCTATTACGCGGTCCGTTCGTGTCTGCAAATCATCTGAATGTTCGTAAGTCCAGGACTCCCTGTATTGTCCTTAAGCCATTTTGGAAGTTAACTTTGTGTCATTGTCCATTTGGATGACCTATTTGTGAACAAGCTCTAATCTTCCTTCCTCATGCTGCCATCTATTTGGTAAAGGGCACCAGTCCCTCGAAGAGCAAAGCATTCCATGCCACAGTCAGGATGGTGCTTTTCAGCTCACAAGCCTCCCACCTTTTCCTCCAGACACAACAATGGTCATTATGACCAAACACTTTGATTTCAATTTATCAGACCAAAAAATATTTCTCGAAAAAGCAAGATCTTTGTCCCCATGTGCAGCTGCAAAGCGTAGCAATGGAGCAATGGCTTCTTCCTTCCTGAGAGCCTTTTAGGTTTTAGGATTGAGTTTTAGTCTTGTTTACTGTAGATATTTTTGTACCTGTTTCCTCCAATGTCTTCACATGGTCCGTTGCTCTTGTTCTGAGATTGATTTGTACTTTTTGTATCAAACAATTGGACAGTCTCCTTCCTATGCAGTATAATGTTTGTGTGGTCCAGTGGTATTCATATTTGCGTAATATTGTTGTTTGTACAGATGAACGTGGTATCTTCAGACATTTGGAAACTGATCCCAAGGATAAACCAGACTTTTTGGGGGGGGATTTTTCCTATTTTTTCTGAGGTCTTGGTTGAATTTTTTCTCCATGAGGTCACACAAAGGGGCAGTGAGTTTGAAGGTCAATTAAATGATGTCAGTCAGAAGATTTTCTAAAGACATGACTTAATTTTCTGGATTCTTCCAAGCTGTTTAAAGGCACAGTCAACTTAGTGTATGTTAACCTCCCAACCTGGAATTTTGATTATAGTGAAAGGAAAGTGTAACAATCTATCTGTAGACAATTGTTGGAAAAATCATGCATAAAGTAGACTTACCGACTCTTCAAAGCTATAGTTTGTTAACATGAAATATGTGGAATGGTTAAAAAAAGAAAGTTTTAAGACTTCAACTAAAGTGTATGTAAACTTTCAATTTCAACTATACATGTTCCTAAAAAGGTTAGTAGTCCCAGAAAACTAACTGGGTTCCCAAACAGAATTAGCCAGTGGATAGCATAAAGCTAACAGGTTTCTGGAAACGTTCCTGAGCTCCTTTACACCAGAATAAGTGATGTTCTCAGTAGCAGAACTATTTTTATTTTCAATCTTCTAGACTGTAACAATGGCAAGCAGCAATTAAACTCTAAGCACCCTTAGTACGTTTCTGTTTTGATTCACCATTAGGGAACCCAGGGAGAACTTCTGCAGGATTTGTTCCAATGCAAATGTCCTACAAAGCTCAAAAAAGATGGCTGAATTCCCAAAAAGGTTCCTCCAATAGAAACACCTGCAAAATTACGGAATTTCTGGAGATAAAAAGATTGCTCTGATGGAAATGAGCCTAAGAGTTTCTGAATTCCTGGAAGGGTTTTATCCAGTATTCATTATTGCTGCTTGCATAAATATTTCACCCCTTCTGTTCAGACCAGAAGATAGGGGAGGTGAGCTCCTCATTCTGTTTATTATAATATGTCTTTTTAGCTATACTGTAATATTTTTATTACTGGAACTACAGCCAAAATATGTGTATGTAGACATGTTGAGGGTCTGTTTATTGAAATGTAACATTTTATTTTATTTATGTCACTAAAATAATCCAAACTTCCCATCACTACTGTGCATGAGCCTAGTTACAAAATTCCTGGAAAAGTTCCTGGGAGCTTGAAAAGGTTTTTTTGGTGAAGACAAAACTAACATTACTAAATCCCTGGATGTTTACAAGTGATGGATGTAGAGGTAACCATGGCAACCAGTAACAGCAACCATTACTTGTGAAAATATAGAGAAGGTTTTGCTTTTAGGTGAGTTGCTTCCTAGGGATTTTATTTAAGACTGTTAAAAATGTATTTATCTAGGCATTTCCCCAGGTTTGTTTCAGTACAGATGGAACAAAAGTTCTGAATTCCTGAAAAAGTGGCTAGACTCCTGAAAAAAAGGAGATTTAGAAAAAGATCCTGGGTTTCTGTAAACCAGCATTCGTGGTGCACTGTGTTGTAGTATTATTGCTGCAGGCACTGAGGCGTGACCGGTGTGACCAGTAAGCATGGAACTGTCTATGGCTTTGCCATAGATTTAGATTTATTTCTACCCTTGAAGAAAATGATCATGCTCTCTGAATGTTCCTTCAGAATTCCTCCGGTAAAACCTGCTGTAAGGTTTAAAACTTCTGGTAAAAGTCCCTAGGTTCCTCAAACCTTTGGTGTACCCTACATGAACTTGAGGAACTGAATTCCTTTTTGTTCCGAGTGCAGAAGCTTCTAAGTTGCACAACAGAAATGCATTTTTATAGATTACATTATCAAAAATGGTGTGCATTAAAAGCCTACAATCTGCCTTTTTCTCCAAACTCTGTGAGCAAATTAGTTTTACACACATTACACACACTTACAGCAGTCTCACAAGACTACGAGCGCTAATTAGTGGAAATCCTGTGCGTTAGAAGCCACACACGCAGCTATACAACCCGCACGCTCACTGTCGAGTTGAGTCTTAAGCCTTTGAATGTGTTCGAAGAGGTAAAACTTCACTGTTTCTTTATAATCCTGCAGGTGGCGCAACCTGAACTAGTTACACATTTTCATCGTGTGGTAGGAGTGAAAAAGTTTGTTTAGAAATAATAATTATGATGATAACAGTGATACGCGCTGCTCATGTTTAAATGCTGTGCTTGTTTTTTAAGTGAGAAAACTAATGTTATATAATTGTAAAAAAAATCTGGGAAAAATTTTATATAGAATCAGGATACTTATTAAATCATGATACTGACTGCTGATTTATTAATTTTATTGTATTTTGTTATATACTTTAATACATATTTTAATAAATACAATCTTAGATTTTTTTTACTCTGTATAGTAATGCGTGTTTACTTCTTTACTGGTCCTTTCCCCCTTTATTTGTTTATTTATTTTCTTTATATATTTATAACCTTTGCAAATACTTTTGATTGTATTAATTTTCTGTGTCATATTTGTATACGGTATTGGTGATAAATTTATCTAAGACTGTATTTAATGTTATACATACCCTAAAAAAAATGTCTGTGCCAAAGAAGCAACTTCTGAAGTTTAAAAGTGATCAAGCTTGCCTTCCTTAAAGTTTTTAAAAAAATGTTGCTTACATTTCATAAGTATTGAGAAAAATCAGTGTAAGCTTCTACTCAGATTATTCATCTGTGCACACACCCCAACGCACTGTAGACCGGACAATTATGGACATAGCACATTTGCACACACATTGCACATTTGCACAAACAATACGGGTATATATACGGGTTTATATTTCCTATATATTTTGAAAACTTGTATATTTTGTTTTACTTTCTTATAGTTAAGATATTTATTTATTTATTGCCCCTTTTCTATTTCTCGTTTTTATTTCTTGTTTTTTCTTTTTGAGGTCACAGGCACTCGTGTAAGCATTTTACTGCATATCTTACTGTGTAAATTTTTATTTGCAGCACACAACCTGTAAAAATTGTTGCTTAAATAGTTTTTTTGTGAAAGCTTAAAAAACAAAAAACCTGTAGTGTCCGTAACCATGTCAGATTCATGTTGCAAAATCTTAACAATTTAGCCTCTTAGAATAATACACCTTTTCAGTTTTATGTCTTTTCATGCTAAATTTAAAACGGGCCAAGTTTCATCTAAACGCTGTTAAATGTTTTTTTTATTTTTTTTATTAACATACACTACAGACATAAAAGTGCAAGAAAATGTATTAAGCAAATATGTTTTTTATCTAATTAAAATATAAATGTGTTGCATATTAATAAAAATTTAAGTAACATGGATTGGGAGATAAGAAGCGTTAAGTATCAAGAGAAATAGTGTTACAGTATATGATTAGATCTAAAAATTAAGTTTTTCACTCTAAGTGAGACACTTTTTAGCACGGATACCATGTTTTGGCCGTTGGTCTTTTTAGTTGTTTTTTAAGCGTTAACAAATGAAAATTGCAACAAAAATTTTTTTTATACTTATAGAGTCACAGTATTAATCGAATTGGCACCGAAGTATCGTGATAATGTGGTGACATTATAATGTGGATTCCCATTACTAATACACACACAAGCTGTATGTGGTTAAATTATTGTGTTTATAATCCTGTAAATGTGGGTTGGGATATGAGGGATACTGTTACTGTTACTGTTATTATTACCTTATAATAATAATAATATTAATAATAATATTAATAATAATAATAATAATAATAAGGATTTGAGGAGGCCGGGATTAAAAGCAGGTCTTATGTTTGTTTATTTCCACTAAACCCTGTTCTAGGTGATGATGATGATGATGATGAAAGCCCTAAGGGCATGGAGGCAGTAAGGAGAGCCGCAGTGTCCATATCATCACACACACACACACACACACACCGTTATACAGGGGATCAGTCGCTTCCATTACAGGACGCATGTTTATAAACCGCAATGTCTCTGTGTGTGTTATATACACATACAAATGAGCATAAATAAGTGCCCCCCCCCATCCCCCGCCCCCCGCTCACCTTACAGATCCAGGCCATTGTGTGTGCTCGGCACTGCACCGTTATGCAGCCCGGCGGTGTGTGTGTGTGTGAGCTTCACGGCTTCTCTTGTCCTCCTTCTCCTCGCTGTTTACGGCCTAAATCCCGCGAGCGGTGCAGAAACACGCGCATAGTGTTACAGAGGAACAGCGGCGTCTTTATTCTCTTAATTCTGTTTTCCTAAAGAGACTCGGAGCGACCGCGAGACCGCGGGATCCGATTGGCAGATGGGTCTCGCGGGCTCCGCCCCCTTCGTCACGTGACTCGCGAGATCGCAGACTCCCTGAATAAACAACCCCTAATAATAATAATAATTTGTGGTAGTAGAAGTATTACAATAAATAGATAATTTACGGTCACTGCACAAGATTTAACAATATGAACTATATTAGTGTTTATATATATATGTAATTAGTAGAAGTAGCAGTTCAACATTACATTTTAAAAAGTCAAATTGCAGCTGTTTTACAGTGTGAATAAAATAATAAATAATAAAAACTAGTTTCAAAATATTAAAAAGTAGAATAAGTAGTTCCAGTAAATTATTATTATTATTATTATTATTATTAATATTATTGTTGTTATCATTATTATAGTGGTTGTTTCTGATGTTTTTTATAATTACAACAAAAGCAGACAACAGCGGCAGCAACAATAACAATAACAACAACAATAATAATAATAATGTAATTTGTATTTGTATTGTAAAAAAAAAATCAAAAGAAAGTATAGATAGCAATGTACTGTATGATGATAGTACTATAAAATGCATGTAGAAAAGCAGCCGAGATATTAACTTAAGTTAAAATTTTAAACCATAAAAATAGTGCATGTTTAAACAAAAACAACAATATTTATATTATTATTATTATAGTAGTATGAATCAACCTAACAGTAATAATAATAATAATAATAATTATTATTATTATTATTATTAGCTTCTTTGACATATACAAAAGACATATAATAATATACAATAATGTACAACAATAATAATAATAATACATTATAATTATTATGAATTAGTTTTCATATTATTTGTACACTGTAAAGTAAAATAATTAAACAAAAGCTCCAAAACTCAAAATCTCAATAAAATTGGCAAATAATGATCATCAGCAGCATTCAAAATTGTACAGTGGTTTGCTGTGTGACCCTGCAATAATGAAACAAAATGTAGTTAAAAAATATGTAAACTAGCAAATCATTATTATCATCATCAACATTTAAATGTATTATAATGTGCAAGTAGTTTTGTGTAATGACATTATTATTATTATTATTATTATTTGTCTTTCAGCTGTTCCCTTTAACTACAGGCATAATAATTAATTACTTGAGATAGTTATTAATAGCATGCTGTTACTGTAAAACAGTCAGGGGATCAACTTTAACTTCAGGGAGGTAAGTGTGCCTCAGCTTCACCTCATCACTGATTAGTTTCATGCAACAATAAAACATTCACTAAAGATAAAATGACACTGAAAAATATATGCATACTTAAAGTAAAACTTACAGCAAGGATACAATGTGCGAAAGGAAAAATATAAAATAATGTTTTTCAATGTAAAATTATATAGGGGGCACAGTCTGGCTATCCTGGCATGAGGTAATGTGCAAATCAAGCCGTGCAACATGAAGCTGAGGTAATTGTGTGTAAATGTGGTGGAAATCAGTGAGAGGAGAAAGAAAAGAGTTTAAAAGGTTGCAGATGTGGAGAAACATTAGAAATCCATTTGACTTTAAGATACAAAGAGCAAAAAGGGAGCGCAGCAGCGGCGGCTTCTTCCTCTGAGTCTTCTCCTTTTCTAACCGAGTGTTCTCCTTCCTTTGTCTGTCTGTCTCTTCAGCTGTCACAATTAGGTTTGGTTTCTCTTAATACACACAGTCAGCGATTTACACCATACAGGATATAGGATTAACTTTAATATCTTTATGCTTTATACAGTGGAGAACCTAAAACCAGTCTCAGAAAAGTTTCTGTCTGTCTATATGTCTATCCAGCCAGATTTTCTTGCAACATCACGCAAAAGTGTCTGAACAGAATGGAATGGAACTTAGACAGTACTTAGTTATCTGTCTGAAGGTAAACCTCCATCATAAATGAAATAAAAAAGTTGAGTAAAAGTGAAATTAAGATAAAAGACATTTTAAGACAAAACCTCATCTTTATCTGATCTAAGCAGGCGGTCTGATCCTGGCTCTGGTGTACTGAGAAAACTTTCTACCCTGATGGTGTTCAAGCTCTAGTGAAACACTGGGATCAGAGCATTAGTGTAGCAGGGGATTATATAGAGAAAATAAAGGGAGTTTTATTCTTTAAATTGTGTTCTGTTCTTCTGTTAAAAAGTCCAGCTTTGACTTGAACTCGTTTTAAAGAATGACGTCCTTTTTGTATCCATTTATCCTTTAGACTTTCACACTGGAGACTCCTGCTATAAATTTTAAATAGCCCTCTGCACTCACCCCTACATCACATCCTTTAAATTCCACACTGACTCTTCCTCCCTGGTCAACCTTCTTTTGACTTATATATCACCCTCGTTATCCCCGGGGGATCTTCTTTGAAGAAGTTCTGAACTTCCTCAGTACCCTCAGGACATCCCACCACAAACATCTTCCAGCTGTGTTGTTCTCTCTGCATCTGTTACTCTTTTACTTAACTTTCTCCTCACACTGTAAGAAATATCCTGGACCTGTCCTCCCCAAGTGTGGACATCATTGTTGCCCTGCTTCACGTCTCAGATCATCCGGTCAGTCCATGTGAAGTCAAACAGTTTCCAGGAAAGGTCAGGTTCCATCATGCCAAAATGAACCTTATGGAGAGAAACACAAGATCTTAATTTCCAAACAAGACAAAGAACTTGACTTAGGTCACAAGTGGGCAAAGTACATAGGGGACTCCCATATTAAGGCTACTACTATAGTAGTGGTATACCACTCAGTTGGGAGGGCTAAAAACTATCACGGGCCAAATGATGTTAGCCGACCACATCTTCAAAGCTAATGCTCGCTCACGCATCGTTGTGAGCGGCGTAACACACTCGGAGGACAGCGCTATACACTCCTTCCACTTGCGTGAGCTGACAGACGCCCTGATTGGCTGTTGAGCCGGTATTAATGTGGGAGCACTAAGTACCTCTCACCCTCAGCCAATCAGCTCTCTCTAGACCTCTGGCTGTAAGAGGTTACAGCATCACCTGGGAATAGAACTCGCGATCTCGGCATGATAGGACGAGCACTTTACCACTTTCATAGACGAATAAACCAGTCACTTGGTCTGTCCGCTGTGCTTCAATTAGCTCACTGATGCTGTCCGTCACAAATGTCTCTAGGTTTGTTTCAGCTGTTTCTACAAAGAACACAAACTATTTTAACATTTCCTGGTGAAATCCCGAAGAACAAAAAGTGGACGTTGTTGAGAAGTTCCTCCAGGAGATGTAGAGAGAGAGAGACAGAGAGAGAGAGAATAAGGGAAAAATGTGCACATTCATATCAGATCCAAGAGAAAGAGAGTACAATTAACTTATTTTATATCAAAAACTCTTACACATTGCCATCAACAAGGGTGAGTCGAAAATTATCCACACTCTGCGTATATTAAAACTTCTGTCTTATCAGCGCTTTCCGTTCCTGTCTCCCCAGTCACTTCTGTGGAGGTGTCAACATGTTACATCAGTTCATTTGTACCTGCGGTGCGAGCAAACATACAGTAGACGACTCGCTTGTGATTAACCCGAAAGAAGAGCAACGTGCAGTGATTCGTGTTTTTTCTTTCAGTGGTTTGAGGGTGTACCCGATGCCGAAACAACTTACTTCAAGGCGAGAGTAAAACAGGAGTGTTTGGATATCTGCAGAAAAAATATGGTGCGATATTTTTAAGAATATGAAAGTTTTTTTGAAGAGAATCATTACCGCTGACAAGACACGGATTCATCACTGAGAGTAAAGGGCAGAGTATAGAACGTAAAACATCCTCAATCACAGACCAAGAAAAAGCTCAAAAGTCGACCATCGGCTGGAAAATTCATCAACGCTTACAGTTTTCTAGGATTCTCAAGGGCCAGAAGTATTGGAAGTATCATAATCAGGAAAAAGGTTCGACAATCAACAGTGCTCGTTACAGTGAGACGCTCATTAAAGAGCTGAAGACAAAACTTCAGAATAAACACAGAGGACCGCTTTCCGAGGACATCGTGATCTCACATGACGATGCACGTCCTCACTGTCGATTAAAGCGTCTTCCCTATAGTCCTGATCTCATTCCATCTGACTATGGTCCCCTGAAAGCAGCCCTACAAGGACGGAGATTCACTTCTGATGAAGAAGTAAAGACATCGGTGCAAACGTTGTGCAGCTCAGCCTTAAACACTGTAAATGAGAGAATACGAAAGCTTGTTAACAGGTCCCAGTACAATCGCTTCTCCTGTAAAATAGCTTGTTTCATCTCTCAGTGAATAAATAGACCAAATCAGAACAGAATGGGGTTTAAATAAACAATATTTATTGAATATATATATATATATATATATATATATATATATATATATATCAATATGCATTTACAATTCTTATATTCTTATATATACAGTATTTATTTTATTAAAACTGTAAATCTGTACATGATAAACTTCTGTTTAAGCAACAGCCCGGGCATTTCTAACATAATCACTTCTGTATGTCTGCACACACTCGCAAGCATGAATGCTGTTGTTGCCTAGTAACGACACGACACTGTTTTTATTGTAACACTGTGCTTTACAAAACTGTGATGCTGCACAGCATGGCTCGAGCACTAAACCCTCAAATGAACAAAGCCTTAGTGTACTGTGGTTGTCATTTTTTAAAGCTTCCATTTCACTACATAACTAAACCCTGAATGAAAGAGAGAGAGAGAGAGAGTGAGAGACTAGTCAGTGTCTCCTCATAGCCAACTGTGGTTCTAACCGAGGTTGATGCTAAAGCACAATTCAGTTTGCAAATGACAGTTTTTTATTAACTGTCCAGTGGTGTTAATCAATCCAAGTAAATGGTTCTGTTTCACCCTAACTTTTGTTGAGTACAATGTCTGGCACAATGTCACAGACAGGCGTGGCGAGGTGCACTCCGCAACTTAACGTCCGGTATTGCTGACATTAATCTGGCTTACTGAGTTTCATTTTTTTCTTTTTCATGTCCAGAAGGAACTTACAGTTTATCAAAAAGACAATATTTGTAAGTAAAGTGGTGAATGATGTACAAAAAGTCCTTTACGTGTGACCTGTACAAGTAGAGATTCCCAGGAATAAATATAGCTCAAGGAAAAGTAAAAGTCCTCCATTTTTCTGATGTCCTTGAGGAAAAGTACAAAAGTACTCACCTTCATATTTACTTAAGTATCAAAAGGACGGGTCTTGTTTTAGCCTAATGTAGGCAACAGTAAAATCTCTCTCTCTCTCTCTCTCTCTCTCTCTTTCTCTTTCTCCTGCTTGCTGATAACCTAAACGTGCCGTTTTCTACACTGTCTGCAACCAACCAGCTCTGCTTCTACACCTTTAACCTTTTATTACAAGCAAGTAACTTACAGTGAAGCACAACTCATCTTCTATACCACTTTATCATGTATTCAGGGTTGCGCGGGAACTGGAGTCTATCCCAGGAGTCTTAGGGCGCGAGACAGGGTACATTCTGAACAGGTTTCCAATCTACACACATACACACACTCACACACTCATTTACACACTACGGGCAATTTGGAAACGCCAAATAGGCGTTTTTTTATTGTCTATTTCATATTTTGCTTCTTTTACATCTCTTTTCTAAATGTTTTGATTGTTTTATGTTTTTATAGTGCTTGAAATTGCTAATATTGGTAATATTTTTGCGTGACTAGAACAGATTATCTACATTTGCATTGTTTCCTATGGGACAATGCGTTTCACAATACAAGATACACCTTATAAACTCTCCCTCGAAAATGGATTAAAATTGTAAGCTGAGGTACCGTTATATATTTATTATTATTAGAATATTGATAATTAGCCTACAGAGGTGTCAAGTAACGAAGTACAAATACTTCATTACCTTACTTAAGTAGAAATTTTGGGTATCTATACTTTACTGGATTAATTATTTTTCAGCCGACTTTTTACTTCTACTCCTTACATTTTTACGCAATTATCTGTACTTTCTACTCCTTACATTTTAAAAATAACCTCGTTACTCAGGAGGATTAATTTCAGGAGGATAAATCGCGCCATCCGGATGGAGTGAATTTGATTGTGGTTGGATGAGAAGTATAAACATACCATTCCGACACCCTATTGGTTGGTTCACTGCAATCCATTGCAACTGCACATGATGTCACGTCACACACTCCAGCAAGGACGTAATAAAATAGCATTTTCGGTTGATAAGGTTGTGATAAGTAGACAAAGATGTCCGTGATAGAGACTCAAGATTCGAGCGAAATCTTGAAGGGAACAGCACCAGCAAGGTAACAGGAATGATTATATACTGTATATAATTTTTTCTTTTTGATGAATCACTTGGATTAATTATTCATTCTGACAGCACTAATGTTTATTGTAGACAACCATACAAGGGTAATTGTTACTAAGCCTGCCCTGGGTGCACTAATTTTCTTGTATGTTGCCCTCACAGATTCCTGCAGCTAACCTTGGATGTACATTTATATTCCTATAAAGGTTGATGACACGCCTCTGAAGTTTGACTTTTTGCACCATTAAAATACTTATAGGCAACTAGTTATCATATCTTCTTCTCTATAAAACATGTTAATGCTCAGTAGTACACATATATGGTTCTTTAATGTATTTGCATAGTACTAAAATGCATTCTTTTTTAATTGCCATATACAGAATCTTAAATCACTATGGCCGTTAAAAAATACCACAAAAAAACAACACATTTTTCGTTTTTTTTTTGAGGTGTTAGTGCAGTATATAGGCCCGTGGCACAGCCTAAGCTTTTATCCTTAATGCTTTTCCCCCTCACGTTACTTTTACTTTTATACTTTAAGTAGTTTTAAAACCAGTACTTTTACACTTTTACTTGAGTAAAAAGCTTGTGTTGATACTTCAACATCTAAAGAAGTCTTTTTAAACCCTAGAATCTATACCTCTACTCAAGTAATGAATGTGAATACTTTTGACACCACCCTATAGCCCAGGATTAAAATCTGAATACAGATGTTCAGTTCTATTCTTCACCTTTACTATCCTAGTATTCACGCCTCTCATCTGCTTACAGAAAACTCTATCACTTCATCACTTCCTCCTCTGTAGACTCCAAACCCGGAGTCCTTTTCCTCTCCAGCACTTTAATGATCCACTGACACTTTTCTTTCTTCACCTGTTCTGTGGAGGAAATCACAAATCGATACCAATCTCCTCTTCCTTGTCCAAGCTGTAATCCAACGTGACAGCTCGGAAGATCTCCTTTTACAAGGGAAAGCTGGAAACCTTCTGCAAACTGCACCTAATCTTTCCTTGACTTATTAACTTTCTTTTGCTCCCTTTCTTCTCTCAGACAAGACATGTCTCTGCTCGGCGCTCAGAGATTCATTGTGGCTGCTGGAGATGGTCCACTCTCAGGTCCCATCATGTGTCACCTCGGCGTAAACAAGGACAACTGAACGTCCTCCTAACCTCACGTTGCTGGACTGACTCAATCATGCGGGCATCTCCTTTACAACGTTAGGATGCAACGGATGCAGCTTTAAAGAGCCCACAAAGAAAAGCCAGTGAAGAAAGCCCTCTAAAGAGCCCTCTAGAAAGCTCTGAAGAAACTGAAGCGCTCGTGAAGAAAAAGCCCCAGTAGAAAAGCTATTTCCCTTTTTCCAGCATAAGTTTAAATACCTGAAAAATTTCTATCAATATTCATTAGTTAATTATTAAATCTACTGTATTATGATTTGTTCGGCCTTGTTGAGTGACAGCTCACAGTTTCCTCTTATATTATCTCTCCCCCTAATATCTTATCTTTATTTATTAATTATTCATGTGTGGTTTGGTTACCATGGCTTTGTTAATTTCTTGTTTTTGACCGGTAACTTGTCAAGTTCCTGTATTTGATTAAATCCTTTAAATAAGCAGTTATTAAACTGATTATTAGGTAACCTGACCTCGACCCCTGTCAGCTGTCCAATACAGGCCAATATCAAACCTCCCCTTCATCTCTTATATTCTTGAAAAGATGGTAGCGGAGCAGCTACATAGAAATGGCATACATGAACTGTATCAGTCAGGATTTAGGCCTCACCACAGTACAGAAACTGAACTCGTTAAAGTAGTAAATGACATCCTATTGGCCTCAGATCAGGGTTGTGTAACTATGCTTGTATTACTCGACCTCAGTGCAGCTTTTGACACCATTGGTCATAGTATTCTTCTTCACAGATTAGAAAATGTAGTAGGAATTAAGGGTACAGCCCTTTCCTGGCTCAGATCCTATCTGACCGATCGTTATCAGTATGTAGACTTAAATGGTGATTATTCTGCATGTTCCCTAGTAGAGTTTGGTGTTCCACAAGGTTCAGTTTTAGGCCCACTGCTTTTTTCCCTTTACATGCTTCCTCTGGACAACATAATCCATAAGCATGGTATTAGTTTTCATTGTTATGCTGACGATACACAGTTATATGTCTCAGCAAAACCAGATGAGAAAAACCAGGTTACTAAAGTTGAGCAATGTGTGCAGAATATAAAAGATTAGATGCTAATTAACTTCCTTCTGCTTAATCCTGATAAGACAGAAATTCTACTCATAGGACCGCATTTAGCTGGAAGTAAGATTTTAGATCACACTGCAACTTTAGATGGCACTTCTGGTTCATCAAGTGCAACAGTAAAAGACCTCGGTGTGATTATAGATTCCAGCCTTTCATTTAAAGCTCATGCAAATAATATTACCAGGATAGCATTCTTTCACCTCAGAAATATTGCCAAGATAAGAAATATACTGTCACTAAACGATGCAGATAAACTAGTTCATGCTTTTATCACCTCTAGGTTGGACCATTGTTAACGCCTTACTGTCTGGTTGTTCAACTAGGTGCATAAACAAGCTTCAGCTAGTCCAGAATGCAGCAGCAAAAGTCCTCACTAGAACCAGAAGATATGAGCACATCACACCTATCTTATCTTCACTTTATTGGCTTCCCGTGAAATTTCGCATTGATTTTAAAATACTACTCTTGACATATAAAGCATTAAACGGTCTCGCACTGCAGTATCTGAGTGAACTGCTAGTGTCTTACAATCCGCCACGCCTACTTCAATCAAAGGATGCAGGCTGCTTGTCAGTACCACGTATTATGAAAACTACAGCTGGGGGCGGAGCTTTTTCTTACAAAGCCCCAAAGTTATGGGATAGTCTTCCAAATAGTGTTTGGGACTCAGACACAGTCTCAGTGTTAAAGTCCAGGCTAAAAACCTATTTATTTAATCAAGCATTTTAATAAATAGATTTGTCTTGGGTAAAGGAGCAGATCTGGGGGACTCATGAACGTAGAGTATTGGTGAACTGGTATGTTTGGATGCTGTCTTCCCCACTCTCATTGATCACTCAGGTTTGCTGACGGTGAGGTGATTGGTTGCTTTACATCTCAGCGAGCCCTCATGTCTGTGTTTTCTTCTGGCTCTCCCTTTTAGTTATGCTGTTATAGTTAGTCCTGCCAGAGCCTCTGCTTGCACTCTACACTAAATATTCATTCATATTATACATTATAAAAGCGATATACAAATAAAATTGAATTGAATTGAATTGAATTGAACTACACAGTGACATGAAACAGCGTTCCTCCTGGACCAAGCAAAAAGCACAAATTAACGACATAAATGAAGAAAAACTAACTAGCTAAATAAGACCCTGAGACGAAACAGATTTACACTATATATTTACAAAAAAATGAGTACTATACAAAAAGACAAATACAAAATGCAATACTTATAAATATAAGTACATATAAAACATATTTTAGTAGCATGTAAAACTGATCTACATCCTACCTAAACCCAACTACAATAATTTAACACCAATAACAGCAAAGTAATTGATATACTTGGGACGCTACAAATATGATATCTTTTGCACAAATAGGACCATTTTTTCCATATCTGGCAAAACATGACCCCTCTCTTATCTTTGCTAGTGTAACTGGGGTTGACACACATACAAACTGCCAGCTAATGTCTCCAAGCTGTTAAACACTGCTTTTAACTTCATCCCACGCGTTCTCAGATGTTTCATTAGGGTTGACGTGTTTCACGCTTTACACGCAACTGTTAAAAACGTTTGACTTAGCGAGCTAACGCTACCGGCTGCTGTCTGAGTGAGTGTAATTACTGCATGTAATTACTACGCGAATGCTTTCATTTCAGTCAGAACATGAAAACAACATAGACTCTCCTGTTACTACAAAGATTAGTTGGATTTGTATCATCAGAGCGTTCCGACTGGCGCTCACATGCATTTTCTCAGTTGAGAAATAATTTTTTCACGTGCAGTGAGGGTGATGATGCTTCTTAGGTCTGTTAGAATAAAATACAACAGAAAAACCTTGGATTGTGAGTAACTTTTGAGTGTTTTGCAAGATGAGCAAAACATTTAAACTTGATAAACGAGTGAGGCCTTAATAAACGTAATATATGGCACTTTGATATACTGTAGTACGCATGCACTTTGTCAGCCAAGTGTCACAATATATCAACTCCAGTGGTTCTTCTCTTTCTCTCTTGCGCTGTGGGATTGTGGGTCATCGTCTCCTATGGTCTCAGTCTCAGTGTATGTGCGTCGCTTATATAGTCAACATCCGTGTTCACGTGTATTGTTTATTATAACATTGTGACCAAAGGTGGAAAGTAACAAATTACGTTAATTCATGTTACTGTAATTGAGTAATTTTTTGTGTACTTCTACTTTTTTAAGTATTTTTTTAAATCTGTAATTTTATTTGTACTTAAGTAAAAGTTTATATTTATATAATAGTTTATATAAGTTTATATTGTTATTGTACCTCTCTACATTTTAATTATATTAATTACTGAGTAAAAAAAATTATAATAAAAAAAATAAATAATAATAATGCAACGGGAAAGGAAAAAAAATCCCCTGGAAACCACTGATTGATTAATTCATGGGCATGTAGAACAAATGCACCAAATTAGTGTGAATCGAATGTTTAATGATTCAGGATAATTTGATTAACTAAAGTAAAATTTATCGTGTACACTTTATCGACTACGTGTCCAGCATTTAGCACAATTTAGTGTATTTTACCAGTTCTGCTTATCACGTGGCCACCAATGATAACACAAAATATAGTATTTAGCAATTATGAGCAAGGTAACTTATGATCTGGGCAAATGTTTAAACTTTAAAATAAATGACCAAGACAACAGTTCTTTATAAAGAAACAAGAATTTATTTGACTAATCTACGATACATGAAACTATGCTACTTAAACACACACACATACACACAAACAGTTTGCAAGATGAAAGTTAATTAAGTTATTCTACTACTGTTAACTAGATCGATGAAAGTCACAAGAGCAGAGTCTTGGGTTTAATCTTACGGTTCAGTTATGAATCGAGCACCAATTTTCAGCAAGGTATGCAGCTTTGTTTGTTTACTTGTGTTAAGTTTCGTTCTCATCTGGTGGTTCGCCTCCAGTGAAGGGAATCAAGGCATTGCTGATTGGCTGGCGCTTAGTTGTTGAAATGATATATTTCGGTGAGGCGTTGGTTGCCTGGTTACCGATTGCGGCGCTCTGGAACGTGTGTTTCTTTGTTGCAGGACTTTGGAGTTCTGGCACAAAGTCTTGTTAAGAGTTCTTTAAGAGTGGATGATGCCCCCAGAGGCAGCGGAGCATCCACAAGGGCAGAAGGTTGAGCTTGCTGGTTATCTTCAGATGCCCATAACGAATCTCAGTTGTAGAATTTGTGTCTCTTGAGTTCTGCTCCGACTTTGGGTTTTTAATCTCACGGCGCAGGTCTGTCCCCCAGCCGTTCGTCCCAATCAGAGGTGGTTGTGGGCGTAGCCACGCCCACATGGTTCCTCCTTTTTATGCATACATTTAACCTGTGGTTAGATCCGTCACGTGTAAGTTGATCTACACCATTTGAGTGAAGCTGTGAAACTGCTTCTCTCTTGTTCCAGGAAGTTGCTTTGCAAATTTGCACCACCTGAGTTGGAAAAGTGTAACTGTTTCTTTCCTTAGTTGCTGATGTCGTGAACTGTCTCTTCCTTGTTCAACCATGTGAAAGCCATTTGGGTTTCCTCTTTTGACTGGGTCACGTCTCCAGATGTTTTACACCACAGAGTAGACTACAATAGAATAACTACAATATAAAATGAATCCGCGCCTTCTGACCAATCAGAGTTGAGTACGGCATGTGCGCACACACACACGCACAGTATAAAAGCCCTTCAGGACACGTGGTGGTAAGATGCAGTGAGAATCGCCCGGCTACACAATGGTGTGTGCTGATTGGAGTCGTTTTCTCAAGCTTTATCAAGCTAAGAAAGAGACAAGATGGATTTTCACTATTGAATCCTCCTGAGGTCAGTAATTTTCCACCCATGCTGACTAGTAATAACAACGCTGTTCACACCAAATAGCCACGTCTGGAAGGCCACCAAGCCTCTGCAGGTTCACTTAAAAAAAACAAAAAAAAACTTTTCTTTATTTCATTTCTTTTTTTTTTTATTAAATTGCAGTTAGCACTCTGACTAGACATGTGGTGTTACGTGGGCGTGTCTATAAAATGACTGACAGGATGCTTATCCAAACAACAACAAGCTTTTAAACTACAAGGTTAATTTCTCTTTTTTCAGGCATGTAATGCACTTGTGTGGATGCTGTGGATTAACACTTTATTTTTAATCTCGTCCTATATTTTTTCATGTTATTTGTACAATTATTATTTTATTTTTAAAAAATGTATACATTGGAACCTCGGATTACGAGCATAATTCGTTCCGGAAGCAGGCTTGTGTTCCAAAACACTCGTAAATCAAAGCGAATTTCTTATTCCCATAAGAAATAATGGAAACTTAAATTATTCATTCCACGGCCCAAAAAAATAAATACAGAAAACTAATTAACACTAAATATAAGATAATAATAAAACAAATTAACCTGCACTTTACCTTAAAAAGTACAAATAAATCGCGACAGATAAGTGTTTCCGTTTCTGTGAAGTGTGTGAAGCTAAAGTAGGAGAGGAGGAGGATTCAGTCCCTCCCCTCCCCCTCCTCATCTTACACAGTAACCCTCCCTCCTCTCCTATTTAAGTTTTACACACACACATACACACACACACACACACACACACACACAAATTAACAAAAAGACTGTTTTATTGGAAAAATTAGCAAGGAACATCGCTAATGACACAGATGTGAGCGCATACTAACAGAATCACTGCTGTAAAGTAAAAATAAAACAAATGAAACTATAAACAGTATAAACGTCCCTGTTAGTTTTTATCATATTTAGTCGATCTTATCCTATTTTTTGTTTAGTCGCGTTTTTGGTCGACTAAAAGTCTGGGTATTTTAGTCTGGTTTTAGTCAATAAAAAGTTACATTTTATCAATAAGATTATTATTAATTAACTTTTAAGGGTTTTCACAAAATAATTTTCTTAACATTTTAAAATGTCAAGTAAAATGTATCTTTTAATCTGACGTTTTCAAAAAAATATTATTTTCATTTTTAACATTTCAACAACTGCTGCATGTCCGTATTTCTTAAACAACACAACAATAGGAGCAGTGCGAAACTTTTTTTATATGAATTCACACACTTGTAGAGATACTGTAGCTCCCATGGGTCACAATCAATGGCTAATTTGTTAGATTAATGTGTTTGGCAACAGTTTAACTATAAAATAAAATAAAATACATCACAAGGTAATTATGCTAACATGTGGTAATATACAGTAATTACAACAAAGAGGCTGTAAAACTGGATGATTATTATGATATGCCTTGATGCATCTCTTCAGATTGTGTGCCCCACTGTTTCCCCTCTGATATTACGACACATTGCCTTTTTTTCTCCGGTTCAATATTCCAAGTTATTTGTATGAGTACTAAATAATAATAATAATAATAATAATAATATTAGAATTACATACTGCAGCTTTAAATACACAGACACTCAGGTTTACATAAGATGGACGTTTAATATCCTGTATTGTATTACAGTATTGTGATATACTGTACGTTTGTCTGATAAACAGACCGATCATATGGATAAATTGAAAGCAAGTTTGCAGAGAAGAGCGGGCCAAAATTCCTCCACAGCGATGTGAGAGACTTATGGCCCGTTATCACAAACACTCGACTGCAGTTGTTCCTGCAAAGGATGGCACAATGGGTGCTTAGGTTTTTGGGGGGCGATAACTATTTCACATAGGGTCAGGCAGGTCTGGACAGCTTTTTCCACTTCCATCATATATATTAATATTAAACATAAAGCAATACATTTAGTCTTAAAACATTTTTACACATTTTTATTTCCTGGAGTATAATTTTTCAGCTGACTCCAATACATTAGTGTCTCTCTCTATGTGTGTGTGTGTATATATATATATATATATATAGAGAGAGAGAGAGAGACTAATTTTATGTGACATTTACTAGCCATTTAATTATGTACACTTATGTAATAATTCATTCTCAGCATTTACATTTTCATAGTGTGTGTGTGTGTCCTTATGTTTCTGTAATCGATAAGGAGTAGTACTTTTGAGCAACCCTGATATTAAGAGTAACACTGCTTCATCAGCGTACTTTCTGCTTCACTGGGTTCCTAAACCCCCCAAATGTTTCACTCTTCACTTTCTACAGAGAATCTATTTCAAATTCAGCCATGGTCCACTCTTCGGAGGGAAAAAAAAAAGTTACCGATTCTGTAAATAGTGAGTTAATAGCCAGTGATCTGGTTGGCTATAGGCGGCGAGCAGAAGTGCTGACGCTGAGATCGAGCGTTAATGATGATCTCCTGCGCTGAGTTGGCACTTCAGGTCTGAAGGTAGTGTGGAATGGAATAACAAGACTCTAATGACCTGTGTATTCCCCAGATAACTGCGGAAAATGATTTTCTACGCACCTTCTACACAGACAGAGGAGAAAAAGATCATCAGTTCAGCACTTCTCAGAGTCGTAATCGTGCGGGTCTACAGGACGGCTCTGAGCGTTGTTCCGTCAGCACGCTGTGTGAAATCCAGCTCTCACAGTTTCTGTCCATCAGCTCTGATTTATTAGATTTGCTCGTGATATTCTCTACCAGTTCAATTTCCCAAAACAAACTAATTAGCTGCTTGAATGGATTAAACCAGCACAGGCTCGCCCACATGGCACTGCCAAGGCACCACATGGTCACGGTACTGTAATAAACCTGGACTTTTCCATGCTGACGTGTCCCGCACTCTTTATATCTCTCACTCACTCTTATATGAAATTGTCCGTGTTGTATGTACTGACAGACCCAGAGGTCTAATCTCAACCTGTACGTGTATTCGTTTCAGGATCACGACTCAACTCGAGCGTGAACAAGAACTGCAATCGCGTAAATCGCTTCCTCGGAGATGAACGACGGACGGACGAGCTGCAAACAGATGCAGGGATGGAGGTTATTCCACCTGCTGGCCTATAAATCCCTTGGCTTTGCTGCACCTGGCGGGCTGCTTGTGTTCCGTGTTATTACCAGCTCTAAGCCCTGTAGTGCACTGAACCGAGGTGACACGCTGCACATTTTTAAGGCCTGAAGACACGAATGGAAATCCAATGATTTATTTTTTTTGCATGTCGGAAAGCCGACGCTGATGCCAATACATTGCAGTGCAGGAAGAAAAAAAATTACATACTGTATAGTGTTTACTCCTAACGGCCACGAGGAGCGAGGGATTCGAACATGGAACCCTGCAGGTGCAAGGCGACAATGCTAACCACTACTCCGCTGGGAAATTCTACATACATTATGATGTACAGATGATGAAATGTTAGCCAAATTGAATTTAACACAGTAGATTGTCGTCATACAGTTTATGCCACGCTAATGATGTCAATGATGTTAATGATGTCTTCGTTTAGTTCGACAGAAAGTGAGTACGCTGTCTCTACGAATATGAAAGTGTGAGAATTTGAGTAACTGGGCGGAGCTTCTGAAATATGTCAGTTCATATTATCAAAGAGACACTGAGGAAATCGAAGAACTGTCAATCGTTTCAAGTAAATTGATTGGCGTTTTGTTTGTTTTTTATTTTGTTATATAGAATAACCTTCATGTTATGTTTTTTTGATTGACAAATAACTGATAAACAACCACCCTAATTTGTTTTCTTTACAAACTAAGAACTTTTCTCTAATTTATCATTATTTATTCTTTATTAATGTAACACAATATATAAAGCGCTGCTTTACCGCCCTCTAGTGTCGGTACACAAAACTGCACTGTAGAAACACTCCCTCACATCCGCCCTCTAGTGTCGGTACACAAAACTGCACTGTAGAAACACTGCCTCACTTCCGCCCTCTAGAGTCATTACACAAACCTGCACTGTAGAAACACTCCCTCACTTCCGCCCTCTAGTGTCGGTACACAAAACTGCACTGTATTAATACTCCCTCACTTCCGCCCTCTAATGTCGGTACACAAAACTGCACTGTAGAAACACTCCCTCACATGTTAACCAGGAAGCCTTAAGGTGTTCATTTAATTAACCCTTGTGTAAACTTGGATTAGTGTTCCTTTAGGAAGAGCTGTTTAACAATATTGGTGCTTAGTGTTAGCGACTTCCTGGATGAAAACAAACAAACAAACAAACAAACACACAAAAAGACACTTTAAATATGTGGTTTGCACAAACGCTGGACATTACCATTCTTTCATTAACATTTATTCTAACTCCATTCCACACAAAAATTACATAAATATATACCTACCCGTTCAGCTACTCTTATTGCTCTATATTTCTTCATACATTCTTTAAATATTTTCTATATTGTGTATTTTTGTTGTAGTTATTTTTTTTCACTTTAATTTTTATATTTTATTTTATTCTTTCATAATTTTATTTAGCCTTTATTTTAATTTTCATATTTATTTCCTATTACTATTCATAGTCTTCTATTTTTTTTAGGCCACGAGCAGTTGTCTAAGCATTTCACTGCATAACGTACTGTGTATAACTGTGTATGTGACAAATAAAATTTGAATTTGAAAACAAACACACCCACACCTCCTGACCAATCAGAATCAGGCATCGGTAGAGCAGCACTGTTGGTATAAAGCGATTTATTTATTCGAAGCCAGTATACAGGAATGATTACAGAACAGTAAGAGAACGTATTCACAACAAGACGAAATGCCGGCCGTGTTCAGGCGCTAGGAGCGTACTGCATCACCAGTCTGTCGAACTCGTTCTCCTGTGGGAAGACGGGAAGCGGAGACTGTTAAAATCAACGATCATTTGCATCTGTTATGGTTTGATGATCCTCTGTTATACAAGAGGATAAGAGGATCTAGAATCACCTCACCTTTACCAGATAGTCCCTCACGAAAGGATGCGACTTGTGGGCGTCTTTCAGCTGAGACAGGTAGCGGTTTGTGACCTGCGTGGACCCGGGGAACAGAGCGATAAAAGCTGGGTTATTAATCACAAAGCTGGAGATGAAGCGTAAATTCTGGCTGAGGAAGAGGAGGAGGAAGGACTCACCTCTGGAGGTTTACCCAGATGCTGTGTTAAGACGATCAGGTTGATGAGTGTCTCAGGATGGCTGCTGTCCTGCGTGTGCAGAAATATAACTTTAGGTTAATATGAGGTTTAACTTGAAACACGTCTGTTAGCTGTTGTCTTTTAACAGATAAATGCGGCACAAATATTTATATAGATTTAAAAAAAAAAATACTTCTCAGCTAACTACACTTGCCACATTCAGTTTAATGTGCATTTTTTTATTTATTTCTATGATCTACCCTACAATAATCTAATATTTCAACATTTGTAACTTTTAAAATTTTTATATTTTATCCCAAATTAAAATTTTATTTTCCTTTTTTTTTTTTTACAAGGAATTCTCCATTTAGTTTAATTGCATTCTTCTAGTGCAACTTTCCTTTTATTGTAGTAAAATCTATTCTATTTTGTTCTAGCATCCCATTTTAGGTTGCCGTCGGTCGTACAATTTTGGAACGGAAACACCAACGCGACCAACAATCGCAGGAATTCATCCTCGGGTACGATGTTGCAACAGTTTTCACAACACCGCGGGACCCAGAATTCAGACGCAACTTACAGCTACACTTTCATGCTTATATAAACTTAGTAATAAAACTTTTATGCATGTTTAAGTGTGTATACGCTTTTTTGGTGGCCATTCTGTATGTATGCGTGTGTGTGTGTGTGTGTGTGTAAGTAATCTCAGTGGTTGCGTTCACCAAATTTTCCAGACTAATTTTATGTTTTTTCAGTCGTGTTTTAATCGTCTCTGCTGTCAGTGCGAAAAATAAAAACATTAAATTGTTAAATGAGATTTCACACAGCTTTTTGTTATGATGTCGAGTTTATTTGTATTTTTGTGTCTCTGCTGGTGTGATGGGTGTGTTCCTTAACGTCTCAGGTCCCGCCCACTGCGATTGGTTCCTGCCCTCTGTTGGTTGCTGACCTGCTCTGCCCCTGTTGATCCCGCCTCCTGCCTGATGATTGGTTAATCAGGAGACCCTGATTTAGGGCCTGTTTAGGCGTTTCACACTCGCTACAGGTCTTCTGACTACACTCTGTTTCCCCCTTTGATATCGGTTGGTATTTGATGGACTTTTCCGTTTATGATCGTTTGCTTGTTTTGGTTTGTTTTGGTAAATTCTGTATATAGTGGTTTTGTAGGACATCAACGCCATGGTTGTAAAGTAATAAGACTAGTGTTCTGTATTTCTGTTCTTTTGGTGCAGATCAGGTGTTTAACTTCAGCACTAGCTAGAGGGAATTTTTGTATATTGTTTTGGCCTTCTGAAGCTTTTAGCTTGTTTATTAAGATTTGTTTATTCACTTTTGTTGTAAACAAACTGTAAGCAAACGCACTATTGGTTTCCCCCCTTATTATTTAATTGATCACCTTTTTCTTTTTTCTTCTCTTCTATCCTGTTATGGCCTGACTTTAACATAACAGTTTGTTCAGTTTATAAATAAATGAATCATTTAGTCGACATGCTCGTCCTGGAAGTTCATGACTAAAATGTGAATAAAAATAAAAGCTATTAGAAAACATGAAATTTAAAATGACGGGTAATAAGAGATGATGACTCTTTTTTTAGGACCCTGACGCACAATGAGAAAGTCTAACACGATCTGATTAACACTGGTAAAATAAATATATTATAATCTGAAACTGTGAGTCATTTTAGCAGTTTATTATAAAACAGTTTTAAAGTGTCAAGTTCAGAAATATTCTCTTTATTCCTCTTTATGCCACTCAAATCTATAAGAAAAAAACTTGCTAAAAAATTAATTAAATTATTATAAACGAGTTAAAAGCATTTTCATCTGGACGTCACAACCCGTCTGACGTACCTTATCCAGGGCGTCCTGCAGCACCGACTCGGCCTCGTCCCACTTGCACTGCGCCATGTGACAGGCGGCCTGGCCGTTCAGCAGGATCAGCGTGGGCGAGTATTTATCAGCCATCTCCTGGAAGATGTAGAAGGCGTCCTGCAGCTTCTCTCCTCCCTGTTTAAAGCGTTCGAATCACAGTGAGGCACACTTCTATCACTCGTCTCTCGTTTTAAACAACAATGAAGACAAAAGGCATCTGTGTATCCATGGCGTTGATACTCACGACGGCGAGGTTCACCCAGGCCGTGGCCAGCTGAGTCAGCGTCGCGTCCTCGTCTTGCTCCTGCATCTTCTTCAGCTCCTTCCTGGGCGGGACGTAACACACGTCCATTTAGATAAATTTTAAAATAAAAACACTCTACGTAAAAACCTGCGCCTCTTCACACAGAATCCTACCTCGCCATGTCGACTCTGTCGAGCTTCAGGAGGATCTGAACGCTCATCGCCATGCTGGTACACAAAACATAAACAACAGTATTATAGCACCTTCAAAGGTATGACGTCATCCGAGATATCTTTGTCGGTGGAATAAAAACCCGAGCTGACCATTCGAGGCTCTCGCCCTGGTGTAGCGAGCGCAGCGCCGCGTCCGAGTTGCCCTCGTGGAAGTAGATGGACGCCGCCATCAGCAGGAAGGTGGTGTTTGAGACGTCCACGCTCCTACTCATTTTCTTATCCAGCTCAGCCACCATGGCATCCCTGCGCAAACACACGGCACATTACTCGACCCAACGCTAGGTTCATCGTGTGAAGAATGCGCTAGCTACCAGGATGGTTTTGTTAGAAAAGGACATTTTTTAAGACGTTTTTTTGCAGCATCCGTGTTCGTGAGGCCTTAATGAGAGACGACGTAAGACATGACTTACGGACCTCTTGGACTCGTTGGACATGTAATCCGCGAACATCCGCACGGCCTTCAGCTCCTCCGATGAGCTCGGCTTTATGTCCTCCAGCACCACTCCGTACTTCCTCTGTGAAGACGGGAAACGAGAAAACGCGCAAACACACAAACTCTTAATAAAGGTTTAGTCAATGCCATAAACTTTAAAGCAATTATTATATAAATAATAATAATGTGAAAAGTGAAATGTACAAATCTTATATAATCTATAATTAGGGTTTGGTGTGAGAAGACGACATGACGGCACCATCTCTTACACACGCTTACCTGTGCAATGTAGGCTCTGTACAAGAAAATATCCTTCTCTAGTTCCTTCTCAGATCCAGAAGTCTTAAAAGAAAAGCAATAATGACATATTAAATTGTGTTTCTATGGTTTTTTTTTTTTTATCCGTTTATAACTGCCCTTTTGGAATAACTGGCATCAGTAGTTAAAAAGTTAAAGCTAAAATTAATCTGCTGATCTTTAATGTAATCAGTGATATTATCATTATTATTATTATTATTATTTGAGGTTGAAGCCCACGTACATGTCTGTGTGTCTCTCTGTACAGCAGAACTCTCTGTCTAACTTATTAATACAAAGAAATCCCATTCTGTAAGGTTGAGTATCTTACACCTTGTTTACACTAAGTTGTCCTTCTTTGGTGCTCAGACAAATACACTCCCTGTTCGGTAATCGGAGAGTGAATCACAGATGAGAAATGGAAAAAGTAGATAAAAGGATAAAGATGAAGTTTTGTCTTAAAACCACTCCAGCGTGTTAAAATTCACTTATACCACTTCAGCGCTGTTATTTCAGCCAAAGTGAAAATATGAACTAATCCCAGTCAAAATATTCACTTTATCTTTTCTAATTAATATCTATTGGTGCAGGTGTTTGTTTACATTGAGACAGGAGCGCATTAGTAGATTATTTTAAAGTAGATTATTAAATCCCACACATAACTGTTTATAACATCACTTTTACTTAAGATTTAGATTTGACTGATGGTGCAGATTAAACTTCAGACAGAGATCTAAAGAAGAGTCAGTAAATTCTATTCAGCAGTCGATTTGAGACGCGCCCACGTTTTGACGCATGCGCAGTACGCTATTAAAAAAAAAAAAAAAAAAAAACTTGTTTATTTTTGTGAGTATCGCGGTATTATGTGGGAATATCGCGATATCTGATCCACTAGTCAGGTCTCATGTGTTAGCTGACAGCAAATAAAATTAAAATCAGTACATTTCAAATATAAATAACCATCGTTTTATTTGTAAAATAAATCCTTTTAAATGTGATAAAACATTTCTAAGAGCAGCTGTTTAACGCTAGTTAGCTCGGTTAGCTTTATAGCTACCGGCTACACACCTAGACTAGCAGACAGCACCACGACTATCAGCTTTTATTTATCTATCTATACATAAAATACAAACTGATTTACCTTCACTTTCTGCGCCTCGTTGATGCAGTGCTGATAACTCCCGATATAAAAGGCATTTTTAACATCGAACAGCTCATCCACTTCTCCCTGTTGCTGCGACGCCATCTTTGCTATGAATGACGTTTACCAGTTTTTTTTTTCCTATCCGCATTACAACAAGACGGTCCGGATTCGATTGTTTGTGACGCCATCTGTGAAAGAACCAATCGCCATACAAGGTGTAAGCCATTCTGACCAATCCTGTAACAGGAGGCGGGATTTGCCGTAATGCGAGTGTGCAACGTAAAACCTGATAACGTCACACAGCCACGTCTGCGCTTCCGCATTAACGACCCTGGGCGCCCTCTAGCGGATAAATAGTGCGATAGCAGTGTTAAAGAATCCATGAAGGAATATATAAAATCCTCTATTTTTGTTACTTTATTTCTAATTTGTTTAAATAGAGTGTAATAGGCAAATACTGTGTCACGCAGTGTTTAGTAATTAAATCTATTCATTCGATTTCTTCGTTCGATTCGATTAATAATCCTGTGAGTGTGATCGATTGTAAGAAAGTAACAATTAACGTGAGTGAACCAGCAGGGGGCGCCATTGTAAGCGCGTTATTAAATTCACTGATTTATTTGAAAGAATCGGTTCATTTATAAAAACGAATCATCAATCATCCGTTTTTAGCTCTCATCAGGTGTTATGACGTCAGAGTCTTGCCCTTATTTGGTCAAATAAGTTCAATATGTCTTTTTTGTCATTTCTTGTTGTTGGTACTTAAAAGACACTTAAGAATAGAATTTTTTTTTTAAATCTTAGCAAGTTGTACTAAGCATGGTGTATTGGAAAACTTAACTAAAAATATATTTGTAATTAAGTAACATGATAAGCTGTTTCTAGCTATTTCTGATTTGTGCTTACCCTCAAGCAAAAATAGGGCATCTAAATTTCACATATCATTTTCTATTTTAAGGACATGACCTGTAGTGGGGTGAAATCTGTGGCAGCTTTGTTCCCTGATTCCCTGACGTACTCAGTAAACTGTGCTCTGATCCAAACTAATAATGGCACAGCTGTGTTTAAATGCACACACAAACACACACACACACAAACACACCACTTACAGACTACATTTAGAGCTGTCTGTCATTTGTGACGCGGCCTCGCTGTATGAATTATTCCTCCCTGCAGATCATTGAAGGAAAACAACTATATAAAAATGTAGCTAAACAGAGCACTCTTTCACAATTTCTCAAACTCTGAAAGAGTGGTTCACACTAGTACCATACTAGTACCTTTAAAAATCAAAAAACCTTTGACTATGAAGCTCTGACGCTGTCGCAGACTTTTGTAAAAAACATCATCATATACAGTGTAGTATCTATTGGTGCGTTCCATCATCTTTAGTCAAAAAATGTGGTCGGAAAAAACATCCTGAATAAACATGACCACTTAACTGAAATTAAATCAGTGATAATGAATGAACCAATCAAAAAATAATTAAAAATCTCCTGTCCAAAAGTGTTTGACTGATGGCGCTTAGACGGTAACCTAGTAACCCAGTGTCTTCTATCCGATGATGGAAACTTCTTTTGTAAGCACTTTTGTTAGTTGCTCTAGATAAGAGCGTCTGCCAAATGCCTAAATGTAAATGTAAAAAGGTTTTGGTAAAAAATGGACTGTGGAACATTGGACACAAGGTCATGTGGACTGTTGAGTTCAGATTTACCCTGTTCCAGAGTGATGGGGGCATCAAGGTTGGCATAAGTGATGCTCCCACCACTGTACACTGTGTTATGCAGGTTCAGTATGTGGGCAAAACATGAGGTCAGCTGATAACCAGATTTTTCCATTAATTGGTTTTTATTCTTCCCTGATGACACAGCCATAATTTAAAATGACAATAAAAGGATGAATCGGACTCAAATTGTCAAAGAGTGCATGTTCAGAGAGCATGATACATCACATTTTCATATAACCCCATTGTGTATCTTTGGGATGTGCTGAAAAAAGGCATTACTTGGCGGTCCGACTCTCCCGACGTCAATACAAATGAGATCTTTGGAGAGAAATGAATGCAACTCTGGATGGAAATAAACATTGTGATGTGAAGCTTATTGAAATTCACAATATGGTAAAAGGCGGGTCCAAAGTACTGTAATATTAGATTGTGCAATCTTTTTGGGGGGTCATCCAGTGTATTAAGTAGATCAGCTGTGGATTTGGTATCCATTAGAGCGTTCAAGTTACTCCTATAGCGCAGGTTCAGATTTAGCCATTTCAATTTATTTTAGATTTGCTCCGCCTGTTTTATGAGAGGATTTTTACAAAAGTGACAGCACAAAGCTGTAGATGTCAAAACCAAACAGTCAGGATTTTTTTTAGGATTGTCCTGAAAATGCAACAGTGCGTTGGGCTTCATTTCCGTATAACCGACTCCATAATTTTCATTATTATAATTTTTTTATTTAGTGATTACTTTTATTATTTTTAAGCTGGGTTGAAAGCTTTTTTCGGGGGACGGCTATGGTGTATGGAGAACCACGACGAGCTTGACAGGACTCGGCTATGTTTAGTAGTGAAAGTAAGAGCATTTCCACACGGGACTGGGACTAAACAGCTGTGTAGTCTTATTAAAGCACGTATTGGTGAGCGGAATCAGGGAAGAAAAAAGCCCTTGCTCTAATAGATACTAAATCCGCAGCTAAACTACTAAATACACTGGCTGGCCAAAAACTAAGCTTCAAGTTGCATTAATTTCTCTCCAAAATGTCATTTCAAGCCTTTTTTTTTTTTTCCTGAGACTGGTATGAAATGTAAAGTCAAGATATCATTGAAAGAGCGAGATCAGACCGATGTACTGAAGATACAGACTTTCATTTAGATGGAACATAATATAGAAATAATACAGAAAAAAATCCTAAACCACGCCAATCCTAATCCTAACCCAGTACCTACTGTACATGGTCCATCCGGGTATTAATCAGGAGTGCTTTTTGATCAGTAATTGGGATTATAAAGTGAGGTTTTAAAAAGAGAGGAAATGACGTTTCTGGAAAAAGCTCAGAGATGAGAGAGAGAGAGAGAGAGAGAGAGATGGTTATTTAAACACACACACACACACACAACCGGAGTGTGAGTAGAGCGCAGAGTCGTGCTGTCGGTATTTATAGAGGCTGAATCCCCAGCTCGGGAACACAGGACACACACACACACACACACACACACAGATAGATAGATAGATAGATAGATAGATAGATAATGGGGAAAGACTATTATAAAATCCTGGGCATCGCGAGAGGAGCGGCGGAGGAGGACGTGAAGAAGGCGTACAGAAAGCAGGCGCTGAAATGGCACCCGGATAAGAACAAGGCGCACAACGCGGCGGAGAAATTCAAGGAGGTGGCGGAAGCCTACGAGGTCCTGAGCGACCCGAAGAAGCGCGAGATCTACGACCAGTACGGGGAGGAAGGTAACGAGCGCGCGGGGGTTTATTCCTTCTCCCTCAGCCTGTGGAGCGCTAAATAACCTTATTAGGGCAAAAAGAGAGAAAAAAAAAAAAAAAACTACTGCGTTGCCATGACAACACGGCGGTTTCTGAACAGCTAAATGATCCGTTATCCCTGTGATACCGGTACTGTTTACCCAGACAGAGCAACACCCTCCTGTAGTGAGTGGTGCAGCATCTCCAGGGTTGAGGGTTGAGGGTTCGAGTCCCGCCTTGGGTTTGCCTCCCCAGTGTTACTGGGCGTTCCCAAAATAGTGTGTGTGTGTGTGTGTTCCCTCCAGACAAACTATTGTGTGTGGCACCTTGTGGTCCAGGTAGTGCACCCCACTTCAGATAGTGCTTGTCAGATCTTCTCGCGCCTCCAGGGTCCGGGTTCGATTCCCACCTCTGGTGAGTTTTGCGTGAGTGCTTGGTAGGTTTCCTCCTGCTATTCCATGGTTCCTGCCACAGTTCAAAGACATGCATATTAGATTAATTGGCCTTCCCAAATTGCCTGTAGTGTGGGTGTGTGGCCTCCGAAGTATTGGCACCCTGTGGTCCATTGTGTCTGCCGCCTCAGATAGGGTACAGGCCCCCCGTGACCCTGTAAACAGGAGTGGTTGGTACTGTTGCCTCGCACCTTCAGTGTCCTGGTTCGATTCCCACCTCTGGTGTGTGTGTGCGTGGAGTTTGCATGAATGGTTGGTGGGTTTGATCCCACTTGTCAAAGACATGCAGATTAGGTCTCCTAATGGTCCACAGTATACCACACCGCGGATAGGCTCCAGGCCCTGTACACATGATGAATGCTATAGAAAGTGATTAGCACTGTGGCCTTGCGCCTCCAGGTTCCATGTAAAAACTACTGTATTGCGTTTCCATGACCACACAACTGTTGGCATGCCCTCACTAAAGCGTTAGAGTGATCCGTCATTCCTGTGATACCGGTGTACCGAGAGAGGAAACTGTTCTCCAGCAGTACGCAAAAAAGACCAGCTGTAAAATGTGAAACAATTGTATTAATATCATAGTGTCGTGGTGATTACCACTGCTGGCACCTTTAGGGTCGAGATTTCGATTCCCACCTCGGGTCTGTGTGCATGGAGTTTGCATGTCCTCCCCCATGCTTTGGTGGTCCAAGGACATGCAGATTGGGCTAACTGGCGTTTCAAAACTGTACCCCTTCCAGGTTGTACCCCTCCTCATTGTCTATTAGGGATAGACACCAGGCCCCTCGCGACACTGTATAGAGGATAAAGTGGTATAGATAAGAAATGAGTGATGATGAATGAATGAATGTTAATTATATTGGTGTGTGTAGGAAAGGTTTCGCCTTTGCTAAATGGCAAAGATTTCACTGATTATCACTGAACTGTTAATCAACAGCATGTACAGCTAGCCCTGCCTACAAAACTACATAAAGGGCTAAGCCTATAGAGAGAGGGAGAGAGAGAAAGAGGGAAAAAGTTACAATTTATGCTAATTTTGCATTAATATGACACAGCAAAGCAACAAATCCACAAAACCACTGGTACTGGTTTCATCGTAGCCTGTAATCTCTAATTAAACAACAGAGAGCATTGTAGAACATTTGTAGCTAATACAGTTAGCTTGCACATGTAACGTACATTCAACAAACTATTTTGAGTTTGTGAAAGATGATTTAATATAGCAACTTTTGTTTGTCGCAGGCTAAAGGTGAACGCATGGTGATTTCCTTTTATAGGGCGCCATTACTTTTTATCCGAACTGAGTGGCTATTGTCTTAAGTCTTAATATACTTCTTTGTTTTCCCTTGCTTTCACATCAACTATGTAAATTTATAAAAACTCCAAAGCAAAACCTAACTGGATTTTCACAGACGCTGTACTCCGTGTGTGAACGCTCCCATAAAGCATTTACAGATAAATTTAATTGTTCGATAAATGTTGCGACTGTGAGCGAAAAAAAATCATAATCTACCTTAATCTCATGACGTTCAGGTCTGAAAGGAGGAGGCGGAGGCGGCGGAGGAGGAGGAGGAGGAGGAGCCTCCGACGGACAGGGAAGCACCTTCACATACACGTTCCATGGCGACCCGCACGCCACCTTCGCCACCTTCTTTGGTGGCACCAACCCCTTCGAGATGTTCTTCGGCCGCAAGGTGAGCGCAAAACATTTGTTTACGTAGCTTACACTAAAGAAATCCCAAGGGGTTAATTCGTTAATGGGCTGATTCTGATTCCAGGTGAACGGCAGAGACGATGAGGACATGGAAGTGGACACCGGGGACCCTTTCGGCTCCTTTAGCAGTTTCAACCTGAACGGTTTCCCTCGGGACCGGCAGCCTCGGCGCAAGCAGGACCCGGCGATCCATCACGAACTGCGCGTCTCGCTCGAGGAGGTCTTTCACGGCTGCACCAAGCGCATGAAAATCTCGCGGCGTCGCCTGAATGCTGACGGACGCACTACCCGCACCGAGGACAAGATCCTGTCGATCGAGATCAAGCGTGGCTGGAAGGAGGGCACCAAGATTACCTTCCCACGTGAGGGTGACGAGTCCCCTGGCTGCATCCCTGCCGACATTGTCTTCGTCATCAAAGACAAGCCACACCCACACTTTAGGAGGGAAGGGTCCAACATCGTCTACCCCGTCCGCATCAGTCTGCGCCAGGTGGGCATCCCCGGTCAAACGCCCCGGTCTCTCTCCAGCTATTGTAAAACTAATAAACATGCTTTCTTAGCTTTTAGTTACAGAAAACAGATGTTTACAGATGTTCAGGGTTTTACTTGTTAATAGATTTTTAAAGATGTTTAGGGTCATGTTAAGAGATCTTTATGGTTATGTGAACAGATGTTCACAGTCATTAAGGATCGTGTGACTAGCGGTTTATAGATTTTTAGGGTCGTGTTAACAGATGTTTAACGATGTTCGGGATCACGGTAATAAATTCCTACAGATTTTTTGTTTACAGATGTTCAGGGTCATGAGAATAGTTGATTACAGATGTTAAGGATCATGTGATGGGTTAGTAGATGTGTGCGTTTTTAGTATTAGGTTAGTAGACGTGTCTTTCGAGGATCGGGTTAGTGGACGTGTGGATTTTCAGGATCGGGTTAGTGAGTGTGCCTTTCATCAGGTGAGTAGATTTCAAATGTTTAGGATAAGATGTAGATGTGTATAGATGTTGAGGATAAGGTTATCAGATGATTACAGATGTTAATGATCAACTTTGGAGATATTTACAAATGTTGAGGATCAGAATCATAAATGTTTACAGATGTTGTGGATGCTTATAAACATTGAGGTTACTGTTAGTGGATGTTTACAGATGTTCATAGTATTACGAGTTATTAATGAGTCATTACAGATGTTACGGATCATGTTAAGAGACTATTACAGATGTTAGTACAGGTGTTCAGGGTCATGACTGTAGATGATTGCACAAGTTTTCAGATCAGATCAACAGATATTTACATACAGAACAGTTGAGTAGATGTGGATGGTGATGATCTTATAGTGTACCTGTTTTTATGATTTTTAAAGAATTGGTGGTCATGTTAATGACTCTTTATGGATGTTTGTATGGGTTTGTAAACGTACAGACTACGTGAGGATACGGATAGTAGACGTATGCGTTTCAAGGATTGTGTTAGTATAAGTGTACAGCTGTTAAAAGATCGGGTTAGTAGACATGTGCATTTCGAGGATCAGGTTAGTAGATGTGTGCGTTTCAAGGATCGGGTAAGTAGACGTGTGCAGCTTTTGAGTATCGGGTTAGTAGACGTGTGCAGCTGTTGAGGATCGGGTTAGTAGACGTGTGCGTTTCTAGGATCGGGTAAGTAGACGTGTGCCATTCGAGGATCAGTTTAGTGGATGTGTGCTGCTGATGAGGATCGGGTTAGTAGACGTGTGCAGCTGTTGAGGATCGGGTTAGTAGACGTGTGCGTTTCTAGGATCGGGTAAGTAGACGTGTGCCATTCGAGGATCAGTTTAGTGGATGTGTGCTGCTGATGAGGATCGGGTTAGTAGACGTGTGCAGCTGTTGAGGATCGGGTTAGTAGACGTGTGCAGCTGTTGAGAATCGGGTTAGTAGACGTGTGCAGCTGTTGAGAATCGGGTTAGTAGACGTGTGCGTTTCAAGGATCGGGTAAGTAGACGTGTGCAGCTTTTGAGTATCGGGTTAGTAGACGTGTGCTGCTGTTGAGGATCGGGTTAGTAGACGTGTGCGTTTCAAGGATCGGGTAAGTAGACATGTGCAGCTTTTGAGTATCGGGTTAGTAGACGTGTGCGTTTCAAGGATCGGGTAAGTAGACGTGTGCAGCTTTTGAGTATCGGGTTAGTAGACGTGTGCTGCTGTTGAGAATCGGGTTAGTAGACGTGTGCAGCTGTTGAGGATCGCGTTAGTAGACGTGTGCAGCTGTTGAAAATCGGGTTAGTAGACGTGTGCGTTTCAAGGATCGGGTAAGTAGACGTGTGCAGCTTTTGAGTATCGGGTTGGTAGACGTGTGCATTTCGAGGATTCGGTAAGTAGACGTGTGCAGCTGTTGAGGATCGGGTTAGTAGACGTGTGCAGCTGTTGAGAATCGGGTTAGTAGACGTGTGCGTTTCGAGGATCCGGTAAGTAGACGTGTGCAGCTGTTGAGGATCGGGTTAGTAGACGTTCATTTCGAAAATCAGGTTAGTAGACGTGTGCAGCAGTCGAGGATCAGGTTAGTAGACGAGTGCAGCTGTTGGGGAGCGGGTTAGTAGACGTGTATGTTTCAAGGATTGGATTAGTGGACGTGTGCATTTTGAGTTAGTGGACATTTCAAAGATTGAGTTAGAAGTCGTGTGCAGATGTCGAGGATCGAGTTAGTAGACGTGTGTGTTTCGAGGATCGGGTTAGTAGATGTGAGTGGCTGACGAGGAGCAGGTTAGTAGACGTGTGTGTTTCAAGGATTGAGTTAATAAACGTGTGCGTCTCCAGGATAGATGTGTGTGGGTTAGTAGACAGTTGCATTTCAAGGATCAGGTTAGTAGATGTGTGCGGCTGTCGAGAATCGGGTTGGTAGACGTATGCATTTTGAAGATCGGGTTAGTAGATGTGTGCAACTGTCGAGGATCGGGTTTGTAGATGGTTGATCGGGTTAGTAGATGTGTGCAACTGTCGAGGATCGGGTTTGTAGATGGTTGATCGGGTTGGTAGATGTGTGCAACTGTCGAGGATCGGGTTAGTAGACGTGTGCGTTAAAGGATTAGGTTAGTAGACGTGTGCAACTGTCGGGGATCAGGTTAGTAGACAGTTAAATTTCGAGGATTGGGTTAGTAGATGTGTGCAAATATCGAGGATCGGGTTAGTAGACAGTTGTATTTCGAGGATCGGGTTTGCAGACGTGTGCAACTCTCGAGGATCAGGTTAGTAAACGGTTGCATTTCGAGCATCGGGTTAGTAGATGTGTGCAACTGTCGAGGATCACAACACAGATGGTTGCATTTCGAGGATCAGGTTAGTGGATGTGTGCAGCTGTTGAGGATCAGGTTAGTAGACGTGTGCAACTGTCAAGGATTAGGCTAGTAGACGTGTGCAGCTGTCAAGTTTCGGGTTGGTAGATGCTAATGCTTACGCTAACTGATGTGTACAGATGTTCTTTAGACATGTGCCTTTCGAGGATCGGGATAGTAGACGTGTGCACCTGTCGAGGATCGGGTAAGTAGATGTTTACAGACTGTGGGGATATGGTTGATAAACGAGTGCGGCTTTCAAGGATCAGGTTAGTAGACGTGTGTGGCTGTTGAGGATCAGGCTAGTAGACGTGTGTGGCTGTCGAGGATCAGGCTAGTAGACGTGTGTGGCTGTCGAGGATTAGGTTAGTAGACGTGTGCCTTTTCGAGGAACGGGTTAGTAGACGTTTTCGGATGTCGAGGATCGGGTTAAAAGATGTGTGCAGGCAACGAGTATCAGGTTAAAAGTCGCTAATGCTCCTGCTAACTGATGTGTACAGATCTTTTGTTCGATATTTATATGTACATATGTGTTTAGGTGTAAACGGATGTTTTTGGTACTGTTGTTGAGGATCATGTTAAAGATGCTGACTGAAGAAGTCTGTTGACATCCGTAAGCATCTGCTCAAGCAGACCAAAGTGAGGGTTGTGTAACAGCTCATCTGACAGTGTTTTATTCCTCTTATTCTGGTACTTTCTCCTTATTACATTTCACAGTTTATTAGAATCGAGAGTTCTGCAAATGCGTGGTATTAATAGATTGACGTTTATTGTAGGTTCTTATGCGCTCGCCTTGCACAGTCATGCCGTTCGTATAACAGAAGGCGCTCCATCTACTTTAGGGCTGTTATGTAATGTGAAGTCTGAGCCGTGAGAGTTGATCTCAGCTGTTAAGTGCCAAAAGACGAGCGCTCTCTCCCACCTAAACTGTTCTCGTCTCTCCCTAGCAGCTCCTTCTGCAGCAGAACAAGTGTGCGTGAATTTCTGCTCCCGTATCTGCTGTTGTGTTGCGTATAAAACCTGACTGACTGTTAAGATTAATAGTCTGTCTCACTGTGCTTACATATATCAGACATGTTTCCTGACGTGATGCTTGTTAAGAAAGATCATCCATCTTCAACGTTTTTGAGCGAGTGTGTGTTTAATCTTATGTTTTATCCCTTGTGGGCGTGGCCTATCCAGGCTATTGTTATTCTTTAATAAGAAATGATGGGAGAAAACTTGTAAACCATAAACGGACATAATGTTCGATTGTACAGTTATGTAAATAATGAAGAAACAGTGATGTGATTGTTGCCATGGTGAATTTCTCTATAAGGGAAGTCATTTATTTAATATTTAATTAATAAGGAAGGAGTCTCCAGTGTCAGAGTAAATTTTGTTATATAGTTAAGACTTAAAATAATATGACTATAATATGACGAGTTTTTCTTTACCCTCTTCTTTATTTCTCTAATTCCAGTCTTTGTGTGGTTGCTCAGTTACGGTCTCCACGATAGACGGGAAAACCTGCAATATGAAGATCACGGAGGTCATTAAACCAGGGATGAGGAAGACCGTAGCGGGGCAGGGCCTGCCCTTCCCCAAGAACCCCGAGCAAAGAGGAGATCTCATAGTGGAGTTTGACGTGAACTTTCCCGACAGTCTACCGTCCAATGCCAAGGACGTGCTGAAGCGCCATTTACCCACCTCATGAAGGGAGTGCGGCAAGAACTCCACAACGACGATCGCCAGCTCCCCCAATCAAGCACTCGGACAAATCCCCGCTATAAATCCTAAAAAAAAAACTATGTGCAATTCAAGTTTTTTAATCTAGTAGTCAGCATTTGTGCTTTTTTAAAATATATATTTATTATATATTATATGTTGCATGCCAAAATTAGGTCATAAACGTGCAAGTGCAATCTTCATGTCTGAAAGTAAACATCAGATTTGACTCCTTTGCCCGTAGCCTGCGTTGTTTTCATTTTTATCTTAACGTATGGCGCTAGAGTAACACATGTGCCGATAATCAATTACGACGTTACAGTATGACGCAATATCAAGCACAATGTCATTACCATGGACAGCGCCGAATATTTCAGTAAATATTTCAGACGTAATGTGCTTAAAGGCGAATCTCAAACAAACACATTTAACACCCAAAATACAAGCTGCATTTAGGTTTTATTAGTCTCGTAGATAATATTTAATTTAACTCTTATTGATCCATGAAACTTTGTTAATTTTTATTTGCGTTGCTCAAAACATGTAACATAAATGAGAAGTTGATAAAGCAGATATTAATTATTTTTTTAAAATAGCAGAGAGTTTATTTTTGTTTTACTAAAATGCAGAAAAATTTGCAGTATTTCCCCTTAAGTTTCAAATATGTAGCAAAAGAAGTTTCCTGGATATTGTTGGTTTTAGTTTAATTGGTCATTTTAATTAAGTAAAAGTGAAGGAGCAACATCGCTTGGTATCATTTTGTTTCGTCGTTTGGGAAAATACTATATATGTAGCGTGATTTACACTTTTGTTACTTTAACCTACTTTTTTGCCATCTCCAGATGTTGAGCGTGGTCCTGTCACGTGACATATCACATTTCCACTAGGGGGCACCATATACCTCTATTTACCTGCAGATTGGAACAGGTGTGTACCGTTTACGGAAGCTTCAGCCCACAATAATCACTTATCAAGAGAAAAATGTGAATCCCCCAAAATGTACTATCACGCTTACTTGGTGGAAAGAATCACAAGAACAGAAAATTTAGACCCTGAGATCTTCTGCTATACTGGAGTCCAGCAGTATAAGTCATGCAGCAATATATTAATACAACGATGATGAGCATGGTGGGCGTGGTCATGTGTCAGTGCTTGTGTCTGTAACTCCTTTTAACATGCTGAACTACAGCTTTGGATACTGCAGCTTCAATTATTTTTTTCATCGTCATTGATATCGTGTGTCATGAGGATCAGGATATATATTGTGCAGTATGTTGGGGATGTTAGAGGATGAGACTAGGGATGAACGATGTTTAGAGTCGTGTTAGATCAGTGCTGTAACTCTGCTGCCAGACACAGCGCTGTTTCTATTACACAATGTTTATTCATGCAATAATGTTTGACTTTCTTCATCTGTTTGTTTAGTCGTTCATCCCATGATTGTTTGTTCTGTTGGGCATTAACACGCCTCAGGAAAACACATTTCCATATAAACATATTCCATTCATTCATTTATTCATTATTTATGAAAAGTCAATTAAAAATACATGAATCTATCTATCTTTATGTCTAGCTACCTATGTATCCATCTGTCTATCTATCTATCTATCTATCTATCTATCTATCTATCTATCTATCTATCTCTTTAGTCTAGCTAGCCATGTATTTCTGTCTATCGAACTATCTGGTCTTTCAACCATGCATCGATCTATTTGTCTGTCTGTCTAGCTAGCTATGTATCTAAATTTTTATGTCTATTTATCCGTCCAAACATACTCGTATCTATCTGTCCATCAATCCATATATATTTATATATATATATAATAAAGTTAGGAGAAAATGTCATGTACAGATAGATAGTATGTTTGGACAGATATATATATATATATATATATATATATAGTATAACCCCTTCAGCCAAACTTCTTCCTGGTTTAATACGTTATTTAAATGTATAGTTATCAGCTAAGAATAAAGAGAAACAGTGCTGTAGACATCACAGTGCACACACCAGTAGAGTCCGGGTCTCAGGAGGAGATACACATACGAGTTGTGTACTGGTGGCGTGTGTGTGTGTGTGTGTTTGTGCAGACGCGACTCACCTGACGCAGGTAAATGAGTTTCCGTATGACGTATTCGCGCCGCTCAGTGTCTGTGTGTGTGTGCGCATGCGCACTCGGCGCTGTCGGAGCGGAGTTCACAGGTTTGAGGAGGAAGCGCGCGTTCTGTTTATTTCCAGATTTAGATCTTGGATTGTTTTTGATTATCTCTAAGATTTCCGGTTTCAGCGCGCACGAACATTTCTATTATGGATGAAATAAACTAAAAGAACAAAAATCATTCGGTCGTTGACTTTATTGCTGTAGTCAGGCTCGCGCGTTCCGTACCTGCCGCGCGCGCGCGGATTTATCGCCGTCCCTCCTCCCTCTCCCTCACCCTCACTCCCCCCCACCTTCCTCCCCCTCTTCCTTCGCTCCCGGTGCCTTGGTTTCCCCGGTGAGGCGCACGCGATGCCGTTGGGCCTGCGGAGAAAGAAGAAGTCGCGGGAGAGCTCGAGCCTGGTGGAGAATGAGGAGATCAGCGGCGGAGGAGGAAAAGGAAAAGGGGGAAGCGGCAGCGCGCACGCGGGGAAGAGCGCGGCGGTGAATGGAGCCGGGCTCGCGCCGCCACCCGCCAACCTGCGCCCCAAGCTCGTGTTCCACACGCAGCTCGCGCACGGCAGCCCCACCGGCCGCATCGAGGGATTCGGCAACGTCAAGGAGCTGTACGGCAAAATCGCAGAGGCGTTCAATCTCAGCGCGTCCGAGGTAACACACAAAAATAATAAAGTCAATTAACCAATCCATTAATTGATTGATTGATTGGATGGATGGATTGAGTGCTTCAAAAATGGGCGAAATAAAAAAAAAAGAATAAAAAAAAAAACAGGTGCATGAGCATACCTGTATAGAGAAGTGATGTACAGGTTGTCGTGACCTTTTGAAGTGCACTTTAAAGAGTTCCAAATGTTACACTCTCTAACCAAGGTTCTAGAATATCGAGGTAGTTACTCTACATCTCAGGTACGACAGAGGGCATGCACAAACTAATCACCTTTCTACATTTCACCTGGAAATGTGCATTAAGTGCACAACCAAGCTCACTCATGAACTCGAGTACCCTTTCTTCCAGACTCTTGTGCGCACAAGTGTCATTTTCCTAAATGGTATTTCAGACAAGGCTGCTGTAGGTGTGCCCCGGTGTTTCCTCCTGTTTTTTTTTTTTTTTTTTTTCATCCAAACTACATGCAGAACGTCGAACAGCGAGGCTTGGTGGTGCTGCTTTATGAATCCTGATATTAGTCTTTGGTTTGGTCTTGTTTTTCACCACACACACACATGATGCAGTTCTGTCAGTTAAAAAGTTTAGTGAACACCATAATGCACATTTTTGTCATTTGGTGATTCTATTGTAACCAAACCTAGACGTGACACCATGTAAAATAGAAAAAAAAAGAAAAGAGGAAATGTTACACTGACGAAAGAAAATATCACTGATTTTTTTTTAAACATTATCTATGTAATGATGACAGGTGTAGGGGGGGTGCCATATAGAATAAAGTTTGTACAGAAGTGATTATTCATTCTGGATAAAACCAGTCGAGCAGGTCATCAGGCGTCAGTGGGTGAGGTGAGGTGCCAAAACTTTACTGGAAGGTAAGCAGCATGACGTGGTGACTATTAGTCATTTATTAACCAGTTGAGCGTCATGAAGCACAGACAGTGTGAGGTATCTGGAAACAGATCGACTTGTACGAGTTATATACTGGCAATACTGAGAACTGAATGGACTCAAAATAAAGATTATTTATTTAAATTTATACATTTAAAAAAAGTGTACTGACCTGTTCATGAATGATAGGAAATTGACAAAAGATAGAGTTCCACCCTAGCCTCAAGGAATACTCCACTTTAGCAAGTTTCGCTAGTTCTTCTAACGCACAGAGAACTAGCAGAACAGGACAAAGGCTAGCAGACCGTTTTTTTCATTAAAAAAACGCCACACAAAACCGACACATCTTAAGTCAACATTTACAAAAACACCCGAACATGTTATACTTTTAAATACTAATGTACACACACACACACACACACACAACGTTAGCTAACCTATTAAACGTACTCAGACTCACAATAGCCAACTAAGTAATTATTTTAGCTTAATGTTAATAACCTCACAAGTGTGCTAACATGATTGATGTGTAAAAGCCTTTTTTGGCTAGCAAGTGAACTCTACTAGCTAGCTATTCTAAGGTGTAAAAGACACTGAGTGATTTGATAGCAAATCAGATTAGATGTGAATCATAACAAAAAATTTTAAAGCAGATGTTGTGAGAACTCTTGAGACTTTTGCGTTGCAGGATCTCATATCTCAGTATCGATTGCTAGCAAGCTGTGACAATCGAGAACTAAAACATTAGGTTCACTTAAACATTAGGTTAAGCTGTTCAATTTTTTTTAATAAGTAATCAAGTTACTAGTAAGCTAAGAGATTTGTACATTTACTTTGCAAAATGATAAAGTTTAATGTAATGTAATCTAATCTAGCTAACGATTATATGATTGCCAATAGGACTGATTTGGCAAACTGGTTTGCATGTGCTGTTTGTGCTAATTAATTTGATGCTAGTTAAACCAGTTTCCAAGCCAGGAAGTGAACATTAGGCCAATTTTTCTGTTACGTAAAGCACTAGGTTCCTAGAAAGCTATTTTCTTTATGATTCTCACGGTTTAACAGGAAGCGGCTTTGCTAAATGACCAGAGTGGGCTGTACCGCCGCCTCTGGGCACTCACAGGAAATCCCTCGCGTCCTTAGACATTTATCGACAATTAACATTTTTTTGTCATGCTTTTACGTTGATTGAACAGTTAATGCTCTGGAACGTCAGAGGAACAAGTTCTAGCTACTATGTCCAGCATTCAAGTCAAACCAGAACTTACAGAAGACTTTCAGCTCAGGTGGCTCAGAGCCCGCTGCGGGTATTTCCGTGAACGTTCAGCGAGTGGAACTTCTGATCTTTAAAAAATGTTGTCACTAACTGTGCACATAATCATTCATCAGCACTACTTGCACGGCGCGGCTGGCAGTTATCGTCACATCGCCTGTACAGTCCTGACCTCGCTCCACATGTTTGGGAACACCATTAATAAGCCCAGGTTTCAGACATGAATCAGGCAGTCTGAGCATGGCTCCGGCTTCCTAAGAAAACTTTCTTTGATGGTATCTAAGCACTAGTGAAACACTGGGGTAAGTGCATTAGTGTCGTACCAGGTTATTTTATAGAGAAATAAAGGGAGTTTTTCCTTCATCTCATAACTCTATTAACTGTGTTATTCTACACAATCAAAAGTCCCCCTTAAAATTGAACGGCCCCTAAAAAAAAAAGGTTGTGGCTTCCTAGCTTGTCGCCAAGTGTAATAATCTATGCTAGAGTGCCGTGGTGAGTGATTTGACTTTACTGCACTGGGCAAAGTCTGTGCGTGAGGATCGTCACTAAAACAATGAGGCACGTGTCCCAGCGCTCTGTGACTTTGCTCAGCATAACCGGCCGCTCATTTGTTTATAGTTTGAATGTATTGGACTGCGTCAGACATCTTGTGTACTTTACCTTCGGAAGCAGGACGTGAGGAAACCTGTTCAAGTTCGGCAGCTGACAATGTTATGAGGTGAAAATGACAAACCCGAACCCTTATTTATCATGCTGATGAGTTGGGCTTGGGCTTAAACTGAGGTCATATTGTGAGGGAAAACATGCGGTCATAGCCGAGTTTTGACTTCTGTGTTGATTCTAAAGTGATACAAATCATGTACTTAGTCGCTGGAACACTCTCTGAGGCCGATAGTTAATGCAGTGGTTTGAGTTTCCTCCTCAGGCCTCAGCTCTAGCCCAGACCGAAACAAATCTCCAGCTCCCCCTGCCCGCGCGCATATCTTACCTTTGGCTCTTTTGTTCCTCAGCTGAGTGGAATGTATTCGAACTCTCGGTTAAAGACAAGGTTTCGGTGTTTCGTGTAGCTCTCGCTTATTGTATTGATCTTAAAGACTTAACGCCTTCCTGTGTGGCGGTTCATGTTCTCATGGTGTGGGATTAGACCAGAGTTCCTTTTATGTGTACTGTACATGCTTTCATAGGCTCTTAAATCACTTTAATTCTGGTAAGATCAGTAACATAATTTTGATTGAGGGATTAAAACAATACTTCTTATTAGGAACTAGGAGTCACGCTGCCGTTTGAGTTATCTAAATTTACAAGCTATATGATGCTTTCCAAATGAAGCAGGAATGCCATTAGTTGTGCCTAAAGAACTCCCACCAGGTTGAACACTGGCAAAATAATAAAATTAAAAAATAATAAATAAATAAAAATATATAGTTGCAAGCAATGTTAAGGGGGCCCAAGCTCTTTGCGCCATAGTCTCCTGGGTGCACCACACAAACTGTTTGATGTTTGAGCATGTTAACATGCAACTAATGGGGACATAGCAATACCATCATGACATAATTGTAGAAGTGGGTGAATTTTATGTTGAGACCTCCAAAAAGCTGCAAATGCTGGGACAAAAATGTCACTCAATATAATGTCACACAGAAAATTATTAACCACTTTTCAGCATAGGTTTAAGGCATCTTTATAGCTGACCTGTTTGAGATATCAAAAATTCCTTCGGAATTTTGCATCCTCCGTGCCTTGAGATCACACAGGCCCAGTTTGGTGGCGATTGTGTAAATAACCAAGGAAGAGTGTATCAAAAACCTTTGGGTGCGTTTGCAAACAACCCAAAATAATCGACTTCCTGTTAAGTTAAGGCCTATGACCTGCGGTGCAGGAAAGTTGTTCAGCTCAATGAGCTCTAAATGTGTACAGAGTTTCGTGTGCATACGTGTTTATGTGCGAGACTCTTAGGCATCCTAATGGCAATACGTTTTATTTTTTCAGCATGTTAAGACCCCAGAAAACTGGAAAAAATTTATAATAATCTTTAGATTAGAAGAACATGAGGGCCCTTAACAACTGACATTTGCACTTTAGCGATGACGATAATGTTAGCCATGACATCATTGTGATGTCATAGAGCTTGGGCCCTAATAAAACCTGATAAAAATAAATAAATTAGGGGCTTTAGGGGCCAGTCAAAGCAGTTTGTTTAAAAATAACCTAAATAATGCTAGTTGTGCGATGTTTAAAATTCATACGGGAAACACCCACCACCACCATTTGGTCGTTTCATATTTCAGTTTGAAGATAATCCACGTCAAAACAAAAGAAATCCGACCTTTAGACCTGCCCTACAAAAATCTGTTGACGCAAATATTTTAAACAACATAATTATGAAGAGCGAAACCCCTCCCCAAAGCTGGCATGTGACCTCGAATGCTTTTAGTGAGAAAACACTTTTAACACATTAAAAGCTTTCAAATTGATCAGATTTGTAAAACTGCCTTGACACGGAACATCACTTGAAATTGGTGTTCAAATGTAAGCTAATTTGCATATTAAAATTATGATGTAATACAGCTATTGGGTTACAGTCCGGCCAAGCGTAACTGTGTGTGTGTGTGTGTGTGTGTGTGTGTGTGTGTGGTTCAAACTTTTTATCAGGATACAAGAGTTACACGAATGCAATGCGGAAACACAGATAAATAACAGTTGTTTTTTTTTTTTTACTTTTCCGTCAATTAATCAAACTACTAAAAATGACATTATGACTTTATATTGTTTGTTCTTGGACTAATTTTAATCTTAGGCTGAAATACCAAACGAAATTAACAGTGAACCTTGTCTATAATTACCAAGTCCTCAGGCTAATGATTGTCTGCGATTTACTGCTGATGCGCGTTCCTGCCTGCTCAAACTCCACACCCGCGGTCACGTTATAAACAGAGTCATTTAAACAGCAGTCTTTCCTATTTGAAGGCTCATGTCAGAATCAGCATTTTAACCCAGTTAATGTTTAAAAAGCCCAACCTGGCTGCTGGCTTAACGAGTTTCGGCTGATTTTTGTGATAAAGAGGTTGTCTGGGGGATTTCAAAAGGCAAGATTTAGGCTTGTGCCACATTTATATGTGAGTTACGTTAAAACATTGAATCACCTGGAACCAACAGCATTAACAAGGCAGGGAAATGTTCATTTCCACCGTTTAAGGTTTAACAAGTCGGAAGTGCTGAGTGCAAAAAGTCAGCTAGAGGTGCATTTGTAGTTGAGCTGCGGTAGTTAAGTAGGAAAATGTTTGGGATATTTTTAAGAAACACTTCCCCTTTAAGAGACACTAGTGTACACACACAGTGTATCACTCCGATGTTAAACTGTCGAGCTTGGTTGGATGTTCACTAGCAGGGTTTATTAGCATTAAAAGAGTACAGATCACTCCAGCACAGTCGTATTCAATTCTTTCCTGGAGAGAGAATAAACGTCAACTTCTCAGACAACGTTTAACATACAGTACGATACAGGGGAAGAACAACCGAGCTCATGGACAGATCCTTGATTTATGCTGTTAAATTGGGATTGGACAAACCAGATATCATAAGATATTATCACGATATCCAGGTGCTGATTCAATCTGTATTGCAATTCCGTGATAAATGTCCCGATCCAATATTACATTTTTAATTCATTTTTCAATTAGCAAATAAATGAGGAAGGGTTCCCTGTTGAGTCTGGTTCCTTTCAAGGTTTCTTCCTATTACCATCTCAGGGAGTTTTTCCTTGCCACTGTCGCCGTCGTCCTCAGCCTGCTCATTAGGGACAGTCTTAACATTTTGATTCCTACACATTCACATTTCATACAAACGTAAATAATTCTTTTGATCGCGTAAAGCTGCTTTGCGGCAATGTCGATTCTTAAAAGCGCTATACAAGTACATTTGCTCCAACCACACAGGATGCTATGCTGCATGGCAGTGTGTGAATAGTCACCGCACACCACCTGAAGGATTATAGAGGAACTGCACCATTTTACAGGCTCAAATACAAACATTTTATATACAGTATACAATTTAAAAATCGATTTAAGAAAAGGGATTTTGGAATCGCTGTGGTGATGCATGAAGTACCACAAAAAATAATCGTGATGCGTCACTGAAACCACTTTCATGCCTACCACAATTTCACGCCGAATCAAAACATGGCTGGAGAGCTGGGCGATAAAATTTGTATGATTTTTTTTTTTTTTTTTAGTTTTCAGTTCAGAATCTGAACCTTTTCAACGATTTGCACTTTGTTCAAAATTTGCCTTAAAAGTATATATATACGACAGCTTTTATATACAGAAAATAAAAACATGTTCGTCGTCCATAAAGTACTTGCAAAATATTACTACTGCTACTTATTTTGAGCTAGTGTGCACTTGGTGCAATACCGCCACCTACTGGACTGGAGTGTTGGAGCAGAAAACTGGAAGGGAAAAAAAAGAACCCCTCCCCGAAAATATTATGGCGATGCACAAGATGTGACATTGAAACGAATCAACACAGTGTCTCATGGTTATTAGATACTTTTATAAAAAAATTTTAATGCGTTAAAATCAGTACAAATAGAGTTGGAATGTTTTTAAATTGGATCTGAGTCTCAGCTCTAACTGGGACCAAACTGGAGCTTTTCTTCGCATGGTTTATTAGATAATAAGTTACAGATTTCTCAAAGAAAGGGTGGCGTGTAACTGTTTAAAAAGCTGGAGGATTAAGCAACTCTGAGTGCAACGTCCAAGCCGTCGTCCTCGTCGGTAGTTCAGACACTATATGGATGTGGAATTAATATTAACGCCACGTCATAGAACTACCATGAGTCACTGAAATGTGCGTTGTTACAAATTATGAAAGAAAAGATATATTTTAGTCATGTCCACTTGTACTCCATTTGGAAAGGAAGTGTAGGAGGGGGGAAAAAAAGCCCTGGCCTTCATGAGCCATGAGTGTGTGTCTGTGTGATTAGATAGTTATAGATAGGTGTGCGTGTGTGTGCGAGACCTGGAGCATTTCCGACTGTGGCTGGTGCGTCAGGACGGAGGAGGAACACACTGTGCTCTCAAGACGTGTCCGTGAGAAGGAGCGTGATGTCAGTGGCAGCCCTGGCAACGGCTCTGTGGGAGTCTGTGAATTCGCCACACATAACTGTGTGTGTGTGTGTGTGTAAAAAGTGTGTGTTTACTGAGTCCTTCCATTATAAAATCCCCCCAACCCATGCTCTCGTTTAATCCAGGGCTCTTTATTCTCTCTCTGGTAACCAGGGGCAACGTGCTTATGAGGGATTGTGTTTGTGTGTGTGTGTGTCAGCTGATGTGTGTCCACAGAGCTTGCAGTACACAAAGGCCATTAAACAGGCCAGAGTTTTTATTTATTTATTTTTTTTTTAAAGTATCTCTGCCTTGAAATGGTGCCCTGATTAACGCCTACACTCCTTTTATTTTCCTCTTTATAAACCCAACAGACCCCCCCCAACAAACACATACACAAACACACATAACTTGTCTTGTTTGTACAAAGGTTAAAGAGAATCTTAAGGATTGTTCGCAGGACACAAGCCAAACAAGGATTTAAAAACGCAGCCCGCTTTGGTCGCTCCTATCGTATTAATAGCTTACGATCACGTATCATCGTCACGTATTTATAGAAAGACGAACGAAGTGCAAAACGTCCGGACGGTCCTTTAAACCTCTCAGGTTGCCAGATATTGTTTTTTGACCCTTTTAATTTGTTTATCATCCAAGACAAAAAATATCTTTATCTTTGTCTGATGTGTGGAGGTTTTCTCACCGAGGTGTTTGTTGAAGGAGTCTCTAGTTTACAACGAGAAAAAACTTCAGCTTGTCGTTTTTTAATAACATTTTGGTTGGAATAATAAAAAAAAAAAAAAAGAGACATCCCGGGGAAGGAACGAGTGTTTGCTGCTGCTATAATGTTAGCGAAAGCCAATACATTTTTCATAGACGTTCACCAATTTAAAAAAATGGCTAGAATTTCATGTGAAAATTGTGTGCGTGTGTGTATAAAGTGTAACAAGTTTTAAAATTACATTTAAAGTTACTGCTGTGGTCTAAAAGGACCAAAACACTTCTTTAAAGAAAACGAGAGAGCTTTTCAGCGTCATACCAGAGGTGCATTATGGGTAATAGACAGTGGTTATAGAAAAGAATCACACTCTCTTATAAATAATCACATTTTGTTGCTTTGCAGCCTGAAATGAAGACCGGGACAGTTTTTGTTTTATCCAGTTTTTGTGTTCACTTGGTGCAACATCCACATGGAAGACATAACACCAACATGTCAGAACTAAATAAATAAAATAACAGAATCAATGAATTGGATTTCCTCCAGTACATATTGTTTGGCACTGTGGTCAAATAATAACATTTTAGTCTCCTTTAACCACCCGGGTTTTTGGAGAGCTCAGTCATAATTGCATGTGGCCTTTCCTAAAGGGTGTCTGTTTTTTCTAACAACCCTCCCATACAAGCCACATTTGTGAAGAAGTTGTGAAATTGTCACCAAATGCACACTATGACCACTCTCGGTCTCCAATTTATGCAACTGCTTCAGAGTTGCTGTTGGCCCCTTTTGATAGCCGCTGTAAGCAGTTGCATCCGGGATTTTTTTTTAACCAATTCGAGTGACGTCCTGATCCAGGGACGGTCTGTGTCGTACCACATAACTTCCGCTTCTTAATAACCGACTTTACTGTGCTTCTAGGCAGTGATACAGCCTTTGATATTCCTGACTTGTGCCTGTGCAAAACTTTATCCCAGACATCTTTCGCCAACGCCTTGTTTATTGATTTCAGTTGCACTACCAGGGACTGAAATGCCCCAGCTTTTCATCGGAGAGGGTGATTTTTGACCAAAATCAGTGATTTATTTATTTTATTATTATTATTTTTTTACTTAGATGTTAAAACTTGCACTGAGTGAATAGAGTTGGATTAAACAAAATCTGTGATTATTTTTAAAAGGGGGTGTGTGATACTTTTCTACACCTGGTGTACACAGAGTAAACTGTAGTGCCTGTTAAAACCCATGAGGTTTCAGTAAGGGCATCCATGATGGCACGTCGCTCAGGGAAATGTAACGATTTGCATGCACAGAAACCTCCTGGCTCCGTCGCTACACGTCAGCCATTGTTTTTAAAATAAACAAATAATTTGGTCTCATCCGGTTTATAATTTCATCCTTTGAAAAATTCATTCCATAATTCATACCAAATTCATCATTATTGCACGATGAGCTGGAGTTACGCATTTTACCTGTCTGCTTATAAATATTTAACATCGCTCTTTAAGAACCTCATTGTGTGTTGACTGGACTTTTTCTTTTTTTATTTTAAACACAGATCCTGTTTTGCACCTTGAACACGCACAAAATCGACATGGAGAAGCTGCTCGGGGGGCAGATAGGGCTAGAGGACTTCATCTTCGCTCACGTGAAAGGCATCAAAAAGGAGGTGGAGGTGTACAAGGCTGAGGATGCGCTGGGCCTCACCATCACGGACAACGGCGCCGGATACGCCTTCATCAAGGTACGTGTGGGTGTGACTACGAACGTTCATGGCAGAAACCCGAGTTCTGGTGAAGTATTGTGTTGGTAGTGTTTCGGTTTCAGTTGCTGTGCCTAATTGCAGCGAAGCGCTTTCTCCACACGGTCGGGTGGGGAAGAACTTCTGAAGTTAAATGCAAATGAGAAGCAAATATCATGGCGGAGAATAAAGTGCAGACAGGGACAGCTGCGATAAATCCAACCTCATGGTTTTCATACTGTAGATGCTTATAATGGAAAAGTGGATTAATTTTTTTGTTTATCGTATCACCTACATTTACATTTCCAGTGTTTTTAAATACAGTCTGCATTTTTTATGTTGAATCTGCTTTAGTAGATTCAACCCGGGGATGAGCTGATTTCCTAGATTATACGGGATGGGACGTCCATAAATAATGAGAATTCTCAGTGTCTGTCACAAATACATTGTGTTTTTATTGATTTATGAATTGATTATACTGTAATGCCAAAAGTATTCGCCTCCCAGCCTTCACATACATATGAACTTGAGGAACATCCAGTTCTTACTCCATGGGGTTTGTTGGTGGCACTGGTGCACAGTTATGTTTAAACTGGTGTCGGGTTGTTTTGTCAGTCGTTGGGCCTCTTGGTTCCACTTAAAAGAACTCTTAATGCTTTAGAATACCAAGGCATTTTGGACTTCCAACTTTTATGCTCTCAACTTTGTGGGAACAGTTTGGGGACAGCCCAAATCAAGGTACATACAAACATGGATGAGCGAGTTTGATGTGGAAGAACTTGTCTGGCCTGCACAGAGTCCTGACCTTAAACTGATAAAGCGAGCACCTTTGGGATGAATTAGAGAGCAGACTGCAAGCCAGGCCTTCTCATCCATCATCAGTGTCTGACCTCACAAAAAAAACAATAATTCCCATAAACATTTGAAGCTGTTACAGCTGGAAAGGGGGCGGGGCCAACATCTTATTAAACCCTATGGATTGAGAATTGGATGTTCCTCAAGTTCATATGCATGTGGGGGCAGGTGAGCCAATAGTTTTGGCAATCTAGTCTATACTATATGAATTTTTTTTATTTATATATTTTTTATTTTGTTACAATCCTAAACAAACTTGGCAAATAATGTGTGAACAGTCTAAAGTGCGCCCTCTGTAGGATTATAGAAAAATGGCAGTGTTTTACCACCTCAAATACAAAGCGCGTATAAATAAAAAAAATATTTTAAAACAATTGATGTTAAAATCGGTGTGCCAAAACATGACTTGCCACACAAAAGAATCACAATACATAACTGGATCAGTTTTTTCCTCCCATCTCTAGTTGCTGATGTCCTGATACTGACACGGCCTAGACATCGTTTAGATTTAAATGTTTGTGCATTTAGCATGAAGGGAGTGTGGATATGACTTCCTGGATTGTTAGGATGAGCGGGAAAAGGCTGCCATCTTGTGTCGTTGTGGATGAAGGCTCGAGATTTTTTTTTTTATTTTGGTCAAATTAAACATGCATCCCAGATGGACACTGTGGGACTTTTGCGCGAGTAATTGTTCTGTCTCTTTTTACAGGCAGAAGCAGAGTGAAACACAAGGCCCATGCGTGGCTCATAATTTGAATTTCTGTCGTTTTACTGTATGCAAAACCCAACATTTTCCTCTGTGTGCGTGTGTAGCGTATAAAAGAGGGCAGCGTGGCAGATGGCGTGAAGGTCATCTGTGTGGGCGACCACGTCGAGTGTATTAATGGGAAGAACATCGTGGGAACACGGCACTTTGAAGTGGCTCGCATGCTCAAGGATCTGCCCAAAGACCAGTCCTTCAAGCTCAAACTGGTCGAACCTATGAAGGCTTTTGGTAAGAAAGAAAAAAAAAATGAACCTTCAATCTCTTAATCCAGATTTAGATTATTTTATCATTAGGATGTCGTAATAATTTTGATTCTTCTGAAACGTACATTTCTTGTTTGTTTTTATTGCTTGGAGAAGTGTTTAATATCTGGTGGGGATTTCAGGCAGCACAACTTTCACATGATGGACTTGTATTCCGATTCGATTACAGAGATGCTCGAGCCGAGATCAAAAGGAGCCAAGCCTCAGGGGGAGAACCGGGTCGGCACAGGCCGAGAGACGCTGAGACTCCGCTCCAAAGGTCCGGCCACCGTTGAGGAAATGGTAAGAGAACGTTTTCCTCTCTGGCAGCGAGCTATAACTGTGTTTAAGTTCTTTTCTTGGCTAATGTCTTTCTTTGTCCTGTGCAGCCCACCGAGTTTGAAGAGAAGGCGGTGAAAAAAGTGGACGACCTCCTCGAGAGCTACATGGGCATCCGGGACACGGAATTAGGTGAACAACGACTCGACAACAGTCCATACCTTGTCCTGTTCCGTGACAGATTGAGCCAAGTTTTAGTGTAATTACTCGTGAAAGAATAAAAAAAAAAGGGGGGCTGGATGTTTTTTGATCATGTGATGTGCTATGCTTACACGGGCTTGCGTGAGCTAGCAGTGTAAAAACATTTTTAAAGATAATGTAGAAGAAATGTTGGCTAGGAAACAGCAGTGTGTCTTACGGTGTGTTATTTACCTCAGTATTTTTACTGACCAAATTCCCACCTTCCCAGTTTTTCTCACAAGTCCATGTTCTGACATACTTTTCAGCATTATTAGAAAACAGATTCCTCCTTGTTACTATTCCAATCCTCTAAGCTGAATTACGGCTTGAGGTGTACAGATAGTCCCCGACTTAAGAACAAATCGGATTAACAAACAGAACTCGTTCATAAGTCCGAGAACTTGAGTCTTACACGCCTTTGACTCAAATATACCAATCCTTGTAAAGCATACCAATTCTTGACTAAATCTCTTTCCCCTTTCCCCACACTGCCATCATGTGACAAAAATTTAACCGCGCCTAAACAAATTAATCTCACAAAAACTTCTCGTCTCTGCGCCTTTAAAAGGGGAAGTCGGGACACCATTTTGTCTCAGAGCTGTTTTTAACTGTATTGGACTGTGAAATCCATATCATGCTCATGGACTGATTTATTAAAAACCAGCGAGACCGACTCATTTCTCACACACCCCCACACATATTATAAACCGGACTTTAGACATTTTATACATTCACTTGCACCCTAATAATATTTTATATAAATATGTGAACATTGGTATCTGCTACACTTCATCGCCTAACATTTTTTAAACAACACACGTGAGCTACTTCCGTGATTGATCTGGAAGTAGAACTGCCAGTCCGTTCGTATCTGCAGAAATTCTTAACTTGAATGTTCGTAAGTTTTAAAGTACCTGTACTGACACTGAATCCCAAATGAAATCCTGTAAAGGCTCTTTAAAGTTTGGTTTAACGGCCCGTCTCTTCGTTTTTTTCTTTTTCTTTCCTGCAGCGGCCACGATGGTGGAGGTCGGACGGGACAAGATGAACCCGGATGAGTTTGCCATGGCTCTGGACGAGGCTCTGGGAGACTTTGCGTTCCCTGACGAGTTTGTGTTTGACGTCTGGGGAGCTATCGGAGACGCCAAGCAGGGGCGCTTTTAACTCCAACACGACACAAGTCTGCAGTACGGCTCGAGCTAAAGCATAGATTAAAAAAGAAAAAACGGCACGTGGTGGGCAGAAAGAAGTGCTGTTTGAGATCACTGTGATTTTTAGAAAAATACACCAACTCACACACAAAGTGTACTTTTTCACCAATTACAACTTTTTGTATCGGGTACCATTTTATATATCGATAATGCCTCTTGGTTGACTTGACACCAAGTCTTTAGCCGTTTGAGCATAGTTTGTCTCTAGGGCAGAGACAAGAACACGTTTAGAACATAAATGCCTGCATTTTTCCCCTCCCCCCAAGAATACACGTAATTGGGCTTTAATTTGCTGACATCATTGAACGTTCTTCTTATGGCTGATTTGCTAACGGTGTGTAAAATCACTGACGCAAGATGATGTTTACTTCACAGCAACACACAAGACTAAAACAGGTCATGTGCTGAAGAGAAGATAATTACTTACGTTACTGTAGTGATCGTTCAGGTTTATCCTTTTTATTCAGTTTTTTGTTTTGGTTCCTTTCCCAGCTGAAGCTATATAATGTTTAATAATTCAAGAGGGAATTGTTGTGTAATCAGTTGATCCATTGAAAGAGAGATCAGGACAAGTTCCATAGTTTGCCATAAATTAGTGATTCAGTCTTTTTTTCTTTTTTTTTTTTACCCCCCTCTTTATAGCTGGCTCTGCTGTAGTAGTCATGTGCTGATACTGATATATACTATACATTATATACACCAAAATCACCATCAATCCTAAGGTGAAACATTTATATCTGATTCATTTCTACTTCCTGTAATTCTGTTTACTCACTGGCTGAAACACCATGTTTTATTAAGCATTAACACACACCTGGTTGCATTTTGTATACAAATAACAGAAAATGTATCTTTTGTGAATGAATGGCATTGTGTTTCTTTCCAGTTTTGCTCAATGAAGGATCACACCAATCCATCTTAATCATGTTAGGAAATATTTATAGCATAAAAGCTTTAGACAAGGGTGATTTAAAAAAAAAACAACACTTATCCAACTTTTTTTTGTACAGAATATTAAGGTTTAGTAATTGTCATTTTATAGCCGGATAGATTTGTAATCTTAATTTATTTGTTCAATAAAATCATTTTAAACACCAACCTGGCACTGATGTGTTTGCCTTTCTTCCTTCCTTCCCTAAAAACACCTGAAAAACTCCACAACATGACTCAAGTACCAGCTTTAATTACACACTTGGCTTTATTCGGACATGTAAAAAATACAGTATGGCAAACATGTTTGAACACTCGTGTGTGTGCGCGTGTCACTTCCTGTTTCCCTTTCACAATTAAAAACCGCGAGGCTCGCTTTAGAAAAACCAGAGGCGGATCCATGTAGGCCTTGGAGAAGTTTGGGGGAAAAATAAGAAATGCGTTTGAGGAGTACAAGATCAGAACATACAGTGTGGATGTATATAATAAATTCACCCGTGTTTGGGAATAGTCGATAATGGAATAGTTGAAGGTTTATACGGCCGTCCAAAGGTGTGGCCTGGAAGCACATGTTTGTCAACGTCAGGAAAGCTATGTATGAACGCATTGCTCCGTCTAGACAAATCCCCGATAAGGTACAGGGTGTGTCCTGGAGCACCTCCCACTGACAGACGCATACCTAATAAGCTTTGGTTTTTTTTCTTTAACAATTTTTTTTTTTTCATTTTTATTTTATGGACAACTAAAGGAAAATTTATGATTTCAGTGCTGCACGAATAAATGTACGGCGGGGGTATGTAGGGAAGGGAGGTTAATCGGGTTAAGTCTGTGGGCTGAAAATGAGGTGTCGAGGTTTAGGGCCGAACCCAAACAAACGGTACAGTAGTTGTGCCACTTGTGGCCGCGGGGTCACAGCTCATCACTCTGGTGTGACTTCCTGAACTTGTCACCGGTCAGCTCCTCCTGAGCCTCCTTCATACTGGACACCACTGCAGATCAGACACATACAAAGAGTTTAGAGCTTAGATATGAGAAATCATCCACAACCGGATTATACGAGGGACGTTCAAGGCAAATCTGGACTTTTGATTAAATGCTTTGTTTATTTCTCTATATAATCCCCTGCGACACTCAAGGACTTATCCGGTCAGACTGTGTTGCTTGAGAATTAAACCCTGTTCCCCCAGGAACCCCTTCCCATGTTTGCACCATTCAAATGTTTTACTGGGGCTAAGAGTCTCATCACCGTACTGTGCTTGATTAAAAAAAATTATTGAGAATTACAGAAGTAAACACCTTAGTTCACAAGAAATTTCAGTCCTTTTTTAAAAGTCCTGATTTGACTTGAATGACCTTGGATATGGAAACACAAACAGTAACCTCACTGTGGTCACACCAAAAAAAAAAAAAAAAAAAAAAATCTGGAAAATACACAATAATACAACACATATTGGTCACTGGTCACTCCAGTGGTGAGTGGGCAAGAAACAAAAACAAAACTGAAAGCTTGTAAGATTCAGGGTGCTTTGAATGGAGTCAAAGTGAAACCATAATGAACTAGCGGCTTTGGGGAGAGAGAAAAAAGGGAAAAAAGAACAACACGACGTTCCCACAGACTCTCCACACAGACACCAGCACTGTTTAGTTTCCCAGAACAAGCTCCGATTTACAGACTCACCTTGATCGGCGTTGCTGTAAAAAAACTTGTAGTTTGGGTTTCCGTTCTTGTTTGTGATCTCAGGATGGACTTTACCACTAGGATCTATGAGGAGGAAAAAAAAGATGTAATAAGTGCTACGACATTCACGCTCCACGGTTCCAGTCTTCGTGCATTGTTACACATGTACGGTTTAAAAGAATTGAAGGATTTCCTTAAAATCTCATACCACAATAACCACAAAATGACGATATAGTGGTACTGCTTCAATCTTTTAACCACGAGTAATCATCATCTAATTGTAATTTTCCCTCATGAACAAACTTAATGATCAACCACTCAGTAACTCAGTAATTTTATTGCTTATATTCATATGTGCCATTTGTAATCGCAATAGAAACACAAAGCTGTATCTGAATTCCTACCTAAAAAGAGTATTCTGGGAATGTAGCCTCCATCTGGACTGAAGGAGTCGTCCTTTGGCTCTTCTTCATCCTTAAAATTAGAACATTTATTTTCTGCTAAGATCTTACTCAATATAAATCACTTTTTTTTTTTAAACACCTAGTGTTACAGACATTTCATGTAAAATAAAATTTTATATAATAAAGAATGGAGTGTATATAATGGATTATGAAATGGAATTTAATATCAGGAATAGAGAAAATTTTGTATTTTAAAAAAGTATATAGAAAATTTAAGTTAAATATTAAAGGACAAAATAGTTGAAAAACTACGAAGTGCAAAATCTAAAATAGAACAGACAGAATGATTGAATGAATTCGATACTAAAATGAATTAAATGAAGTCAAAGAATGACAAACTATAGGAAGCAGAATAGATAAAACTGAGTAGCATATACAGTATAAAATAGATTGATTTATTAATTGTGATATAATTTAATCAAATATACTATAAAAAGGTGTCAATTTGGTACAGAGCAGTGTTTGTGAACCCTGGTCCTCTCACACAACAGAAATTAATTAATATTAAATATAGAAAGGATAGAATTTATAATGTAATACAGGGTTTTAAAATTAGCAAAAGAGACAATCTTGAAAGAAACATATAAATTGAAATTAAATGGATAAAATTCTTTTACTAAATTAAATGGGAAAAGCGGAGTATAGAAATTCTTTATTATTTAAGAATGAACTTCAATAAAACACAAAATAGAGTTTATAACAGAATGTAGAATAATTAAAGAAATCCAAGAATGAGTACCGGTTAGAGAATCAAATAAACTATGAAATGAAGCTGAAATAGAATATAGAAAAAAAATCCTACTAAATTTTAAATGGAACGCTTAATTCAATTTGGTGTAGAATATACTGTGGAATGAATGGAATTTAATAATAATATTTGGCAGAATGTATTCAAAAACTGAGTTTGTAATGCAATTTGATGAAATTTACAACAAAATTAAATATGGAATAGACTTTCATATATACTGGAAACGACTGAAATATAGAGTATATATTAGCATTGCAAGCCTCCTTCTCATGTAAAAAGCATAACATCAGAGAAAGGAGCGCTGTACATGTTCTTACCTCCACGTTAACCATGACGAAGTTGTGAGCCAGCTCAGAAATCTCCTTCGACTCTGCGAACTTGGGCTTCAGCGCTTTTTTTTGGGGGGGGACAAACAAAGAAGGAAGCTAAAACTTTCAGATGAATGAGACCAAACACAAGAACTACAAACATCTTACCAGAATCTGTCTGCACTTATCTCATGATCTCACAGAACATGATTGTAAAGCTAAAATAAGTGAAATGATGGAGCTGAAGTCATTCGACAAGTAACAACAAGATCAGAGTATGACATCACAGTACAGTATGCATCACCTCACAGTCACTAATGAAGCAAAGGTACCGACTCAACATACAAGCACCATCTGTACCAGTATATGGTCTGTGTATAAAAACCTGCGTGTAAGAGACTGCAGTCAGCAACATGCGAGACAGGGAAGCGCATCGGCTGCTGGTCATCTAAGGGACACTGATGGTATGAAAATACCACTCTTTACTTATACGAAGGACTGATCACTTAAATTTGAGTTACATAATGTTTCCTTTTTTTATATTTGATTAAACTGCTATTGTGCTTAATACAAGAGAGAAAGAGTAACTTATGTTTTGTTATGATTGTTATTTAAGTGTTTTCATGTATTCACAAAGAATGTAATATGATGTGTATTACAAGTTTGCTAAACGGTTTATGTTTATAGTTAATAGTATGTGCTAAGCTTAGTTAAATAATTTTGTTGTATTATTTTACATTTTATTTACCTGATATTTATTAGAAGTAGTGACTGAACCATTATTTATTAGAAGTAATGATTTACCTATTATTTATAAGAAATAGTTATGTATCTTTTTTCCATTTAAGGTTATCAACCACTTAGTTAGTTCTACTTTGAGCAATTGTTGTCTAACCTGCAAAGCTGTCAGACACAAGAATTAAGTGATTTCAGAGTTGGTCCTTTTGGTAGTTGGCTAATGGCTTTTTTCGACAAAGACTGCACATGTTAAAAGCGATGAGGGACATTTCATCATAAACAAAACCCTGTGTTTTAGCAGCGGTACTGTTTATTATTTAGTATGGGGGTGGGGGAGACATACCTTTGCAGGCTCCACACCAGGTCTTATGAATGATGACCATTAACGGCAGTCCGCTGTACGGAAAGAAGGATTAGAAAATAAACAAGTGGTCAAGATCATACTTAACCTCAAAAAATAATAATAATAATAATAAGTTCTCGTACTTTTTACCAAAAGAAACAGTATGGAATAAAACTATGTAAAGGGTGCGCACACTTATGACACAAAAAACACTTCACACGCACCTCGCTTCTGCCTCTTTCTTCCCATCTTCCAGGTTTCTCCAGTGGATGTGGTCCCCAAATCCTGCACACAATCAGTGTTAAAGTTAGTCCACCTGTCCCTGTCCATCCCGGAGTGGAGAAGAAAACCAGAATGCCAAACAGTGCTTTGTTCCCTATCTAGGGACACTACATAGTGCTGATTAAAAAAGCGACCTCTAGTGCCCTTTTGAATACCATGGAAGCGATTTGGGATTTACCTTCTTCATTTAAAATTAAGAAAATTTATATTTTATGAAATTCATCATTAATATGGAATATAGCTTTATAACCAAGCTAACAAGCTACAGCTAACTTGCTAGTTTTTTTAAGTGCAAATTAATATTACATTAATTAGAGAAAAAAATAGTAAACAAGTGCTATGTTAATTATGATAATTGTTGTGCATCATGTTAATTATTATATTAATATTTTAAACATACATATCTCACCAACTTGTTTGCTACACGCCAGTAAATTGAATTAGCCGTAATAGCTGTTTAAGTATCTTAAGTGGTTAAATAAAATAGTTATATCTTAAAATAAAAAAGGTTAACCAAAAAAAAACACTGGAAAATAATTATAATTTTTTTTTCTGAATAAACATTTACGTTTTTTTTTTTTAGTCTATGTATTTTATACGGGCAATGCTAAGTGGAGATGCTAACAGCTAGTAGCGTTGTTTAACTTTTAACATTTCTATCGGTAAACTGCACCTCTTCCGTTTCCCTCGGCGGAAGCCCCTCCGAAAAGCGAAACGAACAAACAAAAAAGCAAAGTGAAATTAATTAAAACCTGCATGCTTTTCTTTTATTTTTATTCACAATTTAGCATGTAATGCCCTGACTAGCCGGTAACTAGCAAGTCTTGGCTTCAGCCGTGATATTTGCAGCTGAGGTTCTAACCGGACATCCTATTTGTTTTCCGCGTCCCAAACGGCAAGATACCTAGATACCTAGTGCACTAGGTAGGGTGCAAACTGCATTACGTGTAGTGCATTTATTTAGGTTGGGAGGGACCGTTTCGGATGAGACCAGCGTTTGCAAATTCCAGTGCTAGGAATGCTTTGAATATAATTTGCATTTCAAAATGAGATTGTATTAGACCCCAAGCACTATGACATCATGACGACATGAAAATGACCTGATAATGCTGTTTTAATGGTGATGATGTCATACATGTGCGAAGGCCCTCTAGTTCCAAGAGATTTCACTGCATAGCTCATACACACTTGCATGTATAAATGTCAAAATTAGTACACTTCTGGATCTCATTAAACTAAACAATTTTCACCATGCATGTCATGGGCTCAACTCAACAGGAGGTCAGATATTTTGGGTAATTTGCAAAACACATATTTATGACATTAGCGCTATTAAATACACACACTACGCATCCTAAACACACATACACACACACTACACATCCTACACAGTCGGGACGAAGCCTTAAACCTACGCTATATTCGGTGACATCAGCGTACGGGGCTTTTTAGAGGTGTTAGCATGTTTAAAAGGCACACAGCTTGTGCGGTGCAGTTAATTAGTTAATAATTTAACTATAAATAATTATATTTATAGTATAACTATAAAATCTAAAGATCTAAACAAATCTAAAAATATAGATAAATAATTGTTGAATTGATGCTATATATTACACTATAAATTGCTGTTTTTTCTGTGTTCAGCATCAGTAACAACAAATATATTTATATAAAAAAATAAACATAATTAACATGATACAAATAACTACGGTGGAACTCTGGCATACGAACACCCCGCTTTAAGAATTTTCGTCTTAAGATCTGAAATAATTTTCTGCATACGAGCTACCCAACCGAGAATTCGAATTCTAGAATTTAATTGAAGTACATATAAATATTTAAATAAAGCCAGTTTTACTTACTCTACAAAGATTGTTATTACTGTATTTTGTTTGCCTGTAGTCTCTTGTTTGCCTTATGTAATAAAATAAAATACAATATTAATGATTATATTGTTGGAAATTGAAAGGAAAGATTGGGTGGCGACCAATACAGATAAAAAAAACTAAAACAAATTAGGAAATCAGCCGTCACAAAACTATATTATCCATGTTGGAGATACAACACAGACTAAAATAGAATTGAATAGAAGTATGCACTCAAGTGTAATTATTAATAGTAGTGAGTAAAAAACATCACTTCCATTCCTCTTGGGCAAAGGTACAGTATATTGTTCTAATAAATATGGAAAACCTAGCTGCTACATAAGGTACTTATGCTGATTATTAAAACTGATTATTGGAACAAACTGATCCACCAGATGTAAAATATTAGTGGTTTGATTGTTTAAAGATACAGACTAGAACATTATACTAGATAAATCTATAAAAAGATTAAATGTCAGATTTTGGGAAACGTTCGCTTGAGGGAGCATGGCAATGTGAAATAACTGACCCTTGTATTGTCTTTATAAAAACACACTAAACACATCATTTTCAAATGCAATATATTTAATTGAGTCATTCAAAACACAACAATCTAAACTTTAGTAATAAATAGGCTAAATAAATAGACTTAAATAACATAAAAAACTTAAATAAAACCCTTAAATAATAGGTTTACTTGCATTTGTCATTGAGACAAAACAATATTCAGTGTTGGTGTTAAATAAATAAATAATTCTACAAAATTCTAAAATTAGCTTAGTTGTGATCATGACTGCGAAATGCTGATGACGTGGTTCAGCACGCGGTTGATGGTAATGGTGCGGATCTGAAAGCCTTTAAGGACTTTACAGAGCTTCAGACGTCTCTCGAAGGAGCTCTTTGGGTCCACAGAGATCTGCAAAGCAAATCAACACATACAGCAAAGGTATCGTTCTGATGATGTACCAGGAGAACAAAAGTCTTACATCTTTATTAGGAATAGGGAATAATGATTTTAAAATATTTGAAACTATAAAAAAGGCACTGATTTACATTATTACATTAATCATACTTTATGTATTAAATATTATAAACAATATTAAATATAATAAAATTATATATAAAATTGTACAATTCTACCTTTACCAGATCACCATCAAGGAATGTGGTAGAAAAGCAGCTCTGAAACAAAATTTACATATCATATACTGTGCATATTATGCATCTAACTTAAATCTGATTTATAGTTAAATACTTAATAGCAACATACAATAAACTACAAGTGACTACTTTCTGTTGCATAAAAGGTAAAGTACTATAAAATGGCTAAATATTCGCAACTTCGCAAATATAACCTAGTGATAGGTGACTCAGCAAATTGTTTATTTTTAAATATTAATTCTGCTTCTTAAACAAACAAGTATGGATTTATGTAATATTTGCTCATTAGTTACTAGTTTGCTTTCAATTTCCTCAGAAGACACATGTTAGCTAAGTTAGCTAGCTAGCAACAACAATTCTGTGGTAAATGTACAGTATTTAGCTAGCTCGCTAGCATCACCAAAAATAACTGTGGCTTAAAATAGCATGACCTACAGGTTTGGGTTAGCGTTTTTCAACAATTTTCTTTTTGTTTTCTACACAAATTGGTTCATAGATTGTATTTCCAAGACAATCAGTGCCTTTATCCAGAATTAAATAAAGAAAAAAAAAACACCATAAAAATGCCTTTGTTAGTCCTCTGGTTAGCTAACTTGCTATTTTTATTTGCTAGCTAAACAACATCAGATAACATTTGATAGGGGAGTGTTGTAATTTCTAAATCTCCAAAAACTTTAGTCATTTAGTTTATACCTGCATGAGATTTTCGATGCTTTTGATCACCGACTGTTCTAGGATTCTGTCTGGATCACCGTAAGATTTAAATGTTGCCCGGTAATATTGAAGATCCTCCACAACACTCTGCAGACATTCATCCTGAGAGAAAAAGTGTGATTATAATAGAGAAAGGTGCATTAGAGTACTATTTTTAGCATGGCCATGTTGATTTTCGATCCTTTTGATAATACTCCCTTCTGTGGCAAAAATTACTTTTTTCCAAAATTTTACATTGATCCTAAGTATGTTATGTTTAGCTAGTAATTAACTACATAGCTAGTAGATTTAGTTGTCAATTTATTTGAAATAGATTCAAGATTCAAAGAATTATTTATTAATCTTTATAAAGATTTTATAAAAATTGCTTAAAATAGCTAACAGAACGAATAGTAACTTAAGACAAGACGTGAGTTAGTAAAAATGGTTCTCAACAAGTCTGATGCCTTTTCTTAAGGCTAAGTTCTTGTTTGCACATCAGCTAGTTAGACTGACTTTGATATATAACTGTCGATAAAGTAGTTAAATCAGAAACTGTTCAATTCTGGATCATTATTCTATTCTGGTACCATCCATGTTGGATAAAGTAAGTCTAGGGTAACATCTGGTTATAAGTCAAACTAAACTTGATATTTCCACAGCCATGGATTTGAGTCAGAATGAATGTAAAGCACATACCTGATCAAAAGTAAAGTTAAGCGTGCCCTCCGAGCACATCAAGCTCTGTTTGATAAAGAGTAGAGAGAAAATATTTTTTTCTTAGTAAAAGTGTTGCAATAACTGTAATTCCAACATTTCCATAAGTCCAGACAGGAATGATAACCACAAAAAATAAATAAATAAAATTTAGAACTAGCTACATCATGCTGATCCAAAACCAACTACTATTTCTATTATATTATATTACATTTCTATATAAGTGATGAATTTACATTTTTTCACTTAAACTATTCAGCCTCGTTTAATAGCAGAGAATCTTCAGTTTCATTAATCTTGGTCTTTTCAGTTAGTAGTATTTACCTAGCTATTGTGTTAAACAATTTTTTCTTAAACCACATGCTCCTATTGTAGGTGTTTAAGTGTGCTGTTGGTGCAGTAAAATGGACTCAAGTCCCCTCTGGGGTTAGCTCACTTGCGGTGTGCACACAGACAGCGTCTTCTTGCTAGGTCTCAATTCAGCGCTTTGCTCTGAGCAGTTTAATCCTCTGAACAGCTGATCCTGTACCACAAACCACAAATATGCCAACACTTAATACAGTGCTAATTTAATAAGTTCCCTATCCCCAGACACAAGCTTTAGGTACATACCATCTCAAGCACATCTGTCGCTTCCTGCAGAAGTGCACGACCCAAACCCTGGCACACATCAGTGGAGAGATGAATGGGCACACCGCGCACTCCCGCGGGCCCGGCTGAGCACAGCACACACAGGAGCGACAGCAGCAAACCTGCAGAGATAGCAAAAGAAAAAAGAATAGGACGTGTAAATATAAAAATAAGAAAGTAAGTAAATAAGTACATTATTAAGAAAGTAAGTAAATAAGTAAGTTAAGAAAAAAGTAGGTAAGAAAGTGAATGAGCAAATAATATCATCAGTATATAAGACTGTAAATAATTTATTAAAACAGTAAGCCCGAGTACATAAATAAGAATGTAGTCAAGTTAGTAAATAAATAAATATGACAATAAGTAAGTATAAATGTAATTAAGTAAGAAAGTAAAAATAGTTTAGGTAAATAAGTAAATAAGCATTTAAATACCCAAATAGCTGTTTAAGTAAGCAAGAAAGTAAGTAAATAAGTAAAAAAGTAATAAGAATTATGTAAGGTCAGTAAATAATAATGGAAGTGAGAACATAATAAAATAAACCAGAATTTAAGTCAATAAGAAAGCAAGTAAGTAAAAAAGAAGGTAAGCAAGCAAATAAGAAAATCAGAGAATATTAACGTAAATAAGTAAATCAGCAGGCGCAGTAAGTAAGTAAATAAGTAACTATGACAGTAGAAAAATAAGAACATAATTAAGCAAAGAAATAGCATATAAAAACTTAATGTTTAAAATATGAAATTTTCTGAGCAAACTAAATGAAATATACAACAATATACAATATACAATTAAATATATACAAATATACAATATACAAAACTACACACTGTGTTATTTAATATTAGTACATAAAATAAAAAGAAGTAATCTAGTACAAACCTTTAAACAATAACTGAATAATCTTTAAACAATAAAATTACAACCAAAATTTGAAACAAAAGTCATAACTTATAGCTAAAAATCAGTTAAGATTATATTAATACATATATTTAATATTAGAAAAATTTGTAATTAAAATTTTAAAGAATATATACTATTCACTACATTAGAATAGACAATTTTATACAATTAAATAACCATATATAAATAGTAACAGAAGTAGTGGTAGTGGTGATATCGTTAACAAATAAACAAAAATAACTGAATAAACTCACAAACCTATTGCAGTCTGTGCTACTTACACTGAAAGATGGTCTTTAACATGGCTCCAGGTATTTCTTGATTCTGATGCCATATTCCATCCCACCCTGTATTTATATGTGTGTGTGTTTATTTTTCACAGTGGCTTTCCCCTTACACTGTGTTAATATTATTATTATTACAAATGAAACTCTCCTTTTTTCACACACATTCACACACATAAAAGGGTTTATTCCTGTAATTTCCATTAAAAAGGAGTGTGATGGTGTGGGATGAGGGAATTAACATTCTTACGTGCTTTAGGATCGAGTTCGCACGTGCAGGTATGCCAGAAGCACCACTTCCTGTTTCTAAGCTGAAATGTGTAGAAGGCCTGTGCGTTCCTTAAAAGCTCTTTCAATACTGTATTTTTACTTCCGCAATAGAAATTACGGACGGATTGTAGATAAGCTTAATTCAGTTAAGGTTGTGTGCAGTGTTGGGTGTAACGCATTCAAACTAGAGTACTTGGATTACTTTTTTCATGTAATGAGTAATCTAACGCGGCATTCAAAACATTATTCGACTGGTATTCATGGGCCCTGCATTGCTGAGAATGTTTTCTGTGCACCGTTACACTTCAGGCTGACCTGTTCTCCCAAAGTAGCTTTGAATTCATGTTGTATATGCATCAGTCAGATTTTTTCCCCATCTGCAACTGGCTAACTAGCGTTGTATTCCTGCTCTTGAAAGATACAGACAGGAGCAGATGGGATTGAAAAGTTCCACTTTGATGTGGTTCGATGTGTTGCGCATGTTGTAATGCATTTCTGCTGACCACGTTTGCAAAGAGTGGCTTTTCAAGTTACAGTCGTCTTGCTCTCAGTTTAAACAAGTGTGGCTATCTGCATTTTCATTCATATCTGGTGTAGAAAGATCCATCAGCACCTTCTGACCAATTAGAATACAGAAATGAATAGTGTTGATATATGAATTCCTATAATTTCATTTTAAAAAATAAATAAAATAAAAAAGTCAATTATCAGAGATTTGTTCAACATGGAAAACAAAAAATGAACCAAAACAATTACATCATCAACATAACATCGTCACAAATATGACGAGTATTACCTATTAATTATTTATTAATTGTCACAAAGCTATTTAACACAACATTTATAGAAGTAGGTGGCACGGTGGCATATAGTGATTAGCACTGTCGCCTTGCACCTCCAGGGCCTGGCTTCGATTCCCGGCCAGGTTCGAATCCCGCTTTTGTGTGCATGAAGTTTGCATCTTTTCCCTGTGCTTGGTGGGTTTCCACCGGGTACTCCGGTTTCCTCCCACAGTCTAAGGACCTGCACATTCCCAAATTGCCCATAATATGTGAATGAGTTTGTATGCGTGCCCTGCGATGGATTGGCACCTGTCTAGAATGTACTCCACATCGTGCCCTAAGTCTCCTGGGATAGGCTCCGAGCCCCCTACAATCCTGTACACAGGATAAAGATTTGTGCATTGTACACCAAATTCATAAAACATAAAATATTCCTGGTGTGATGAATAAATAATAGCTGAAACTGTGTTTAATAAACCCCTTAAGTCCTGGTGGGCGATACTCAAGGTGCATAAAGCTGAAGGAATACAGGGACGTCCCCTCTCAGATTTGTTTATCCTGGTATACAGTCATTACACACATGAGGATTTGCGAGTAATCATGTGACAAATCTTCAACACTTTGATTTTTTCTGCGTCTATTAGTCATGTGCTTCACTAGGCACATTACTGACGTTTTATGAAAAGCTATGTGTTTTCCTTCAGAATACAAACATGTTGCAGAAATACCCGAAAAAAAGAAGAAAAAAAAACTGTGTATGAACTGTGAAACTGTGTAAAGCTTGAAACCACAGGATGTGAAAAAAAAGGCTTACACTTAGTGTTTTTATTTGTATGGCAGGCATTCACACAAAAAAAGCAAAAGGGAAGCAGGCAGGCTCAGTAGTAATTTACAACGCAGCACTCTCCATGTGATCTAACATTAATAACAAACAGAATGAATGGGTTTGTTAAATAAAGAAAAGTATACAACAAAATGAAGAAAAGATAATTAGATACATATTAGCTTTATGGTATGGTCATAATATAATATTTATAAGGAGAGGTTTATGAAATTGCATCTATGGAAGGAGTCTCCGGCGTCAGTGCTTTGTATCAGTATCACTATCAGTATCACTACCATTGAATTAGTAGGTTTTCCACCATGGGAAAGTCTTTAGGAGAGAGGAGTTTACAGTTTCTGATTTCCTAGTAACATGACAAGCAGTTTTCTTTTTGACTCAATGTATGTTGCCCTTATTTCAAAAAATAAAAATAAAAATGATAGTTGATAACAAAAACAAAAAGAGTTTAAAATGCAAATTAATCAACACTTTTGAAAAAGCAGAATAAAGGTTTTAACAAAGCTGTTGTATAATATTTTAATATTTGTAAAAAAAAAAAAAAAAACGTCAGTGATGAGAAATTCTGTAAGTTAGATGTTTATTGATTTTATTTAGCACATATGATTCCAAACTTCCAGTATGTTAACCTGTCACATGTCTAAATGGGTGAAAAATAAATATAGTTTTTATATTTCTACACTGAATACAAGGTGTTCAAGTCAAAGCGTGACTTTCACTTGTGTAGAATAACAGAACACATTCATGAGAGTAAAAACTTCCTTTATTTTTTTTATATAATCTCTTGCTACACTAATGCACTTATCCCAGCATGTCACTAGTGCTTGGATACCACCAAGGTAGAAAGCCATGATTGGACTGCTTGTTACATGTCTGAAACGCTGGCCTTCCAGGAGCTCCTTTAATGGCTTTTACCTTAAAAGGAAAAATAACCTGGTTTGACCACCAAAGGTGTTCTTTTTTGTGCACGACCTCATGCTGCCCACTGCACCACTTGCACATTACAGGAACTCGGCTGGCAGTTATCACCGTGTCCCCCATACAATCCTGTCCTCACTCCAGACATTTCCACATGCTTGGGCACATCATAGTCCATGAGGAATAAGAAAGCTAATTAAAAGGCACATTGTCAAATCTGGTCAAATGTGTTCATTTTTCTTAAGTTGATTTCATAAATACTGTAGATTTGCCACACTGCTAGAAATAAATATGTTCTCCATAGCTTTCACACAATAGATTTTGTGAATATTAATGGATCAAATTTTATGGAACAGTTTGTGTAAGCTGAATTTAAAAAGTTGCATTAAAACAGTTTTTGCACCAAAACCATTTAGAAAGGCATAATTATCTATAACATTAATGGAAGTCTTTAATACAACTTCAATGTTTTAATTCGCAACTGAATACCTTGATTTGACAATTTTGAACCAGTAGGAGCAATAGACACACATCACTTTAGCTGGTATTCCCAACATTAGAACATGACCTTAAACAAGAAACAACAAAACAAAAATGTTCATTAATGGGAAATGAGCTTTTCATAGGAACTTATGCTTATACTAAAATAAGGTTATGAAAACATCAATTCTGTGGTGGTAAATAATTTTTTATAACTTCAAACAAAATAACTCTAAAATAATATTTTTATATTCTCAAATAAAAATAATAATCATTTTGTATTTACTTCACTAATCTCCTACTCTTCTTTTTTATTTGAATGCAAGCTAGCTTTGGCTATACTTTAATCAATTAAAAATGGTAGTTTAACAAAGTCCTAGGGTTATAGTTGCACCTGATGGCAGTTAAAGGTTTGGCTCTGTGGACAATGTTACAAATTCAGGAAAGTTTAAAGGTTTTTTATTATATGTTTGTGGTAAGGGATACTACAAACTTTTTTTGTGCTAATCATAAACGATCCAGAGATATTGTTAATTATTAGTATTTTGTTCCTGGGTTGTTAGCAGTCATGCCTTAAGTATTTCTTTCTTTCTTTCTTTCTTTCTTTCTTTCTTTCTTTCTTTCTTTATCTATCTATCTATCTATCTATTTATTTATTTATTTATTCATTCATTTAATTTAAACACCTGTCACCACAGCTAAAAATGATTCTACCTTGCTTTAACATTGGATTGTAGTATCTAGCCAGGTTAGCACACCTTAGCAAATGCACACTGTTTACTAGCAATCAAGATGCTGCGAACTTTAATTTGTAATAGGAATGTTAATATCAAGATAATCAGAAATTTCATTTGGTTATATTTACACCTGATGGCAGTTAAACTTTAATACAGCTGCTAGCTCATGTTTAAACTAGTGCGAGTTAGTGTGAAGGTCAACGCTACTGTAGTTCGTAGTTAAATTATTAATACAACATTTTCCATGGAAATATAAGCATCTGTAGTTTGGTTATTAGTTGTTAAGCAATCTTTCTTGTGTATGATTGCGGCTAAAAACAGAAGCTTGCTGCATAACTTATTAATAATGATTTAAATTTAGCCTGTACGCTCTTAACCCTGCTTCAGTATTGGAATGGTATCTTGTGTGACCTATTTATAGCAAATAAATGATTATTATAATTAGCAAACACACAATACTATAAGCTAGAATTATTAGATAAATAAGCATTTAAATAAATACATTGTCCGACAAAAATTTGTTTTAAACTTGAGAAAATCTTAGTAAGAAATAGGTCAAATTAAACTTAGAAATATGGATTACTTGATCTGGATTAGTTTACTTTATTTGGATTTTTGTTAATGCTGTCTTATACATTAGTGTCCAATGACATCTAGTCTCATTTAGAGTCTTTTACAGACTAAAAGCAAACATCACCCTTAAATACGAAATTATTATTTAATTGCCAATAATGAGTAAAAAGTAACCTTCACAAATTTAAATTCATTGGATACTATAAATTTTGCCACTAAACCAAGGATGAAGTCAAAAGTTGTAAAAATATACTACAAACATATAGAAAATATACTAAGCATTATAGCACAAGAAGTTTTGATATAATTCAAATTCTTTTCTTTTTGTGTGGAATTTGATTCTGTAATCACTAGAATTATAATTGAATAGTTATAGAACTATACTTTATTATGTAAAGCCTAAAATATAGAATTGTAACTGCTGAGGAATTACAGAATTATGAAGGTATAACTTTAATGCCAAAGTTATAGAATTATTAACAGTTATTATAACTATAGAATCATGACTATAATTACACAATAGTGTCACGAATACAACTACAACTAGACTTCAATGTTTATAAAATTAAAATTATAATTATAGAAATACTTGTATAATCATGGAGTTATAGAATTTAGCTACAGTTATAGAATAACCAGAACGATAGCATTATAGCTTTACAATTACAAAAATAGAACTATAATGATATAATAACTAGCGTTATAGAATTATAACTATAATTAGAATTCCGTCAGGGATTTTCACAACTTCCTGCAATATCTTGCATTTCCTATAGACGTCCTGTTCAGAATAAGGTCTTTTGAGTTCAAACCGCCGACGATCTTTTAGCTTTAGCGTGAGCATGCATGGAAGCTTACAGCGTGACTGATTGATACCGAACACATCCACACAAAATTCGGAACACATGAAAAGAAACACACATGTCTAGTTAAGATGAGTTTTAAATGCTGCTTCAGACTGGAGGGCGGTCACAGGGAGCAGGCACCTTTCCTTTTAGACATGTGTCTCTGCTGACTGTGCGCATGCCTAAGGGGACATGAAGCAACAAATAAATAGATTTTTTTTTGTTGTGGTCATTGGGATTAAATTTTATTCAGGTTGAATATTTAATGTAAAGATTTGATTTGTTTTGATCTTCATCTTTTAGAGGCTTACTGACCTGGTCAGGTCTTCCACGTCTACCAGCATGGCGTCCTGCTCCACATGTAGCTCATCTCTCAGGAGCAGCAGCTGGACGAGTTCCTCGTTTAGACCTAGAGGAGAAATCAGAAAAGCATGTTTATACTTTACCTTTGACAGTGCCTTAGTAATCATGTTGTATTTTTTTACAGCACTAAAGCAATTACATTCCCTGTGACTATGTGTTTTACTACAGCCGGGGCCAAAAGTTTGGAAAATGACACAAATATTAATTTTCACAAAGTCTGCTGCTTCAGAGTTTTTAGATATATTTTTTTTGTCAGATGTTATTCGTGTACTAAAGTATAATTACAAGCATTTCATGATTGTCAAAGGCTTTTATTAGGTTTATGCAAAGAGTCAGTATTTGCAGTGTTAAACCCTTCTTTTTCAAGATCTCTTCAATTCACCCTGGCATGCTGTCAATCAACTTCTGGTCACATCCTGAATGATGGTCCAGCCCATTTTAACATAATCAGTGCTCGGAGTTTAGTTTAGATCAGTTATCACTCTTGCCTTATGGTGATGAGCTCCATCATGCTGGAAAAGGCATTGTTCATCACCAAACTGTTCTTGGATGTTTGGGAAAAGTTGCTCTCGGAGCATGTTTTTGTACCATTCTTTATTCATGGCTGTGTTTTTACTCAAAATTGTGACTAAATTCACTCCCTCGGCCGAGAAGCGACCACACACACACAAATGTTTTGCTGTTGCTTTACTGTTGGCATGACTGATAGTTGTGCTCACCTTTTCTTCTCTGGACCAGCTTTTTGTCCGGATGCAAGTCCAATCCTTGTACCGTTTGCAGACTGTCAATCAGTCTGTCCCTGATGTTTTTCCAGGAGTGAGGCAGCTTTTTTGCTGCCCTGTTGAAATGTATGAAGGTAAGCATTACCATCGGTCCTGTGCCAAAACTTCCTCCGAGATCAACTCCTCCTAACCCTCCAAGAATAGTTTGTTAAGGAACAATGCCTTTTCCAGCATCAGTGGCAGTCAGTCAATAAGGGGTGCAGGGGCGCCACCCCCTTAAAGTTAGGCAGACAAGAATGCTCTAATTGGATTTTTATTAAATCATCCTTGGGGCGCAGGACAACAATCAATATTATTTTTAAATATTTGGGTTCATGTGATTGGCCCATTCTCAACGAGTCTAAAGTAATAACTAAGTGGCGCAGGACACAAAACATAAAAATTTTGGGTCCATGGCCAGGAAACTCCGACGTAACATCTGACAAAAAGATCTAAAAACATTGAACCAGCAGACTTTATTAAGATTAATATTTGTGTCATTCTCAAATCTTTTGAGAGTACATTACTACTGTCAGCATTCTGTAGACGTATGGATATGTCCTATAGCTGTCTTAGTACGATGCTTAGTGGATGAACTTTGACCTCACCCTGTATCTGTGAGTGGAGGTCGTTGGTGATGACCTGTAACTGACCCAGACTCATGTCTCTCAGGTCCACAGGCCTCAGACTCCTCTTCATCAGACTCTCGCTGATGTGTGGCATGTGCGGCAACTGTCACAACGACCCATCAACAACTTCTTAGATGATAATTATTACAGTCATAAGTACACGATAATCATCAACAGTGATTGAACAGTGTAAGATACTTCTGCATCACACGCATGCAGGTCTATGCTAATTGAGACTGAAAACTGACGTGTGTTAGTGATGTAAGTCCCCACTGTGCCTCTCTCGCTTTGACTTATTTAGAATTTCATTCATTAAAAATGGTACAGTTGAGGAGTTTTTTTTATTATTATTAAAACCCCCACAGTGTTAGGATTCGGGACTGCCCTTGACGGTGCATTTTAATCAAACACCGAAACCCAGTAGTGTTAAAGAGACGTTAAGGTGTGATTTTGTCGCTCGGCCCTGATGTTGCCGAATTAGCAGGAACTCATTTGAATGGTTCAGTTCCACAAGTGAATGATGTGAAATTTCTTTATTGAGAGTTTCAGGTTTGTTATTTTCAACATGATCTCAGTTCCTGAGTACTTATTGAGTTTGGCGTTCTTGTGTACTCACTTGACGTCACTTAAAATTCTTAAAAATAAAAAATGCAAGTGTTAAGAAACAAAATATCCAGAAAGTTCTTGGGATCTTGGAGTCAATTTTCTGTTCTAGAGCTTCAGTGGCTTGCCATTCAACATCTGAATCAGCAAATGTCTATATGCATATGTGTGTGTGTGTGTGTGTGTGTGTGTGTGTGTGTGTGTGTGTGTGTGTGTGTGTGTAACTGACCAGATCGGCCACCGGAGACCTGCGGTGTAGCTGCACATGTCTCTCCACCTGCACTTGCATGCGTGCCATGGGCCGAGCCAGAGCCAGAGCCCCGCGTGCTTCCTCCTCAAGCCGCCGCTGCAGCCGCCAAAACTCCCCGTCCTCTTCCTCTTCCTCACCAGTGTCCCGGTCCGACAGAGACGAGCTCTGCTTACTCTGCACAGAAAAATTATTAACCGTATATATAAACAGTCTCCATTGCCCAATTAGGCTTGTTTTTACCATATTTTCTCATAATGTCCAATCATTTTGACTTTTACCTGAAGCAATACATAAAACACATTTTTCTTAAAACAATAAATATGATTTAAAGTTTCATGATTACTGCTTGTCTGAACCATAGAGTTAAAAAGGAGACCAATAACAACATCCAGAGAAGGACATCTTTATCTCTGGTCTGTCATTTCTTATAGGCAGATAAAAATAAAGCGCAGGTACCACAGGAGACAAGGGTGTGTCGAGGCTGGTCTCTGTCCTGCTGTCCTCCGCATCGCTGTCCTTATCACTGCTGCTGTCATTCACAAAGCACACCTGCAGGTTCACGCCATCCTGAAACCTAAACCACGACAAAAACCTCTCAAATCTCAACATGTTTTATTCCCTTTAAAAATTTACTGTTGCATATTTTTGAGGGGATTTGTTCTGTATTTGTTCTGTAGTCCATGATACCGATATTTCTCTAGCTCACATAATGATTTCTAATAAAAAAATTTACTTTTTTTTTCCTGTAAACATGATTCATATTGGATATTTTCTTTGAACACTTTAAATAATTTGCCCGGGTCATTCTACAAAAATGGTGGAAAGTGTTGTTATTCTGGTTTGCTGATGCCAAAATTAATTAAATGAACACAGCAGAACCATTACTTGTACATTTTCAGAAAATATAGTATGTACTTTAATCATGAAATGCATCTTCTTACTTTGATGTTCAATATTTAAATGTAGCATTTTTTTAAAAAGCCAAGTTCAAAGAAATGACTTGTCAGTTTGATCATGCATCAAAGTGGGACTGTATAGTCTTCATGACACAATAATTGATCACAATTAATAATATGGAATAAATATTAGCCACCCCAAACTACGGTATGCAAAAGTATTTATACCCCTTGAACTTTTCCACATTTTGTCACATTACAAAGTAAATGTATTTTATTGGGTTTTATGTGATAGACCAACAAAAAGTGGAAGAAAAATTATAATTTTTTTGCTTGTTTTTTTTTAAACAGATTAATATCTGAAAAGTGTGGTGTGAATTTGTATTAGCCCCCCGCTGAGTCAATACTTAGTAGAACCAGCTTTTCCTGCAATTACAGTTGCAGGTCTCTTGGGGTTTGTCTCTACCAGGTTTTCACACCCAGAGAGTGAAGTTTTTGCCCATTCTTCTCTGCAAGATAAATTCTTTTTCACTTAATAAAATAGATTTATCTTTTAATTAAACTATAGGTTCTTTAATACCGATTTCATTTTCTGTAGAATCACCTGGATCTGTGAATTTAAACACCGACCCCACACAAATGCCACAAAACATATTATTGGCTGTTAGCTCCATGCTAACGCCTCAGGATTTGAGCGTTAACCTGACTGTTTCCATGGAAACTGATCACTCCTTTGAAGTTCACCCAGGCAGAAAGCACGAGGATTAATATGACGATGGTGATGGTGGTGATGAAATGATGATGTAAAAGTGATTAATACTGGTCCCTAGGCACATTAATAACAGATATCGCACATAACACAATATAGTGTTTTCTATGTAATTATCAAATCATTAGTTCCAAATGAGTGAAGCGGTCTTGTGCCCTCTTGTGGCGAAAAGTATACTAAATAAAAAGAGGCCCACTAGGCACTGTGGAGGCCAGTGGTGACCACTGTATTTATTCCTATTGTACAACTGTGGTAGGACCTCTGGTCACACACACATTCACATGATACAGGCAATATGGGAACGCCAATTAGCCTAATCTTTGGAATCTTTTAAGCTTTTGGAGAAAACTGGAGTACACAGAGGAAAACCACCAAGCAAGGGAGAATATGAAAACTCTATGCACACAGGCCCAGGGAGGGACTCGAACCCAAACACTGGAGGTGGAAGGTGACAGTGCTAACCACTAAACCACTGTGCTGAAACATAAACAGCTTCCATACTGTAGTTATACATATTATTTTAACTACTGTATATTCTTCAATTTTATTTTAATCAACTTATTAATAAATAACCTAATTAGGACTGTATTAACTTGCTTTCATTAAGAATTGCACTTGATGGAGAGTGTATTTATGTATAATAGTTTTTTTTTTTGTTCTTTTTGTAATTCAGTTCGACCAAACTTAAATTAAAGTTGTTGATTGAAAATTTAAAAACTGATCCCAGGCTTCTAGAATTATATTGGAACAAATATGCATTAAAATAAACGTGATTTCCAGCGCTGTAATGCAATGGATAGCATTTCTTTCTTACATTTTTTTTTTTGTATTTTAATATTTTCTAGAAGTTTCTTTCTTTTTTTTTTTTTTGCAGATTTCCAGGGCAGAAAAAAAAGCTGTTAGCTTGGCATCTTCTGTGATTGCAGTTTAAAATCTGTTTAAAACTGCAATTCGCTTTGCAGCCAGCAGAGGGCTGTAAAAATGACAATCTGCTCCTTTAAGTCGAATGGTGATGAAGATCATCAGAGCAAATAGGAGATACATTGTTAGATAATCAGAGCATATACACGACACAGACCGTGGGGACGGGCAGCTGCTGCCGGAGAAGAAAACAGGCCCGTCGTCATAGAAACTGCCAAGGGCCAGTTTCTGTCTGATGGACTCCCTCTCAATCCTCTGGGCCTGCAAACAATATACATTTTTTTTTAATCCAAATGTAATAGGATTAAATTAAATTTAAACCAGGTATCTGAAATCAGCGATTGCATGCTTAGTGACCATCATTAGCACTGGAGTTATAAGGTTAATGCAGCTGAGAAATAATGGTAATCAGTTTCAGGCAAAATGTGAAATGCTATCATAGCAGCATTACATTAACATTAAAGTCAATTTAATAAGTCAAGTATAATGCTTGTCAAATGCTTGTCCCAAGAAGCCAATACGAGTTTCTTGTGTAGGAAAACCTATACACTGTTACAAAGTGCTGACACTGAAGACTCCTTCCATACATGTTATATAAATGTCATATTACATAAAATCAACATTTTGGACAATAGAAATGATTAGGACTGTTGTCAGTTGTTATCTCAACAAACGCTTCAAAAACCTTCTGGCCAATCAGAATCCAGAATTCAACACTAGAGGTGTGACCACATTTACATATTTATGTTATTGTCATGTTGGAACTTTAATATAACTGTTCTGTAATAATTATGATTACAAATTTTGGAAGGGGACACATCGAAGGGGGGCAGTACGATGACATCTAAATTAAATAAAAAAATATATTTTACAGGGTTCTCAAAAATGTCAGCCTTGATTCTCACTCATTTTCATTCTGTACCGCTTTATCCTGTATTCAGGGTCACACGGAGCCTATCCCAGGAGATAAGGTGAGGTACACCCTGGACGGGGTGCCAATCCAATTAGCATGTGTTACAACTGTGGGAGGAAACCCAGCAAGCACGGAGAGAACATCCACGGGGAGTCCACGTACACAGACCCCAGGGCGGGAATCGAACAGACCCGCCCTGTCTGGATTGAATTAATTTCATAGAGGAATAAGAATAACGTCCCATTGCATCATCAGAAGCTGGACACGGACATGATTTATTTTCATGATCAGCATCACAGCTCCAGGGTGAAACTCAATCATCAGACACCAAACCTTTCCAACGTTCACAACTATGATCAGGTTATTCAGAAACCAAGATTTTGAAAATGACATTTTAATCTGTACATTGCATTATTTTTGGATGCCCTTATATATTGTCCGTCCCTGAAATACACCCCGCCCCGCCCCGCCTCCTTGTTGTGTTGTGGCTCGGACCTGGTAGAATCACCCTGCCATGAATAAGCAAAATCTCAGGGCGGCTTCTGATCTGTGATGTAACACCCACCATCAGTCCGTCACGCTTTCTGACGCATTTTATGACTGAGCTAACAGCTAACTGCTAATCGGGTGCTCTTAACCTGAGAGAACGCCAGGATAATCAGGACGAGATCAGAGAACAGCTACCTTAAACCTGCACACTGCATTCTGTCCTAGCATCATACGCACTATAAGGGTTTTAATACGGCGATGGAATACAGATAAGAATCTAAAGATAAATGAATAGTAATGGCACCCAGTTAAGGAACATAAATATTACCCACACACACATATATATCATACACGGGATTAAAAGCATCATCTCACCTGGTAAACACATTTCTCCTGATGCACCATCGTTCAGAGCATGGCCGAGCGCACAAGCAGCCACCCTGCTTTCCACTGCGGTGTGTGAGAGGCTTCCTGAAGACACACACACCACACACTCACACACACACACAGTGATGGGAGGAGGAAGAGTGATACTGCTCTCAGGCACTCAGGCATGGAGAGAGAGAGAGAGAGAGAGAGAGAGAGAGTAGCACTAGAAGAACATTTCTAACAAATCTGACCGTTATGTTATACAGTAAGGGTATCATATATAGGGGATAACAATTGGTGTATGCTGTTATGGGATAATAATCACACATGCAAAGATAAAAAGCTGTTACCATCCTGAGGATTCTTTTCCATCAAAAAAGAATTTTTGTTTGTTTTGTTTAAAGGGTGCCAATAATTCTGCACCCCCTCAAGAATTTGTGATGACTAGGCATGACTCATTCACTCATCCCCAGGAGGAATTTTGACACACTCAATTTTGCAGAATCATCAATTTCGTCCTTTTGAGCCCTTGAGAGGTGGACTTGATGGTGTGTTCTGGATCATTTTCCTGCTGCGTAACCTAAGTGCGCTTGAGCTCGAAATCAGGAACAAATGGCCGGACATACTCCTTCAGGATTTTCTGGTAGAGCGCAGAATTCATGGTTCCATCAATTATGGCTAATCCTGAAGTTGCAAATCAGCCCCAGACCATCACGCTACCACCACCATGTGTGACTGTTCGGTACCACGTTCTTTCTATGAAGCGCTGTGTTTGTTTTACACCAGATCTAATCTCTGAAAAAGTTAAACTTTTGTCTCAGCAGTCCACGGAATATTAGCCCAAAAGTCTTGGGGATAATCCAGGTGTTTTTTTGGCAAATGTGAGATTTGCCTTTGTGTTCTTTTCAGTCAGCAGTGGCTTTCATCTTGGAACTCTCCCATGGATGCCATTTCCTCCTGTCTCTTTCTCTCTTTCTTATTGTCTCTTTTTTATTGTTGAATCACTGACTTTAACCAAGGCGAATGAGAACTGCAGTTTTTAGATGTTCTTCTTGATTCTTTTATCAGCCCCTGGATGAGTCGTCATTGTGCTCTTGGAGTAATTTTGGTTTAAAGTTTTTTTCCATTTTTGGATAATGACTCTCACCATGGTTTGCTGGAGTCCTAAAAACTTTTTAACCCTTTTCAGACTGATACATGTTAATTACTTTGGTCACATGAATCATTTAAATGTGACAAATATGCAAAAGAATAAAACATCAGACAGTTTTTCACAGCACTGTAGATAGATAGATAGATAGATAGATAGATAGATAGATAGATAGATAGATAGATAGATAGATAGATAGATATCATGTTGAAATATCAGGCCTCTTTGTGTTTTTAGGCGTTATTTATGAAAGCCTCCCACAATGCCATGTGTCACTATTTGTACTTTGCTCCTTTGATGTGGCCGGCTGCCAGGCCTCCTGCGGACGCTGATATTACACACAAACACGGCCATGTCTGCATTTCAGTATCCATGGATACCATCAACACACTGCACACAGCCATGATGGAGAGAGTGAAGTGAAGGATTTGTCCATCTCCGTCTGACTCCTGATTTAGGTAAGACCTTCACGAGACCCCCCTCTCTCTCTCCCTCTCTTTCACTCTCCCTCTGTCTCTGTCTACTTTTGGTCTCCCAGGGGAAGGAATATACAAACCCATTAGTGAGCACAAGATCCTAAAATTTTAACCTTGAAATAGAAAGACGGTAGTTTAGAGTCATGTGACCATGTCGTACTTTCTTTCTATAGTACACGAAAATATTAAAATTAATATTGAATGCAAAGGCTTATGACATGGCTTCATGATAACTAAATAAATCCTATGTTGATGCAAAAGTTTGCACATCTTTACATGAAAGTAGAGAAGAGAAGATGCAGGAATGAAATTTCGCTGATTGACATAATTAATAATAAATAACATAAATAGTGGTGCATATTAAAATAATTGCAGTGAAATAACAAAGCAGTGGCTGTTTAAAAGTTCTTCCTAAAGAATAGCTATAGCCATATACTCCATATAATCCCCTTTATGAACACCATCTGTTCTGTAACTGCCTCAAAATTATTCAGTTATAATATATGTTATACATCTTGTTATAAATCTTTCTAATTAAAGTTAAATTGGGTTTGAATATCTATAGGGTCATGGGTAAAAGAAACAAGATTTTCAAATGCATTTTTATTTCTAAATCCATAAACTAGTTTTCCTTGTCCTCTCAGCACTAAAGACTCCATGGCATGCACCTTTTGTTTGTATATTCACTGTACATGCACCTAACACTTATGTTATTACATCAGAAAGAAACTACATGTACACATAATATTAATATTAATGATAAAACCAGTGTCTGTGTTTAACATGACACTCGTTGGATTACAAGTCAAGAAACACAAGTAGTAAAGGGTTAACACACTACGTTATTTTTTTTTTAAGAAAGAAAATGGCACATGTGACAGCATTTCCGTCTGGGGTTGCCAAGGCAACATAAACAACCGGAGGCTGTTGAGAATGTGTTGGAGAGGGGGGTTTGGGTTGGGTTGTCAAAGAAGGATATGTCTTCACTTTAATTCTTAATTTAATTGTTGTTAGCGTTAAATAGCATTGCATTAGAAATAGTCATTTAGACCCAACGGACCATGACAGGTTTCTGTTTTCATCTAACAGCACATTTTGGAAAAATATTTTAAGAACAATAAAGATATAATTTAAAAAAAAGCATATAGTGGGAAGATTGTAAATAATAACCTTGCCGGTTTAAGATCCTATGCGGTTCCAAACTTACAAGACCTTAAAAGAATACACTCAGTGTAGTTCCTCTTTCCAGGGGAGGTTCATTAAGGGGTGCCAATAATTTATAAAAAGGGCCATTTTTAAGAAAGATGTTTACAAATGAATAAATTATAGTTTAAATTAAAACCATTGTGTACAAACCATAATAGGCACTTAAGCGTCCAAACTACACATTTATCCAGGATCCAAATATCAGAAAAGTCTCCCTCATACCACTGGGTGCTGGAAAAGAGAGACAATTTTCTTTACACACATTTTTGTATTCACTCCAACATCCACTCTAATTCTTAAATGGCTCTGTACATCATAGACTGTCACTACACTTACACTTTGCTCTTGCTTGCAGAAATGAAAAATATTTTAGTCTGATTATTTACAATAAAACCAGAATTTAACAGACAAAGGTCTGATTTCAGCATAAAAAACAAAGCTCTGGCAACCCTCTTTCATTAATTGTCCTTTAATCCATTTTTACTGAAGATGTTCATAGAGCAGCGTGACCCTTGCCCTAATGGGCCTCTGTAGCTAATTTGTCCACTTTTGGCCACTAGGTGTGATAAATTCGGATTGTGCCGTTTCTAGAAGCCGCCCTAAACTATGGAACTTTGACTGATTTCTGTTATTTTTTAAAACCTCCAGTCACTTTAAAGAGGTAATTAGTTTGTTGCTGGAATTTTAAATGTCAAGTAAAGTGAATAAGGTCTTTATCAAGTTGAATAGTTGTTGAACAGCTGGTGTATGGTGATGCCCCTATCCTACTAATGTTATATGTTCAAAATGTCTTAGACGAGAGAAGAAGCTGGTTACTGGAATTTAAGGATTTGGTGGAAAAGTGACGTTGCGTTGTTATTAAACAGATTCATCTTTCGCATTGCAACAACCTTTTTAACCATTTTGTTCTTTATGAGGGCTGTGGTTGCAATACAGTTCAAAAAAGGCACAAAATAATAAATGCTTTAGGCGCACATACACATGCTCACAATGTTATAATAAACAGTACACATGCACACGGCTGTTGACTATAGAAGTGACGCACGCGCACTGAGACAGAACATGGAAGATGATTACCAACAATCCATCAGCGCAAGAGAGAGAAGAACCATTGTTTCAGTTGTGATCACATGATACTCGGCAGACACAGTGTGCGTACTACACATATCAAGACCTTGCTCGTTTATCAAGAAAAAATCAATTTAGAAATGTTGCTTGTCTTGCAAAACGCTCGCAGACCAAAGTAACTTACAATCCAAGATTCCACCGTGTTATTATTGTCTTTACTAGACTTTGGGATCAGGGTGATTAAAGCTTGTTTTATACTTTTTATTAATTCTTTCTTCTCTACACAATGCATTGAAAAATAGATTTCTTACATCCTTCCAAAAAAAAAATTGGTTGTACATCCATCCATCCTTAGTGACTTTTTAAATAGCTTTTGAAATAGCTGTTTCTAATTCCTTAATCTCAAACTCTGATTTACACAGATCTATCTGCACGCTTTTCAGTTACTGATGTTCGAATTTAAACTGCAATTCCACCTTTTTTTCCCTGATTGTTCAATTCTGATTTATTGCAGAATTTGTATATCTCTCTAAGTACATTGTTTTCATTTTCCCTTTTTTTCTTATTCAGTTCCTTAGAGTACCAAATTGAAAATTCTCAAATCCTAAATTAAATAAATTCTAATTTTTAAATTGTTTCTCATTCTCAATATCCTGTGTTAATTCTTTAATCTTGTTGCAGTTTTCTTCTTTTTCTAATAATCTGGCATTAATTAGGTTGGACTGTGCCACATTGCCTCCAGGCCCTGGGTTTAATTCCCACTTTGGGGTGTTCCTAAATTGTCTGTAGTGTGTGAATGAGGGTGTGAATGTTGACCGGAGGTTCACCACAGTTGAAAAATGGAAATAAACACATTGGTGGAGGCAGAGTTGGAGGTAGCAGAGCTGAAGATGTTGAGGTTCTCTTTGGGAGTGACAAGGATGGATAGGATCAAGAATGAGTTCATCAGAGGGACAACCCATGTTAGATGTTTTGGAGATAAAGTCAGAGAGGCCAGATTGAGGTGGTTTGGACATGTTCAGAGGATAGATTGTGAATATATCGGTAAAAGGATGCTGAGGTTGGAACTGCCAGGCCCCTGAGATTTATGGATGCAGTGAGAGAGGACATGAAGTTAGTTGGTGTGAGAGAAGAAGATGCAGAGGATAGAGTTAGATGGAGGCAAATGATTCGCTGTGGCGACCCCTGAAAGGGAACATCCCAAAGACAAAGAAGAGACACCATTGGCCTCCATGGTCCCTAGTAGGACTACAGAGGTTCCTAGATGGATGGATCAAGTGTCCCATTGGCCAAACACATGTATGCTTAGAAAAGAAAAAAAGATACTAATGTTTGAAGCTGTAACTTCAACTGACATGTTTATTTTACATTATTACTACATTATTATCACTAGACTTAAATTAAAACTTTAACCAAGGGACAACGCTCATTTGTAGCCATTTTTTCCTCATGCACTTACACACAGCATCTAGAGTGTTTATCACACTTCCTTGAACAAGCCATCTTGAAACCCATACAGCTAAACACAGTTAAACACCAACTTTAAAACTCTGGTGGCGTCACTACATGACATCACCACAACGTCACAAATATAACAGCACAACCGTGACATTGCAGGGATGGATGAGCAGCCAGTGTGTGTGTGTGTGTGTGTGTGTATGCGACTCATTTCTCTGGTGGTCTTGTTGAACAGATGGAGACAAAGGAAGAACCTGATTGCAGTTTCCATGGAGTGCTGAGATACAGAAGAGAGTCTGAATGCAGAAAAATGAATCCCCTGGTAGCGCACTCGCCGTGTACTTAAACACAATCACACATGCAGCACGTGATCGCCTTGATCTATTAGTAGGGATTCACCCAGCTGATTTATTTAAGAGTCATTTAAAAAGAGATTTATGTGCAATACACACTAATAAAATATCCTTTTTTTCAAATGAATAATGAATAACATGAACTTTTTCAGCCCCCGTCTGCTAGTGACCACACGGTCTGGTGTGAGTTTTGTGGAGCGAAAGCAAAGCCTCAGCTCGATTTTTCAAAGACCACAAATCCAGAGGTAGGTTTTAAAGGTTCCCATGGGTATCTTTCACCAGCTATCTAACGCTAGCTATCATTTCAAGGCTACTGGTGAAAACTCTAAAAGAAATTCTGGACACCTTTGTGGAACCTGTGAAAACAAGAGCTCTGTTCATTATTAATTATTAGTTACTATTAATGAGGTTTTTAAACTGTTGGATAATTTGTGTTCCTGGTGCTAACAATACGTTTCAAGTTTTTACCCATAAGGACAGCTAGAACGTAGATAGCTAGCATTGGTTACGTAGAAAATGTGCACTTCTGTTTTAATTTTTAATTATGTGAGCATTTCAGATCTTTTTTTTAAACATATTTTAAAGTTAAATACTTTGTTCCTTGACGTATCCACCCAAACCCTTTCTTTGCTCATCCTGCAGGATTTCTGCTGCGCTCAGTACATGGAGATGTTCAGGAAGTTGGAGCAGCAGTGGCACTCGCTGCATGAGAACTCTGATGAATCCTCGCAGGAAAACAACTCCAACACAGAGAACGTGCAGGACAACAGAGACAGAGCGAGATCTCAAGACGTGTAATTATCACCTGGATCACACACTAAAAAAGGCCAGGGTTCAGCAGAAATGGGAGGGGAATGTCACGAAATGAAAGTAGGAGCATATCCATACTGTATGTGACGAGAACTAAACAGCGGTGTCACTATTTGTTAGTGAGACCCATCAGGAAATTGCACTAAGATTGGACTTGAGTGATGGAGTGATGGAATAAGGTCATGTGACCTAATAAGTCCAGATTGAGCCTATTCCAGAGTGTCAGAGTAAGAAGAGAAGCGCATGAAGCGATGAACCCATCATGCTTAGTGTCCACTGTACCAGCCTCTGGAGACAGAGTTATGATCTAGGAGTTATATATATATATATATATATAATTAGGAATCAACAAGTTAATTGTCTTGAATCTTTTTCTTCCCCTCCCTAATATTTTCTAAGATTGCAGCAAGTTGCAGAGGAGTGTCTGAGAAAGAGTAAAAGGCAGCCTTCAGAAAACCGTGAGTACGCTATCTTACTGTTCCCTTTTGTTTCAAAGCCAGAAATGATACAATAAAAAACACATCACTGTTCTTGACTCTGATTGTTTGCTTAATTTCCCATAAACAACTCACACAATTAATTAGTACTAATTCATTATAATAGAGTAGCTATAGATGTTTATCACCAGGATATATAACTTGATGAAGTGCAACTTTGCCGTGTTTATAATGTGGATTTTAACCAGCAGAGACAGAGATCCCGGGCTGCAAAGTGACGTCATCTGGGTTGTTCACCATCATCAATTTCCGGCTGTCTGATTTCGTGCGCTTCAAAAAGAAAGAGCAGTCGGCTGCGAGGGAGAAAAACCCCGGAGCGTTCAAGCTCTGCAGCACTAACGGTTCTGCTCGGGCTGGGTTCGGGCTCCTCCATTTTCAGGTGATTACAGATTAGAAATTATATAATTATGAATCCCTTTTTATTACTCGAATCTCATCTTAATAACATCTTTATTACTGAGGGTATGATTGCACTTAGTAGTATACAAAAAATACAAATACAAAAACAGATTTCAAATTCAAAACTAACCAAAGATCAAGTCATGGCTGAGGCTGTTTTCACACACAAAAATTTTACAAACATCAACTTTTGATCTCTATTAGATCAAATCCTTTTTTGTTGCACCACTTGATTACAGAAGTCTGTGGGTTCATGCATGAAGAACAGGGCAGATAGCGCGTTCCTCTGAGAGTCTGACCCCGCTCCTGTGCGAGCCGCCGGACAAAAAGATCCAGAAGTCGGCTTGTCCTAAAGGAAACACCTTCTAGAGAATTTTTTAAAATCTAAATCGTTCTTTATTAATGAATAAATATTATAATTGCAGGTAAATTGCTGTGATGTGAGAGGAATACGTTTCGTAGAGACATAAGAACAATAATGCCCTCGTCACCGTTTCCTTCTTGCTCTTGTTTATTGCAGGGCCACAGCCAGAAGTTTTACTCGAACGGGACTAAATTTCTCACCGTGTTTCCGGACGGCACGGCCCGGGTCTTGTATCCTTTTTCGGACAACACGGATCCTACGCATGTCTCTCCTGTCATGTCGTGTGATGATTACTGACTGTACATTCCTTATCCTCGCTAATGCAGCTATCCCTCAGGAAATCTGGCCATTATCTCTTTCATAGACGACACCGAAGGGGTCTGCATCGTTCTTGATGATACAAGGACAAACTGTCCAATCAGAGCCTTCTTCCAGTCTAGTGGCCTCGCCACCTGTTACCATAGCAACGGGAATACATGGTGAGGGCATGAGGTCAGCTCTGTCAATCAACAATCCAAGGGTTTAGTTATTGTGCACACACACACACGTTTGCACATGTGCCTAAAGTGTGCGAGATCAGTAAAATCTAATGTGATTTCTTAGTTTTTTTGTTAATTTTTACGTTCACCAGTGATTTTTTACATACGATTTATTTCCGCATGATTTCAACATCTGCATTTTTTATATTATTTATTCACATCTTAACACAATAGATTTTTTACAATTCTTTTTACAAATTATTTTTTGATTTAGTTTTCAAACATAATTAATTATTAATATTTTTCAGATATTATTTTTTGCATTTTTTTACAAGAGCTAAAAATCTGAAAGTGTACAGAATTAGTTTTGCATGATTTTAACACAATTTACGTAATTAGTTTTTTTATGTTATTTACAGTGGTGTGAAAAACTATTTGCCCCCTTCCTGATTTCTTATTCTTTTGCATGTTTGTCACACAAAATGTTTCTGATCATCAAACACATTTAACTATTAGTCAAAGATAACATAATTGAACACAAAATGCATTTTTTTAAATGATTGTTTTTATTATTTACGGAGAAAAAAAACTCCAAATCTACATGGCCCTGTGTGAAAAAGTGATTGCCCACCTTGTTAAAAAATAACTTAACTGTGGTTTAACACACCTGAGTTCAATTTCTGTAGTCACCCCCAGGCCTGATTACTGCCACACCTGTTTCAATCAAGAAATCACTTAAATAGGAGCTACCTGACACAGAGAAGTAGACCTAAAGCACCTCAAAAGCTAGACATCATGCCAAGATCCAAAGAAATTCAGGAACAAATGAGAACAAAAGTAATTGAGATCTATCAGTCTGGTAAAGGTTATAAAGCCATTTCTAAAGCTTTGGGACTCCAGCGAACCACAGTGAGAGCCATTATCCACAAATGGCAAAAACATGGAACAGTGGTGAACCTTCCCAGGAGTGGCCGGCCGACCAAAATTACCCCAAGAGCGCAGAGACAACTCATCCGAGAGGCCACAAAAGACCCCAGGACAACATCTAAAGAACTGCAGGCCTCACTTGCCTCAATTATGGTCAGTGTTCACGACTCCACCATAAGAAAGAGACTGGGCAAAAACGGCCTGCATGGCAGATTTCCAAGGCGCAAACCACTTTTAACAAAAAGAACATTAAGGCTCGTCACAATTTTGCTAAAAAACATCTCAATGATTGCCAAGACTTTTGGGAAAATACCTTGTGGACCGACAAGACAAAAGTTGAACTTTTTGGAAGGTGCGTGTCCCGTTACATCTGGCGCAAAAGTAACACAGCATTTCAGAAAAAGTACATCATACCAACAGTAAAATATGGTGGTGGTAGTGTGATGGTCTGGGGTTGTTTTGCTGCTTCAGGACCTGGAATGCTTGCTGTGATAGATGGAACCATGAATTTTACCGTCTACCAAAAAATCCTGAAGGAGAATGTCCGCCCATCTGTTCGTCAACTCAAGCTGAAGCGATCTTGGGTGCTGCAGCAGGACAATGACCCAAAACACACCAGCAAATCCACCTCTGAATGGCTGAAGAAAAACAAAATGAAGACTTTGGAGTGGCCTAGTCAAAGTCCTGACCTGAATCCTATTGAGATGTTGTGACATGACCTTAAAAAGGCGGTTCATGATAAAAAAACCCTCAAATAAAGCTGAATTACAACAATTCTGCAAAGATGAGTGGGCCAAAATTCTTCCAGAGCGCTGTAAAAGACTCGTTGCAAGTTATCGCAAACGCTTGATTGCAGTTATTGCTGCTAAGGGTGGCCCAACCAGTTATTAGGTTCAGGGGGCAATTACTTTTTCACACAGGGCCATGTAGGTTTGGATTTTTTTTTCTCCCTAAATAATAAAAAACATCATTTAAAAAATGCATTTTGTGTTTACTTGTGTTATCTTTGACTAATAGTTAAATGTGTTTGATGATCAGAAACATTTTGTGTGACAAACATGCAAAAGAATAAGAAATCAGGAAGGGGGCAAATAGTTTTTTACACCACTGTATTAAATTTCACAGGTGATTATTTTTAATATTATTTATTTTCACATGAATTTACCATGTGCATTTTTTAACATACAATTTATTTATTTTCACACATTTTAACACATTTTATTACAATTCTTTTTACAAATTATTTGTTTATTAATTGCTGTCAAACATTATTTGTCAAACATTATTTTTCCAGTTATTCAGGTTTTTTAAACAGTTTTTGTTTTTACACAATACAAAAATAAATAAAATATATGAAATTTAGGTTACTCACTTAGCGTCATGATTTTAAATGAATATTTTTTTTTGTGTGCATGTTGAGATTCTACATACAAAAAAATTTCTACATTAAAAAAAAAACATGATAAACCTCGATAACTGGAAGTAAAGTAAAAACTGCATGTCAACCATAATTTTTTTTAAATTATTATATTAATGAGAGACTTCATCAAATGCATTTAGCTCACAGAATACCGAGTGGGTTGATATTCTTGTCCCAGGTTGCACATGGACGAGTCAGGAGGCCTGATTCAAAACGAAGACGGCTCCACAAGGCGTAAGTGGAAATGGACGGAGCAGACAAACAAACCGACCCCGTTTAAGCCCATCCACGTGTCGCTCAATAAAAACATCGGGGTGCGAGTTCGGCGACGAGAGTCTGTGGTTGTGACTTTCTTGGCCTCGGGGCAGCAGACGCGCATTAGCGTAGGCACACACACGAAGGTACGGTGTGTTTCATTTGTTTAAAATTTTTTAAAGCAAGACAAAGTTTACAAAGCAATGTGTGTGTATGTGTTTGTATGTGCACAGGCGAGCGTCCCCATGGCGCCTCTGTGTAAAGAGGAGCTGATGCTGCAGGTGAGCCAGCTCAGCGCCCGGCTAGCCGTCGAACGCCTGCGCTTGTGCCTCACTACACACTCCTGCACCAAGCAACGTCCTCTCAGGCTTCCCCGGGCCCTCGTCTCAGAGACACGGAGACTTCTCAGACTCAGCACCAGCATCTGCATGGAGGAAAAGGAGACGGCGTACATACAGCAGTGCCTGCGTGACTGCCAGTGACCTCTGATCTAAGGATCAAAACTTTTATCTTTTCTGAGACTGTATATAAATGAACAACGTCGTAATTTTACAGTAATAGACTTAATGATGTGAGGCTCGAAGCAGCTGGGTCACTGTTTCCACCCCTCTGATATGAGCTTCGTCTTTACTGTGTGATGCTTCTAAAACCCACAGCAGATTATCGACATTCATTAAACAGTTCATAGTTTTTTACATTATAGAAGCTATAAACAGGTATTCGTAGTGGTGTCATGAATCATGTTTTAAGCAGACAGTGAACAGGGACAGAGTCCCCTCTGGTGGAGTGGAGGAGAAACGTACTTGATAGAAAACTTGAGTCCATAAATGTTAATACTTTTCCTAAGACGTAATCTTTTATTGCAGACTTGCAATAAAATTAAAATAAAATTTGTAAATCTGTTTCTCATCTCATGCTTGAAGAAACATTTCATTGTTTTTTTTTATGCCTCATTTTAGTCTTATTAACTTAATACTTTTTTCCCTGAATACATTTAATCCACTTAAACAGGAAGTGGTCATTCCTGAAAATTTTACAAAAAGAAGAAAAGCATATCTTTAATTTTTTTTTCTTGATTTTATGTGATCGATTATTTTTGATTGTTTTCATTATTAAACTAAAAGCTAGTTAACAAAGTATTGTGTATTTGCTAAATCTATGCTAAAAAACCCTCAACCCTTTTACATAATTAAGAGTAAAATGAAACTCTTCAACAAATAAACCCATGCAAAAAAGATTTGGATATTAGACTATTATATTAGATCTTCTAACATTTATAGATATAGAAAATTACACTGGCTAAATGATCGTAGATTATAACTAAGTAAATTGTTATTTGGTTAAATCATGTAAATACTTTCCAATGAAATCTAAAAAAAAAAAAAACAGATGAATTATTTTGTTAACATTTATTTTATTATATTTAACATATTCAGCTAAATATATATATATATATAAAAAAATTAACAGATCAATAGAACAAACTGACAATGTTAAATAATCATGATTTGAGCGAGTTAATAAAGTAGGCGCTCTAACAATTTACGATTAACAATTGTATAGTTAAGATCGATAAGGGAAGTACTTTATTAAAACATACTGCTTATGCATTAATCCTGAAGTGAACCGTTTCACTTTTTACTATTGCACTCTATGTGGGACTCAGTAGTGATAAATGGCCGTGGAGGGTTTGTGGGTTGGTATATGGGGCGGAGCCTCTCTGGAAGGGCGTGGCGGCGAGCAGTGGGCGGGGCATCCAGCCTGCGCAGGTAGCGGGGCTACTTTCAACGCAGACCTTCATGAAACGTCACCTCACGACCGCCGGAGAGTCACACCGTTATACCTGGGATGGGTAAGGAGAGAAAAACAAACCGGGTACGAAAAACGTCAATCAAAACTTGATTCCTAAATTCATCTATATTTGTGTTAAAATACAATTTACTGAGATATTTATATTTTCTCTGTCAGAAATGTTTTCCCTTTCCTTTATACTGTAAGTACAGAGTGCCATCTACTGGCCAAGTGCACTTTTTTTTATATAAAACTGGATCTTCAGCATTTTTTTTATTAATTATAGCTAAAGTGAATGTAAAAGTCTAACATTATTTTTTTTACCACAAAAAAGGTGTGTGTGTGTATGTACTTTGTAAGGACCTGTAGCTCCGGGGTTAAGAGTGATATTGTGGAAGTCTGTCCATGGGCACGTTCATCTTCATCTCGTTCTCTAGGATCTGCACCAGCTGCTGCATGGACGGGAGGTGACCCGACTCCAGCTTGGACCACACAGGAACGTCTAGACAGGAACGTCACAAAAAGTTATCTGACACTGTACACTCCTTTCGGAAATGTTACACACAAAGTTTTGTTAACGTTAACTTGCTTTTTTTTCCATTACAGAAACACATGGAGAACTTTAAGTAGCGGAAAATTCAATGCTACTCTAGGACAACAGAAAATAGACGCATCAGCCTGACGAGGGAGTTTTACCGTTAAGCGTGATTTCAAACGCCCCAGTTGACATGCACTGATTTTCGAGCATGTTGCTGAAGAAGAACACCATCATGCAGGCGTAGATCTGTCAAAAACAAGAGAACAGAACAAACCTGTAAGCCGATGTAAAACTCTGAGCATCTTGCTCCTGTAATTTTTCCAAATATCATACTGTAATATCTCAGATTCACATTTAAGCATTCAAAAGACTAAATTTAGTGCTTATTTATCTGCACGTCCGTGGATAAATGACCACTGGGACTTAACACCTTCGCTTGTTAGAGGCATTTTAGTCCCCGATGTGTCCAATACTCTCACAAACACTTCACCTTGGAGATTAATCATAACAGCTACGAGATGTCTTTTTTTTTCCTAAAGAATGGTGAAATATTTATACCCAAACCAAGAGCGTCGAGTCTCACCTTATTCTCCTGACTCCAAGTCCAAAGTCGTGGAGGCTCCATGCCGAAAAGTGCGAACGGGTCCTTGCCTACAACAATCAGCCCGATCAGGAAGAGTTTGAAGATGGATAGAAAGGAAGCGATGTGCCTGAACAGAAAAAACAGATGAGATTAAAATGATGAGACATTTTTTTTCCTTCCAAGACGAATAAAGGAGCGAAGCTTTTGGTTCTCACCTGTAAATCGGCAGAGGGAGATAGTTCTCCCCTTCGATGCGGATGTCTGGGTACCGCTGGGACAAGGCCTGCGTGTACTCCTCAAACACCCGCTTGTAGCCTCAGGAGATGCTGGGAATAAAACAGCACAAACAACTACACTTACTGATCTGATCAGATCAAGGACAAGCCAACAATTTAACCAAAGCTCTGATTGAGTACAGTCTCTAAAATCATGCACACGTTTAATAAATCAATTTAATACCAATAAATTGTAGGTTGAAGTGATTAGTTAATCCTTACACAAAAGCATGTTTACACTGGTTATCACAGTACCATGGCTCAATACTAAAACATCCTAAATTAAGTTTAATAAAGTGCACTACTGACATTTGGGATACAGACTCTGTCTTTGGGGTTATATATATATATATATATATTTTTTTTTTTTCCTCTTGTTTGACAGGGTGGTTTATTAAATATGGCAAATAAAAATAAGTTCTGTCTTCCTAATCTATTTAAAAGCTTAATGGGGAGCCCTTAAGGCCTTGAGAGACGGGCCTCATCCTAAATCATTCTCCACAGAACATCAAGTGCACTAAGCGCCTTATTCTCTCGCGCTTTATGCAGTGCAATTGTGTAGGGAGCAGAAAGCTATTTGAAACTAATTAACGCTTGTCGTTAGGGTCATAACGGAAATGTAAATATACACTCAAATGACAATTTACGGGTCAGGGTATTTTAAACAAAAAAACCCCACACGGTTAAATATTCACCATGTTCAAAATATAAAAGGTTGAGATAATGTACTTTTTTGTTGACGCGCTTAATGGCAACGCTAGCATTATGATAGCTGGCTAGCTAGCTAAAGCAGCTTTAATCAGAGCGCCGCTTGAGGGCGAGTTAAAAACAAAATAAAAAAATAAAACGCTGTGCTTTCTTACCAGATTTGAAATTTAAGAAGCGGACCGGCTGCAAACTGCATTTTGGTTTTCCTGATGCCGTTGTTGTTGTGGCCGTCGGCTCGGTAGAACGAGCAGGCCAGTAATAACACCGCAGAGAGCGGAAACCAGCGCATCTTCACACCTCCGAGATCAACTCGCTAATGAACCGTACCGGAAGTCGCCGGTGCCTTTAAAGGGTGGAAATACCGCGCTGTGATTGGCTCAGAACTCAGTGATATGAGGCGCCGTGTAGGGATTAAATCAAACTTCACGCACATGAAACACATGAACCCCCCCCACACACACACACACATGCAACATGAAGGTTTGGAACGAACATTGGGTCTTGTGATATGTTCACCTATTTGTCTTAAATGTAATTCAATTGGGAAATTTCACATTTCGACAATTCTGAAGTCGATATAAACAAAAATATTTATTCTGGGAGGCGCATGACCCCGTTAAAAGCGGAGCTGCGCCGTTTGCGCATTAGGTACCGCGTAAAAATTACATGCACTCTGTGAAAACGTACAATCAGTACAGTCAATCATTAAGGGATATGCATACACTTACACAGCTGTACTGCAGCTTAAGTGTGTGCATAATCAAATTTTTTTTACAATAATCAATTAAAGAAGAAATCCATTGCACATTTGCCCATAATTGTGCTATGCTTCTCTATCCCAACAGCATGTCACAATAACTCTTTCCCCAGTTTAATCCCTCTATTTATAATTATATTTATTTATTCCAAAATGAAATCAATTCTCACAAAAATGAATTAAACAACAAATCTGTTGCGCTTTTACCCATAATTCCCCTTGTACTATGCCTCTCCCTATCCCAGCAGCATGTCACAAAAGATTTTTCCCAGTTAAACTCATCTACTTACAGTTATATTCATGTATTGTCATTTTAATCAATTATTGGCCCATTAATCAATTAAACAACAAATATGTTGTTTTGTTTTCAATAATTCCTCTTGTATATATATATATATATATATATATATATATATATATATATATATATATATATAAAAAGTCTGCAGTTTTGTATAGCAATAAATTTAATATTTTCCTAAGTGTTTAAGGAAATTTGTGTATGTATTATTAAATTTATTGGCTGACTCTGAAATAGTATAATTATTTTAATACGAAATGTATTGCTTTACGTTATATATAATAATTATAATAATATGGTCATATGGTGAACTGGTATGTTTAGATGCTGTCTTCCCCACTCTCATTGATCACTCAGGTTTGCTGACGGTGAGGTGATTGGTTGCTTTCATCTCAGGAAACCCTCATGTCTGTGTTTCCTTCTGGCTCTCCCTTTTAGTTATGCTGTTATAGTTAGTCCTGCCGGAGTCTCTGCTTGCACTCTACAGTTATTATACATTCACAGTATACATTATGTGACTGTGACCATACCTAACTGTTATCTCTCCTTTTCTGCTCCCGTTCCTTCTCTTCCCTCTCTCCCCCTCTCTCTCTTTCCCTCTCTCTGTCGAGCTACACATGTCGTTCCTGAGCTGCCAGTGATCCAGACTCCCTCTGCCCTCCGGACCTGTCGGACCCATCCTGGTGACCCGCTTCTGGTTGGAGATCTCGTGACACATGGATGCCCCGTGTGTCTCTTTGGAATGCGTCTCGTGTCTGGGGATGGTTCTCGCTACCTAGAAGACTGGTCTGGCCTCAACTGGTGTTGGCAGCTGTTTCTCTGAGGACTTGACAGTTCGATAGTTCATACAAGTCTACCTGAGTTTTCAATAACTAACTGGACTCGATATTAACATCAATTAACATCAACTGTTATGCTGAACTGCCTGCCAACTAACACACAGTATAAATGCAGATCAATTCCTGCTCTCTGTTTTACCCAGATGAGGATGGGTTCCCTGTTGAGTCTGGTTCCTCTCAAGGTTTCTTCCTACTACCATCTCAGGGAGTTTTTCCTTGCTACTGTCGCCCTCGGCTTGTTCATCAAGGACTATCTGACCATTTTGATTCATACACATTCACATTCCACACAAACTTAAATCATTATTTTGATTGTGTAAAGCTGCTTTGGGACAATGCAAATTGTTAAAAGCGCTATACAAATAAAATTGAATTGAATTATTAATATCATATCAATATTATATACATCACACTATTTTTCTTTTCCCGATGTGTGTATAATGAAACGCTTGCTTACTCCCTAGTTCCACTTCCGGTCCGGCCCATTGACGCTGAGTGGCTGAGTCGATACAAACTTCCGGTTTGCGGTGGGCGGGGTTATGTTTGTGAGTACGTAGCCATAAACGAGACAACTTTCTTTCCTCGTTACCTCGAAAGCAGCTCCTGTCCTGTTCACTGGGGTTCAGAGAAGCAGAAGTGTTTAAAACCGCAGCTGCATCAAGATGGTGGCAAAGCAGAGAATCCGTATGGCGAACGAGAAGCACAGCAAGAACATCACGCAGCGGGGCAACGTCAAGTCGACGGTAAGCCCGTCGTCGCCATGGAGATGTCCAACGTGTCAGATTTGCTGCTAAGCTAACTCTCTTCCTTCTCAGGCGGACACGAACGGGAACAACACTCCGTCAAGTGAGACGGAAACAACGTTATCTGAGTTGACTCGCTCAGAAATGGCGTTTGGTTTCAAAATAAAACATAGATGTTCAGTAATAACGCTTTTATTAAACGGTTGTTGGGTCCGATATCACGCGCACACAAAGCGGGCTCGAGCTGAGGTCGTACTCATTAGTACGGTAGTACGCGTGGCTACACCTATCGCTTATTTAAATGCTCTTTAGTAGAGTAGTATACGTGCGTAGAACGTTGGCTATAATATGAGTGGCATACTGATTAGTATGGTAGTGCGTAGTGTGGCATATCGTGCTGACTAGTGTGTGGTGTATGTATGTATACCGGAGTATTAGAGCCATATTGGCTAGTGTAGTGTCACGTAGCATACTAATTAGTATGATAGTGAGTACTTTGGGCGCGCAGATATACATAGTATTGGTTACAAAACGTATTAGTAAGCTAGTACGCATTGTTACACGGTGGGCTTATTGACACTGTTTTTGTAGGGTAGTATGTAGTGTTTTAGGATTAGTATTAAAACTGATTAGTGTAGTCTTACGTAGCATACTCATTAGTATAGCAGTATGTAGTTTTGATATGTAGTTATAGAATTTGTGGCATAATAGTTATGCTGGTATGTAAGTATGTAGTTTACAGTATTGGTGAGAATGATTTATATGGTAAAATGTAGAATACTAATTAGTATGTCATCTTGGTACATACCAATAATACCACTGACATGCACAAATTCATACTACCATACTAATTTGCATGTATAGCATATTGACACTGATTAGTATGGTAGTTTTAGTACATGGCAGCCTATTAATACTATAGCTAATTAGTATGCTAGTATGTTATTGTGTTGGTGGCATACTGACTAGAGTAGTGTTAGTAGCATACTGACTAGTGTAGTGCTATGTAGCACCCTAATTATTATAGCAGTATGTTAGTATGTTTTGTTACCTAACTGTAGCATTAGTGGCATGCTAATTAGTATAATAGTATGTAGTTACAGTATTATAGATACAATAATTACTATGGCAAAATGTAGAATAATAATTAGTATGGTAGTATGTATTTTGGTACATAGCTATTGTAATAGTGACATACTAATTAGTATGATAGTATATAGGTATAGTATTAGTGACAGTGATTTAATATGGTAAAATGTAGAATACTTATTAGTATGATAGTGGAACATCGCTATAAGTAACAGCGGCATACCGATTAGTATGTTAGCATGTACTTGCAGTATGAACGGCAAACTGTCTTGTGTAATCTTATGTAGTATACTAATGAGTATGGCAGTGTACAGTTTTTATACGTAGCTACAACATTAGTGGCATACTAATTAGTATAACAGTATGTAGTTATAGTATTAGTGACAGTTATTAATATGGTCAAATGTGGAATAGTAAACAGTGTGGCATTATTTAATTTTGGAATACAGCTAATTGTCGCATACTGATTAGTATGGTGGTATGTATTTATAGTATTAGTGGCAAACTGCCTAGTGTAGAATTATACAACATACTAATTAGTATGACAGTATGCAGTTTTGATATGTAGCTTTATAATCGGTAGCATTCAAATTAGTATGTTGGCAATAATTCCTATGATAAAAGGTAGAATACTAATTAGTAGGGTAGTATGTAATATTTCTGCATACCTATAATTTTAATGACATACTATTTTGTGTATTAGTTTACTTTTGTGCACATATTGCTTATTGACACTGTTTAGTATGGTATTATGTAGTTTTTGTACATAAGGATAGTACTAGAGGCATACTGATTAGTAGGGTAGTATGTTATTGTGCTAGTGGCATACTAACTAGTATACTGGTATGTAGTGTACTAAATAGAACAATAGTATGTTATTGTGCTACTGGCGTACTGACTAGTATAGTACTATGTAGCAAGGATAGTACTAGAGGCATACTAATTAAAATGCTAGTATGTCATTTTGAAATGTACTGTTGCGCTAGTAATAGTAGCCTACTGATCAGTAGTGTAGAATGTAGTCATAGTATTAGAGGCATACTGATTAGTATGGTAGTACGTAGTTTAGGTGTCTTTCGGTATCTATAATATTGGGGGCATACTGACCAGCATAGTAGTATGCAGAATACTAATAAGTATGATAGCACGCAGCTATCACATAGGGATAGTATCAGTAAACTAGTATAGTAGTATGCGGTTAATCAGGGACACATACAGCATCTGCGTATTATGAGTAACATTAATGTAAAATCAAGCTGTTTAAAGCTTAATTTTTTTTTTTAAATAAATCAAATATTCTTAAAATAAAATCAACATAAAGGGGGTGGGGGCCAGACAGATCAGAGCAATGGGTAAGAGCTAATAGGGGAGAAAAAAGGAAATATACTTTAAAGGTTGTGAAAGTCGTCTGCAGTTTCATTTACATACAAACTGTTTCTTTCTCAGAAGCCTAACACGGAGGACAAAGTCTCAGTGGGACCGTGGCTCCTGGCGCTCTTTATCTTCGTCGTGTGCGGCTCAGGTGAGTGCATACCGGTTGGTAACGAAACCTAATGCATGTCATCTCAGTGTCTCGTCGACTTCAAGAAACAAGGCGTGTTTGTGTTCCAGTGTTGAAAAACAGTGCTCAGTTTTCGCCCTTGAATTAGAGTTAAAGTTATGATAAGAATGATTCATGAGCAAGGCTGGCCTGATAGCGGGGTATATTCGGATAAAAACAGACACACTAGCAGGTGGAGCTGTTCTCATGACACTGTTTAGAAGAAGAAATGAGAGAACTTTTTTTTTTCCCCTCTTTTTTTGATGCCTTATTTTCTCCAATTTGTATCTAAATGCCTGGGCACATGGAGATGTGAACTCTCTGAGCACTGGGATCGTTCCAGTAGTCTGCTTGTTTGTGTTCCAGCCTTAAAGATTTGACATTTTGGCACATGGGCTTGCGCCTTTGCCCTTTTTTTTTCTTGTTTGTTTGCCCTGGGTTTTATTGCCCTACAGCGCTCATCTCAGCAGTGAAACAAAACCGTTCTCAGGTTCTCACTTGGAACTAAAAAAAAAAAAAAAAAACTTAATCTTTCTTTCTTTCTTTCTGTCTTCATTTTTAATATAGAACAAAGTTCAAGAGGAAAAAGACTCCTTGCTGTTTCTGGTATTAAATATAAAGCCTTGACCCCAGATTTTAAAACGTTTTTCTGTTTTTGTCTCCACAGCCATATTCCAGATCATCCAGAGCATCCGAATGGGAATGTAACAAGCACGGATCCACCGCCTCGCCATTCTCAACGTTCTACTTCCTGCTCCTTCGCAATAAAAAGGAATTCCTTACGGTTTAATTGAATTAATTTGCTTTTTTTCTTGGAAGTGGAACAGCGTCCCGAGTCCTCTTCCTTGTGCCTTATGACCATGAGGACATTTCATCAAGCAATTAAACTGCCGTCCGCTATGCTTCGTACTCTCAGCGCAAGCTAAAATGTGACTCGTCTTACTTCATTTCTTACATTCCTCTGGAGAAAGTGGTCATTCTTTTTTTCTTTTTCTTTTTTTTATCCCTATATGAAGGCGCTCGATGTATCCTGATCTCTTTGATTTTAATATTTAACTGACCAAATCTTGATAAATTTGCACAAGGTGAAGGAGACGAAACCCAAGAACGGAATCAGTCGAAAGATCGACCCTCTCCCTTTGACCACTAGCGTAAATTCTTTTCATTTCATTCCTGTACGATGATTTTGTGATTAACAGTATTTCAGATGGCTGCCTCTGTGTGTTTCAGTTCTGATTAGCGCCAGAGTCTCGGGCTGCGTATGGGCTTCGTCTCATTTACGGTTCTCAGGCACATACCGCTCTTTGGCATGCCCCACCCTTTGGTGACATAGAACTGTGGTGTCTCAGAATTAGTGGAAGCTTAACTAGATCATGGGGTCCAAATGAAATAAAATGTCTTTGAGAGCATGGTTTCTGTTTGTCCTCTTCTTTTTTTCACACACACACGCGCAATAGTGTTGCTGTTCTGTGTAACTTTACTTAAATAATACACCAACAAAAGTTAGTAAAATGATTAACAAAACATTCTTGCACAAGACATGTGTGTACATTTTTAAATATATATATATATATATATATATATAGACATAGACATACACATACATGACCTGATTCCAAAAAAGTTTGGGACACTGTACAAAATGAGTGAATAAAAACAGAATACAATGATGTGGAAGTTTCAAATTTCAATATTTTATCCAGAATACAACATAGACGACAGTTTAACTGCTTAAACTGAGAAAATCATTTTAAGGGAAAAATAAGTTTCATGGCATCAACACATCTAAAAAAAAGCTGGAACAAGGCCATGTTTACCACTGTGTGGAATCCCCTTTTCTTTTTATAACAGTTTGCTGTCAATCATAACGTCTGGGGACTGAGCAGACAAGTTGCTTAGGTTTAGGAATAGGAATGTTGTCCCATTCTTGTCTGATACAGGCTTTTAGTTGTTTAACTGTCTTAGGTCTTCTTTGTCGCATCTTCTTCTTTATGATGCGCCAAAAGGTGAAAGATCTGGTCTGCAGGCTGGCCATTTCAGTACCCGGATCCTCCTACACAGCCTTGGGTTGTAATTGATGCAGTATGTGGTCTGGCATTGTCATGTTAGAAAATGCAAGGTCTTTCCTGAAAGAGACAACGTCTGGATGAGAGAATAATTTGTTCTAGAGCTTGGATATACCTTTCAACATTGATGGTGCCTTTCCAGATGTGTAAGCTGCCCATGCCACACGCACTCATGCAACCCTATACCATCTGAACTGAGCGCTGATAACAACTTGGATTGTCCTTGTCCTCTTTTGTCTGGATGACATGGCATCCCAGTTTCACAAAAAGAATTTCAAATTTTGATTCGTCTGACCACAGAACAGGTTTCCACTTTGCCACAGTCTATTTTAAACAAGCCTTGGCCCAGAGAATGTGTAGATATGACTTCTTTTATGACCTATAGAGTTTTAGCCGGCAATGGCGAATGGCACAGTGGATTGTGTTCACCGACAATGTGTTCTGGAACTATTCCTAAGCTAGTGTTGTGATTTCCATTACAGTAGCATTCCTGTATGTGATGCAGTGCCGTCTAAAGGCCCGAAGATTACGTGCATCCAGGACTGTCTTTGTGTATATGATTTTTTAGATGTTGTTCTGTAAATACACGTTTGGTATTTTTGTTGATATTTGCTAAATCGTCAAGAGGCCAGGAAAGCTGGGTGACGTCCTCAGGGGGACAGGGAGGCATGGTGATGTTCTCGGGAGGACACAGGACCCAGGGTGATGATTTCTGAAGGTGAGGGAAGGTCTTGAGGAGGAGAAAGAGGCAGAGTGATGTCAGAAGAGCTGAGATGTGTAGTGATGCTCCTTGGTTATTGGCTGTGGAGGACGTTTCCTTCGCTTTCCTTGGCACGGGTTTGACAGAAGAGTGCACGTCTCAGGCCTACGGGTTGAGCTGGTGTTGGTGTGGATATTTGTAGTGATTTTGAGGTGACAAAATCTTTTCGATTAAGTGTCGAGGCTTCCCAAAAGGTTCATTTCATGAAGCTTCATTCAAGGGCTCAGAGTTACTGCCATCTAGTGGACAAGTTTGGTGCAGCAATTAGACAAACAGCCAAAAGATTTTGATTTTCCTTATTTATATATTGTACAAGACATAAATGTAAAGTTCTTTTGTAAAAAGAAGTTTTTTTTTTTTTTTTAAATCTTGGTTTACGAATTTAAGAACAAAAAAATCTCCAATATAATGATTCAGTCACGTGATTCAGGCAAGCATATGGCATTCGTTGTCGTTGGTCACGTGACCCGACACACGCCCCCTTCTGCTTGATCAGTGACGTCACTGGATATTTTGTGTATAATAACAAATACTGTACTTATTAAAGTTTTGACCTTGTTTTATTTTAACTGGGTTAAGAAATAGTAAGTGTGTAAGTAATAAATGAGCTGACAACTTTTGTCTTTAAATATTATTAAACACCACCAATGTTTCTTACAAAGAAAAAGAAAGAAAAAAAAATCATCCAGCATCAGCAAGGCAGCAAGTCAACAACAAAGGCCATAGTTGGAGAAGATTTGTTGAATTGATTTAAGCAAAACTGGACCTTCTTTAAAATAGATTCTTGTTCAAACATCATCTCTGTCCTGTTTATAAACCTGTCAGCTTCTCAGATCTGCCGTTATACAGCTGTAGATCTTCTCTGTTCATATTCTACAGTATTTCGCATAAGGAAGGTTATAATAGTGCCGCAGCGCCGTCTAGCGGCCAATGGAAGAACCGTGGCCGCGGTGACGTCAGCGTTCCAACGGTCGTTTTGAATGAGGTCATTGATCTCAGATTTCTGTCAATTATTAAATAGTTTTCTTTAGTTTTTGTAGTAACAATCTGAGGAAAAAATATTTATGCATCATTTTTTTAATACTTCTACTACGTAAATGTAATAATCTTATATAGCTGCATATATTCACACTATTTGGTATTTATATAGGAATAAATACATGTTTACTGTTAATGCAAAAAAAATAGTAGATTTACAGTATACATACATGATTAAATATGATTGTTTAATTAATACTTTAGGGCAGCACGGTGGCTTAGTGGTGGCTTAATGTTTAGCGCTGTTGCCTTGGACCTCCAGGGTCCGGGTTCAAGTCCGGGCCAGGTTTGATTCCCACCTCTGTGTGCGTGTTTGCAAGTTTGCATGTTCTCCCTGTGCTCAATGGGTTTCATCCAGGTACTACAGTTTCCTCCCAAAGTCAAAATACATGCAGATTAAGACTAATTGGCATACCAGATTGCCTGTAGTGTGGGTGCCAATCCATATCAAGGCACACACACTACAGGCCATCTGGTATGCCAATTAGTCTTAATCTGCATGTATTTTGACTTTTTTGACTCCAGGCACCCATGACACTGAATACTGGATAAAGCGGTATAGATGATGAATGAGTGAGGGAATTAAGACCTTATTTACAATATTAGTTAAAACCAATATTCACATTATCATTTTTCATATTTATTAATTTAATTAATTAATATTTGACAAATGTAAACCAAAAAAAAACACTGCAAAAAAACCAGGTATATTTTTTTAAAGAATGCAAAAAATATATATATAACACAAATTCATGATTTTTATGTTTTATTAAACAGATTTGTACTCACTTTCAGCAAACACGATTAAATACTGGGTTAAATTTCTGTTCTGTTAAAGAGCCGGTCAGGTTTATGCTCCTCTGTTTCAGAATAAAACTTTCTATTTTCGTGAATATTTTATTTTGTCTTGGCATTGATGAATCTGCAGATTACAAAAGAATTTCTGGCACCCCTTATTAAAATTCATTCATTCGTTTATTTTCATTTCATCACACTGGCAGCAGGCTGTGGAGGTCATGATGCCCAAATGTTCCCAAGCCAGCTGTAAGATATAATTCTCATGGGTATGCCCCGGGGTCTCAGTTAATCCAGTGAGACTTGTGTGATAAAGTTTTAGAGCAAACCAAGCAGGCGGGAAAAAGTCATTTCAACTTTCTTCTCTCAGTTTGGGAGAGCAGCACTTACCAGTTAAATTTCCACATTTATATTTTCATCATTTGTGAAATACTGTATGAATAATCAAATAGTCAAATATTAGATAATAAGTCAGAGTATTAGGATGATTAATTCAAATACGTCAGAATTTTGAGATAGACAAAAATGTTAAGACATTAGCGCAAAGATGTAAGATACTGCAGCGAAATTAAGAGATGAGTCCAAAGTTTGAGATAAGTCGAAGTATTGTCAAAGTCAATTATGATTAAATTAAATTAAACATTAGGAAAACTGATCTTATGTTTAAAGAAAATTCAAAATGTTTTTATTATCCAGTTGTCACAATTTTGACTTAAAACTGCATTTTGAGATAATTTTAAGAAGAATAAGTCAAACCTTTAAGGATACCTCTTTTTAAGGATAGTTCACAAAGTTGACATATTTAGTTAAAATTTGACAGACGCTTTATATATATATATATATATATATATATATATATATATATATATATATATATATATATATATATCTTTAAATAAGTATAGATTCATAAAAATGTTAAGATAAGTCAGACGTTTGAGCTAATAAGTCAAATTTTAAGATTAAAAAGTGAAAAATGTGAGAACATTTTTAAATAACATTTGACAAATCATTTAATCATAATTTTTGCAGAATTAAGATATTCGATTAAAAAAATTTACCTTAATAATACTATACAGTATAATAATACTGTATATATACATACATATAAAGTAAAAATTAAACATAGAAAAATTGTGCAAAAATACAGAAACACCTATTCTATACAAATATGTTTTTTCCTTGGTTTTTTTTCTCTTGTTTCTTTGCCTTACTATGCAATAAGTTAAGATTTTCAGGTGACTCACAATTCTAAATTATTAATACAAATTTTGAGATAAGTAAGACTTTTGATATTAACAAGTCATATTTTTGCTATTTACTTGATGTAATGTGTAAATGACTGCCAGCCAGTAGTCATACAGTAGATGAGCTCTAAAGCCTTTCCTTAATGCCTGAGGGTGCCTTTAAAGACAAATTTTTAAAAATGACATGTTTAGAAATGCACTTCAGCCTAAAACATTTGTGTCGTTACTAACTTGTGCCCCCCTTGAAGAGAAAATGAAAACAGTAACACAATGATCAAGTGCCATGTTTTTTATTGTACAAACAGGAAACTATGGTTATGAGCAGTGCTGCTGTGGAGAGGAATTCGTGTCACATTGAGACGCAATCATTAAAATAAAGAAGAACCACATGAAGACCTGCAATGCACGTGTGAATTATGTTGCATTAGCCGTAAACGAGACAAAATGAAAAGTAAAGCCGTTATGCATTACACTTATGCTACTTGAACTTTTTCCTGAAAAACAGTTGAAAGACAGAATGCTAAATGTTTGCCCGAACTGCATCCAAATTGTATTGCTATGACAAAATATAATTATTGACCTTTACCAAATTTGGGATGTTTACAAAAGTCATACCCCATTTAAGCCTTAATTTCTACTATGAAGTGATGCACTAAGCCTTAATTTCAAATAAAAGGAATCCCTCATTTAATTGAAAATATCCAGGAAAAGTTAGAAAATTCTCTGTTTTATAAAAATATGTCTTTAACAATAATTACATTTTAAAAAAGCATTGAAAATGTATACTTGATCCAAAGCTAGTTTTTTAAACATGCACCGATTTTTTTTGCATAAAACCCAGAATCACACATTATTTTAAAAAAGGAAAAAAATTAAATTACCTGATTATCATCTAATTAATTCCTTCTTTCGTTCATCTTCAGTTACTGCTTTATCCCAATCAGGGTCATGTTGCCTCAAGAGGAAAGCCCGGGAACAAAAGACACTAGGTAGATAGATGTCATTTGGGGACACTGCACTATTTAAAAGTAATTGCACTGCATAATGATTGCTTTTCAATGCGGTATGTCTTCCATTCCATATGCTACAATTAGTCAGTGTCTGCAAAACCATCCCTGAAGATACACTCTGATATGAATTTCAGCAGAGTTATTAGTAGCTGGTCAGCTGCTGTTAGTAAGCATATTTGGCTTTATTATGAGGCTCGGGTAAAATTTGATGCAACAGGCACTGGTCACATGGAGTAAAGTAAAAGGTCCATTCTTAGGGTTCCTCAATCGTCATTCCTTAGTGGCATCAGCAAAGAGCAGAAAGCCAGAAAAGGTACTGTCATCTTCACTGCTGGAGTAAATTCCATTCCAGTCCCGCAGTGTCTCCAGCCACACCTGATCACCGGCTGACAGTCGGATCAGGGCCATGTTGGAGGCCTGGTCGATGTCCTGGCCATAGAGTGAGTCACGAGTGCGCAGTTTACGGACTCCGTTTACTACCAGAGCGGCCCGTAAAGGACGACTGCGGACAGTGATGTAGTAGGAAAACACGTAGACGCCTCCATACGTGCAATTGAACTTGCTGATGTAGGGGTCCCAATGTCCCTCCTCATTGTAGATGACTTTGTCAAATTTGACTGGGTGGCCAGGAGGGGGGAAGGACCTGCTAGGGAAGAGTCCTACGCTAAAAGCTGAGCGCTTTTGAATAAATGGTTCTCCTTTTGAGCCCTTCATTCCTCTTTGGCCACGTACCCCTTTCATACCTCGCATTCCTTTCATCCCGTGCATCCCTCTTTGCCCTTGTGGTCCAGGTGGCCCTCTTTTACCCGGCTCTCCCTGTGGACCTGGAGAGCCTGTATCTCCCTTTTGGCCCATTGCTCCAGGAGGTCCATCTGTGCCGTTAAGTCCTGGCTTGCCCAGGTCTCCCTTAGGTCCTGGAGGCCCAGGTTCACCTTTGCTACCTTTTTCCCCCTTATCCATCATAGCTCGTTCTACCATTTCTCCCTTTTCACCCTTTAGCCCCTTCATTCCATCTCGTCCAGCAAGTCCCATAGGTCCTTGAAGGCCCATTTCACCCTTTTCTCCCTTGCTCCCATTTTGTCCAGGTTCCCCTTTGTTCCCTAGTTCACCTTTCAATCCAGGCGAACCAATATCGCCTTTGTCTCCTTTAAGACCTGGTTCACCTGGAGACATTAAAAGAGAAGTTATACCGACTTACCTGTGGCAGAAAGTCAATTTCTAATGAGAGATAGTTATTTGCAGGACAACAAACCTTTATCTCCCGGTTTGCCATTAGAACCTGGTATTCCTGGAATCCCTTTCTCTCCCGCTTGTCCCGGATCTCCTGAAGGAAGAATAGGTATGTCATTAAAACCTTTTATAGCTATGCAACAACAATGACCTTCTCACTGGTTCCTGATCAAGAACAAGCTACATGGTAGTCATTATAATCCATCTAAGTGGGAAAAGTTGGAGTCTCTTTATGGGTGGTTATAAGGTTTATTGCCTTTCTAGCAAGAAGTTGAATGATTTTGACGTTAGGCAAAGATTTTCCTTTGTTTGATGATAAAAGACAAATACTTACTTCACCAAGAACAGTCTTCATCATTACCACCAATTCTATCTTTGTAAACTCCCTGTTCTAGATCACGCTATCACCATAGAATACTGTGGTCTGTTTCTTTATGACTTTTAATTTTCCTTGTCTGTCCAGACATTAATAACTCTCTATAATGATACCATTACAAAACATGGACATGCATTAGCCTTCTGGCATCTATTGGTGTCATTGAGAGGTCTAAAAGCATCATAGATTCACTAGGCTAGAATTTTACAAAATAAATTTGGACCAATTTGGAACTACTAGCTTTAGATTAGCCTTCACCGACCCTTTTCTCCCTGTTGTCCTGGAGTTCCAGGAGGTCCTGCTGGTCCTGTTGCTCCCTGAGGTCCCATCTCTCCCTTCTGCCCAAGAACACCTGACATGGACAGACATAAAAACATGGAAAAACATACCAGAATGGGCAGTCAAATATAGCAGTTCCTCCAAATCTAAATCATTATCCATCAGCTTAAGCTCCTTACTCCAACCTTAATATAGGGGCAATACTGTACACTCTGTGTGGACCAACAAAATCTAAACACAATATATTCCATCTAAATATTTACTCAATATTTATCGCTGAAATGGATGATTTGGGAGTGCCGGTCTTCTGGAATGTTCACCACCTCTAGCTTTCATCTCAGCCTCTACACTGTATCTTTCATTTCCTCTGTCTGACCTGGCGACCCCTTCTCTCCGATGGGTCCTGGAGGGCCCCTCTCTGGTGGACAGCACTCACAGAAGTTGAAGAAGCACTCGTTGTAGTCCAGAGTGTAGTTCCGGGGACCCATTCCGGGTGGCAACATGGCCTCCGTGTGGTAGTCAGGTGAATATGCCTCACTGGAGTAGGTGCTGCTCTCGGTGGATGACGAGTATGAATCCGTGATGGACTCTGTGGTCTCATAAGGCATGGCACTGCTGGAAGGGATAGGAGCCATGGTGGTGGTGAAGCGGACGCCCAGGCGGGTAGGCGACGAGGAAGTAGGTTCCCCGTTTTGAGGGGGCTTCTTAGTAGGCTTAGCCCAGAGTCGCTCTGGACTCCTGGAAGTTGACACCTCGGCCGCTGCTATCACCATTGAAGCCATCACCAGGATGGCCAGGCGGAGTGAACCGGCCATTTTTATTGATGATGATGATGATGAGTAGCAGCTTAAAAACTACAGGGCATAAAAGGAAACACAATGTATGTGAAAATCAGAATACCTAAAATAAATTAAATTCTACAAAAAACCCAAAACCTTCGGTAAACCTTCGTATATACTTCCAGTCCAACCTTCTTATAATCTGCTGAATATATATTTGGAACATATTTGGAAGGAGTCTCCAATACCAGTGCTTCAACCCTACAGTGCTTCAGTGTTTTTTGGCAAAAAAAAATTTCATTTGGTATTTCCCCTTATCGTATTAAGAAATATAGATGCCGTATAGCTGCTATAACATGAGTTATAGAAAAATATGATTTCTGCAACTTTGCGGCCTTTACAATTTCACAGTTGCCTAAAACAATGTTTTTTTTTTTTCTTTTTAAATCTAGCTTTTAACAATGTTTTTTTTCACTTAAACATTCAGTTTCTTCTGTTATATTGATATGTGGCTGATTTGGCAGACGTCTTGCTGAGAACACTTGAGTATTAGTTTAAATGTCTCAAAATAGCAAATTTCTGGCAACTAAATGGTGACAGGTGTTGTTGTCTGTAGTTATGTAGATATATATTTCTATAATCGGTGCACAGTGTATCGTAAAATAAAAATTCATTATTCACACAGTTGTCATATTTATCCCCAAAATAAAATTACCATACGGGTCTTGTGTGCTTTTGCCGATTGTGATTAAACTTGCAATAAAGAAGAAAACGAGACATCGCTTACCTTTGTCGGTTCGCTTCTTTGCTTCAGGAGTCTTCTTCTCCGTCGTCCTTCTAACCTGAGAGGGAACAACATCGGAGCCACCGCCTTTTAACAGCCTGGGCCTCTGCATTCCCTTGGGCCTGTCCAACAACAGCCTGTTCAGCTTCAGTGCCATGTGGCATGTCCTTGGCATGGTTTCGAGGGTACGATACCTGAGGAGAGGAGGCTAATGTGATGTTTTCGAGACCATATCGTATCAATCAGCCCCATTCCCAGGCATCCTTTGGCGGAGAACAAGTAGTGCATAAATTTACACTCGTGCACGTAAACGCATGCATTAACACACTCACTTATTAAAAGATGAATATTTTCTAGACGACTGCTACCATTATTATAGGTGGTACAAATGTTTGTGCAGCCTTTGGACAAAATGATGCACATTTTAAGCTATGAATAGCAGAAGAAATCCAAATATCAGTTAAACTGGTTTGTTTTTCATACTGAACATTATATAAATTATTCTCAAATAATGTATATCCACATATCTTGCGTTCGTCCGATCTACTGTACACAGATATCATATATGGCCTTCGTAGTATAAGGACTGACATCACTATTTTCTTGTACAATTTACATATTGTTTGATTACATAAAACTCATATTCATATATTAAAATTGGAATTAAATCTTTTGTAAATAATGTCATAGATAATTTGGAGAATAGAAATACATTTTCCTTGTGTTTCCGTTCAAAATCCATACAGAACACAAACTTTTGCATTTGTTGTTTTAGAAAATAAAATCTAAAAAAAAAATCTAAATAGTAAGCAAGAGGTTGAATGAGTCACGGTTTTCCCAAGGATCAAAGAGATTTAGGAACTTGGGGGATTTCACTGTAGGCTCGACCCTGTACACTGGGGAGCGTATGGTCTCGCACCTAACACCCCTTCAAACAGCACCACCGAACGCAAGCCCCCCACCAGAAGCTCTATTTTTTCATGTGCACACAATCGACTTCTGAGAATAGTAAACAAGGAAAAATTCCTAAATGAAACCCAGGGTCAAGACTTCCTGGAGAGGCTCCCTCTCTGTTTGGCAGAAGCTCAAAGGGAAGCTCAATAATCAAAGCCAACCAGAGACTGGACTGCAAACCCAAGCTGTGGCAACATTTCTGAAGCCCACCTAAAGGAAATTTAGCACTGGTGACTTTAAGGCTCCAGTAGGGTTACAGTAAGGGTAAATTGCTCATTTCAGGTGGTGGATAATGTTCTTACACTTCTAGGACTTCATATCTGACTTCAAATCTGATCCATATCAGAAAGACACTCAGGGGTGTGTATGCTAGCCATGCAACACACTTGAAGTAAAATAATGCATAGGTTGTTATTTATAAATTATATTTAAACTGTTAAGTCTATATAACATTTATATAATTCTGGTCAATTAAACCCTGCATGCAACGACATTTTCTTTAAGATTATTTAACATAATGGAAGGAGTCTCCAATACCAGTGCTTTAACCCTACAGTGCTTCAGTGTTTTTTGGCAAAAAAAAAATTCATTTGGTATTTACCCTTATCGTGTTAAGAAATATAGATGCCGTATAGCTGCTATAACATGAGTGATAACAACAATATGCAAACTCATAGACATTTCACAACATTAACTTTAAGAATGAATTAATAAAGTACAAACTGTAATGTATCAATAAATAAAACCTTATAATCATCGTAATTTTCTGTGTTTAAATACATGTAGTAAACGGAGAGGAATAAAATCCAGCTTGAGTTCTATATAAAAATACAAATGCACGAACAGACACACGCTCGGTCCTCTCGCTTCAGTCCACGGATCCCTTCCCATTAATTCAGTAGACACAAGGGCGCCATTTGAGAGGACAGAGCGGTTACCTGAGCTTCAGATACCTGCTATCTCTCCCCACAGGCTCCTACAGAGGCCATGCGTTAACTTCAAGAGGCTCAAGCAGCCTGGGAAGAAAAACATGGATCTGGTGTCATGTGATCAGTGTAAGATCTTTTACATACGTACGCCTTCTTTCAAGTAATCAGTGCTTAAATAATCCATCAAAATTAATTAATATTAACATACAATATGTGCTACTATTGGTCATGTTTAATAAGTTATTAAAAAATTTTAAAAACAAAATTATTTTTAAAAAAATTTAATAATGGAATGGAATGATTTTGAAGAATATTTCATCAAATGAGAATATGAATGAGAATATTTAATATTTAAAAAGTCAGCTTTTTATTATTTCTTACCTTGGGGGTTTTTGTAACTTTTGCACATTTACAATGATGAATCATCATTTGGATTTTTTTTTTTTTTTATTAAAAAAGGGGGGGAAATGTTGTTGAACTGTTAATCAGTTTATAATTATAGAATTAATAATGACATTTTAAATAACTACATTTTAAATGGTAATTTAATACTTATAAACATTATGCCTTCAGACAATTAATGAAATTATGTTTTTAAGTATTAAAATGTTACTAATTTAAAATATCTTTACAAATAAAATTTTTTAAATGGAAAAAAAATTAAATAATAATTTTATTAAATCAGATCTAATCAAAAGTGTTTACTATTAATTTAATTTCTTTTAGTTAATTTTTATTATTATTGTTGTTATTATTATTATTGTTTGGAAACTTTTATGACATTCTCAGCCACTTCACTTCACAAATTGGTAATTTTATTTTACAGACATTAAATGCATTACTCTTTCTAAGTTAACAACATTTATGTTTATTTATACGAAAATCAACTCTTTTTTTTTTATGAACAACTGTTTTCTTTGCTTTAGCTTTTCTTCCCAGTAAAGACCTCATGATGAAACACCACATGCGTCATTGGGTGACTGACTATGGAAAGCCAAATGGTTCAGAGCTTTGGCAAATACAGGCTGATTTTTTATTCAGGAGTAAGCACTTGTTTTCAAAACTGTTTGTCCATAAATTATTTATGAACAGTAACTGTGAATATATTTAAACCTATCTTTATTTTAAAATTATTTTATTTTATTATAACATCCTCATAAAATTATATAATCAAAAAGATTAAGCGTTCAAGTGTTCTCTCTACATAATGTGTTCCAATTAAATTTAGTATAAGCAATTAAATCAGGTTTTGATGAGAAATTTAATATTTCATTGTAATCTATGCATTTTAAGTCTTCTCAAAAAATCTAATGAATACAGTCTGTGAAGTAGGCTTTTAATCAATTCGCCCTGACAGACACTAAATCTAGGGACCTGTCACGATCTATTACTTATAAACTTTGTAGTTTGGGCTAAAAGGAAATAAACCACAGACATTACTTTTGTTTTGTTCATATTTTATTTACAACCTTTTTTTTATTTTATGCAAGATGTCTCTTGTATTGATGTTACTGTTGCTAGTCTGGAACATGAACAATCACATTGGGCTGACACATAACATCATGTCATTCTATACGTCATCTTTCAGTCATATTTTTCCCCTTCTGTATTTTTATATTTTTATACACCACAGTTTACAATTGCATTTTGGACATTCTGTAAATCCTGTGTCTTTTTTTTTAACTCTGCCATTAATTGATTTATCTTCTGTACGGTTTATTCTGTGTACAGAGTCCTTTATCTCAGGAGACATAGGACACAAGGTGCGCACACACACACACACATACGCACACACACTACATGCAAATTGGGAGTGCCAAATAGCTTAATTTGCATGCATTTGTTCCTGGAGGAAACCCACCAAGCAGGAGAACATGCAAACTCCATGCACACAGACCCCGAGGCGGTAATCAAACTCAGACCCTGCAGGTGTGAGCCCACAGTGTTAACCACTACACCTTTATGCTTTTGATTTGGTAAATTTGTATATATCAGCTTCATATATAATATTAATATTCATTTATATACATTTAATTGCATTATATATTCTGTAATGCAATAAAAAAAATCTTTGTATTAAAATCTTTCTATTTTAGGTCACAGACAGTCATTTCAGTGCACTGTGTGTGGTTGTGTACAGGACTAATATGGAATTTCAATTTGAATTTAATTTGATTATTGAAAGACACAGACCATACATGCTTCTCAAAATGTATACTACATATGTAAGTATGTATGTAGAAAAAAATGAAAATGAAAAGAGAAGAAAAGAAAACAAGTCACTGTAGCAAATAAAATGTGTTGTATAAACACTGAAATAATTGAACACAGACGAGGCTGATCCTGTGTAGGTACACGCCCATCTTTGGCAGAAAACGCTAATGTGTATTAATGAGTATGCAACTGCAACAGTCATTTGACAAGGTGTCAAAACTAACAAACAAACAAACAAACAAACAAACAAGAAGTCAGGAACCCAAACAAGTTTCAGATTCATAAAAAGCTTGCGTCTTTTTTGCGAGCTCTGTGTGTCCGTCATGATTGTTGTTTTGGGGTCTTGGGTCACGTGATCTGAGTGCCACAGAAGGGAGGTTGGGCTTACTTGAGCCCACACTTCTTTCATTGCAAATAAAACAGTTTATGCTCTCTGCAGAACTCTGCACACATGGAACACATGTACAAATCTTTTAAAATCTGACACTATCTACACTTTACAGTCTTTTTGCACTACTGCCACACTGCTGCTCTCGGTCTCGCACCGTATATTTCACTTAGATGTTTACGAGATATTTTCTTTGTTCCTTTATTTCAGGTACAATGCTGTAATCTCATATGAAATTCTGTTTCTGTATTGCACTGCCTGCTGATATTGCATTGACAATGTAAACACTTGAGAGAGCAGAGAAACTCTTGGTGACAAGTTGTAGAACTAAACGATATAAAAATAGTTTTATCCCAGCAGCGATTAGACAGTTAAATAAGGTATAAATAGATATTTAAAGGAGAATTGTGTTTGGGCACTTATGTTTAAAGTTTAATGGTACTTGTTTGTTGTTCTACCATGTGTGGTTTGTTTTGTACTGTATGTGTTGTAAATGAGGACTCTTGACTGCAAATGAATTTTACCCACGGTACAAATAAAGGAACTTGAACTTGAAACGGTATTTCAATTTCTCTCAGTGTGTCTGCGCGTATGATGCCGTTGACAAACAAATAAAAATCATTAAACCTTAAACTTAATTAGTATACTTAAAATACAGGACGCTCAAAATTTTCAAAAATTTCATATATATAGATGTGTAAGGCATTTTCATGCCTATTGTTCTTATTTATGGTGTACTCCTACAGTCCAAATGGATCTTGCACGTTTGGTTTCTTTAGATCTCCCTGCAAACTTTTGGACCCCTTTGGCCTTCCACATGTGTGAGTTTGGAGGGTGGCAGGTCCGCACCCCGCGCAGGCCACTCCACTCCCATTGTTGTGGTCCGCAGTGGTGTGTCGTGGGTCCGGCACTCAGCAGGAGATTCGTTATTTTTTAAAAGATAATCGAACCTCTTTGATGTGAGCCTTTGATGTGCCGCGTTGCTTACTGACTACCAGCGACTGTATCGCGCTTTCTTTCTTTTCTTTTCTCTCATTCTGCAGCTGATCTCAGTCCTCCCGCATCAGTCTCGCCCTGTGTCCACACACACACACACACACACACACCGAGACACTGCGCTGCGTGAGGACGCGTAAGGGGACACGGGAATGGGAGCTGTGCGTCGGACACGCGTTCTGTAGTTCTGGATCATGGAAGAAGTGCTTTGAAGTGTGTGTGTGTGTGTGTGTGTGTGTGTTATGAGTGAACAGTCAGCACTGGGATGATAGGAGACGCGATGACGCTGCTGTCTCTCCTGGGTCGCATCATGCGTTATTTCTTGCTCCGGCCGGAGACGCTGTTCCTCCTGTGCATCAGCCTGGCCCTCTGGAGCTACTTCTTCCACACGGACGAGGTGAAGACCATCGTCAGGTCCAGCCGGGACGCCGTCAAGATGGTGAAGGGCAAAGTGGCCGAGATGATGATGATGCAGGACGTCACCGGCGGCGGCCTGCAGGTGGTGGACGGCGAGTTCTCCAAGACCTGGGGCTTCAAGAGCCACAACGTGGCCGTGTACTCCATCCAGGGCCGCAGGGACCACATGGAGGACCGCTACGAGGTGCTCACAGACCTGACCAACAGGAGCCACCCATCCATATTTGCCATTTTTGATGGCCACGGTGGCGAGGTAAACGGAAAGCGGTGCCTTCAGGAGACATGTTCCGCATACTGGTCCTCATGTGGGGCTCGTAAGAAATCATCATAATTCAAAAAATAATAATAATCTATATACAGAAAAGAGAGGTTTAGTCTGTACATTGGTCACCACTCGCTCTTTCAATGATATCTTTATGTTTCATGCATGGCAGGACCCGAAACCCGTCTCAGCCGGAGAGCATCACGTAAAACTGGCTGGACAGAAACTTTACCAGCCTTTTGGGTCGAACCTGCACCATGAGTTAAATCAAAACGTTGAAGTTATTAGCATGTTGAAGTTTCGTCAATCTGTGGCCGCTGGACAGAATTTTATTGTTACTTAGATATTAGATAGTACTGTACTTAGATCTCTGCCTGAAGTTTAACCTGCAACATAAGTGAAATCAAAATGTTGACTAAAAGCGATGTGAACAGTTATGTGCCGGGTTTAAGAATCTACTTTAAAATAAGCTACTACGCTACTTAATTAGAAAAGATAAACTGAATATTTTTACTGGGATTACTTTATATTTTTACTTCGGCTGAAATAACAGCGCTGAAGTGGTATAAGTGAATTTTATTTAACACGCTGGAGTGGTTTTAAGACAAAACTTCATCTTTATCCGATCTACTTTCTCATCTGTGATTCACTCTCCGATTACCGAACAGGGAGTGTATTTGTCTGAGCACCAAAGAAGGACAACTTAGTGTAAACAAGGCGTAAGATACTCAACCTTACAGAATGGGATTTCTTTGTATTAATAAGTTATGGTGTCGTGGGCTTCAACCTCTAAAAATAATAATAATATCACTGATTACATTAGAGATCATCAGATTATTATTATTATTAGATTTAACCTTTTAACTATTTCTCCAAACTCTTTTTCCTGTCAACAATGTTCATTTTGGATAGTTATTATTATTATTATTATAATAATAATAATAAAGTTCTATGCTGATCTGTATTATGGTGGAACGGTGGCTTAGTGCTTAGCACTGTCACCTTGCACCTCCAGGGTCCGGGTTCGATTCTATGTGCATGGAGTTCGCATGTTATCTTCCATAAAAATGGGAATGAATACAATGGTAATCACACACACTCACACACTCACAATGGGTCGTTCCAGGTCGCCCTCGTTTTCTTAGGTAGATACTAAAATAAACTTGTTTTACCTGTAAAGGTAGAATTCAAATAATTTACCAGAGATCAAACGATTATCCATTATATTTGACCTAGCTAAAGAAAAAAAAAAACAAGTTCAAATCAGTCAACTTATTCAACAGCTACAGTATCATGCTAAAAACAATATGGCTCTATTGCTAATAAAAAAAAAAAACAGGTTCAGATTTTTAATAAAACTTGTTCTTTCGTCTTTTCTTTCATCTTCATCTTTAATGGAATTGGAGTTGTCTATGTTTAAACAAATGATATATTGTACAGCTCTCAGGGACTAAAGTGTACTTATGATTTTCTCTCAGTCTTTAAGGGGGGAAAAGAGTCAAAATTCCTGTTTTTATGACCGTGGTAGGACCTCAGGCCAACATTCACACACTGCAGGCGATTTGGAAATGCCAGTTAGCATATTCTGCATGTCTATGCATTGTGGGAGGAAACCGGAGAACCCGGGGGAAACCCACCGTGCACGCGGAGAACATGCGAACTCCATGGACACAGAGGCAGGAATCGAACCCAGACCCTGGAGGTGCAAGTGCTAACCACTACGCCACCGATTACCAGAATAACACACACAAACAGTAGCAAGAGGAGTAAATTTGGGTCTCCTGAAAGTTTCATTCAAACCCCTAATCTAAAATCCCACAACCTTTCACAAGATTAAAAAGTTTTATTTCCCTGTTCGGAGCTTACGCTTTAATTCTATCAAGGGTTTAAGGTTGTTCAGATAATCAGATACCATGATTGAACGGTGACACCAGCAGCCCTTTGAAGCTTAGCCAATAATGATTTGTTCATGGCTATAAATAAAGCAATCTGAAGTGGCCTTGTTTGGACTCGCACACGGATCAGCTTAATGCGGAGGACGAACGCACGCACGCTCCTCTGTAACACCTTGCTGGGGTCTGCGTCTGATCCTGACGACCTCCTATCCAGAGATTCATTTTTATTTTATTTTTTCCAATCGATACTGCCGGACCAACCAGTCTGTTCAGATAATCACAAAGAGCCAGAGTCTCATTCAGAGAACAATGACTTCAGTTAAATGGGCTAATCTGAGAGCCAGTGAATTCCCTGGGTAATTATTGTATTTGTTCATAGTTTCCCTCCCCCCAGTCTGCAAGCCATCTGCTCCCAGCCTTCCCAACCCTGGTTCCTCTAGGGACAACGCCAGATGCTCAGCTTCATTCCATTCCAGATATTTATCAGTTTAAAGTTACAATCTGTTTTGAGATGTCATGTGAAGATTGCGGACCAACTGATTGTGGAAAACTTTAATGCCACATTCTTCTCTTACAATAGACGCAGAGATGATCCATCATTTCCGTCTCTGATCATTTCTCTCTAAATCTGCCTCTAAAGAGAAGCTAGCTCATGTGACCGTTCGTATGGGTTGATATGAAGCTCTCAAAACTAGTTTAGAAATGATTCAGTGGAGCAGGATGTCAGTCGCGTTCCCTTTGAGGCTCCATCATGGCTTAAAATATCTGCCGGCTATCTGGCGACTATCAGCTTTTTAACCAGGATGGTATCAGTGGACCATCCTGTAGTGATCAGGTGGTTTGTTTTGTTTTTTGTTTTTTGTGCCAGACCTACAGGGTATGAACTAATATTAAATATAATATTACGCAATGTTGTGTAATAGTAAATATGTAATACAGAATTGGATCATAGAAACTGTATCATGTGTCAGTGAACAAGATGGCAAGATGTGCACCAAGGGACATTAAGAAAAAAAAAAGACAGAAAGCCCCTTGAGCTCTTTTGAGTTTGAGACTTGCATAAGTTTGTGCATTCGTAGGTCAAGATAAAGTCGCAATAACAACTGATATGCATCTTTTTTTATATATAAGTCTCGTCCCTTTCTCCCTTTTAGAGATTTCCCCTTTTTTATTATTATTTTTTAAAGCGAATCGTTTTTGCCTTAGGTAACAGCTGACAGCTGCGTTATCTAAAAAAAAAATATTTTTTTAAATCAGAAAACAATAGCTCCTTGTGGTCGCCCTGACCCCTATAGCAAGGGGTCAAACATCATATATACCACAGCACTGTACACAATCAGGTTTACATTTCTCTTCTGATATTGTCTCTCTGCTGCTGGTTTAACATCGGAACTTCAAAAACAATGGAAAAGATTTTTATGAAATATAGACCTTATATACTGTATATAGTCATGTATTGTACTGTACTGGTGCATGGATAGCACATTATTTTCCCTATTATGTCCATTTTTCTAAACAGTTTGCGAGCTGGAAAAAAATGTGACTTTGATAAACGTCCCGCTCATAGTGTTCACTCTTAATGGAAACTACCGTTCTGCTTTCTGCCGTCCATTTATCACAGAATAAATATCCAGAAATAGACTCGACCCGGTCGTGTGTGATGACTCCACTTGGCCCGGCTGATGCCTGAAGGCTGGTTTACGTGCGCTGTAATACGTAAACCCACACTCGGGTAAAAAAAAAAAAAAAACCCAGTCAAATGGAATCTCAAGTGGCTGTTACGTCATCCGATAGCCTGACATAATGAGCCGTGAGCTCTGTGAGGAGGAGACGAGATCTCTGACTGTATTATTGACAGGACCTCAGCTGTGCGAAACCGTCTGCTCATGAATGGTGATGGGTTTCATTTGTACACCGTGTGCATCCGTTGGAGCTAAAACGAGCCGTCGGGATCTTTATGGTCTTTACGGTTTCAGGTAAACATGTCGTCGTCATCTTAATCCGATATCGTGATAGTGTTTTATAGCGACGTTAGTGCAGCTTGACCGCGGAGGCTATTTTTGGAACGTCTGTTTGTGTGTACGTGTGCGTATACAGTGTATGTATGTGAAAAGGTCACTCCAGGGCACACCGTTCTCTAATCCTGGTTTGACTTTGAGATAATAGAAATATTTCAAGGCAAATTTTCCTTTTTTTTATTCTTTTTTTTTGTAATTTAAAGCGATATTTTATTCAGGTTGTATACGGATATAAAGATATCTTTCATATTTCATGAGAAAAGATTTTTAAGATGCAGAAAATATGAATTATTTGTCGTTCCTGTTTTTCCTTTCCGTCCGCCTAAATAAATCCAGGTGGATAAAATTCGAAAGCGCGGACTTCAGCGTTCTCTCGAAGACGAACATTAAATCATAGAGTATCTTCCTCGCTGATTTCTCGCTGACGTCCTCCTTGCAGGCGGCTGCTGACTATGTGAAGGCTCACCTGCCCGAGGCTCTCAGGCAACACCTGCAGGCTTACGAGCGTGAGAAGAAAGACAGCCAGCTCTCGTACGCCTCCATCCTGGAGCAGCGCATCCTCGCCGTGGACCGAGACATGGTGGAAAGGTTCTCCGCCTCGCACGAAGAAGCAGGTAATATGAATTCCTGATTTCTTCAATCCAAGCCTGAGAAGAGCTAGTTCCAAAAAAAAAAAAAATAGATCATAGCTAATCACACTCTTCCCTCCCTCCCTCCCTCCCTCAATCCGTCTGTAGGTACCACGTGTTTGGTGGCTTTGCTGTCGGATCGAGAGTTGACGGTGGCGAACGTCGGCGACTCCCGTGGCGTTTTGTGCGATAAGGACGGGAACGCCGTGGCTTTATCTCACGACCACAAGCCTTATCAGCTGAAAGAGCGCAAGAGAATCAAACGTGCAGGTGAGGGGAAGGAAATGTTCTGGGTTTTGCAGTCATGTGACTTCTGCACTACAAGCTCTTTTAAATGCATGTGAGAGATCGAGCCGTCATGTTTATTGGCTTAAGAATGAGAAGTAGCTCTCATTAGCATCGCTACTGTGTCTTCCTTTCTCATCCAGGGGGTTTCATTAGTTTCAACGGCTCATGGCGGGTCCAGGGCATCCTGGCCATGTCGCGCTCTCTGGGCGACTACCCGCTCAAGAACCTCAACGTGGTGGTGCCCGATCCCGACGTGCTGACTTTTGACCTGGACAAGCTGCAGCCCGAGTTCATGATCCTGGCCTCGGACGGCCTGTGGGACGCCTTCAGCAACGAGGAAGCTGTACGCTTTGTCCGGGAACGCCTCGACGAGCCACATTACGGCGCCAAGAGCATCGTGTTACAGTCGTTCTACCGCGGCTGCCCCGATAACATCACTGTCATGGTGGTGAAGTTCAAAAGCATTAAAAATGAAGAATAGTGTTCTGGTTTTATTTTAGGACTTTCCTTTTTTTTTAACACGAATATGAATACACGCTCCCTGAGAATACGATCAATATTATTTTCGTGCCAAACGGACAACCTTTTCCATAATTTAACCCGACTGAAGGAGCAACGCCGATGAACTGGCAGCTTGACCGCGCATCTATTTTTTTATTTAATATACAAAAAAAAAAGATATATCCAATTCTGCCTGAACATATCATAAGGGTCTTGATTCAGTTACATGAATGCTGCTCGTGATCTGCTATAACCCCCTGTGCTTGGGTTCAAACCAATCTGGTGATTAAAGAGAAACAAATAAAATCACTCGGCTTTTCTTGTTCATTGGTAGAAACTGGTTTTAGTGAAATGACTTGGAATTGTGTAAAAATCTCATTATAAGAAATTTTACATAAGCAGACCCTGTTTGTAAAGATGCTACAGTACACGCATCTAGTCTGTTTTAGGTCATAAGATTTTAATGTCTGTGTGTACTATAGATCAGATCCAGTGTTTAACCACCACAGTGTGTTTCTATCCATGGGTACATGTATACTAGGAACAAAATGAAGAACGTATCTGACTGTTACTTTTGCAGTTCAAAATAAAAGTACCAACCAGGTAGGTGTGCTACAGTTTACAAAATACTGGCTATTTATTATATTTATAACAAAAGTAAAGCACACAGACATGTTAAAACCTCAATACTGTACCTCTCAAAATGACATAACTCTCATTTTTTAATGATGATGATTATTATTATTATAGCAATTCTGTCTTATAGGGTGTTTACATCTCTCAAGGGAAGTTATGTCGCATTATCTCATGCAATGACGAATGCCTTCCCTAAGTTCTAACTAAAGACACCCTGTTCCAGTATCACTTCCGAGAAGAAAGACAGAACAAAAAAAAGACAGAAAAAAGTGACAAAAAAGTTAATTAATAATAATAATAATAATAATAATAATATTAATAATGACTATATGCTTTGCACATCTGGAATTTTTTGACTTGATGGGCTTTTTTAAAACCGTGGATTCCTGACATAATTTAAATCCAGCTCAGTTCCAGGTTTCAGTAACACTACAACATGAGGAAATCTGGAAAACGGGGGGGTTTCAATATTTATCCAAGACTGTGTAGTACAGCTTGTTCTTAAAGTTTGTAATAAACTCATTCAATTTAAGCTGTTGGTCTGTCGGCTGCTCCGGTCAAGGGGTCGAGACAGAGGACCACCTAATCCCCATACAACTTGGCAAGGTTCTATGCTGGATGCCTGTCCTGACACAACCCTCTCCTTTTATCCAGTCTTGGGAGCAGCACTAAGAATTCCCTGGGTTTGGGTATTGGCTTAGATTTGAACCCAGGGCTTTTGCATTGCAGGTGAGAAGCCTACCATTAAACAACTAAGGTCCTTTGTGATTTTCTCAAGGACTGCTAAAGACCCCACACCCATGGCTGAACCTCAGGTCAAGTTACTTATTCACACATTCTCTAAATCATTTATCACGTACATGGTTGCTGGATCGGCCTGGAGCCTGTCCCAGGGAACTCAATTATGGAAATGAAATTAGCCTAATCTGCATGTCTTTGGACTGTGGGAGGAAACTGTAGTGGTAGGAAGGAACCCACCAAACCATGAGGAGAACATGCAAACTCTATACATACAGGGTGGGAGACTGGAGGTGCAAGACCACAGTACTAACCACTATGCCACCGTGCCTCCTTCTGGTCAAGTTAAATACTAAAAAACTACTTATCTTCTTGTTACCTGGAAGGATTCGCCAAACTACAGAGTTAGACAACGTAGCACAATGAATAATATTGCAGCGGAATAGCATACAAATTATGTATCTGCACCACTGAGCTTTGAAGTTGATTCACAACTGTTTTCCTGGCAGTGATGCACATTCCACCATGGCCTCGGTGTCAGATGAGTCCTCTCAAAATAGTGCCTGTGTTGTAGATCCAAGTATTTGAACCATTCACAGCACTGACTCCTATTACCTTGGCTCACAGAACGTCCTCTCTCACTATCTTTCTTGCTTACTGGAACTGACCACTGTGATTGAAGAGGACGTTAAAAGGAACTGGTATAAAGCTGAACACACACCCAGCCCTCGAGCATCAAAGACAAGCCGCCAGGACTGACTTGATGAAGAATATGGGTCGGTGTGGTCCGAAATCATTGACTGACGCTGAAATGCTTTGTGTTGGATCAACAGGCTCGACATGCGAGAACTTAACCAGGTCCTTCAACACGACCCCCGTGATTCGGGTATTGGAAAACGGGATGTGTCTCATTTCACGGTTAAAGAGATGCCTGGGTGTTTCCAAGGACGAAAGAAAGCGTCGCTCGGCCGGGAAGCGCAGGAGAAGCAGCTGCAACTGTACAGCGCTGGTTTTCGTAGAGGACCTGGCTGGAGGAGTTTGGATGACGCCAGAGGAAAACAGAGGAAGAACCTGAGAAGAGAAGAACAGAGTGTGATTTCGTCTTGAGGAAGTACACGAAAGCGACAGTGGCGCTGTAGCTAGACAGCAGGCTTGAATGCCAGGAGAAGAAAATCAATCCTGAAGGGCTGGAACGAGACGCTGTTAACAAATGGAACTCTTTTCAGTGAGAAGAGTTTATCTTTTATTGTTATTGTTTATTCATTTTTCCAGGAGTTCTTGATTTGGAACTGAAGTTTAGGAAAGTGTTGGACCATCGTCCAGTGGCAATAGACCAACAATAATTTCTTTCTTTCTTTCTTTCTTTCTTCGGAATCTTGAGAAGTGATTTGTATTTGTGGAAAATTCAGGCAGGTCCCGTGGCCCAAGATTCTGTATGGATAAAAGCTCAAAGTGTGATTTGTTTTTTGGGGAAAAAATGTTCATTTGGATCACTTTTGGTCTGCAAAACTGAATCTGAACAAATTTGAAATGTGTTATTTACAAACCAGTGATGTTTTCATGTTAACACTTTGATATGTGATTGTCAAGTTATTGTTTTGTCATAACCGATGATCAGACCACACTTTATTAAGACCATGGACCTTGCCTTATTTTTTACTATTGTTGGTCAGGGATTTAAAATGAGGAGAAAATAACCTATGATCCGTCCAGTGCACCAGAGATGGAGGACTTCACCTTGATCTTCTTCAAAACCACAACACACACGAAGATCAAAGTTAGAATGAGCATCGTGATGAACACTCCCATAGTAATTAAGATGATCTTGACTTTTATAATTTTGACTTTCAAAAACCAGCCTGAGATCTAAAGGCACAAAAACCAACGCCAATATGAAGTACATTCATTTCTGATGTGTTGCTGCAGCAAATCTGTACTGTTATACAAGCTGCACATTGACTTCTCCAAAATATATCCAAGGTTTATTTCTACAGTATTGTCCTTTGAGAAGATATACTAAAATATTTGCTGAAATTAGATGGGTGTACTCACTTTCGTGAATGGGTGTATCTATGTGTGAATTTGAGGTGGGAAAATGTTGCAGTTCCTCTTTAATCCTACAGGTGGTGCACTCTAAAATATCACACATTGTCAGACAGCAAAGCATGCTGTGTGGTAGGAGCAAAGTTGGTTCAGAACCAACACAAGTTTAACACAATCAGGGAAAATGTAGGTTGATTCAACACCTGGGTATCGTGATAATGTCGTATCGGCTGGTCCCAGGTGAATCCCATCCCTACCATAGATTGAGCCACTGAGGTCTGAGCCATGTTTTTAATGGTGATGCTGTCTGACAAAATGTGTGTGTACAGTTCGTGTCGTGACAATGAATCTTTTAACCAATCAGATGTAAGAATTCAGCGGGACTGAGATATAATGGAATTTGTATAATGATACAATAGTTATTGAGTCATGCGCTAGCCGTTTAACATTAAACATTTCTAGTCCTCCTGTGGAAGTCACTACCATACTTTGACCCCTGTGCCTTATCATGAAGCGCTGAAATGAGATAAGTGAGCAAGGACGTGTGTAATAAATCAACCAGGAGGGGGGAAAAAAAGCAACACTCTGTGCAAACACGTCAGGTTCAAGGCTGAGTTCCTGCACACGGATAATGGGCCTAAAGGGATCGAAGCTCCCCGATGCCCGCATTCTCCTCCTCGGCCTGGACGGAGCCGGGAAATCAACTCTCCTCTTTAAACTGAAGTACGCAGAGTCCTTTCAAACGGTCCCGACCGTCGGCTTCAACGTGGAGATGATGGAAGCGAAGCAGAACCGGAAGAAGATCACGCTGACCGTGTGGGACGTAGGAGGACAGGAGAAGATGAGAACGTACTGGAAGAATTACTACCAAGACACGGCCGGGCTTCTGTTCGCTGTCGACTGCTGGGACAGGAGACGTCTGGATGAGGCGAGGCAAGAGCTGGAGCGCGTGCTGAAGAACGAGCACCTCCGAGGACGTCCCGTGGTCATCCTGGCTAACAAGCAGGACAAACAAGGAGCGCTGACAGCGACCGAGCTGACGGAGACGCTTAACCTGAGGAAGATGTGCAGCAACAGGGACTGGTTCGTTCAGCCGTGTTCGGGGAAGACCGGCGCCGGGCTGCCGGAGGGGTTCAGGAGGCTGGCTCACCTGGTGAAGACCACCTCCGACAACAACATTAAAGAGACAGTGCGGTATCTGAGCAAGTCAATAAAGAGGTAGATGTTTAACCTGCTGCAGCAAACATCCCATAGCTCCAAGTTTTATTTCTTTATTATATCTATTTAAAACGTCCTGATGTCTCTTTAATCATGTCATGGGAATATTTAGCTTTTTATATACCTTTTTTTTATTTTCTTTAATTTTACTGAACTAGAATTTGTCATGTTTAAATATTTTTCCTCATGTTCTTTATTGTTTAATTCCATTAAGTTTTTATTAACAGCTCCACTTTGGAAATGTTTTAAAGTTTTTTTTAAACCAATGAACAAAAATGACCTTTCTTGAATTTCACGACTTTAATTTGTAAACCAAAGCTAATTGTGAAGATGAATCGTGCGCGTGCTGCTGCTGATCAAAGGTCTGTGCTTCATGAGAAATAATGGGAGTCACTGCTTTAATGTTATTCATGGTTATTAAATTTCATATTTTCTTCTTTTTTTTTATTGATGAAATAATGAATTATTTGAAGCTGTAGGAAATTTTTTATTTTTTAATGAAGTCATGCCTTAAAATTGTTTTATTTGCATCATGTATGTTCAGTATCAATTTGATTGGTTTATTTCAGGCACCGAATTATTACCTCACTTAAAAAAAAAAAATTTTTTAAAAAAGCAAAAAAAGCAAATGTTTGGGTTTACATACAGTATATTAAAAAACACTTCTTGCTGCTTGGTCCATGACATTTCCATGTTCCACACAGATTATCAGATTACTCTGACCAGATTATCGGATTTAACATGTCCAAAACAAACGGCTTCCAGCTGTACACTGTGGTGGTGGTGGTGATGATGCTCTGCCTAAACAACACACGTTAACACGGGATTGTGTACAAATCAATGGTTTATTCCGTACAAAAAGACCTAAGGCGGGGCATACAAAATGAGCACATAGTTATTATTAAAAAAAAAAGAAAAAAAGGCACAATAAATTAGAGCTTCTGCTGCCTTGTCACATGAGATATAAAAGTCTTTTGTCAAAAAGTGTCTTGACAAAAGCGCTTTTAAGACACGAGCACTGCGGATAACTACTTAAGGCGGAAAATTAGGTTTGTGTACAATCGTTTAGGACATTTTCACATGTTAATAAAAAAATAAAAAATAAAATAAAAAAAAAAACATGAATACTTTCTGTCCTAGTTTGTTAGTTAATGCCGATTTCAGACACGCTCCTGAAATGAAGAATCCAGTGCACAGGATTTTATATTGGGAAGAAAAAAAAAATCTTCATCGTAGTATGCTGTTTTTTTTTTCTTTTACGTTTTTAAAGTTATAGCAGACAATGGTCTATTCTCCAAATCAGAAACGTCACAGGAACAGAAAATGAGATCTGAAACAAGAAACAGAAGAGACAAGAATTTAGCAAATAAAATATATGACACTATATATAATATATATACACACAACACTTACAAATGCACCCATCAAGAACATAATACTTAATTCTCAAATAAAATTTTTGAATTGCACTTTTCTTGTTTAATTACTGAAATCACACTTATTTCAGAGCTTATTTAAATAACAGGCTTATTACATCAATATTCAAAATAACAGTTTTTAGTCCTCGACATTCCACACTGTCTTTTACTTCAAGTTAATCAGGTCTGATGACTAAGTAACAATCAGTATACCATACTCCATAATAAAGATGGTTGCTTAATCTTTCCATGTTTGCACTTATTCATCATGCTGGTGTCTGAATGAAACCACACCCCGACATTGATTTGTTTCAAACATTAACAATACTATCACACAATGAATGTTGTGTAACATTACAATTAAAGTGTAACATTGCCATGTGGTGTTTTGGCCTAACACTTAGAGGAAAAAAAGATTTTTCCAGATACAATACACTTCTTGTCCATTTGTCTACAACCTGTCCTTTTTCCCCTTATTAAAAAAAAGGGTTTAAGTTTGAGCTGTGAACCACGAATATCCAACTGATGGTCGTCTTTTGAACTATCCAAAAGCTTCTGTTTATGCTCTTCCGTGAGTTGTTTAAAGCACCGGTACACCAGCAAAGGAAAAAAAAAAGGGGAGACAGTAGCCTCGAATGGAAAGCATGGTCAGTAGAGGTGTTTAATACAGCAATCACTTACCGGCGGCAGGAAGGATCAGACAAACGAGCAGAGCTTTTGTGTCCTGAACGGGTTGGTGCTGGAAGACACGCCGGTGAGCAGCGGGTCCTGGAGAGCGTTCTGCATGCAGAACTGCTGGAGCTCGGCCGCCGCCTGGGACACCTGAAAGCAAAGGCGTCAAATCAGTTGGTCAAGTCTTGTTTTCCTTAAAGGGACATTTAATCATCTTCAAGAGTTCTGTATGTTTTGAGACGGACAGCGTTTAACTTTCGTGCCTTGTCCATGTTATCTATTTAAATAAAAAAAAAAATAAAAAAAAGGCAAGTGAGGAAACAACTGCTGTTTTAATGTACGTCAGAACATCAAGGGGAGAAAAATAAGGTTCTGTGTAGATTTAATAACATAAAATAGCTTAGGATGCATTAAAAAAGGCGTTAATTGTAATGAGGTAAATCACACCAGTGAAGCAGCAAACCGGAAACCGGAAGTAAGTCACTTTGCATCGTTTCCTGTTTAACAAACCCGCGCCTTAACAACAACAGCTTTAAAGCTGGAGTCACTATCACATTTCAAAACGTTTATTTATAATATTTAGCTTAAAGCGACTTTTATTTCACTTTTTCCCAGCGCTATGAAAGCTAACCCGAGTTAGCCGTTTAACAAAGCCAGCTCTGATATTACCCAACCCCAATCTCTGCTTCTTTACCATTTATAAACACACACTGTGTTTAAATACACAAATACATACTGTGTCCGGAATATTGACCTAACCCAGGATAAGAAAGGTTAATGTTAATAAACTGTGACCGCTTTATAAACGGCTCCGTGCGCCCCGAGGCCGACGCCCTAATCCGAGTAGCTCAGTTAGCATCGAGGTACCAACTCCCAAGCGGAAAAGCTCACAACGAAAAGTCTTCGCACCTTAACCCTGTCGATATTCGCTTCGAATCGTAGCTGCTGCACGACTTTCTTCATCGCGTTAATGTTGGACGATCCGGACATTCTGGCAAAAGATGAAACAACACCGAAACAGCGGGCGCAGTCTCAGTTTCCGTTATCTGGAAGCAAATATGGCCGTTTCTGTGAACTACGGCAAGAGACGAGGGTCACGTGAAGGAGGCGGAGTCAAAAAAAACAAACGCACAATGTTAAATTCTGTGTTTTATTGGTTTGTTTTGTTGGTCTGTATATTTTAAAGAGTAATCAAGTAGGTATGTTATATATGTTATATTGCATGATGTAATGTTATATTATCCAGATAATAATTTAGTAATTAACTTTATTTATAGACAGAATACAAGAATATAAAGAACTTAAATCATTAAATAGTTAAAACTATATACAGTGCTGTAAAAAAAATTGCCCCTTCCTTATTTTTGTTTTGCATATTTGTCACACGTAAATGATTGAGATCATTAAACAAATTTAATTACACAAAGATCACCGAAATAAATACAAAATGCAGTTTTTAAATTAAGATTTAGTTTATCAAATCATGAATAAACTGTGTTTTTTGGAGAAGCCACACCCATGCCTGATTACTGCCAGACCTGTTGAATGAAGACATCATCCAAGAACCTTGTCTGCATTTACAAAGAATTCCATTACATAGAATCTGACTGTCAAAGTGACGCACACTAAAAAAATCTTTAAAAGCCATGGTAAGAGCTATCATCCACAAATGAAAAATGGTGGTGAAAAGTGGTGACGACTCACCCAGGAGCTCATAAGAAACCCAGAACAACATCTAAAGAACTGCAGGCCTACCCGCTTCATTTAAGACTGGTGGCACAAAGGGCCTCTATGAGAGAGTTCCAAGGTTGGTTTCTAACCAAAAAGGAACACAAAGGCTCATCCCACATTTGATACCAAATTATTTTGATTATGCCTTGATTATTTGAGAAAATATTCTGTGGACTGATGAGACAAAAGTTGAACTTTTTGGAAGTTGTCTGTCCCATTACATCTGGTGTAAAGCTAACACAGCGTTTCATAAAATGAACATCATACCAACAGTCAACGTCGTGGTAGCGTGATGATCTGGGGCTGATTGACTAATGGCATGAACCGGCCATTAGTGTTTGACCTCAAGCTGAAACACACTTGGATTATGCAGCAAGACAATGATCCAAAACACACTAGCAGGTCCACCGCGGAATAGCTAAAAAAAAAATTAAATGGGTGGAGGATTGGAAAGCTTTTTTCCTTCATCATTTAAAACTTGCATGTTGTATTTAATCAGGTTATCTTTGTGTAATATTGAGCTCAATCATTAAGTGCGACAAAGGTCATAAAGAAAAAAAAATCAAGAGATAAAAAAATTTAATAAGGGGGGAATACTTTTTGTTTATTTCGTTATTTCTATATTATATCTGAGTGATTAATATTGATGGAGAACAGGGTATTCATGCAATGGTATATTGTACTGACGCAGACAGTGTCCAAACGCTGCAGAAATAGTTTATAAAATACCCTCAATCTAGTGTGTACTTTATAGTGAATAGGGATAGGCTTTTTCCCCACAGAGACAGAAAAGAACCAGTGCCATGGCAATATCGCTATAGCAACCAGACGCGACCAATCATCTGTCGCCGTTCTGAAACGGCGTTTCCGATTGGCTAGCTGATCCGCTCTCCTCTGACAGATTGGAGAGTTCTATTCAAAATAACGCATCTCAAATAGCTGCGTTCATCCTACATCAGTTTACTTTGTAGGCTGCAAAAAAAGAAAAACTAGCCATCTTGGGTAGCGCACTAAATATCCAAATGAGACGCGTCCGGGTTTACTTCAAATTCATTCAGCCTTCAGTGAAAGTTTAGTGTTGTATCATATGCGATTAAGTGGTATTTTATTAAACTTGATAAACCAAATTTATCGAAAAGAATGTTTTATTATCCGAATGTACTTAATCACAGAACTGGCTGCTTCGCCACAATATGGTGAGTTTTGCCTTTCTATTAATTAAAATCAAAATAGAGAGTGTTATCCCCGATTACGTAAATGTTTTACTTAAATATAATATTTCTGTTGCCTTTCAAGATAAGAAAATAAAATCTAAAATTTACCCTAACTTTTAATTCTTTAACTCTAACTTTTTTTTTTTACTGTATCCAGTTGTACTTAGGTATATACTTTAAATCGCCGGCAGAGGGCGCAGTAGCAAGCTTAACCCAAAATGTTTTTTGTTTTGTGTGCGCACTGCGCATGTGTCACATTTTACAGGCTGGCAGCCACGAAGGCCAGGAAGATGAACCGGAGGGATCTGCTGAAGGTGAACATCCAGAGCACATGGTGAGAGTGTGGTAGTTTATAAAGCTGAGGTGAAGGCAGAGGGATCCTGCGCTCTGATTGGTCAGCAGATGCTGATAGCCTGATGGTGTGTGTGTGTGTGTGTGTAGCACTGACATCATGGACTATGTGCTGGTACGAGTGCCTCCTCTGGCTGCAGGACTTCCTCGGCCTCGCTTCTCCCTCTACCTGTCCTCTCAGCTACAGTACGGAATCATCCTCGTCTTCCACCGCCAGTGCCAGCTACTGCTCGGTCTGTCTGTCTGTCTGTCTGTCTGTCTGTCTGTGTGTGTGTCTGTCTGTCTGTCTGTCTGTCTGTCAAATTATATTTATCTTTCTCCTTCTCACATCTTCTTCTTTTTTTCTTTTCATTCCCAATTCTTTCTGTCTTTTTTCTTTTTTCCATTCCTATTTATTTATTTATTTATTTATTTATTTAATCATTTATATTCCTAATTCTTTCTCTATTTCTCCTTTTTACATTTTCTTCTTTCTTTCTTTTTTTTCCTAATTCTTCCTTTTTTTCTTTTCTTTCCCAATTCTTTCTTCCTTCCTTCTTTTCTTTCTTTCTTTCTTTCTTTTCATTTTATTTCCAATTCTTTATTCCTACCTTTATTTATTTTCATTCCTAATTCTTTATTTATTTCTCCCGCTCACATTTTCTACTTTCTTCCTTTTCATTCCCAGTTCTCTCTGCCCTTTTTCTTTCTTTTCATTCCTAATTCTTTCTTTCTTTTTTTCTTTCTTTTAATTCCTAATTATTGTTTTCTTTCTCCTCCTCACATTTCTTCTTTTTTTCTTTTTTATTCCCAATTTTTTCTGTTATTTTTCTTTCTTTTCGTTTCAAATTCTTTCTTTCTTTATTTATTTATTTTCATTCCTAATTCTTTATTTATTTATTTATTTATTTTTATTCCTAATTATTTCTTTATTTCTTCTTCTCACATGTTCTTCTTTCTTTCTTTTCATTCCCAATTTCTTCTTTCTTTCTTTCTTTCTTTTCTTCTTCCTTCCTTTCTTCTTTTCTCCCTCCCTCCCTTCTTCCCTTCTTCCTTTCTTTCCACGCCTAACACTTTTTTTGACTGTGTTTCCTCAGAGGAGATCCAGGAGGCCATTGACCGGCTGCACCGTCACCGGGTCCAGGTGCAGATCGACATGCTGCCCGAGGAGCTCAGGTCAGAGGTCACACTTTACACTCGTCTTTGAATGAAGTGAGACACAAGTCTTTTATCTTTTATCTTACCTGTGCCCGGGGTGGGCGGGGCATATGCTCTCTCTAACTCCTGTCAATCACTTATCTTACATTTCTTTCTCTTTCTTTTTCAAACCTTGTTTATTATTTCTCTTTCTCACACAAACAGTTTTAGCATTTAGACCCCCAATCGAGTCACTTTCTTTCTCTCTCTTTCCATCCTGATGTTCTTCCTTTGATTTCATCCTCCCATCCCATAATTTGAGACATCCTGGTCATGTGACGGAGCGGATGAAGAGATACAGGGCAACTGAAACGAATCGTGTTATAGATCTTATGATTATCAGTTTAATTACCTTCAATGCGTTTCAGACAAACTCAAACCCTTCCTGACGCTCTCGCTCTTCTGACTGAGACGGAGGGGGCGCGGGATCCGTTCTTCGGATCAATAGAGTTTGGTCTGCCCAGTCCAAGTAGCCTCATGCAGGTAACCGTCTGTCTTTCTGTCTACCTACCTACCTGTCTGTCTCTCTGTCTATCTGTCTATATCTATGTAACGTGTTTCCTTGATTGACAGCTGGCTGAGGAAATGGGTGTGGTTTATCCGGAGAGGCCGGTGTCTCCGCCTTCAGAAGGTGAGCAGGATTTAATCCACCTCCACACACACACTCAGCATTAATACACATTTATTTTTATTCTTAAGATAAAATTTTTTATTAAGCCCTATTTTCCAACTCTTATAAAGCATGGACAAAGAAGCAACAGTGTGTGGGTGATTATTTATTTCTTTTCTTGCTTTAGGCATCACAGTGAGTCAGGAGTCGATCACGATCACCGAGCGAGAACCCGTCATCATGCCTGAGCCCGAGGTGTCAATCATTTGGCGTTGCTATAGCAACACTTGCCATAGCGAAAGCACCGTTTTACAAAAACAAAAAAAAATCTGATCTTTTGTCGTGATGTCATTCACAGTTTGAAGGGGCGGAGCTACAAGAGGCCGACATGATCGAAATGCTCCTGGAGCAGTCGGATCAGTTCCCCGAGGGTACGGAGCCCCCTGTCGCAGGCAGATCTTACTTCTGGTTGCAACAATGTTTGTTTGTAGGGGTCAGGTAGAGGTCAGGGTGGAGTTTTTCTTTTCAGGCGAGGACGAGCGGGAGCGCGAGGCAGAACAGGCCAGGCAGCGTGAGGGACGAGAGAGAGAGACAGAAAGGGAGAGGTGGATAGAAGAAGAGGTTGTAGAGAGAGAGCGAGAACGAGCAGTGGCAGAAGTAGAGAGGACGAGAGACCTGACCGGGTCGACCATCATCATGGAGCCGTACGTCCGCGTGAAAAAATAAACAAACAAAAAGAGGATGTGATGATAGTGTAACAGTCACCACAAAGTGGTTTAAACGTGTCTGATGAGTCCAGGGCTCAAACCACTGAAGTGCCGAGTAGAGACATCATCTCTCTGCTCGAGGAGGTGGAGCCGCCCGCCGCGATGCCCCAGCCGGCAGAGAGAGAGAGGACCCCGGAGCCCGTCCCTATTCCGCCGTCCCCGCCCAGTCCGGAGAGGAGGAGGGAGCGAGGCGAAGAGAGTCGTCGTCTGGAGGAGGAGGTGTGTGAGATACCACATCAACACAGGGAAAGTGATTTCATTTATATTCTGACTATTATTTAGAGTTTGTACATCAGCAGTGTTTACTTTCATCTTTTAACAGCTGTACTGAACACCTCCACTGCCATTCAGTTTCACACACACACTGTGTATATATATAATCTGTGTGCAGAGTCAGCTAAAAAAATGTATACACACTTCAGGAAAAGAAAAAAATGGTATGATTCATATTATATTAATATAATAGTAATAATAGTATCATATTAATATTATTATATTATCACATATATATCAATATGTAACTTAAAGCATTAAATCTAGTATTAAAATATTTATACAATTTTTTCGTTTCCTGAAGTGTGTATACATTTCTTGGACTTACTCTGTATATACACCTAATATATAAATTTTGATATATAAAATAAATACGCAAATGAATCGCATGACGGCTTCCCATAACCACATGTGCCGCCTCTGCGACACTGCCTCACACAGTGCCGGTTCCATACGAGAGATTTTAATTTAACGATTGTTAAAGGTTAATGTTTGCACAATCTGTTACCTCTAACTCTAAGTCAGGCATTTATTTACTCAAACACTGCACATTTATAATACAAGTAAATCTGAGTATTTTAAAATCGTGATTAATCACGATTAATCTTAGACTATGACTGTGATGAACTGTGATGAATATAGTGCTGTCAATCTATTTAAAAAATAATGTAATTATGGTTTATAATTTAATTATATATATATATTTATATATATATATATATATATATATATAGTAATAGTCTAAGATTAATCGCGTTTAATCAATACTGAATATATTAATCGCGATTAATATATATATATATATATAGTAGTCAGTAGTCGTGTGTTAACTTTCTGTTGTGTGCTCGTCTCTGTGTCACAGCTCGTCCCGATCCCAGAGGCCCCCACAGAGGGACCACGGAGAAGGAGGAAGAGGCAGCTGGTCTTCATGGACGAAGAAATACAGATATCCCAGGATGCACTGCAAACCCAGATTAATGACCCAAGCATTGAAACCAGATCCTTGGTACGTTTGAATCAGGAGACTCAGAGTCAGGATACAATTGGTACAAAGGAGACAGTTTATTGTGTGCACAAAGGTGGCCTGGGTGCTGTGGTCTAAACAACTGATGCTTAAACGAGACATACCCAAGGCCAAGATACATAAACAAAAAAAAGTGTAAAAAATGTCAAAATCGCACTGACATGGAATATTCTTAATGATTCACATATTATGTTGATAAGAAACATAAAACATATAAAAATACATATAATCTAATGTAATTAAATTCAATTTATGGGCTTAAACAACCCTAAAGCAAGCTTAATCCTGTAAAACTATCCTGCATACACAGTGTTGTAATCACCAGCTAGGTGATTATCCATTTACATATCCCAAACTGGGACAGGTCTTACGCTTCTGTCCGCGTAACGAGCGTAGATCATATCAGATATACAGTGGGAATAACAAGTAAAAAGCGAAGTAAACACTAGTGCAGTGTCATTAGACAAGTACAAGGCAGTAGTGTTTCAATCTCATGAGAAATACTACTATTTTTCAACAAAAATTAATCATGAGTCATCATAGATTGGACTGGAAGTGTCCCAAATGATAATTTCCCCATTGTTAGATTTAAATGAAGAAGTGTCTCCAAGCTAAGTTTTAAGCTATTTACACCTATTTTTATATATTTATATTTTTAAGACTCCTCCCCTTTTATTAAGATTCACAGTGGACACACAAACATTTAAGTACAATGTCAAACCAAAACAGAAGGCATTAGTGAAAACGGCTGGGTCTTGCTTTTAAAACAGCACATACGAACTGCAGACAATACGGGGAGTTGGCATAGGGCCAGTAGAGAGCTCGCTAACACCCGATGTGTCCTGTAGGAGGCTTGATATTCCCTCGTATCAGCAGCTTGTTCCTGCAAAAGACACACTCGCACAAACACACAAAAACAAACAAGAGATAACAGTATCTCGCAGCAGGCGCAGAAGTGTCTCATTATGATTTGAAAACATTTGTTTAATTGTTTATCCTCAACAAATCCATACGCAGACATAAGCAGTTAATCAGATGTTTTCGCGTAATAATGTAAAGTTAACTGACAGTCCAAAGGTTTACCATCTGTCCCTGCCTAACTTGTGTCCTGTCCACTGAGAGAAGTGAGGAACGCTAATCGTATTTACTGCGGGAAAGTGAATTTTCGCTTCAAGTTTAAACCCCGCGGCCTAAACGCCGTCGGATCGTCTCGAAGCTCTTCTCTCAGAGTCCCCAAACTGACCCTATTTAGGACATGGCGCCACTTCAGTACGAGTCCAAGTCCTGCATCCCTGACACGGAACACAGCGTCGTACGACATCGGATGCCTGGGCACGGAACTTGGGGCTCCACCATGTAGAAGAAAATCGATGAACCATTGTCTGAACGTCCGCGTGTCCTACACTGTGGAATTGTTGAGCCAAATCTGCAAGCAAGGCCTCAGGAGCAACATACTTTCCACCTTTTATCCTCCATGCGCCAGCAGAGTCTAGACTCGCCCCTTCATCCACCCAGGACCAGACCTCCAACACGGGAGCGCTAGCATACATGTCCATCAGGAAAGACCAGATTTGCTGTTCTTTGGTCTTACCATCACCATCTGCATTTAAATTCACTTGAAAAGCACGCTGGATGAGCTGAATGATCTGCCCTGCCACGTCAGGTGAGATAGACCCGTCTGGCTGGCGAGCTCCAGAGTTCAGATTGCATTTCTGCTTCTTCATGTCGGCCCTTTTCTTGCGGCATGCCTTCTGCCAGTGCCCTGGTTTATGACAGTAATGGCACACATTATGTCGAACAGATCGAGGTTTCCCCATGTTCGAGTCCCTCTCATACGCTGAGAGGCTGTCCGAGAGCTTGTTAAGACTTATCTTGCGCCATTCGGGTTTTAACAGCGGCAGCACCTTGCGTAAGTCAGGTGTTAAACCATCAGCCCATTGCGCAACAGGGATACAGCTGGACTCCACATCATCGATAGATCCGAACCCACTCCCGCCATGCATGAGGAACACCTGAGCGTAACGCTGGGTGAATTCCATCACAGACTCATTTTTGCGCTGCTGACAGTCAACGACCTTGCGCCAACACTCATTTCTGTCCACAAACGTGCGAACAATTCCAACAAGCCCATTGGTACATTCCTGCACCGAAGTGATCTTTTGCTGTTCGACGCAAGACCCATAAAAAGCTCTCAGCTTATCTACTTCTTTGGGTAGAAATACTTGCGAGCATATAGCGATAATATCCAGCGGATGAAAGTTATACAGCTGTATCTTACGTGTTAGTTGAGTCAGAAATGGAGCCATGCCTATCTCTCTGGGATGTTTAAAATCTTTTGCTATACGATCCACCTCTGGAGGAGATAGCAGTTTATAGGTGATACTTGCCGGATCTAGGCGAAAGTCGTTGGAAGATAACAGCTCTGGATTCTGAATCTTCTTAGATTTGGGCAAAGATAATTTTTCTGCCTGTTTCTCCATAACCTCAATCTTGGCTCGAAGGGACTTAATGGAGTTTTGAGCTTGCCCGCAAGCTTTCTGAGCGGACACAACAGCAAGTTTATAGTTTGCGCATTCCTGCGTGAGTTTAGCGATCTTTTCGTCACATTCGCGCTTCTCACGTTCAAGCACATCTCTGTCTCTGGTTGCCGTTTGCATTAGGAAAGCATACCACTGCCTGAACACTTGAACCGCTCCTCCAAGGTCTTTGCGCTGAACGCATGCTCTCAAAGCAGAAAAACACTGCTCCCTTGTCCACTCAGAACTCTGTTCGGAAATCCCGAGGTCCTTACATAACTTTGCCTTTTTCTTCTCGCACAACTTATCCAACATCTGCCCAAGCTCTTTTTCAAAGCTCTGGTTATCAGCATAAGGCAGAGATGATGCAGGAACTGCAGAGGAACGTCCCTCATCAGCTTTAGGCTTCTGAAAACACATCGCCATATTGTATGGATGGATCGAACTCACCCGTACCGTCATACAAAGGACCACCAGGGAAGAGTTTTATGTTGGTGATGTGATGATCGGTCGTCACTGCGATCAGACACAAATGGAGACCAAACGGATTCCAGCCAGAGTCACCAGGAATTGTTGAAAATCTTTCTGGATGACATATAATTATTGTATCTGACCAGAGGAATAGAGTAGATGACCATAAATCAGGAGACAGAGAACGAGTGTATTATACATAGGGAGGAGGGGTGGTTTTAAAGTCAGCCCGGGTGTTGTAGTCTAAACACGAGTCTTGTGCTGTGGTGCCAAGATACTGTAAGAAACAATATCCAAGGACATTCATGAGTCATGATCACGTTAGCTTCCTGAGACCCAGACTCGACCGTTGTGTTTGTTGCATTTTCTGTGAACGTAATCAAGGTCTTTAAATGGAAAAAAAACTTACCTAAAAGTTCTCATTCAGGTCTTAAGAGGCTAACATAGAATATACTTAATGATTACTCGCATGCTATGTTGATAAGAAACCACTAAGATAAGAGATACAGGATATCTCACACCGCTCACACACTCATCTCTCAATTAGTAAGTTGAACCCTGCAGGTGTTTCATAATGTGGCTTCATAATGAATAATTCGTACTACTTTTACGGACTGTAATGGTCAAGTTGACTTAGTTGACTTTACAAACACAGATTTGCGTAGTTTTTTGTTGTTGTTGTTGTTCCCTCAAGAATCACTGTTTTATGTCACAGTGTTCATGTTTATGGTCAGTTTGAACCTGGTGTGATTTCTCTCACAGGATGAGGTTCTGATCAGAGCACCTTCTCAAGTGAGCGAGCCCAAAGTACTTCTCAGTAACCCCTGCATGAGTGAGTACCCATTCAAACTCTGAATGTATTACTTAGCTGTAACAAGACTAACACTACTGACCAAAAATCTGCACATTTCAGACTTTCTGACTTTTACAGTCAGTAGTAGCATTTCCTTTTCAAACGTTTCAATTGTTTCTAGTACTGTCTGTATTTCCTGGACCTTTTTTCAGATTTAATATCAGATGGTTTTTGTCTTCAGTTTTATTTTCAGAATGATCTGATTAAATCTGATTATTTACAGTTTTATATACAGTACCTAAAATGTCATTGTTTGTATTTTTTATTATGTTAAAGTTTATTACCAGTAGGTTCAATTTCTGTCAGTAGTCTGAATTATTTTAGGTTTTCAGTCATTACATTCTTCATTTTCAGTAGTTTTTCTTACTTGCAAGTTCTTCTGGCAACTTAAGTAGTTTATGTTTACTGTCATTTCTTTTAATTTCACTGACAGTAATTAGTGTCTTTTTGTCAGTACTTTTAATTCCAATGTCAGTAATTTGTTTTCTTTTCTTCAGATTTATTGTTGTTGTGTTCGATTTTCAGTATTTTAACCTTTATTATAAGTAGTTCGGGGGATTGTTTTTATTGCTCTGGGAATATTTACAGTTTAACTGTCAGTGTTTTTTTTTGCTTTTTGTTTTTTGGTCAGTACTTTTAAAAATACTGTCAGTAATTGGTGTTTTTTAGTTTGACTGTTATTTTTCAGTACTTTATAGTATGTTTTTGAATGTAAAAGTTTCAATGTCAGTAATTTTTTTAGCAGTTATTCCATCAGTACTTCTGTATACATACTGTCAGTAATCCGTCAGTTTTCTGTTAGTTTGTTTTCCTTTGTTCTTTTCACTGTCAGCTTTTTTATTGTATTGTTTTTTTCAGTATTTTCAATCCCAATGCATATGATTTTTTTTCTTCAGTTTTACAGTCTGTAGTGTTTTATTTTTATTTATTTTATTTATTTCACGAGTTTAATCGTGAGTTTTGTAATCTGTTATCTCCTTATAACAAAGTTTTTTGTCTTGTTTCACACAGAACTTCCCCCTGAAATTCTGGAGTTGTGGAAGCAGGGCGCAGTCGTCCATCACACCCTTCCATCCAAACGCCGCAGGGAAGCTGAAGAGGAGGATCTCGAGGCTGTACGAGAGAGAGAGAGAGGAAGAGAGGAGCATGAAGAAGGAGAGCTTAGGGAGGTCAGGGACTTTATAAAAGGGAGTTAGTCCAAAATAATAATAATGATTTAATAATAATGATTTAATAATAATGATTTAATAATAATGATTTAATAATAGAAATCCAAATCGGTCTTGTGTTTTAAAGTCAGCAGTTAGTAGTTAGGTTTTAGAGTCAGTAGTTTGCGGTATTTCCAGTTTAAATGTTTGTGTTTCTTTTCAGTACTATTTTTTCTTAATGCTGTGATTTTTTTTCCTGTCTGGCAAATGATTCAGTATTACAGTTAGTAGTTTGTTAATTTTAGTATTAGAATCAGTAGTTTATTTTTACAGTAAGTCTCTTATGTTAATTTCATTTGTAGCGTCCATAGTTTTTATTTCTGTTTATTTTAGTTGATGTTTGGGCAGTAGTTTGTCTGTTTTTTAGATTTACAGTCAGTATTCTGTGTTTTAGTGTAACAGTCAGTAGTGTGGTAATTTCAGTTTAGGAGTCAATTATCTGTTACTTTTCTTGTAAGAGTAAGTTGTTTTTGTATTTAGTATTGCAATCAGCAGTTTTTGTTATGTTTAGGTTTACAGTCAGTGTTTTGTGTTATGTTTAGGTTTACAGTCAGTAGTTTGTGTGATATTTTTAATTTTACACTGAAAAGTTTAAGTTTTGGTTATTTTACAGTCAGTAGATTGTGATGTTTTTAGGTTTACAGCCAGTTGTCTGTCTTATGTTCAGGTTTACATTCAGTAGTTTGTGTTGTGTTCAGGTTTACAGTCAGTAGTTTGTGTTATGTTTAGGTTTACAGTCAGTAGTTTGTGTTGTGTTCAGGTTTACAGTCAGTAGTTTGTGTTATGTTTAGGTTTACAGTCAGTAGTTTGTGTTATGTTCAGGTTTGCAGTCAGTAGTTTGTGTTATGTTTAGGTTTACAGTCAGTAGTTTGTGTTATGTTCAGGTTTGCAGTCAGTAGTTTGTGTTATGTTCAGGTTTGCAGTCAGTAGTTTGTGTTATGTTTAGGTTTACAGTCAGTAGTTTGTGTTATGTTTACGTTTACAGTCAGTAGTTTGTGTTATGTTTAGGTTTACAGCCAGCAGGTTATGTTATGTTTAGGTTTACAGTCAGCAGGTTGTGTTATGTTTAGGTTTGCAGTCAGTAGTTTGTGTTATGTTTAGGTTTATAGTCAGTAGTTTGTGTTATGTTCAGGTTTGCAGTCAGTAGTTTGTGTTATGTTTAGATTTGCAGTCAGTAGTTTGTGTTATGTTTAGATTTGCAGGCAGTAGTTTGTGTTATGTTTAGGTTTACAGTCAGTAGTTTGTGTTATGTTTAGGTTTACAGTCAGTAGTTTGTGTTATGTTTAGGTTTACAGTCAGTAGTTTGTGTTATGTTTAGGTTTGCAGGCAGTAGTTTGTGTTATGTTTAGGTTTACAGTCAGCAGGTTATGTTATGTTTTGGTTTGCAGTAAGTAGTTTGTGTTATGTTTAGGTTTACAGTCAGTAGTTTGTGTTATGTTTAGGTTTACAGTCAGTAGTTTGTGTTATGTTTAGGTTTACGTCAACAGTTTGTGTTATGTTTATTTCACAGTCAGTATATTGTGACGTTTTTAGTCTGTCTTACATTCAGGTTTACAGTAGCATAAGTAGTTTGTGTTATTTCCAGTATTAAAGTGTGTTATTGCCAGTTTAATGGTTTTTCCTGTCAGTATTTTATTATAGAAAAAGGATTGACTTATAATTTTAATGGAAGTCATTACACAATATTTCATCATTCTTCATGAATCTTTATCAGTCAGTTAAAAAGAAAAATTAATGGAAAAACTACTGGCTGTTATTCTTGCTTCTATCCTTTATTTTGCAGATGCCCACAGAGATAGTGGAGTCGGGAATCTCACGATACGATACTCCAGGTCAGATGTCAGCCCCTCTCTCTCTCTCTCTCTCACACACACACACATAGACACACACACACACTTCTCCCTCCTCTGTGAACATTCCACGCAGATGGTGTCAGCGCTGTGCATTCAGATATATTTCTTTTTCCCAGTTTCCTCTCTGGGGATGGAGGTGACAGACAGAGAAGTCTCGCCCATGGAGACGCCTGAGATTCGTCGGTGAGGAGATGCACATGCAGATGTTTTAGTAGTTTGTTCAGGTTCGTTTAGATTCATCGCTTTTTATGTCCGCAGGTCTCCTATTGCCGTGTCCGTGTGCGGTTTGGAGGACATTCCAGAGGAGAGGGTTCCTGAACTCGAGGACATCGCGATGGAGACAGATCCTCTCAGGTAGGGTGTAAGTGTAGTACTCGTGCCATAAACCATACATAAATAACAAGATAACGTAATAAAGAAATGACTATTTTATAAATCCATGTGTTGTATTTTCACAGGCGAATGGGCGCTATTGGCGAGGACAAAGTGACATTTCACTCCCTACTGCCCCCTGGTGTCAGGCGCAGAACAATTGCTCAGGCTTTCTGGAGGCTGCTGGGTAATATACAGTCTGATCCTACAGAAATGTGCTTACATGACGTGTACCCTCTCTCTCTCTCTCTCTCTCTCTCTCTCTGTCTGTCTTTCTGACTAATGGTTGTGTGTTATCAGAACGCATCGACATGAAAGAGGTGACAGTGCAGCAGGACGAGCCCTACGGTGACATCATCATCATCTCCCTGTCACAGCAGCTCTGATTCCGTGATTTTATCATTGTATATTTTTTTTTTTTACTGTTCTATGAGTTTAAACCTAGATTTATTTCTTTTAACATTGTAATCACTACGTTCAAGGTGAATTATCGCATCTTATTTAAAGGGAAGGTTTTATTGTTTTATTTATTTGTTTAATGAAATCGAGTTCTGCTTAATAAGTGAATCTCATCAACTATTTTAAACATTTTTTATAAAATGCAGTTTGCTAAATATTTGAAATGTTTTCATTGTCTTTTAAATGGTTGATTATGAGATTTTTATATCGTGTTTCTCACTTTTTTAAACAAGCAAAAATTTCATGAGGTTATGTCACAGTTAAATTCAATCCTGTTATGCCGTCATTACTGTGTTTATTTTTTTATTGTTAGTTTTATAATGATGTACTGATGCCTCATTCCGTGTTGCGTGTGTATATTTAAAATTTGTATTTAAATGCATAGACTTTCAGATGTTAATAATATATGATTATTACTGATTGATCTTTAAAATCAATTACAAAACATAATTACATTTAGCTCAACACAATGTTTATTATGTTGATGTTTATTACATATTAAATTATTTTTAAAACTTCAATTTACAACTTGCATTTTTTTGAGCATGTGAATGAAATATTTAATCAGGGCTGTGCAAAATAATATCCAAAAGAAATAAATAATATAAATAAAGATCACCAGAAATCATATGAATGAAGTGAGTTTTGATGAGTGGCTCCATTAACTCACGTTAAAAGACGGTGCTGAGTATTCGTAGGACGTCCTTAACATCCTGTGTAAATTTTACAAAAATTCAAGTAGAATATTTCTAAATGTTTAAATCAACATTAATTAAATTAACATTTTCTATTTTACTTAACATTAATATAAGGTTATTATGCTGCGTCATTTACCTGAAAAAAAAAAAGCACACAAAAATAACACTTATACCAACATTATATAGAGTGTTAGGTTTTGAGACATTTCTTAATTTACATTTATTTACAGGTAACAAAAAATACATCATTGTATATTTATATACATTAATAGAGACCAAAAAAAAAAAACACACAACAGCATAAGGCACAATTTCTATTATTATGGCCTTTGTTTTTTGGATTGTTGTTTTGCTACAGAACACAATGTAAGATTTTAAAAGATTTTTAAAAGTTAAAATGGCCTTCTTTTCGTAAAATGTAGTATTTGTATGTATATGCAGAAGAGATTGTGAAGAGATTAGTGACATATCGTGTTTTATCACGTGTGTAGATTCATATATCACTATACTGACCTCAAAAATCAATTTACTTGTTTAAGATATACATTGTATATATGTGTACATAAATATACTGCATATATATACTGTGTACTACACTATGGGGGTGCAAACTTTTGCCCACAGCTGTGGGACCCTTTAGAATGATCACCCGCACACACAGAAGAGTAGAATAACACATCAATTTGGCACAAAGTTTAACAGGTATAAAGAAGAGTTCAGAAAAACGTCAATACTTTACAGAAAGTTTCACTATATTGAAAAACAACCTATGTCTTTTACAACCTAAAGACATAATTCATTGCTACATCTGATATTTACTAATAATTTAATATTATTTACACAGTCCTAGTTACACACCAAGCCATGTCTGCATGTACAACAGTTTGCTATTGAGAGGGAATAATTACTAACTGTATACTGTACATTAAGCTGTTGTTCAGGTTTAAAATGAACAAAACAAACAAAAAATATATAATAATTACTTCAAATTTCTTGTAACAACATCCCTTAATAGATGCACTGTAGTAGTAAAGTGTCGGGCTATTGATTCTCACAGACCCTTCAGTGCTGAATCCATCAATACTGGGCAGACATTATTTGGATGCTGGTTGGTTCTCGGGACGGCACTGAAGCCGACGTGGTGGTGTGTGTCGTGCTGTTACAACTTTCAGATCCAGCACTGCACTGACTGCACTAACTTATAGTTTTACTATAAGCATTGAGAATAATTTAAGATAATAACTTACAAGATACCTCCTAGCCAGAGCTAAACTATATAACGGTAGCAACTTTCGTTATGTCTTGTATAGTATATATAATATCACTCCCTGGAAGAGCTTGTCATACCTTTCAAAATATGACTTATAACCATTCAGAATACCAACTAATTCCATCCCAAACATATCTGGTGGTTTTGGTTCCCATGATATCTCACCAGAGGAAATTTCAACAGTCTGGTCAGTTTCTGGAACCTTTTTAATATGAATACCTTGACAACGGCGTATCCTCCAAGAGATCGTCCTGTAGGAAATAATGTCAGACACAGTAAAAAATAGGTAATATTTTAATAAAAAGTGATGAAGATCTACATTGTGTCATCTTTCTGGAGAACTTCCTGGTCAGACCATTCAACCACACATGAAACATATCTGTGACTTTAAACTGCTTAATATCTGCTTTTGTTGCTAACATGATCAGGTCTTGTAGGTTTTTACTGGATTACTGGTCTTGTAGGTGAACCTGGATAATTAGTTTACCATAGGGACCATTTAATGCTTGTTCAGTCTCAAGACAGGACTCTTACAAGTTATTCCTGAAGGATATTTTCATGTACATCTCTAAAAGTGATGCAGAATGCCACCAAATGCCTTGTTTTAAATCTTGCCAAGTTCTCCAACATTATCCTATTGGAATGGACCACTAGAAAGGACCTGTGTGGGTGCCGTCTTTCATTCCAACCAAGCAGAAGCCACACCTAATTCCACCTGTTTCATTTATTGTTCTTGGCATTCAATGGACTATCAAGCATGGGCTTCTCTTTGGTTGGAATAAAAACCTGCACACACACACACACACACACACACAGGCTCTTTCTGGAGAAGATTAAAAATTAAAGTGTATTCCCTTTGTGGGCTTCCTGTAGTGGTCGGCACTGGGGTTTGTCCACAAAGCCAAAAACAGACCTGGTGGGTCATTCCAACCACAAGATACTCATCAAATCATACAGACAAAATCTTGACTTGATTTAAACCCCCATCCTTCAAAATACAAAGATGCATTACATCTCTTCTTTGCTTTGGTACCAAGATGGCAGAATGAATTTCTCATGGTTGTCTTGAAACAATGCATAAGTTCCTATAGTAACACCTCTCCAATGTACTAGTATGCCCTCTTAGTACCACATATTTTTGATGGACACTGCAAATTAACTCTGTATAAGAACTTGAAAACATTGTAATAGCGGCTCACCATGGGAAGATCTTGCAGTCTGTGGAATTCAGGATGGCTGCTTTGCTGGCGAAATTTGCGGAAGAGCAAAATGGAAAGCAGAGCAGTGCTAATGATGAACACGCTGATCAAGCCAGCAAGCAAAGGATCCAACGGAAAAGGAGAAGGTGCTTTGTCTAAGTCTGGTGGAAATACAAACAGCATGGAGTATGACGCATGCAAAAAGGGAATACCTAACTACAACACACAGATTATGACTCCACCTACCTTCATCTCCAACATCTAGTTCAGATGGTTCGTCCGGGTTCTCGTTTTCCAAAGAAGCAGATCTATTGATTGAGTCTTTCAGAGTAGAAGCTGGAATGGAAGGTGGAATTAAAGATACTGATGGGAAGGTCTCAGGAGTTGGGGCTTGAGAAGGATTTTGATGTCCTTCACTGTGATTGGTAGATGAAGGGATGGATGATCCTTGTGTAATGGTGGTGCTTCTTAGTGGAACGAGGGATGGTATGATATCTAAAGAAAAAAATTATGATGTATTATGGGAGACACATTAAAGATAAAGAACGTTCTCCAGTCAGTTAACGCAATGTCCTAAAAATATTAGCGACATATTAATAAGAGTGCACAGTTGTGTTTATTTTAAAGAAGCCAAATTTTCAGCCATTTATCAACATGAGAAAGATTATGAAATATACCAAGAGAAATGGTCAACTTGTGACTTGATTTCTATAAAAAAACCTAATACCTTGTGATGGACTTTTGAACGTCTCAGGACTAGCAATGCTTTTTGACTGTTGAGGGACATCTGTTACGATGGTAGCGTCTGTCTTGGCGTCTTCTGTGTCTGCGATTTTCGTGTTTGCTTGGTTCATGGTCAAAATGGGAGTAGGAAGGGAGGTGCTGGATGCACCTAGCAAAATAAAAAAAAAAACGGTTAGAAGTGTGATTATGCAGAGCAAAATGATTTCAGAGCATCATCATGTGTTGTAAGTCGAGAACCTCTTACATCACTTTGACTCTGAACCAAGAGTGAGGCACATGTATATCAGCTCTAAATATAACCCTGTTTCCAGCCTGCAGCATTTACAAACCTGAGAAGTTGCTGAGCTCCCAGCCCTCGTATAACTCTTTATTAGCTTTTATATCCTTGCTCAGTTCTTATTTTAATGAAAATTGTAATGAAAATAAGAATGATTTCTTCACTATGAAACTCGACAGAGGTTTCTTTGGTGTTGATGGAAAGAGTGTTTGTGTTGCTTATAAAGAAACTGATGATGAAATTTATTGCATATATTTTATTACGATATTGGAGTAGAAGTTAAAGCCATAGTCTGGGTCAAAGGGTCAACCCTTAGGAGGCGCTCTCCTGCAAAAGCTTTAAATGGTTGTCCGAGATGCACGTCCAAGATTTCCCAACAGTCAATCAAAATCATGATAATTAATTTACCTAGAGGTTCTGCATTTCTGAAAGTCTTTAAAAGGTTCCTGGCGGGTTTCATGCTTGCTTTAGTACGTGATATCACCTCTGGAGTGCAAATCTGTACCTAAGGAGTATAGTGTTATCATAAACACTGTACTGCTGCTCGTCCCAGGACTGTGTCACATGATCTCTATTTTTTCTATCTGATTCTTTATGGTGTTTTAGGATGACATTACACTCCAGAGTGGAGCAGCTGCTTAAGCTTTCACACTAAGGTCCAAGCGAATTGGAGTGTTTTAGTGCCAGCTGTCATCTGTGGGGACACAAACTTTTGCTCTTGGCTTGGAATACATTGGAAGCATGAAGTTGTAGTTGTAATTAAACATAATTATTTTTATCTCACCTTGTGGCCTGTCTCTGTCTGTGTCAGCGCTCCTGATATCTTGTGGTTCAAATAGGGAACGAGAGAGGTCCATCCTTATAGGTTCTTTGAGGTCAGTGACCTTTGAGGTCACGAAGGGGTCAATGACTTCATTTAGCGACGCGGTGGTCAAGGCCGGGACAGGTGCAGACAACGAAGCTTGAGAGAGAACAATGGGAACAAATACAGGGAGGAGGAGATGAGCTAGTAGTCCAGGTTCAAGTAGGGGGTTTTGGATGTGTGAGTACAAAGCAGTCATGACCTTTAACTGCTACAGAAGTGCAGACGGTCCAACAAACCGGCTGCCGTTATAAAAGAGGAAAAATATACAGTCTAGAATTATCGGTACCCCTGGTAGAGATGTGTAAAAAGTATACCGTATGTTAAAAAGAATGTCTGTGTGTCATCCACGACTTCCTGTTTCACAGGAGAGAATGAAATGAGACACGACTCTTCATCCAGGTGTGCTAGTAATTTATGAATGTGATTCTAATAAAATCCATGGAAAGCATAATTAATAAACAAATAAATGAATAAAAAAGATCGTAGACAAGACTGATAAATATTCAGCTCGAGGCTGCTTTCATGATTAGTGAACAAAAAAAAAACGTGTGGTCTGGATTTCAAATCAGTGTGGCAGGTTGAAGTTCTCACTTCGAGGAGCTCATTAACAGTTCTGGAAGTGAAATTCTGAGCCTTCATTAGCAAGGTGTAAAAACAGACAGACAGACAGACAGAAAGATATAGGCAGACAGACAGATAAAAAGGTGAATAGATATAGGTTTTTTATCACTGATCCCGCAATTTCAGATACATTTATATTTTTATTTCTTTTCATCATCATGTGTCTAATAAAAAAAAAAAAAATAGAAACTAACTATTTCTGGGCGTCTGTACTAGTACTAAAGAACAACAACAACAACAATAATAATAATAATAAGGCAGTGTGAAGACTCTTACCTTTGAGACTCTGTGTGCTTGTCAGGATCGCAACACTCAACACCACACGCACAAGCACATCCATAATTCACCCCAAACAAATAGATGTATTTCACAGAATTTCTGATCTTCTCTGTGTTCTTACACTTCTTCGATCATTATCTCTAAAAATATCCTTGTGTCTGTATGGGCTTCATCACCTCCTTTGAAACATACACACACACAAACATGTGAGCCAGGTGTTGTGTGAGCAGTAATGCCACTGCCTGCGCTCAGATGTCAGACCCCACACCCACATGTGTGTTGGAATGAAGGGGTGTGTATGAGAGAGAGAGAGAGAGAGAGAGAGAGAGAGTGAGAGGGAGTGGGTGAGTCCGACATCGACTTACAAGCACGCACACTACACACTAGACCTTTTTTTTATCATTTCCAGTTTAAACCAGTGTAAAAGTCACCAACCCACATAATTTCTAAACGTATTTATCATGATAAGGTTAAAAGCCACGCCCACTTCTGTAATCAGTGTAACAAAAAATGATGTGTTAAGGTCGGATTGGAAGAACTTGAGTGTCCTCCAACATCACCGAACACCTTTGGAATGAACTGGAACTGGAGCCTCCTCTACATCACAACATCAGTCCCTGCCATCACTAATGAACACTACAAATCTTAGTGGAAAGAGTTCAGTGTCAAAGAACTCGGAGCTCTGACCTCGGCCCAATCAAGCACCTTCGGGATGAACTGGAACGGAGATTGTGAGTCAGGCCTTCTCGTCCAACATCAGTGCCTGACCTCATAAATGCTTTACAGGATGAATGCACGTGGATTCCTATAGAAACACTCCAAAATCTTGTGGACAGCCTTCCAAGGAGACAGGAAGCTGTTATAGCTGCAAAAGGGGGACAGAATTCATATTGAAGTATATGTATATACAAATACAATTACAGTATATATAAATACTAAAAATGTGATTGTAGGTTTGGCCAAACACTTCTGTCCATATGGTGAATCTACCTAATGCTTTCATAATCTTGCAGTATGTGGGTGTTTATTGATGCTCACTCCGTGGAGGGAGTAGTGCACTAGGCATGATTTGCAACACACCCCAACAGCTATCACTACTGCATACTGGACACAGACAGTGTGACCCATCTGTAGACCCATTGTGTGTTAAATCAGTTGAGGGACACACTATGTAAGCTGTTTCTGTTGAAACATTGTCGGGACATTTTAATAAGCAGCGATAATGTCCTCTTCCTCAGAACAGACCGAGTTTACTGCGGAGGCAGTGGAGAGGGTAGGACATATCGATTATTCCGTTTAATTCAATAAAAGACGAACTTTATAAATATTCAAATGGCTAATAACTCTGCTCTAACGCTCATAATAAACACGTCAGGGTCTGTTAAACGTGTTTTTTTATACGTGCTTCTGATCAGCTGTGGACAAGTCCAGTATTAAAACTACGTCTCGCGAGGAAATGCAGCGTCCGTATCCTAAATGTAACGTAAAAGTATACATAGTGCGCAACGAAGTGCGCACAGCGCCGGTTTTTATTCTCCCTATCTAGCCTACATGTGTAGGCGGCATGACGCCGATTTAAACACGTACGTATGTATGAACCTGTAACGTAAAATAACGGTTAAGATAGTTAGCTAGCGGCTAACTTTTTTTTTTTTAATTAAGTTAGCATGTTGCTAACTCATTGAAGATAGACGTTTATTACGATTTGAAAGAGAGATGTTTTGTAAAAGTGTTCACTTCAACACTGTCAAATAAAGTTAAAAATAATTCCATAAACAGACACACACACACACACACACACACACACACAAATACAAATTAGTACAAAGAATTATACACAGAAGTAACATAACCCAAAGCACTTTATTACATTTCTTTTGATAAACCTAGGATTTATTCATCTACTTATAAATCTCAACTTAATGGTTTACTGCATAATTAACAATTTATTGTTAAATATTTAAGCATTCTACAAGTAATTGAATTGCTCTGGGCTCAAATGTTTAGTTTGACTTTAGTATAATGACTTTAGCTTTATATATAAAGTTGTCTAAGAGTAAATTAACACGTTTGTTTTAGCAAATGGTTCCAGTTTTATACTTATACATGTTATAACAAGTCTAATTTAGTGCTCAGTATCAGTCGAGGTCAATATAAGAGACTATAGGGTGTAGAAAAGTAACTCGATATCTCAGCGAAGCTCTATGATACTAATAATAGTGTGGAGAATGTGTTGTGTGGCTGCTGTTGTGTTGCACTGAGACTTTATTAAAAAATTGCTATTTCTTTTGTCATGTCATGCTGATTCTGATCTGAAAGCCTATCTCACACAGGCTCTTCATCAGCTGTACTACGATCCGGATATGGGGCAGAAAAATGTGGCCCAAAAGTGGCTGGTGCAGGCCCAAGCGTCACCGCAGGCGTGGCATTTCTGCTGGGCATTGCTGAGCCCGGACAAGGTCAGTACAAAGGTCGAAGCAACAATACTGGAGATTTCAAAACTAAATAATGTAAAATAGTACATATGGCATTATTTAATTACAGAAAATCAGTGGATATTTTAAAACAAAAGGTCCTGGAATAATTCTTGCAAGAACAGTTTTGTCTAACCCATCAAGCACCATGATGAAACTGGCTCTCATACAGACCATCCCAGGAAAGCAAGAACAAACTGTGCTGCAGAGGAGAAGCCCATTTAGATTTACCAGCCTCAGAAATCACCAATTAACAAACAGCACCTCAGATGAAGTCTTTACAGAGTAAAGCAGTAGCAGACATCTGCTGTTACCAACTGTTTCAAAAGATTACTGCATATTTTGGACCCTTTTAGCATTGTTTTACAGTGTAGAAAGAAATAAAAATCAGGAAAGACCATGGGATTAGAAGGTGTGTCCAAACGTTTGGCGGGCAGCGTATTTAAGTAGCCAAGGATTGCTCACGGCTTATGGTTTTTGAACGTTTTATGTTTTTGTACATTTTAATCACAAATAAAACTAATAAAACCGTAATGATGTGATTGAAATGGTTTTGTTCCAAGCAGGTTCCTGAGATCCAGTTTTTTGGTGCGAGCACACTACATGGCAAAATCTCCAGCCACTGGCATGACCTCAGTCCTGAGCTTCGCGAGTCTCTTCGCTCTCAGCTCGTCACCCACGTGTGCCACTTCGCCCTTGGCCCCAAGATGGTGCTGACGCGCCTCTGTGTGGCCCTGGCGTCTCTGATCGTCCGCACGCTACTCGACACCTGGCCCAGCGCCGTGCCCGATCTCCTGCAGGCGTTCCAGAGCGGAGAGGGCACTTCTGAGGTGGATGGGCGGCGTCTTGCCCTGTTAGAGGTGCTCACTGTGCTGCCTGAGGAGCTCTTGAGCAAGAAGTTCACATCAGGGAATCGTGCCAGGCTTCAGGGTGCCCTTGCACAAGAGTGGATACTGTTGTGTCCACTGCTGCGGGAGTTGCTACGGGGCGAAGGCTCGGTTGGCAGCATGAAGGAGCGAGCGCTACGCTGTGTGCCGTCCTGGCTTGGGCTCGGCGTCGATCTGGGACAGAGTGAAGGAGTGTTGCGGGATAGCTTGGCGCTGCTTAAAGTGCCTGAGCTTTTTGATACGGCTGTGGAGAGCATCGTCGGTGCCCTCTCAGTGCCTGACTGGCAGAGGTGAGGGCTGGACCTTAAAATTTTAAGAAGACACATTTTCACTGGCAAATAAAAAAAAAACGTTACCAAATAATTCATAATGGTATCACTTTCATGCTTCTAAAGTCTATGCGTCAAGCTCTTCCTTCTAAACTGAATGTAAACATAACAATACTTAATAAAATACATACTAACGATTAAACTGCCTTTGACACAGATCTAATCCAGTCTGTCCTGTAGGTCTGCAGACAGTCTGGTGAAGCTGTTGCCACATGTTCTCGAGCTTCAGGAACAACTGAAGAAGGCAGTGCAAGACAGAGACATGGAGACGTCTCATGGAATCTGCAGAATCGTCGTTGCTCTCGGCGAAACTCACTGCAGGTTGAGGTCGCACCCACACTGACCTTACTGCATACATGTAACGTATACATTTTTTTAATAAAGATCATTACCAGAGCAGAGTGACTTTCACCACATGGGTTCAATCTCCCCTAGTGAGGTTAAGATATTATGATTGACACGGTCTCTCCCTCTCTGTCTCTGTCTCTCTGTCTCACTTCATGCCTCAGAACATTATTGGAACAGACTGGACACTGGCAGGGTTTCCAGGCTCTGGTCAATATGATTCTGTCCAGCACCGCCATTCCTGGCCACTACCCAGTGGACGAGACGTCCAGCTCACTCACACTCACATTCTGGTACACGCTGCAGGTGCGTCCGTGGATTTTAGATGTCCGAGACTTAATTCTTAATCTTAATTCTTAGTCTTTAGTGAGAGCTGGTGGTTTTCTTACAGGATGACATCATGTCGCTGGAAACGGAGAAGCAGGCGTTTTACCTGCAGATGTACAGACCCGTTTACTTCCAGTTGGTTGACGTCCTGCTCCACAAAGCACGCTTCCCTAACGAGCACGACTACGCCTCGTGGTCTTCTGAGGACAAGGAACAATTCCGAACGTACAGGTCAGCAAAATGATCGCATAACATGAGAAAGTGCGTATCTACATTGTATAACCATCCAAGGTTATGTACAGTATAAACGTTAGATGCATGTTTAAATTAGAACAATGTTTACACTGATTGCAGAGTCGATATCTCTGACACTCTGATGTGTGTGTATGAGCTGCTGGGCCCCGAACTGTTGCGCAAACTGTACGATAAACTCGGCGTCCTGCTGACCGACACGACGCACTCGTCCTCGTGGCAGGTCAGTATCTCGTTTGACTTGATGATAACATCTAAACCTTTGACCTGTAGGAACTGCCTATTGAAGGGGCGGAGCTACCCATATGCGACACGATCTTAGTATTCCGTATATTGTGGAATAACGGAATTTAACATTATCAGCACTACTTCACAAAAAACAAGTCTTTGTTCTGTTTGTCTTCTTATCACTGTCTTTCTCTTTTTGGAGGATATAGAGGCTCTGCTGTTCGGTTTCCAGTCCATAGCGGACACCGCGGACGTCAGCTACTCAGACGTGATTCCGGGTCTGATCGGCCTCATCCCCCTCATCTCGGCGAACAGCGTTCAGCTCGCAGAGACTCTCATGCTCACACTCGGTACAAACAGACACAAATCTGCATAGGTTAAAGATGATGTAGCTCCAAGCATCGGAACAAACACTTCACTTCACTCCACACCACTAGTGTTGTATTAGTGTGTATGTGTTCTGCATACAGTGCTTGCACAGCTTTTCTCTACATTTTGTTAGGCTCGCTCTCAGAGTGGTTGTCCGATCACCCGGTCATGGTGCCCGCCGTCCTGTGTGTCGTCCTGCCCGCCCTGTCCGACTCCGACCTGTCTGTTCCCGCGGTCACCACGCTGAAGAGAATCTGCCGTGAGTGCAGGCGTCACCTTTACCCGCACGCCAACGACATCCTGGCATCCGCACAGGTAGACAACAAAACAGTTACTCTGTTCTACAGCGCTTCAGTGTGTTGTTTAATCCCAGCAAGTAGACTTTACTTAAGAATTATAATTATATCAGTTGTATAGAAGAGTCTTTCTCAAAGTCATCAATGACTAACGAACAAAGGATACTAAGATCTTTAATTTTCATTATTAGTCTGAACCCACCCATCATGTCGATCACACTCTCTTTTTAAACTCTTCTTTAATAAGAAAACCTTTTAATATAAAATAACAAAACTTTTATTTCATAAATATTGCCATTACGTTGGCTTTCACCTGGTTTTGTTTTGGAAATTATGGCTTTAAATTAGTATTTGTTTTTGTTTTTTTTTGTTTTTTAGGATGCACTTGTTAAGCGGATCCACAAGGTGAGAATTCCTCTCATCCACACAACATTCCTGTTGTGACCTATAGTACACTCGTGTCATTTATTAATCAGAGCACTTTTCTTTCCACAGAGTCCTCAGAGCACATGGTTGATGCAGGCTCTTGGTTTTTTGCTCTCGGCCATGCCGGATGAGGAGATCCCAGAAAAACTGCTCTCTCTACTTTCGCCACATATCCAGGAACTGGAGCTGCTGGCCAATCAGGCGGTATGGATCAGACCAGACTGAGAAGGCAGCTTATTCCAAATAACCTAAAATGTATTCCATGGAAGTTCTAATCGTATACAGATTAATGTTATTTAAGGGTGGAATCTGATCGTAGATAAAGTGTTTTTTTTTTTTATTCTGTAAGCCAGCAGATGCTTTTTTTAACATATTTATTTTTGTCACTTTATCGCTGTCACTGTACCTTTATAAAAGTTGCTGTATAAAAACTGCTCCATGTCAGTTGCCTAGCAACACCTCGCTCATGACTTTGATCTCTTAAAGCTTGCAGCTAATAAGAAACATGTTATGATTTATGTGCAGTGATGGCGAGGAGAATCAGGCTTGTCCTGCAGCAGGTCCCAAAGTCATAAACAGATAAATAATCAGTTCATCTTGGGATGTTGTTTTATTAACTTCTGTAAGATGTCCCGGTACAGTCCATGTAACTATAATCAGGTGTGCAAGTTTCAATCATTTAAAAGAAGTTTTAAAAGAACTGCTGTTGTACGTGAAGCGTTAAAGTCAAACCAGGACTTTTGATTGCGTGAAACACAGTTCTGAGAGGTAAAACTCCCTTTGTTTCTTTAAATAACCCCCTAACACTCTTATCCCAGCATTTTACTAGTGCTTGGTAGAAAGTTTTCTGGAGCCATGATTGGTATGCCTGCTTCCCATCTGAAACTCTGGACTCCCAGGAACTCCTTTAATGCCCCAAAGATGTAGAAATGTCTTGAAATGAGGTCAGGACTGTACGGGGGATGTGGCGATATCTCCCAATTGAGTTCTTATATTGTGCAAGTGGTGCTGGTGAATGATTGTGTGTACAGTTCCCACACAGACAGATGTGTCTCGATCACAATTCGTCTGTTGATTTTTAAGGATATGCACTGAATGTTCACAAAATTCGTGATTCCCGGATGTGTGTGTTTGTATGAGTGTGTGAGTGTGTGTCTGTGTGAGAGAGAGATGTGTGTGTGAGAGTGTTAATATTTGTGATGTGTATGTGTGTACAATAGGCCGCAGATGCTGGAAAAAAAGCATCACACTACTTCAATGTGCTGTCATTTAATATAATGCCACACAGAAAGTTATTAATCATTTTTCAGCATAAGTTTAAGACATTATCACGGCTGACCTATTTGAGATATCAGGAGTCCTTCTAAAATTTCACATCCTCAATGTCTTTAGATCACATCGGCCCGGTTTGTTGGCGATCGTATAAATTTCCTAGGAGAAGATTATCAAAATCCATCGGGTGCGTTTTTGCGAACGACACAAAATAACCAATCCTCCTGTTGAGTTGAGCCCAGAACATGCAGTGTGACAGTTGTTCAGCTCAACAAGCTCTAAATGTGTACCGAGTTTTGTGTGCATACTTGCAAGTGTGTATGAGCTGTGCAGCAAAATCTCTTGTGAGGGCCCCTGAGGGCCCTGTGCCACGCCTGTGGCCCAGATTCTCCTAATGGCAACAGATTCCAACCTGTCTGCCAATTTTCATGAGTTTTGGAGCATGTTAAGACCCCCCACAAGTCCAAAAGGTTTGAAAAAAATAACCCTTAGGAAAAAAAGAGGGACCTGCGCACCCTATAGTGCTTGGGCCCTAATTACTTCAAGAGTAGTAGTTAGTCACTCAGCTTGACAGACCACGTCGGTTTTATTCTTTACCAGCCTCTCACACAGGTTTTAATGGACTGAAATTGTTGTTCTTATTGTTCACAGCCCTCTCCTGTCACTAAACACTCCACGCTCCAGGTTCTGGGCCTGATCTCCAGCCTCTTCTCTTCTCTCGACTTAAAGAAGCACGGCGAAGGACTGGATGGGGTTAAAGTTAGCCGATTTGCTGCTCAAAACAATCCGGTAAAAGAGGGCACGAGTTACAGTTCGGCTCTCATCATCTTTAATTGTCTACTGAATACTGTAACGCATCATTCCAATCGTTACAAACATCCGACAAGATGGTAGATTTCAGTGCGATTGCATTGCCATTGTGGCATTTTCAGAATGACAAAACATCGTATAGATTTCTGTTTATTAGAGGATTAGGCTAAATTAATGTAATAAATCTTCTGGATTTTTTTTCTTCCTTTAGGTAGTAGTCATGCTACAGCAGGTGTTCCCTCTCATCCAAAAACTTCTGAGCAATTGGCTGAAAGACACCGACGTGGTGGAGGTGAGTGTTATAATCAAGTACATTTACATTTAGGCATTTGGCAGAAGCTCTAATGCAGAGCGACTTAAAGGTTCTGTCGTTAGATAGACCAGGGGTCGGCAACCTAAAACACACAAAGAGCCATTTGGACCCCAAAAAAAAAAAACATTGAGAGCCACAAAACCCTTTTAACAGCTAAAATGAAGATAACACTGGATATATCATTTTTAGCACTTTTATGCTCTGTATTAAAAAAAACTATAGTGTGTTGCATTTATGAAATCAGTGAACTGCTACAGAAAAAAAATCCATTTTATTTTTGTAGCAACAAAAACATTTGAACTTCGAAAAAAATAAAAAAGATGCTGGATTGAAGGTTACTTTCTAATAAAATACTCAAAGTCTATTTAAAAAACACATTTTATTTTAGTGTTAGATGATAAGTCCATAAAACAGGCGCTTCACTATATACGCATCACTTCTTACTCATTGTGTTCTTCACAGGCCTCATGTGCTGTTTTCGACAAATCTCTCAAGACCCTCGCTGGTGATTTTGCTTCTCTCGTACCGCAGCTGTGTGAGCTGATCAGTCAGCTGTTCAGCGCCTACCCACAAGCCTCCGCCTTGGATCTCATACAACAGGTGGAAGCGGACTGCGTATTTTCTCAGCTCTGGAGCTGCTTGTGATGCTCTGGAGCATCACACTAACCATGCTCTCTCTCTCTCTCTCTCTCCCTTTTCACTCACACACATTTACAGCTGGTTCAGATATTTTCCTGTGAGAAGGAACATATCTCATCAATCCGCGCAGTGCTGGAGCTCATCACCAACGTGACCATGTCGCTTTTTCAGCACGGTAAAGCACCCGCTTGTCTCGTCACGCTCTGGTGGTGATGTTAAACAAAAGCACTTTGTGAAAAGTGTTAAACTCTAACTCTCCGAGTGGCTCAGTGGTAAAATGCTCGCCCAATCTCCAGTTCGATTCCCGGGTGATACTGTAACCTCTCACAGCCAGAGGCCGAACTCTCTCAGAAGGGAGGTACTTAGCAGAGGTGTGGACTCGAGTCATGTGACTTGGACTCGAGTCAGACTCGAGTCATGAATTTAATGACTTTAGACTCGACTTGACAAAATATAAAAAGACTTGCAACTCGACTTGGACTTTAACATAAATAACTTGGACTTTCACTTGGACTTGCGCCTATTGACTTGTAAAGACTTGCTACTTCCCATAAAAAGCCCAAAGATAAAAAGTATGTTAACACGGACCGCTCTATCTCTGTTTATGTGTCTGTGCGCGTGTGTGTGACAGAGCGCATGCGCGCATTCGGCACGACATCCAATCAAAGTACCGTAGATTCTTTTGAATCGACAGCGTCCAACGTGACAACAACGTGAACGCGCCAGTTCGCGAAATGATACCGAAGGTAGCTTTGTTTGGCTATAAAAAATTGCCTATATGCGCGGACCACTGAGTAAAGGCACAAAAGGAAATTGTTAGCGTTTTTTAATCCCCTGACAAACTCTAGCCATCAGGATGTGTTTCCCTTGTTATCTTGGACATATTTACAATAATGAACCTCGGCTGAGTCACTTGTAGGCTGTAAACATGTCAGTACATGCGTTGTATTGTTTATATTTAATCACTGGTATACACTACCCATGATTTGTTTATGCTATTTTATCAAAGGATTTCTTTTAAATACAGTATATATTTAATACAAAGAAATAGACCACTACGAGTGCTGATTTCTTTCATATGCAGTTTGGGTTTATTCAAATAATGTGACCTAGTGAATTGACATCACGCGGATAAAATGCTAATTATCTCGCATAATAATAATAATAATTATTATTTTTATATAATATTTAATTATAATAATACTTATTATTATTAATGTTATAATATATAATATTTAATTATAATAATATAATAATAATAATAATAATAATAATAATATTTATTATTATTAATTTATATATAATAATTATTATTACTATTATTATTATTATTATTAATGTCTTGAGACTGTATCTGACGGGTCTCTATTTTGGCATTATGGTTTTGCTGTAAAGGCATATTTGATATGAAATATCAGACAAAATACTGACAAGTTTACAGCCTACAAGTGACTCAGCCGAGGTTCATCATTCTAAATATGTCCAAGATAACAAGGGAAACACATCCTGTTGGCTAGAGTTCGTCAGGGATTAAAAAACACTAACTGTCCTTTTTATTCTTTACCGCGCTCTGTAGAATCTCAGTGGTCCGCGCATAACCCTTCGCGGGCGAGCCTTCTTCTAAGTGCGCGTTCCCTGTGCCCTTTTCACGGGGGTGGGGCGAAAAAAAAGCATCCTGATGGGGGAACAAACTTCGACACAGCATGAGGTAGCCTACGTGAGTAAATCACATAAGGTAGGGAGCAAATTTCTTTAATGTTATGTGAAGAAAACAACGTTATTGTTTGTATGAAGTAGCCTACTTCATTGAGAATATGTGCTACCATTTTACATTGCTACTAGCATTTACTAACATTTGTATTTTTATGTATCTGAGCAATGTTCTTTCATAAAAAAAGGTTTGTTTAATAAATACAGATCTTACAACCATACATAATCTGTATACATTTTATTTTTCTGCTAAAAAGACTTGAAAAGACTCAAAAGTCAAACCGTAGGACTTTGGACTTGACTTGAGACTTGTTGCCTTTGACTTGGGACTTGACTCGGGACTTGCCTGTCTTGACTCGGGACTTGAGGGCAATGAATTGAGACTTACTTGCGACTTGCCAAACAATGACTTTGTCCCACCTCTGGTACTTAGTGTCCTCACATTAATCGCGGCTCTACAGCCAATCAGGGGCGATTGTAAGCTCACGCAAGTGGAAGGAGTGTATAGCCCTGTCCTCCAGTGCGTGAGCGAGCAGTTCCAAAAGATGCGGTCAGCTGGCGGGTTCGGAGGAAACACGTGATAGTCTTTTTTGGACACGACTAAATTAGGGAGAAAATCAGGAAAAAAAGGAAAAAAAACTCTGTGTTCCAGTTCTTGACATCAACATTATCTCTTATAATTATTATTAGAGTATAAAGTGAAGCAATCATCACCCGAGGACTTATTACCCAGAAAACCTTGCTCTGCATAGATTAAAAACAAAAAATAAATAAACAAGGAACCTGTTGAGAAACTTTCACAAAAGCAATGAAATGAAAATCAGATTCAAGTGAGTTTTACGGTGACGTCTTTATTCTGCTCGTCAGTTCACGCGACACCAATGAATTAGCTAGCTGTTTAGCATATCACCATGGCGATCAAGCTACTTAATACTAAAGAACATCCTAGTCAGCTACAGCTGCAAAATTGAACTGAAATAAAAGTAACTACACGTTACACAAGTGTGTGTGTGTGTGTGTGTGTGTTGTTGCAGGTGCAAGAGACCATCCTGATGTGGTCGAGTCTTTTATGAAGCTTCATGCCCAGGTTGGAAATTAGTATTCTTTACTTCTGTCGGTGCAACACATTTGCATTTTATAATTTTTAAATTTGTAATTAGATGATAAGTCCTGAAGTGTAAATGATTTAAAAGTTCTATAATTTAAATAGTTCAGCTGTATCTAGTCACTTATTCAGAGAGGTATGTGGGATGTGAACTTACTAGAACCTTTGCTGCTGATGTACAGTATGACGTTCATCGATGTACCGTTCTCTTCAGTTTCAAGTCAATTAAGTGAGGGTGAGTCAAAAATGATCCACACTCTGGCTGTAGAATTTATTTGAATTAACTTTTAGTAAAGACAAATAAATTATTTTTTCCCCACATAATCTCTTTGCTGTTTAATACACTTTGTCCGTCTGTAAAGAAGCTTTCGTTTTCCCTTCAAGACTTCAAGACAAAACTTCAAGTCTGAGCTGCGAGCCGTGAATGCACCACTGTCCTCACTTCTTCATCGGAAGTGAATCTCCGTCCTCGTAGGGCTGCTTTCAGGGGACCAAAGTCAGATGGAGTGAGATCAGGACTATAGGGAGGACGCTTAAATCGACAGTGAGGACGTGCATGTGAGATCACGATGCTCTCGGATATCAGTCCTCTGTGTTTAATCTGAGATTTACTGTTCAGCTCTTCAATAAGCGTCTCACTGTAACGAGCACTGTCGATTGTCAAACCTTTTTCCTGATAATGTTCCAATATTTCTGGCCCTGGAGAATCCCAAAAACTGTAAGCTTTGATGAATTTTCCAGCTGATGGTCGACTTTTGAACTTTTTCCCGGTCGGTTTGAGGATGTTTCCTGCTCCATACTCTGCCGTTTACTCTCAGACTCATAGCGATGAATCTGTTTTTTTTCTGTTGACGCTCTTCTGTGATTTGTTTCATCATCAGGTACAACCTCAGACCACAAAAGAAAAAAACATGAATCACTGCACGCTGCTCCACTTTCATGCGATTGACAAGCGGGGCGTCCATGTTTGCTTACACCGCAGTTACAGATTAACTGATGTAACGCGTTCACTCCTGCACCAGGGACCGGGGAGACAGAAACGGAAAGCGCTGATAAGACAGAAGTTTTAATATAAACTGTGTGCGGATCATTTTTGGCTCTCCCTCTTAGGAGCAACGAAACGTAAAAATCAGTCTAAACATGTTGTTTTACCGTGTTTTTTTTTGTTGTACATCTTTTGAAATACTTTACAGGTTTTGAAAAGGAAAGCAGATCTGTATCGCTCCGAGGGTCTCGATATCAGAGTGGTCTTCTACTGCGGTGAGAGCAGGAGCAGGACGAGTATGATTTATAATTAATCACAACATTTGAGATATAAAACACACAAAAAAACATTTTTTTGTGTTTGCTGCTTCCTTCTGCAGGAATTTTAGCTTTCAAATTCCCAGAGACGCCCACTCTGAGGTCCACATGTGCGCTGTTCGTAAGTCTCTCTCTTTTAAGTGCTTTTTAAGGTATATTGCATCAAAACACTGTTGTGTACAGGAGAAGGAAATTTAGTGAAATCTTTATTTATTTTTTTTATTTACAGACCTTATAGTGTTTTATGGCAGCGTAATACACCGTTCTAAGTGCGTCTTTGTCCTTATTTGGGATGACAAGACGTTTTTTCTCCCTTTCCCCTTTATGTGGCACTACTCAGACAGAGATGATGTCTCACTGCGAGGACGTCCCCGCTGTCCGAGACGTCCTACAGGAGGACGGGCTGCTGCTTCTTCAGACCCTGCTGGAGGTCACTTTATATTACATTCAGAGGAGTTTTGTTAGATAATAAGAATTAGTGTTAATGCCATAACATCGATTCTATTTCCGGTACACCCTGAAATTTTTCATTCCTCTCGTACCACTACAATTTTTAGTTTATGAATGAAAGGAAATTTTCGCCTTTAGTTATACATAGTGTTTTACAACCTCTTGATAGCGGTTACAACCTGAAAGAACAGTCGTTTCATCACCAGCACGTCTTTCTCTCTTACTTTTGAAGTTAATCTCGATCCTGGTTACCGCTGACACTGGAGACTCCTTACAGAAAACTCACCGTAACTACAATTACACCGTTTTTTTTCCAACAGGAATAATCACATTCAGATACAGTTAAACATTTGATAGTGTGCATAATTCGGTCCAGGATGCATGCTTGTACATCAAATCACTCGTATAGCAAAGTGAATTTCCCTCATAAGAAAAGACAATCCATTTCACAAATATAAAGAAAAAATAACACACAAATTAACCTGCTATACGAGTGACGCATGTGCACCGAGTCTGAGCATGGAAGATGACTACCCACAATCCCACAGCGCGCGCGAGAAAGAGAGAAAAACCATTGGCTCAGTTGTGATTCATGACACTCGGCAGACAAAGCGTATATCAAGATCTTGTTCATTCATCTAGTTAAAACTTTTTTAGCAATCCAGGGTTCCACTGTATACTTGTGTTTCACAGCTGAACTACTGTTATATGGTGGACGTATAGAAATTTAAATCAGTGCCTTTTTACTAAGCAGTATCCAGCAAAAAAACATATTTAATATTGAATATACTGTACATTAAATTACCTCCGTAAACATTAACATGGCTCTAAAAAACATACTGTAATATCGTCATTTCTCATTAGAAATATAACCCAGATATACTGTGTGTGTGTGTGTGTGTAGGCAATCAGTATCCAGACTTCCCAGGATCTCCTGGAGCACCTGGCTGACGTTCTCTTCTCCATCAGCCTCCACTGTCCCAGCTTGCTCGCGAATCGTTTGAGAGACGCCCTGCAGCCCGACGCCTTCCCCTGCGCCCTACTCACTCCGGAGCACAAAGAGCGCTTCTGCCAGCAGATCCTTAGGTGAAATACGTAACACGGGGGCGCGGGGGGCAGGGTTACGGCAAGGGAGTACTGATCAGAAGGTCCCAGGTATCAGGTTCAAACCCCAGCACCATTAAGTTGCCCTTGAGCAAGTCGTTGAACCCTCAACTTCTCAGATGTTTAATGAAATAACAATGTAAGGCGCTTTGAATAATAATGCTTAAACGTGATAAATCACGTACGCTATCGATGACAGCTTAAAATCCAGAATTAGTCTAGATTTGATGTGCAAAAGTCTGCACGCCCTCAGTAGAAATGGTAATTAGCTTGTTGTTGTTGTCTTGTATGTGAAGCTCACACCTCTGTTATTCCTCCTCCTCAGAGAACAAGCGAGTAAGTGGAAGATGAGGGACATCGTGAAGGAGTTTTTCGTGTCATGTCGAGGCCTTCAGGGAACGGAGGATACCGCGGATTACTGAACATCCCTGTGTTTTTAGACACTTATGGGTTGAAACGTGAAGACACAAAACGACACAGTAATCGGGATTTGCATTGTTACACACTCCTAATCTCATGAGTTGATTGTTGTTTGACTGATTTCACAGTATACGGTATAGTTGTTTTTTTTTTTTATGAGAGTTATATGCACTATTTTATCCTTGGTTGTCGCACCTCCTAAAGTGCCTTCACATGTAATCAACATCGTCCCGGGTCTGTCTCCTGGCGTCACCGGTTTGTGTTGCACTTTTTTTTTTGTACCATTTCATGAATTCTCGATTCTGATTAGTCAGGAGGCTTGTGACAGGAGGTCTGTGTCAGTGTGCAGGTCAATCACAGGGAGGAAATAAAAATAGAGAACTGTGAGACTTCAAACAGAACATGATATATAGTAAGCGTGACTAGCGTTAAAACTTTTTACGTTTTATATGATCAGGTCATCGTTCATCTCAACACTGAATAACAAAAAAAAATAACCAATGAATTTTACATAAACTACTAACAGAGATCCTGCAGTAGTGTTGTTTATTTTCCATCTGGTCATCTGTCTGGTAACGAGATCCTGTTTGCACATACAAAATAGTGAAAATATGGTCGTGGACCGACCGGCGTTTGGATAAACTGCTTCTCTCTACTTACATTATTACACCACGTCCATTTTTTTTTCTTTCTTTCTTTTTTTTGGGGAAGTTTCACATGATACAGTAATAAGAAAGTCAGGACGATGACATGAACAGACTTGTTGGGGTTTTAAAGGAGACACGGGCAGGAGGGTTGGAGAGGAGGAAGAGACGCTGGGTTCTCTCTCTCTTCTCAGGCCTCCGACACTACCGTATCCTGGTGAAAAGATTCAGCACCGACTTGGATTCCTGAAACAGCCAGACGAGAACGTTAGTCATTTCAGGATGAGAAATGTCTGCGTACATCAATTTCTACCTTAACTAAAATCGATTAACTCACTCGCATGCAGGCTGCCTACAGTACCTGGCAAAAGTATTTTTGCCAGGTACTGTAAATGTATCTTAATGGGATTTTATCTGATAGACCAACACAAAGTGGCACATATTTGTGAAGTGGAAAGAAAATGAACGGCTTTAAAAAAAATTTACAAATAAAAACCTGAAAAGTGTGGCGTGCATTTATATTCAGCCCCCTTTTACTCCAACACCGTAAACTAAAATCAAGTGAAAGCAGTCACTTTCAGGAGTCACCTAATTACTAAATCCATCTGTGTGTTATTTAATCTCACATGTTCTGTACTTCAGACTTTAGAGGTTTGTTAGAGAACACTGGTGAACCAGCAGTATCATGAAGCCCAAAAAAGACACCAGGGATAAAGTTGTGGAGAAGTTAAAAGTAGGGGTAGGTTAGAAGGAAAAAAAACTTTGCACATCTCGTGGAGCGCTGTTCAAATGGAAAGGGTATGGCACAACTGCAAACCTACCAAGACATGGGTGTCCACCTTAACTGAAAAGAGAGCATTGATCAGAGAATTAGTGATCAATGGTAACTCTCGATGTAATTAGTCGTGGACTCCACAAATCTGGACTTTATGCAAGAGTGGCAAGAAGAAAGCCAGTGTTTATAGAAACCAACAAGAAGTCAAGGGACTTCTTGTGGCTTTCTTTTTTTTTGTCCCAGGACACAAGAAGTCCCGTTTGGAGCTTGTAAAAACCATGTGGGGCGACATAGCAATCCATCTTCTGAAATAAGGTGCTCTGGTCAATCAGAAGAAACCAAAATTAAACTTTTTGGCCTAAATGCAACTCACCCTGAAAACACCCTCCCCATTGTTAAACATGGTGGTGGCAGCATCATTGATGGTAAGACGGATTGACCCAAATAGAGAGAAATCTTATAAATAAAAAGCTGTTAGAGTCTGCAAAAAACTTGAGACTGGGCCGCTCCAGGTTCACCTTCCAGCAGGACAACAAACTTAATCATACAGCCAGAGCTACAATGGAATGGTTTAGATCAAAGCATACTCGTGTTAGAACGTCTGAGTTAAAGTCCAGACCTAAATCCAACTGAGAATCTATAGCGAGACTTTTGAGCTAATTGCTATTCACAGACATTCTACGTCCGATCTGACTGAGCTTGAGCTATTTTGCAAAGAAGAATTGGCAAAAATTTAACTCTCTAGACATGCAAAGCTGGTAGAGACACCCCCATAAAAAGACGTGCAGCCTATAAATGCATTAAATCCCAACAAGATACATTTACATTTGTGGCTGTAACGTGACAAAATGGAACGTAGACTGAAAAAATTAAAGGGGTATAAATACTTTTGTAAGCCACCGTGATTAACCTAGCCACTCTGAGAAACAGCAAGGAAAAGTGTCACAAAACGTGCATGTGTTTGTCTAACCTTGGTGCAGCGTGTTTTGCTGAAGACATTCCAGAACCTGAGTGTCTCGTCTCCCGCTCCAGTCACTATAGCCTCGCCGTCTGGAGACACGGCCTGATAAATGCACACAGTTAGTTTTAGTATTTTGTAAAGAAATTGAATTTACTAAAACAAAAAAAAAAAACTCACGGTCAGTTTTTAAAGTTCCTTCTTACCAAGTAAAGCACACGGTACGAGTGTCCCGTCAACTTGGCCACCTGTGTGAGTGACGGGTATTTCCACACCAGGATCTGGTTTTGTGAGTAACCGTGTGTGCTGACCTGCAAGACACCAGCAGGATGTGTAAAACTCACTCACTCAGCGGCAAACAGAACTCCGCTTATGTGTGTTCTCTCACCAGCTCGTTGGCGTGTTTGGACCAGGCCAGGTTGCAGACCTGCGAGCCCGTGTCGGTGCTCTGCAGCGCCTGTCCTGTGAGTGTGTTCCAGAAGCGCAGGCAGCGGTCGGCCGTGCCTCCACCGGACGCCAGGAGGCCGTGCTGATGGGGCGACCAGGCGATGGCCTTGACCGCCGCTAAATGCTCGCTGTACTGTTGCACGGGCACCAGGCTCGAGCTGTTCCACACCAGCAGCTACACAAATCACCAAAACAAAGAGTTACACCAGGTATTATCATCAGTATGACTATCGTCTTTACTCGCATTCACACCGTACCTTGTTGTCGTTGCCTCCCGAGGCGAGGTGCTGGTGGTCGGGGGACCACTTGAGGCCGCAGACTTCCTGTCTATGGCCCTGCAGTCTTCTCTCAGCGGCAGGCGGCGCGCGGACATCCCTCTGCAGGATCACCCTGTCCCTGCTGCCCGACGAGAGCTGCTCGCCGTTCCATGCTAAAGCTCCTGCGGCACAACACGACGAACATTACAAATTCATAGGTTCGCGCTAATACTTTCACCCGCGAGTCCATTAAATGAAGACCTTTGATACGAACCGACACGAGCCGAGTGTCCTTCCAGGCTGGTTAACTTCCTCCCTCCAGCTGCGTCCCATATTTGAACAAAGCCTTTGTGAGTTCCAACAGCAACCAAGCTTCCCTTGATGGGAAAATGATGCAGATGTAAACCGTAATGGTTATTAGGCATGGTGCATGTGCGTCTTCTTCATCCACTAGTCGGGTTAATTCTTAAATTATTTTTTTATATCAATTCTTAAAAAAAAGGCGTTACATAAAAGATTTAGAGACATAAGGCATTATCACTTTAATGATCCTGTTAATCTCAACATCATGCTGTTAGTGTACCTTTCCATGACCATTGACCATGACCATTCTATGACCATTCTATCATTGCGTGTAATTAATTTACAAATAACTGGCATGGAAAACAAGTTAAAGAACTCATGACTTACCCTCTCATTCCAGCAGACCGAAGTCACAGAGTCTCCATCCACTGACAGATCACACAACCTGGTCACCTGAGAGCACAAGTGTGACACATAATGACCCCTGGCTCTATAAATCAGCCGAGCAAACATTATCTACTCTTATCTAAAGTTCCTTTACACACCTGACTGGTGCAGGCGCTCCACAGGTACACACAAGCACCAAGACCAACACTGAGCAGGTTTCCAGCTGACCAGTCCACCTGTTAACAACACAGAACACTGCAAAGATTAATCCCTCAGTTTCTACGCAGACCATTGTAATACACGGTCTGTAAACAGAAGCTAAATTCAGTACCAAGGACAGCAGCAGCATGGCTACCCTAATCCATGGTCAAAACAGCTGTTTTAGCCTGCAGATATAAATATGGCCTCAGTAAAGGGGGCGTGGCCTCTATGTCTATGAGTCCCAGAGAGGGGATAAGAGGCGTGTCCTTTTAACATGTCAGTCTCAGTGAAGGGGGCGTGTCTTCTTAACCTGTATTTACTGTGAGGGACATGTGTCCCCTTAACCTGTTAGTCTCGGTGAAGGAGGAGTGGCCTTAACCTGTTAGCCCTAGTAAAGAAGGTGTGGCTTTTTAACCTGTCAGTCTCAGTAAAGGAGGCGTGTCATCTTAACCTGTCATTCACTCTGAAGGAGGCGTGTCATCTTAAGGAGGTGTGTCATCTTAACCTGTCATACACTCTGAAGGAGGCGTGTCATCTTAACCTGTCATTCACTCTGAAGGAGGCGTGTCAGCTTAAGGAGGCGTGTCATCTTAACCTGTCATTCACTCTGAAGGAGGCATGTCAGCTTAACCTGTCATTCACTCTGAAGGAGGCGTGTCATCTTAAGGAGGTGTGTCATCTTAACCTGTCATACACTCTGAAGGAGGCGTGTCATCTTAACCTGTCATTCACTCTGAAGGAGGCGTGTCAGCTTAAGGAGGCGTGTCATCTTAACCTGTCATTCACTCTGAAGGAGGCATGTCAGCTTAACCTGTCATTCACTCTGAAGGAGGCGTGTCAGCTTAACCTGTCATTCACTCTGAAGGAGGCGTGTCAGCTTAAGGAGGCGTGTCATCTTAACCTGTCATTCACTCTGAAGGAGGAGTGTCGTCTTAAGGAGGCGTGTCATCTTAACCTGTCATTCACTCTGAAGGAGGCGTGTCAGCTTGAGGAGGCGTGTCATCTTAACCTGTCATTCACTCTGAAGGAGGCGTGTCATCTTAAGGAGGCGTGTCATCTTAACCTGTCATACACTCTGAAGGGGGGGCGTGTCATCTTAACCTGTCATACACTCTGAAGAAGGCATGTCAGCTTAACCTGTCATTTACTCTGAAGGAGGCGTGTCATCTTACTCAGTCATTCACTCTGAAGGAGGCGTGATTTTTTTTACTTGTTATTTACTGTGAAGGGCATGTGTCCTCTTAACCTTTCTTTCTCAGTAATGAATGTTTGGCCCCCAAACCAATCAGAATGATCCTCTTATTTTTTTTTTATACATTTTTTTTATTAAAATAGCTTGCATAATAGTGTATTACAGTGCATTTCAATCTGTCTAAAATATACTTTTTAGTAAGTGGTGTTACATGTCTTTACGTTATTGTAAAAATACAGGTGTGTACCAGGTTTAAGTAGAAGTCATCCTGCAGCTCCGGTGCATCCAGAACTTTAAAGGGGATTTTGGAGATCTTTCGTGCTGGCTTTCGTGGTGATCGTAACAGCTTGTGACTGCGCACAGACACCACACACACACCAACACTCAGACACATATGGAAATGTGAAGCAGTTTGTGAGAGTATACAAGGAACCTTTGGCTACCTTTTGTTGCTGAGGGGAGAGAGGGAATACGGGGAGATTTCATTGCCGCTGTCAAAAGGCACTCTCTTTGTGTGAATTGTGTACTGGAAGAGACAGAAAACATGAAAATCGTACCGCCGTTTATGACCAAAGTGTAATAACACACATGAATCCTGTGGGAGGGACTCACCCTGAAGAGGCTGTTTGTGTCCTGTGAGAGGACGGCATGCCGTCGGTCATCTGTGTGAGGGTCGGGTACGGTTTCGATGCCCGCTCCTAGGAGCTCGTTCCGCAGGAGAGCAGCATAGGCCACCGCGTCTGTAAGAGGAGACACAGATTAGAGACGTCCAAATGGTATGACATCAGTCTTTTAGCCGTGATACAATACGCAGATACAATGAAGTTGATTTACAGCAAACTTTACCCTTTCCAGTGTCTGAACTGGCGTCCTTCGAGCGCTGGTTCTGGTTCGGAGACCAACAGTTTTCCTGTAAAATTAATAAATAAGTACATGAGGTGCCATTTTTAAGGGAAAGTTTAGAATAAAGACCGTGACTTACGTTGGCGTAATGGAAGTTGATGCTCCAGTTGCTGCCTGCGCGAGTGGGTATGAATCTGTCACCTGACTTAACACTGACTGGACTGCATGTGGCAAAGCCCGGCTACAGGAGGAACAAAACAGTAGGTGTGAGAAGACACTTATCTCTTCAGAAATGTACATCCTTCTTCTTAGTATGGGTACTGACTCATGATAATCTGTACCTGGTTAAGACATTCATACTCATTTCTTTACCTTGGACACTTGACCATCAGGCAGGTTCTGATGGTTGATCTGCCTGAGGAGGCGTCTCTCATAGTCCTGGTCCATTTCCAATCTGCCTCTGCTTCAGTCTGCCCACGCAGCTCCGCCCACGTCTTCCATCCCTGAACAGGTAAAAAAAAAAACAGGATACTTATAGACGCATTGCATTTTTTGCAGCTTTCTGTGTCCATCAGAACTGAAGTGAACTCCAAGAGTTATTCAACACTGCAAGTGTTTATTTGCCTCTAAAGATGTCTGTCTGTCTCTAAAGGCATTCATCCAGCATTGAACATCTGTTCATCATTCTGTTCATCATTCATCTGGCAATGGAGGTGTTCACCAAAAAGGTGATCATTTAACAGTTCAGATGTTTATCTAACTCTAAATTTTTCCATTCAGACTTTCAAATGTTTTTTTTTTTTTTTCAGAATCGAAATGTGTCCATCCAGCATTTCGGATGTTTATCTGAATCTAAAAAGGTGTTCATTTGGCGGTCCAGATGTTTATCTAAATCTAAAGTAGTAGTTCATTAGGCAGTCCAGATTTTTATCTGAATCTAAAAAAAATTCATTTGGCAGTCCAGATGTTTATCTGAATCTAAAGCAGTTCATCTGGCGGTCCAGATGTTTATCTGAATCTAAAGCAGTTCATCTGGCGGTCCAGATGTTTATCTGAATCTAAAAAGTGTTCATTTGATGGTTCAGATGTTTATCTGAATCTAAAAAGTGTTAATTTGATGGTTCAGATGTTTTCTAAATCTAAAAGGTGTTCATTAGACTGTCCAGATGTTTATCTGAATCTAAAGTAGTAGTTCATTAGGCAGTCCAGATATTTATTTAAATTAAAAAAAAATGTATTTGGCGGTACAGATTTTTATCTGAATCTAAAGCAGTTCATTTGATGGTCCAGATGTTTATCTGAATTTAAAAAGGTGTTCATCAGGCGGTCCAGACGTTTATTTAAATCTAAAGCAGTTCATCTTGCAGTCCAGATGTTTGTCTAAAACGTAAAGGTGTTTATTCATCACTCCAGATGTTTATCTGAATCTAAAAAGCAGTTTATTAGACGGTCCAGATGTTTATCTGAATCTAAAAAGCAGTTCATTTGATGGTCCAGATGTTTATCTGAATCTAAAAAGGTGTTCATCTGGCAGTCCAGATGTTTATCTCGAATGTAAAGGTCTTTATTCATCACTCCAGATGTTTATCTGTCTCTAAAGGTGTTTGTCTACCTCTAGCTGTCCTGAAGAGCAGGACATGTGTCTCGAGCAGGATTGACCTGACGCTGCCGGTGTTCCTCTAGCTCCAAACACTTGTACATCTCTCCACTCCTCTGTGTGTGTGTGTGTGTGTGTGTGTGTGTGTGTATATATACAGTCCACAGTGCAGGTGTTTAGAAGCGGCTCTGCTCAAACCCAGAGTGTTAAATCGCCGTGTGCACGCGACACATAGCACGAGGACACACAGTTACCATGGAGCTGACAATCATAAACACATGACTAGCACGACTAGCATCAGCACCGTCAGTGTGTTTGTAGAAGAAAACCAACAGTAAATACATGACCCCAGCGGCCTAAAGCGCCTCGAGCGCGCTGTCTGACCCTGATGAGGTGTGAAGTCACAGCTGTCATGATGTCCCGACTCTCAGACACCAGTTAGCCTCCTCACTCCGGCTAGCAAGGTGTACAAGTCTCACCTGTTCTGCCGCTCATGAGACGCGGTTATCGGCCATTCCGTGTGTCCGAGCTCCCGGTTAGCATTTCTCCACATGCACTTAATGAATAGAGTCCTGGAAACACCTGTTAATCCTTAATTATCTTACAATTCAGCGTCCCAGCAGCCCGATTCAGACTGAATGTTTATGTTTCGGTCAAGATGGCGAAAAGATCAGCTGTGACGCTTTATTTTTTCCCACACCTATATTCCGGAAGACACGCCTCCTATCTCAGTTTAAAGCCCTAGCTGGATCGGAATGCGGGTGGGAATAGAAAAACAAGGGACGTCCCATGCGTGGGCGGACAGCAAGTGGCTGTAGGGGGCGCGCGAGAACTACTACTGCTCGTAATATTAATGTGGATTTCTGTTAAAAACTACTACTGACTGTAGAGGGCGCTATAACACTACAACTCATACCAATCAACTACTTTTCACTCAACATTTTGACTAAATGCAGTAATTCTTACATATAAAGTAATGTTTTCTTTTTAAATACAGGCCTCTATTATCATTCTTGTTTCTACTCATTTAAACTATAATTCATAACTAAATATATGACTAGGAACTCAGCAATAAATATTTCACACAGTGCATAAATAATTTCACATATTTAATTTTTCAGGAACAACATCAATAAGTAAATTTAAATAGTACAAATGAACTAAGGCTCTTAAATAAATAAATAAATAATATACAATTATTAATAATAAGAACATACAATAATATAGCTAATTTGGTCACGTCAGTGACTTTGTTTAGCATTGTCACCTTGCACCTCCTGCCTTTGTGTGCATGGAGTTTGCATGTTCTTGTTGGTTTCCTCCCCAGCCCAAAGACATGCAGATTAGGCCCGTAGCATGTGAATGAGTGTGTGAGTATGTGTATGTGTGCGCGCCCTGTGATGGATTGGGAACATATCTAGGGTGTACCCCACCTTGTGCGCAAAGTCTCCTGGTGATCCTGTTTAAAGGATTAAGCGGGACAAACGATGACGATGGTCGCATCATCAATAAGATACAAACATAATGCATTCGCAACCAAGAAATTAAACAAATGATCTGAGTATAATATAATAGATTATAGTCGGCACAGGGTCAAGGGTTTGATTTCTGCCTCAGTGTCTGTGTACATTGAGTTTGCATGTTCCTGCTGTGCTTGGTGGTTTTCCTCTGCGTACTCCGGTTTCCTCCCACTCTCCAAAGACATGCAATTTAGGCTAATTGGCATTCCCAAATTTCCTGCAATAGTTTGGCACCATGTCTAGGGTGTACCTTGCTTCATGGCCAAAGTCTCTTGAAACAGGCTCTGTGACCCTGGACAGGATAAGTGATATAAACAATGAAAATAAACAAAGCAAAAATCTTTACTGTTTCTTTCAAAAGTTTATATATTTATTCATTTATTTTTTTTATTATGCTTTTATTATGTTGAAGATGCTCAATTCATTTAAATTCTATTTCTATAGCACTTTTAACAATAATTTAAAGCAGCTTTAGAAAATAAAAGGTTCAAATGAGTTTGAAAAGTGTGACGAAATATGAATAAATCAAAATGATCAGATTGTCCCTGATCAGTAAGCAGAGGGCGACTGTGGAAAGGAAAAACTCCCTGAGATGGCAATAGGAAGGAACCTTGGAAGGGATCAGATTCAACAGGGAAGCCATCCAACTAATTTGAGTGATATCCACGATGATATATTTTTTACAATCTGGAAGTATGGAAAATTAACATGGAAAGTTTGGTCAAACCATATTTTAAAAAATGTTAAGTATATTTTTATTTGTTTGCTCATTCATTCAATCATTTATTCATACATATGCAAGGCTTTTCATGTAAATAAAAATTACATGGTCTTTTGTCTTCTATGTTTATTTGACTGTTCTGATGTATTAACTTTTTGAGCTTTGTATATATCTATTCCTACAGTTAACCCTTCCCCACAGAACTTCAGAGAAGTAAAAAAATATGATCTATTTATTAACTATTTTTAATCACTATAAACAAATTAATTCTTTTATTGCCACGATTGTGCTGTAAGCTTAGCCAGGACACTGTTGGGTTTCTGTGTGTAGAGTATCGTGACTCTGTGCTTAGCTGCTGCTGAGCAGGGTCATGGGTATTAATTGCTTCAGGTTTAATCAGTCATTTGTTTTTGATGTCTCGGGGTGTGAGAAGGCCTTGGATGAGTCCAGGCCTGTCTGTACTGAGATAACCAGCAGACAGCTGGGAGAACCACAGGACCAGCACAGCAGGTAAATATGACAGCATGGTAGGAACAGTTAATGGTGATGGTCCACCACACATTGGGGAAAAAAACAGTCATGTTGTCATGCTTACTGGATATGTTATAATCAGCAGGTTGCTCAACAGCTTTTCTCTCTCTCTCGAAGTTAATTACGAAAAAAGAAACATGCAACTTCTTGTTACTAGAAAAAATGGTTATAAAAAGACTAGTTGAAGTACCCTTTGTTGACGATTACAGAGTTTGTAGAAATAAGTAAAGGGTTGAAGCTAAAAATAAGCTGATCAACTGTAATGTACTCAGTGATATTATTTTAGATTGAAGTTCAAATACATGTCTGTCTGCAACATAGCTGAAACACTTCAATCAGTGCACTTCATTCCACAAAATTTAGTTTGACATTACATGGTATTGGTTTCCACTGGAGTAGTGGCTAAATATTAGCAAATGTACGTAGTTCACAGCAAGATTTTAAATTTACTGTCATTTCATCTTATAACAATCAATGAAAAAGAGTGGATATAGAAAAAACTATGTTTATGCCTTATTTACGCTCAGTCGTCCTTCTTTCGTCATCAGCCGAATATAATCTCTGTTCAATAATCAGAGCGTGAATATTACAGATGAAAAATGGAAAAAGTAGATTGGTTAATAATTACTGTAAGTTTTGTCTTAAAACGACTCCAGCCAGTTACAGTTGACTTATACCACTTCAGCGCTGTTATTTCAGCCAAAGTGAAAATATGAACTAATCCCAGTAAAAATATTTAGTTTAGCTTTTCTAATTAATATTTATTGGGGCAGGTGTTTGTTTACATTGAGACAGTAGCGCATTAGTAGATTATTTTCCAACACATAAACGTTCATAACATCGCTTTTACTCACCATTTTGGTTTCATTTATTCTGCAGGTTAAACCTCAGACAGATACATGTATCTAAGTATATATATGTATATATGTATCTAAGTACTGCAAAAGCTTAAATAAATTCTCTACAGCCAGATCTACGACACAATCTGGCTGGACAGACATACAGACAGACAGACAAACAGACAGACAATTTCCTATTTCTGCTCTGTCCTGAAGATGTTAGGAAACATACAGTAAGGTTACAGCTTCACCGCTGATACTGAAGATCCTTTTCCCAAACACTAAATTAAATTTTTATTACAAAAAACTTTAAATTCACTAATCAGAGTCAGAAATTCAATCAGAGCATCAATCTGATTAGACAGAGATTCAATCACATCCCTTTTAAACCTAAATCTGTATAATGTAATCCTCTGACATAGAGATTTTTTTCCTCTTGTCATGCTTACACAGAATCTGACAGGGTTCCAAGATTGCATTAAATTCCCGCGGGTTCTGTTCTGAGTGTGTGGTGGTAGTTGTGTAATTTCCCCTTGATCAGATGAGGATGTGGTGAGGAGCTGAAAATGAAAGGGTCTGCCTTGTGATCAGACATGAGGGTTGTGTTAATACTACAACATGCTGCATGCAGTGTATTAGTAAAAAGTTAGATTGCAAAACGGAATACGTCAGCATATTAATGATTCTAGAGATAATAATAATTTTTTATTTTGATATCTTTATTATCTTTCTGTTGATAAAGCTATTGAAAAAAAAAACTCAGGCTTGGTCTCCAAACATTACTGATCTCAATCTACTCACTAATTATTCCTGTGTTTCTGTGTTTGAAGCGGTCAACCCTTGAACCGGCTGCTTTGGGTCTTTTTTACTTGTTTTTAATGAAAGCAGCCAGCTGGGTTTTAATATCTGCTCTTTGTTTCCAGACCCCTCTTATCAGTGCCCTTCAATGCCGTTCCCATGGAAACGAGATGGACAGACAAAGCACGGGACGAGTGAGGAAGGAGGGACAAAATGTGCAAATGTGCAAGTGACAGATACTCCTGCTTCATGCCTGAAAAGTGCCCAAAACATACAGGACTTTATGCAAGAGCCAGAGTTGTGTAAAATCCTCAAACATGAGGAGGTGAGAAGGAAACCGATCTTTGAAATGATTACATGAAGGTGTGGTTATGTGTAAAGAGTCATCTTGGATGACAAATGATCTAAGTATCAGCTACCCTTCATTCTATCACTGTGACACAGCATAAGAGAAGATGAACATACAGACAAAACCCCAACTTTTCTTCAGCTTATGAAAATTTACTCGGCGTAAAAGTTACTGAGTTACTTTATTTAACAGCAGGGGTGGGATAGGGAATTCTAGTGTAGACAAGCGGATATAAATCTTAAACTAGTTTTTAATTGAAGGAACATAATAAAGCTGTTGCCTTTCTTGTGCTTGAAATCAAAGTGTTCACTTAAATATAGCCAGGGTTTTGTTCTATAAGAACTTGATGGTATTTCACTTTTAGCTGGGTTTGGATCACTGGCATCTGTTTTGTGCGTCTCCATCGTTCTTGTAAATTTAGTGCATTTGTTTTCCACGCCCATCAATCAATCAATCAATCAATCAATCAATCAGTGCAGTGGTTCCCAGGGCGAAATTATTTTTCTTCCCCGTTGCATTTTTTTTTCATTTTCCTTAATTTATTTTTTACTCAGTAGCAAATATGATTTAAAATGTAGCGAAAATACAATACTTCAAACTAAATTACAGATTTTAGAAACTACTTTAAAAAGTAGGAGTACACAAAAAAACTATTTAATTACAGGTAATGCAATACTGGGAAATGTGAGGATTTTGACAAAATCATGAGGAACCAGCAGAAACCCCTGTGGATCACCATGATGATTAAAGTATGGCAATAGTATGGGCCTGTTTTGTGTGTATATACCAAACTTTGCCAGGAACTAGATATCTACTTAAATGTTGTTGGGAAATATCAACATGAAACATCAACAAGTTAACGATATTTCCTACTTCCTTAAGTGATGCATCTTTCCTAACAAAGCTATAACAAATATTGTGCTTGTTAGTCATCTATTTGACAACCGATATGGACATGTGACAGCTTGAGTTCTATCCTGGTTCATATTATTATTATAACTTTTATTAATGTTTAAGAGATATAATAAATGCCTTGGTTGAACTAAGGTACGTACATTTAATCACTTTATATTCAATTCATTCATGTTATTCATGTAAAGCTGCTAGGAGCTGGTAGGAGTTACGGCCTAACATGAGACGTGGCTCTTATTCAGCTCTTTTCAAGGTGTTTACTCAAAAACAGGAGCTCATATCGTGGCACTGGATCGTATCAGATGGGTTTGTTTTTACTTTATCGCTTCCTTGGCATTATGACAAATCTGCAAGAGGACAGAAAATGTGCAAAGTCATGCTAGGCTAGGCAGAACAGACTCCTTCATTCAGTCTTCCACCACTGTGTACTGGATCTTGAAGTGGATCAGGCAAGAGGAAGTCTCGCGAGATTTCAGCGTGGCTATATAAACGCGCGCGACCGCGGATCTGTGGGTTTTTCTTGACTTCACGTAACAGAACGCAGCGGACCAAAGGTAGGATCTAAATAAAAATAAAAATTAATAACCATCATATAAAAGGATACTTTTAGATACTTAGTTTGGGGTTAAAATGTCGCTTTTACATGTGAAATGCACTTTGCAATTTAGCAAAGTTTTCGCTTCTAGTTTTAAGTCATGCATTAACAATATATATTTTCTTATATATATATATATATATATATATATATATATATATCTTATATGCCAGCACATTTTATATTGAATATTTATCTGTATTTGTTTAATATATGGCGGATTTGTTTTTTTTGTAGCATAACTTGTTGAATAGATGCCGGATCCTAAACAGATCTATTATCGACTCCGTAGTGCACTAATCACAGCGTGGAACGTCTTAGGTGTAGCGCGGAGAGGTAGAGATTAGAGACCTATTTGGAACGCAGCCATAAAAGGAAACTACAGTATTCGGAAAAAAGGGTTACTGTTGGCTAATCCAAAAGTCGGTTTATAATATATTCTCTCATGCGTATAAGACATAATTTAATCATTTCATCATGTTTTAATAAATGATGAAATAATATATTAGAATAAATGAATGAATGAATGAATGACAGTTGTAAGGAGTATTCGTGCTGTTACCTGGACTTTGCCTCGAGCAAAATGTTGCGAAATTGAGGAAGTGATAAGCCCGGATTTAAGCTCCGAAAGTTTATTGTTTGATAACTGATTTTTATAATTACTTTAATGTGTTTAATAATGCACGTTATTGTGTTTTTGTTATCTCATCTTTAACACGCACTCCTGATAACGATTAAAATGTATCCTTTGTTCACTTCATCTCTTTTTTTTTTTTTTGTTCCTCTTTGCAGTTCAATCCAAGATGTCAGCTGGCAAAGCACAGATCGGCAAACCTGCCCCTGACTTCACAGCCAAGGCCGTGATGCCTGATGGCCAGTTTAAAGATCTGAAGCTGTCAGACTATCGAGGTACGCCCGCTTATTTTCAAAATACATAAAATACCGGCAGCACGGTGACTTGGTGTATAGTCACCTATAGGGTGTGGGTTCGATTCCTGTCTCTGAGTCTGTGTGCATGGAGATTGCATGTTCTCCCCATGCTTGGTGGTTTTCCTCGAGGTACTCTGGTTTCCTCCAACACTCCAAAGACCAGCAGATTAGGCTAATTGTGTTCCCAAATCGCTCGTAGTATGTGAATGCGCATGTGAATGTTGAAAACCTGAGGTCCAACCACAGGTCTAAAAATGGGAATAAGTATAACGGTCATCACTGGCCTTCACTGGTCACTGTTGAACTACAAGGTTTCCTAAGATGGATGGATATCAAAATGCTATAATTTGTAAGACCGCTGATGATGAGAACAACCTTTTTTTCTTTCTTTCATTTCCTTCTTTTTTCTTTAGGAAAGTACGTTGTTTTCTTCTTCTACCCTCTGGACTTCACCTTCGTCTGTCCCACCGAGATCATCGCCTTCAGTGACGCAGCAGAAGAATTCAAAAAGATCAACTGTGAGGTCATCGGTGCGTCTGTAGACTCGCACTTCTGCCATCTGGCCTGGTGAGCGTTTTCAATAGCAAACCCGAAACGAACCAGAATTGCTAAGAAGATAAGTGATTTATGTATATATTAAACCTTCCCTTTCAAATGTGTTTCAGGATAAACACCCCCAGGAAGCAAGGTGGCCTGGGACACATGAAGGTTCCTCTGGTGGCCGACACCAAACGGACCATCTCTCAAGACTACGGTGTACTGAAGGAGGACGAAGGCATCGCTTACAGGTGTGTTTATGATGAGATTTAGGACAAATCTGAAATAAAAATGATTAAGCTCTGTTAATAGTTCATGTAAGTTTGTGAAACGTCACTGTAATAGGGTGGAAGTGGGAGGGTGTAGCGCAGAGAGTCACATGACACAGAATGATTGGTATCAAGGTGGGCAGTCGGTCTATGGTACGTTCACTAAAGATGCATCCTGATCATTTCTTTTCAGAGGTCTCTTCATCATCGACGATAAAGGCATCCTGAGGCAGATCACCATTAACGACCTGCCGGTGGGTCGGTCGATCGACGAGACGCTGCGTCTGGTGCAGGCCTTTCAGTTTACAGATAAACACGGAGAAGGTGAGTGATTAATATGTGCAGTTAATGGCTTTTAAACATTAATCCTATTGGAAAGATCTAGTACTAAGTAATGAGTTATAAAGCTTTCTATTAGACTCAAACAGTCCTTCTCTTAAACACTGAAACATGATAATGGCTGTAGTATTTGAAAAAACATAACATAAGGTATCTTTGTTTTTTTGCCTTGCGCTTCTTACACAAAAACAGAATTTACTGGATACTGCAGTGAAGACAAAGCATTTTCTTGAGTTTCATTTAAAATGTAGTTTAGACCAGTTTGTTTCCTGTGTCTTTTTTTTCCGATACTGGAATAAAGTTATATATTATGTGCATTTACATTTTCACTTTGTGATCTGTCATTGTACCATGGTTATTAATCATTTAATCCTTAATAAAGGAATTGACGTTTACCCTCGTATTGTTTTCTAGTTTGCCCAGCCGGCTGGAAGCCCGGAAAGGACACGATCAAGCCTGATGTCCAAAAGAGCAAAGATTTTTTCTCCAAACAAAACTAAGCGCACGAGACTCTGCAGTGTAGTCTGACCAGCCCCACACTGGCACTTATACCGAACCTCAGTAACAATTATGACTCTGTTAAGCTTAAAATAAGTGTGTAGGATTGTAATTGTTGTTTATGTTGTGTGACGTCGTGAGAAATATGATGCTCATGTAGAAGGCCACTATTTTGTATGTTTATACCGTCTCATGTTTCCTTTGTGAAATAAAAAAGGAAAATGACAGAGCGGCTTTGAGAGACTTGTCTTTTATTCTGCTTTCTGGTTTTAGTAAGGAGAGATTTTGTAACAGGTAAAGAGAGGAACTTGGAGAAACATTATGGTGCATGCATTTTAACCGAGAAAAAGATTTTGTAACAAAATTTAGTTTTAAAAAGCTTTATGATAAAGCATAACATTTAGGACTAATCATGATTTGTGAAATGTGTAGTTAAAAAAAAAAAAAAAAACACTACTCGTCTATTACCACAAATGAAGTTGATCAACCAAGACAATTATGGCTAAAAGTTAAGTTGGAGACATCTGCTTAGCAAGGTTGACTCCTAAATCACCTCTATTTTTTTGTCACAAATGTAAAGTAAAATTATGTGTTATATGATATTGATGTATTTAGATTTTTACAGTTATAGAATAAGAATAACCTGTGTACTATAATTTGGATAATAACTTAGTTACAACTGAAGCAGACTTCAGACAGCGGCTAGGTTGGTTTTTGAATAAGTTTGGAGTAAACTAATACTATAATTAATGTCTGATTATCACTTAGAAGTTCATTTATTGATGGGTACTAGGAAACATTTCATATTGTTGCTAATGTTCTCCATCGTAAACTATTTCTGTCTCCTATTTAGGTACTTTGGTATTAGAGTGGAACAAAAAATAAATAACATTTTCTGTGTATTGATATTCAACTCCTTAAATATCAAATAGTCACATTCCAATATGATATACAATACAATATATTTTACAATGCAACATTCCCTCCTCACAACCCCAGGGTTACAGTCTGTGTGAAGTTTTACATGTTCTACCATGTTTGTATGGGTTTACTCTGGGGTTGCTGGTTTCCTCCTACCTCTTAGAAGATTTTATTTATTAATGGAAAAATGCTGTCCAAACCTCCCTGGCGCTATGTGAAAAAGTGATTGCCTATGTGAAAAAGTGATTGCCCTGGGCAATCCCTGGAATCCATGGCAGAGTTCACAAAGAACACCAAGACATTTGCCAAAAAACATTTTGATTATCCCCAAGACAAACAAAAAACTAAGTTATGGTTTTCGAGTGGCCTAGTCAAAGTCCGGACTTAAATCCTATTGAGATGACCTTAAACAGGCCAGTCGTGCTTGAAAACCTTCGAGTGTGCCTGAATTAAAACAGTTCTGCAAAGAAGAGTGGGCCAAAATTACTCCACAGTGATTTAAAAGACTGCAAGTTATCGCAAACTTTTGTTTGCAGTTGTTGCCACCTATGGTGGCACAACTATTTATTAGGTTTAGGGGGTGATTATTTTTCACATATGGCCATGCAGGTTTGGACAGTTTTTTCCCCCTCTTAATAATTAAATCGTAATTTAAAACCTGCATTTTATATTTAATTGGGTTACCTGTGTAAAATATTAAAATTAGTTTGATGATCTTGATCGTTTAATTGTAACAAACATGGAAAAGAAAAATCAATAGGGGACAAATACTTTTCCACACCACTGGATGTGTTCTTGTGGTAAACTCCAGATCCTAAACCAGGATAAAGCTTTTACTCAAGATAAGTTTTGCAGTTTTGCTGGTATAGTTCGTTTACTGAGGGAAAGAGAGATGCCATTTGCTCTTCGGTTGCATTTATGTAGTTAGAATATGTTAATTGTCTGTCTACTTTGTTATTATTTTCTAATGTCAGTACATTCCTGTGTTATCGCATATGCATCTGCTATTTGCTGTAAAGTATTTATTCAAATGTATGCAAAATACCTGCAAGATTCAATCGGGGGTGAAAGCGCATACTTGGCAACCCCATGATCTCCGAATCGATTCCTTCCAGAAGCCGAATGATTCAGTTGATTGATTCGCGCGACCGTTCACGAGCCGCTTTAACGAACATCAGTGTTAGCATATTAGCTAACAGTCTTCACCTCAGCATAGTGCGATGTTGTTTTTACAAATTAAGTACCCTAAAAGTGATATTTAAAAACAATACTCGAGCAAAGTAAGCTATTTGTTTAAGTTACGGGAAAAAAAGCTAGTTAACTGTAAGGACATGGCAACCGGTCTGAAAAAGCGAGCGAAAGCAAAACAAGAGGTTGCTGAGGTAAAAACAAACAAACAAACAAACAAACAAACAAAAAAACCCCATTACAACTAACTACTTAGCATAACTTCTCTAAATAAACATTTAACAAGTTGCTTAGCTTAGCTCTTAGTACACCTGAATGAGGAGTGGACAAATGGAAGAAAACAAACAAACTTTTAACATAAATAAACTTAATGACTTAATTATTGTTATACCTTCAGAATTATTACAAATATAAATATAATATTTAATATAATATAAATTAATTAATAACTAGGTACCTAATAAGTATTGTAGTGAGGTAAAAAACACAAGATAAAACTTTAAAATCAAATTGGGTGGACAATTTATCAATCATCAATTCCAAGAGGCGTTCAAGTCAAACCGGGACTTAAGAGGATAAACTTCCCTTATTTCTCTATTTAATACCCTGCTACACTAATGCACTTATTCCAGCGTTTCACTAGCGCTTGGATACCATCAAGGTATAAAGTTTTTTTCAGGTTTAAAACGCCAGCCTCCCAGGAACTCCTTTCACAGCCCAAATGTGGAAATAGTTTGAGCGAGGTCAGAACTGTATGGAGAACGTGGCGATAACTCCCAGCTGAGTTCCTGTAGCATAACATGCAAGTAGTGCTGGTGAATGATTGTGTGTACAGTTTCCATACAGACAGGTTCCGATATGCTGATATAAATTTTTTAAAGATCAGCTGCTGAATGTTCACGGGAACGACTGAGTCTCATCACTATATGATGCTTAAAGACTTCTGTAAATGTCAATCGCTTTTATTCCTTCTTTCACCAAAAATTCCAAAGTCCCAGTTTGACTTGAACACCCATCGTATGTTCCGTACTTAGCAGATGTTTCATTGCAAATATATGGTGTGTAAATTTAAATGTTAAAATGATAAAATGCAGATCTGGCTGTGAATTATAGCTAGGTCATGTTATATTATATATGTTTTTGTTTTAAAACACTTTCAGTGGGACAGCTTATTCAACCAGGAGCTCAGAACTCAGGAGCAGTCTCTGGTGTTTGTAAAGCGAATGCTGGTCCTGGCCGTGTCCTCTATAACGTACCTGCGTGGGATCTTTCCAGAAGACGCATATCGATCCCGCTACTTAGAAGGTCTTTTTATTTTTCACAAAAAAAAAACTAACAAAAAAACTAACGAAGCACTATAGCTGCTTAACTTTTATTGTAATGTTACAGTAGATAAAACCGTTCAAATACATGATTAACAATCCAGCATTAAAGCTTTATTTTAAATCCCTTGTAGTCTATGTCAGCTATTGTGATAAAAAAAACAGATTGAGTTAAAAGAATTAATATTGTCTTTTCTTATGGTCAAATCGTATTTTTATGGTAAAATTTGACCATAAAAATACGATTTGACGTCACATTATAGTATCTCACAAGGCTTATTGTATTAAAAATTTTTAGATTTATGCCTCAAAGTTCTTAAAGAGGACTGCACCTCTCCAGGAGCCAACAAAATTGTCAAGTGGTAAGTGGTTAAATATTTCCATAACTGATAATCATGACTGAAACAATCTTGGTACACACACTTGTATCACTCATGTCTCTAGTGGAGAGACATTTGTAGCAATAGCTGCTGTTATTGCTTGTGCATGGCTGCTTAGCCTTTTTATTTAATTTAATTTATTTTATTTTAATAAGTCCAATTAGTAGCAGCCACAACATCCTAAGGCCGTTGCCCACTATAAATGTATTTAAAGTTGGGCTGTGTATCAGGTTTCAGGGAAGACTTGTTTCCTTCTATGTTTTATTTTTCTTCAGAATACTTCTATACAGATTTACTCATATATGAATTTAATATCAGGTGTTGATGCATTAATATATATTATTCAGTCAGGCCCTACTTACTGTAAAATAATACGGTTACTGAATCTTAAACGAGCATGCTGTATCTAAATTAATATTATATTCTTCCTTCCAGGTTAATTGGATGTTTTGATGCCTTGGAGAAGAGATACGTGAGTTTAAGTCATTGTGAAGTTTTACATGATAATGATTGTGCAGAGGGAAAATAAAATTTTGCACTTTTGTTTTTTTTAGCTGCAAATTGTGCTTATCGGGGTAAGTGTACGCGTGTTTACTAGTTAACACAAGGAGTACCATGACAATGTATTGTGTGTCTCATATATAATGTATTTTAAACAGGTGCACCGCGACCCAGATGACACTAATGTAAGTAACTGTACAGTACATACTGTTTTACCTTCCGGGTTTTCTAGGAATCGAAAATAATCCGCACAACAGATATGTGAAAAACATTTAGCAGACACTCTTATCCAGAGCGATTTTTATCTCATTACACATCTGAGCAGTTGAGGGTTAAGGGCCTTGCTCAAGGGCCCAACAGTGGCAACTTGGAGGTTGTGGGGTTTGAACCTGGGATCTTACGAACCGTCGTCTAATGCCTTAACTACTGAGCTACCCCTGGCCCTGAAGTTGAAAAACAACTTCTGTTGCACTGTCTCATCAGCGCTTTCCGTTTAAGGCTACTGTCTTATGTGAACATGTTACTTTAATTCATTTGTAACTTGCACAAACAAAAACAGACGCCCCTACCTGTGATTTGCACGATAGGAAAACAACGTCCAGTGATTTGTGTTTTTTTTTATGGTTTGAGGGTGTACCCGGTGCCGAAACAACTCACAGAAGAGAATAAACAGGAGCGTTTAAATATCTGCAAACAAAATTTTAAGCGGTACTCTAAGGAAGATGAAAGTTTCTTAAAGAGAATAATTACCAGTGTCGAGACACGGATTCATCAATACGAGCCTGAGAGTAAGCAGCAGAGTATGGAACAGAAAACATCCTCAATTACCGACCAAGAAAATGGTCAAAAGTTCAAAACCATCAGCTGGAAAATTCAATGCTTACAGTTTTCTGTAGTTCTCAAGGGGCAGTACTGGAACATTATCAGGAAAAAGGTTTAACAATCAACAGCGCTCGCTACAGTGAGACGCTTATTGAAGGCTGATCTTTGGATTAATCCGATACACTGCAAAAAAATTAGTTTTGAGCATCCTCACTATAGTGCTAAAGTCACTCCATCAAACTTTGACCTGTTTGGTCCCCTGAAAGCAGCAATACGAGGAGGAAGATTTATTCTGATGAAGAAGTAAAGACAGCTGTATATTCGGGCTCGCAGTTTAAACGTTTTTTTTAATGAGGAAAAAACTAAATCTTGTTGACAGATGGAGAATATTAAAAAGCAAGAAGATTATGATTATGTCAAGAAATTGTCTATTTGTCTTTTCTAAAATCTTATAATTTTATATATACTTTTATTTTTTAAAGCATGTCATAGAATCTTATCAGTTCAAGTTCAAGTACACAGACAACGGGCCCCAGATGGACATCCTCAGGTAAAAAATGTGCCATGAAAACCTCAAGGTAATTAATGAACATCATCAAAGACTCTCTGAGCGCCTCTTCAATGTATGTTGTCTGCTTCAACATCATCAGCTAATTAACAGATCTCTCGTTATGTGTAGAGCTGATGTGTTCAGCTCTGTACACAATAATTCATTACACAAGTAAAATTTATTATTGTGATGAAAGCTTTCTTTAACCCTGTAGCTTCAGTGCAGCAAGAATGTCAGACAGCATGGATCACTGCTATTGTTAGCTTTTTTTTTGCATTTCCTGTTTAACCCTCGTGTGTCCTTTGGGACACTGTCCAGGAACGGAGTGGGAAGTAAACAGTATTTCCTCTCTAGTAGAAGCTAAAGTGGCAGATGACCAGAGACAATTAGTAGAGCTAATACGAACGCTTGCAGTCGACTGTGCTGATGTCATTATAAGCTGCACGTTATAGATACAGTATTAGAGCATCATTTGTAGAACTTTATAATAAAACCCAGTGTTGGAACTTGTACTAACACACACCGGAATCTCTTTGTTGAAGAAACGAGAACATCGAGATGAGGGTGACCATAGAGGACACGAAGAAGGCCTCGGTTTTGCTGATCCGAAAGCTTTTTCTGCTCATGCAGAATCTAGACTCTCTGCCTGACGATGTCTACCTCACCATGAAGCTCTACTATTACGATGATGGTAAAACAAACATCCGTAGCACAGAGTAAACACAGCTGTGGGAAGTGTTGTGTGTTAGAACTTGGCTTGACATAGGGGGTAAAAAAAAGAGTTAAACACCAAGCGCATACTGTATAACCAAAATACTGTACAGTACTAAATAGTTGTCTGTTTAAAATGTGACAGTGACCCCATCAGACTACGAGCCGCCGGGGTTTAAGGAGGGCGTGTGCGACAGCCTGTGGTTCGAGGGCACAGCAGTGCACTTCAGAGTGGGAGACCTGCAGACTCCCTTCCACGTCCTGAAGGTCGGAGTGGCAGCCGAGCAGGGCCGCTTGAGCAAACTGCAGGAGGGCGAGCACCTGAAAGACAGCGTCCAGGACTCTGTGCAGGAGGAGGTGAGACCTGAAAAGGGGCATGTTTAACCTCAGTGTTGTAGAATTTACTAAATCGCCCCAGAGAAATTCCTCCATCAGACTGCTGAGCTTTCGCAGCGCATTTCTGAAATCCGTAGGTGCCTGGATCGGGCAGGGAGGACAGTCTGCCGTCTGAGGACGGTGAGTTTATTTGTCTGACGTCTCTGGAAGTTCTCTGAGAGTTTTATTGCCAGTCACGAGTTTCTATAAACGTTTATCTCCAGAATCGGCCGCGCAGTTCAAGCAACCCGCCAAAACCCTGGTGAAGGTAGGCTTTATTATTAAAGATAGATTTTATCAAAGACGGATTTACAAAAAGATTACCTATTGGTTTCTCTCTCTTTTTTTTTCTTTTCAGAAAAGAGAAAACAAACTGGCCAAGAGAAGGAGAAAAGAAATCTAAAAGCGCTAATACAGCAGTTTGTTCGCACGTTTGTAGTCGATACTCATGTTTATTCGTGAGGTCAAATTTTATGGAGACTGTTAAATTATTTAAGTGTAGTAGTAACTAGTTCAGTTTCGGCGTTCATATATTATTGAGCTTCTTCATGACACTTCTTTCAAAAGACTGTAATTCAATACAAGTGCAAAATAAGAAAAATACAGTGTACACCGACAGCAACAAATTAAATATTTCTGTTAATTTACTGTATTTTATTTCCCCTCATGAAATTATTAATTTAAATACAAAAATCATTTGTAGTTGTTACAGTCTGGTTTGTAGCATTAATTACTGCATAAGCAATAAAACATTTAGACAATACACATCTTAGAGTTGTAATGAAACATCAGTGTGCATGTGAGCAGGTTCACAGTTTTAATGAAATGCTGCTGCGTCTAAACAAACAGCTTTTCAGTATTTATAACTGTTTTGTCAAAACCTAGCTTGTTTTAATGTCATGATGAGCATGTCTGAATCTAGTGAAATCAAGTAAAAGGAAAGGATAATGGTTATATATCAATATATTAATAAACGTGTGTTATGTGTAATAACATCAGACATCATAACAATATGGCTGATGATACACTGCTAAATCAGTGTGAAAAAGGAAATCCAAAAAAAAAGGAAAAACATGTGTATATAATTTTTTTATATATATTATTAAAACCTCTGCATACAAATTTTAATTCGTATGATTTCAAGTTTTTAAGGAGAATTCTAGATTATATATTATTCTATTCTATATATTCTAAATTCTGTATATTATATTGCAGCACAAAGTTTCCCAAAAACAAAAGACAAAATGTAAATGCAGATAATCTGTTGTGCCACCCAAAAATATTACCAATATTACAGAAAAAAAAGGAAAAAGGACACGTACAATAACGTAGCTTTTGAATGTCTGTATTGTTGGTCGACTCTTTTGATTCGGCTTTCGCTGACTGAAAATGTTTTTTTCAGTAAAACTTGCTTCGTCAGATATCCACTGACACAAACAAGTTTTAAATGGTTTCCGGACATACTCACGACTAAACGGGGGTTCGTTTCGTTGGCCCAAAATGCTTCGTATGTAGATGCAAATTTATTCCAACATTTACATTCTTAAGGCGAAAACTTCACCTATGCCGAGGTTCAATTGTAATACTTTGTGAAATGATTTGTAAAACATGGCTTGCCAAAGTATTGGTTGTATTCCATTGAGAAGATACAAATATACAAATAGATCAGTATAATCATTTCTGTTACCAAATAATTTAAAACTTGTATGCTTGTTACAACTACTATTACAACTACTAAATATCACAGTATAGAACTTTTCCCCCCTCTCCCTGTATTGTCCCACCCAATCTCATGATAAGGCACTTATGTGATGTACAATCAACATCAGTACATTTCAAGAATTATCGTTAAACCCTATTTAAATATATATATATATATATATATATATATATATATTCTCTGTCTCGTCCTGTGTTTAAAAGAGACTGTCCACGTCTCCCATTTCGACCACCACGGTTTTGAGCTGAGAGTAGTACTCAATGGTCACCTGGCCGTTTTCTCTTCCTATACCTGAAAAGACACGACAAGATAAAAAAAAAAAAATAAATAAATGTGACAAGCGTGAACATTTTTTCTGGATAACGTCTATCTACAACCAATAGTTTGTGAACAAAAGTTTGGTACAGAATGCCTTTGCATGCTATAGGGATGTAACTCATAGGAACTCCATAAGAACCCTGACTGAACTGAACTGGAGTCTCCTTGGCATCCAAACTCACTGATGACATTGTAGTTAAATAAAACACAAATCCCCATATAGTGCATGTGCAGTATAAAAAGAAACTAAATAGCATTGCCAGGAATGAGTATTGCTGGGATTTGAACTGACAGTCGGGCTTAAAATTAAGAACAGATTTTTATCGTAACGCCTTTGGGGGAATATTATACTTAATCTTGTTGTTCTTAACTATTACCTGAGGCTTTGTATCCTCCGAACGGCACCTCCACAGGCGTGATGTTGTAGTTGTTGATGAAACACGAGCCAGCCTGCAGGTTCTCAATCACGCGATGTGCTCTCTGAACGTCTCTGATGGACCAAGAGCAAAGAGGGAACGGGCACATGCAATTATATATATAATTCTTAATTTATAGACTAGGTTTTTGCAGAGTGATTGTTAACAGGTCAAGAGCTCACATCCCTTTATGAAATGTGCGCCCTCTTGTGGCACACATTGTAAGTACAGTAAATCTGATTTGTGTCGAAATGCACTGATCTGATTTGGTCCTACAACTCATGGCAAAAAATAAATAAATAAAAAGGATAAAATCAACCACTAAAGGTAAATGTTTACTTCAATGAATATGCCACAAAACTATTTAACAGTCTAAGCTTCTGGCTTTAAGAAACCTGGAGTCAAGTCGCAATTGTTTTTGTATGGCGTTATACTAATGCCACAATTCTAAGCGCACATTTTTAACATTTTGAGAGCAGACAAAGCACTCTATGCGCATGCAGTGTCTCCCCTGCACGCTCAACGTGTTTTCTGCGCAACATCTGCTTTCTGTGCGCGCTTGACTCTGCCTGTACGCGCGCTCAATTTTGTCCAGTGTTACAAAACTGCCACAAAACTAGCCAGACTTCCACACACTACTGTTTCTTCTCTATTAGGTGGCACTATCGGATAGAGCAGGGAATCCGCTAAGGGAAGCGCAGTGTTAATTCCATACTTTTTTTGATTTGGGTTTGTAGCTACATAAAACACATACAGTGAAACCTCGGATTGCGAGTAACGCGATTTGTAAGCGTGCCGCAAGATGAGCAAAGATTTTTTATACATTTTGACCTAAAAAAAACGAACAAGTCTTGGTTTACGAGTACCGAGTATCATGTATCATGCATGCGCTTCTTGTTTTGATGCCGAGCGTCATGTGATCATAACTAAGCCAATGGTTTTTTTCTCTCTTTGCTGCGGAATTGTGGGTTTACTATAACATTGTGACCAAGTGTGCATGTGTAAAACATATTTTATTTTGTGTCTGTATGCGTGTAAAGCAAAAGCAAGTCCCATTAGATAGGTTGGAGATCCATTTTCTCTCTCTGCTCAAGGCTAAGCCTGCTCTTTGTGTCTGTGTGCGCACGTCATTGGACACCGTGCCACACACACACAGACCTCACACACACTCTTTCTTCCTGCTCCACACAGAAACACTGCTCTGTCGCGATTCTTTTCAAAGGTAAAGTGCAGGTTAATTTGTTTTCTTTTTACTTTAAAGCAATGATTCCATTCGAGTGTCATTACAAAGACTTCTTAACAGTGTTTCCGTTGTGTGCGTGCGTCTGAAAAGAGTGGAGAAAGGGTAACTGTGTTAGACGAGAAGGCGGAGTGTGTGAATCTTACTTTAGATTCACACACACAGACACACTACACAGCGCCTGCGCGCACAAATGCAAATTTTTACTTTTTTTTTTAAGGGTAAAGTGCAGGTTGCAAATCAGATCATCTGTGTTGATCATTGGCACAGAGGATGTTTTAATGAGCACTCGTTCTAGTAAAGTAAATAAATTACTCATCATTGCCTTTTAAAGGCTGAATAACAAATAATAAAAAAAACCTGTTTACTTAGTGAACACTCCAGCAGCCAGTCCCAGCGTTGTGTCGTTAGCCCTGTGAAGAACTTCGTCCTCAGTGTCGAAGGTCAACACTGACATTACAGGACCGAAGATTTCGTCTCTGACGCACGTCATGTTGTCTGTGCAGTTGTCTGTAAGCAATTGATCCAGGAGTTCAATTTATACATTCTGTTTGCATGACAGTATTACTACACGGTTAAAATATGGATATGTACTTTAGCAATCTCATCTAATCTAATCTAATCTAATCTAATCTATTTGAGCTGCAGGAGTCATAAATGCTGATAGATAGTTGAAACTCACCAAGAACACAGGGGGTCATATAATATCCACCTTTCAGTTTAGGGTCTGACGGCGTGAACGGTTCTCCTCCACACATCACCCGAGCACCCTGACGAGGAAAAGGTTTAAAAAATAACTTGTCAGATTTATGTATAAGGCGTCAGCCAAAACATGGTATCAGTGCTAAAAAATGTCTAGGGTGAAGTTCATTTTCAGATATTTTATTTTCAGATATACATTATATAACACAATTTTTTATATAATACTTTATGCTTCTTATCTGGCAATCCATACTTTATTTATTTATTTTTTTTGTAAATGTACATACACATATTTTTAGCAGATAAAAAGAAGCAACTTTGCTTAATACAGTTTCTTGCCCTTTGATGTCTGTAGTGTCTGTTACTTTTTTTTTCAAACTCAAATCTTTTAACGATCTTAACTGTAGTTTAGATGAAACTTGGTTGATTTAAATTTCACATGAAAAGACATAAACCTGAAAAAGGTGCATTATCCTAAAATGCTAAATTGTTAAAATATTGCAACATGAATTCAACATGGTTACAGACAAGATAGATTTTTTTGCTTTAAAACCTTTTAATAAAAAAATAATAAAAAAATGTTTTAATTTAAGCAAAATTTTTAACATACATACAGTTCTAGAAGTTTACACCAATATTTGTATCAATACTCAAAGAAATATAAATTAATTATTAAAATAATTTGCATTTAAAATAATTATTGTTTAAAGCAAAACAGTAAAACGCTGAAAATTGTTTTTGGGGCCAGGTATAAAATCATCTCTCCAAAACAGCTGAAGTTAGCAACTTGAATTTTTTAGGAAAGCCAGATTGGTCAATTCCATATTGCATAAACTTTAGTAGCTTCTTTGGCCACACATTTTTGGTATTAACGTATGAAATATAAATAAAAAAAATCACCAATACTGTGTTCTGGCAAACAGTGTTACTGATTAAGGAGTGATGCTGAATGTGCCTCAGACAGTGGGCGAGTCGTGCTGTACCTCCGCCTTGGCCTGCTCCACATATCTCAGCACTTTGTTCAGGTGATCCTTGCTGACCAGCGCCCCCATACGCGTCTCCTCCAGGAGGGGGTCGCCGATCCGGATTGCTTTGGTTCTCCTTACCACCTCCTCCAAAAACCGGCCAAGGATCGATCTGTGCACGAAAACCCGCGTTCCGTTACTGCACACCTGCGTGTAAAGGAAACAGAATGATGAGATAAAGAGTATTCTAATAATATGTTCCTTATCTGCGATAAGTCACTGCACTAAGATATCGCAGTGGACACTGTACTATATATTAGCATGGAAAAAAAACATACTGTATATTATACTTTTAATAGTGTTACACAAACATAAAAACAACTATAATAGTGTTAATTTCGTCAATGAAAAATATGGGTGGAGGACCTTTTTTCATGTAACTAAGTCGAGACGAAGACGAGACGTCACGGATGTAAATGAACTGTGACAATGACAAAGTCTGCATGCAGTATTGTTGACGGAAAAAGATAAGTGTGGTTTAAAAATGTAAAAAAATTTATTTAAAATCTTCATCGTCTTTATTTTCAACATTTTATTTTGTCACAATCCGCTGCGATACGGTGTTCACTCATTACAGCACGAGCAGCAATGATGTCCCATGACATTAGATAAAAAGATAAATTTTAAATGTTAAGATAATTCTTTTGTTAAAAAAAAAAAAAGACTAGTTATAAATAAATAAATAAAAATCTTATGGCTAAAATGTTAATTAACAGGGACATTTATCGCGGGACTAAGACTGAAATTAAAAATAGCTGACAAAATTAACACTACTGTATAATACCCAAATACCAGTTTCGGTTGTGTACCTATATGTTCACTAAATGTAGAGCCTGTTGGCTAGTTAACAGTTAGTAAATGGGCTTTCAATTGTCCAATTATCAATTTTTTTTTTTACAGTTTATTTACAACCAGTAACATAAAATATATATATGGTTACCATACCAACAGTTTTAATCATTTCTACATCTATGCCTCAATAATCATTAATTTAATACTGTTACCAGATTTGGGCCAAACATCAGGCAAGATTTCATGGATATCATGGTAAAACAAATCATAGGTCTCTATTTGAAACGCCATACCTGGCCCTGAGAGAGGAAGTTGGCCATAAGCGCTCCCCTGATTGCATTCTCAAGGTTACAATCCTCAAAAATGATCAGTGGAGATTTGCCACCGAGCTCCAGGGTCACTGGCTTCACGCCTTTTGACGCCATTTCCATTATCTGCAAGGCAAAAAATACAAAATAAAAACCACACAGTTCAGTCTGGCATGTTAGCTAAGATGAGGCTTCGCTGTTGCAAGATGACAGCAAAATGATTAAAAGGGAAAGAAAAAAAGAATAACCATCAATGAGTGACGTTTTGATATTAAACCTATTGGAATTATACAGTTGAAAGAAGTTGAAAGGTTGAATACACTTAGGTTGAAGTCATTAAAACAGATTTCATGTTAAACTATACTACAGGCGAGTTAGTTATCTATTTTAGTCGATGTCATGTTTATGTGTCATGTAAAATACAAGTCAAATTTTTATAACACTGGTTTAAAGATAGATTATTAGACTTCATACACTAAGTTGACTGTGCCTTTAAACAGCTTGGAAAATTCCTGAAAATTATATCACGGCTTGACTACCTTCTGACATCCCAATTAACATTATTTGAGCCATTTAAGGAGTTTTGTTGGCAGAAACGTTCGAATGAGCAAGGAGGCCTAGAAACCTGACTAAGTTACACCACTTCTGTCAGGAGGAACGCGCCAAAACTCCCGCAATTGATTGTTGTGGAAGACCACCAGTTAGACAGTTTTAAGGCAATATTATCAAGTACTAACCAAGTGTATGTAAACTTCTGACCCACATGAAAAAAGAATAAAAAGCTGAAATGCATCTCTCTCCTCACTTTTCAGAAATGTTTTTCATTTATTTATTTTTTTTTCTCTCTAATTTAGGTAATTTAGTCATGTCCAATTCCTCCCCGTCACTAGGGGGCTTCCACATTAAGGCTACTCCTGCCACTCAGTCGGGAGGGCCGAATCACGGGTTTCCTCCGAACCACGTGACGTCAGACGACCACATCTTTTAGAACTGCTTACTCACGCACCGGAAGACAGCGCTATCCGCTCCTTCTGCTTGCGTGAGCTCACAGACGCCCCTGATTGGCTGTGATTAATGTGGGAGCACTAAGTACGTCTCATTCCTCTCCTCTGAGAGAGCTCGGCCAATCAGCTCTCTCTAGACCTCCGGCTGTGAGAGGTTACAGCATCACCCGGGAATCGAACTTGCGATCTCTGGATGATAGGGCGAGCACTTTACCACTGCGCCACTCGGAGGCATGATGTTTCACATTTCTAAAATTAAGGTGTGAGCCTAACTGACCTAATACAGGTAATGTTTATCCTGGCGTTTAGCAAGTTCTAAAGCTCTCGATTTAGATGCCTGGAATTTCGCCTGGAATTTCACCTTCTTGCCGGTTTGCACACTCCCAGTGAAAGAGACCTTGGCTACGGCAGGGTGTTGGCACAGCAGAGCGCCGGTCTCCTGAGCGCCCTGCACTACGTTAAACAGACCGCTAGGAACACCGGCCTGCGTGTAGATTTCAGCCAGCAGCACTGCAGTCACCGGGGTCAATGGGGACGGCTTGAACACCATCGAGTTCCCTGCGAATGCAAGAGACGTGAACAGTTGACTAAAAGTCTACTGCAGATGTATATGCCACAATTTTGACATGAAATTGTCCTGGTTTTTGCAGCGTAACCATACCGCAGGCGATGGCCGGAGCTGATTTCCAGGCTGCAATCTGGAAGGGGTAATTCCAGGCTCCGATTCCTACACACACTCCCAACGGCTCCCGGCGCGTGTAAGCAAAAGATCCTCCTGCTAGCTGCACGTGCTGGCCTGTAAAAAGATTTTTGTACGCGGAGTTTCTTTTGTTTCCAAATTCACTGAACATTTTCATACCATAACAAACCTGCCATGGTTGTTGCGAGACCAGCAAAATACTCGATACACAGCCGGGCTGAGTCCACGTCTAGCCGTGCCTCTGTGATCGACTTGCCGTTGTTAACCACCTCCACCTCAGCAATTTCTTCCCTTCTTTTCTATCCGTAAAAAGACGAATTTCTGCATTATCCCCTGTATGACCCCTCCGACCTTTATCTAGTTTACCTTTGACTGCAGTGTACCTGGATGATTCGTGCAACCTCCAGCATGACCCCGGCTCGTTCCATTCCAGCCATCTTACTCCAGCGCGTGAAAGCGGCGTGAGCGCTGTTTACGGCTTCGTCCACCTGCGCCGCCCGGCAGAACTGCAGCTGGCATAACACACGTCCTACACATACATATATACATATACATATACATACCGTTACCCCCAACTGACTGACAGCTGATCATCACCGTTACCCCCAACTGACTGATAGCTGATCATCACCATTACCCCCAACTGACTGACAGCTGATCATCACCGTTACCCCCAACTGACTGATAGCTGATCATCACCATTACCCCCAACTGACTGACAGCTGATCATCACCGTTACCTTTAACTGACTGACAGCTGATCATCACCGTTACCCCCAACTGACTGACAGCTGATCATCACCGTTACCCCCAACTGACTGACAGCTGATCATCACCGTTACCCCCAACTGACTGACAGCTGATCATCACCGTGACCTTTAACTGACTGACAGCTGATCATCACCGTTACCCCCAACTGACTGACAGCTGATTATCACCGTTACCTTAAACTGACTGACAGCTGATCATCACCGTTACCCCCAACTGACTGACAGCTGATCATCACTGTTATCCTCAACTGACTGACAGCTGATCATCACTGTTATCCTCAACTGACTGACAGCTGATCATCACCGTTACCCCCAACTGACTGACAGCTGATCATCACCGTTACCCCCAACTGACTGACAGCTGATTATCACCGTTACCTTAAACTGACTGACAGCTGATCATCACCGTTACCCTCAACTGACTGACAGCTGATCATCACCGTTACCCCCAACTGACTGACAGCTGATCATCACCGTTACCCCCAACTGACTGACAGCTGATCATCACCGTTACCCCAACTGACTGACAGCTGATCATCACCATTACCCCCAACTGACTGACAGCTGATCATCATTGTTATCCTCAACTGACTGACAGCTGATCATCACCGTTATCCTCAACTGACTGACAGCTGATCATCACCGTTACCCTTAACTGACTGACAGCTGATTATCACCGTTACCCTCAACTGACTGACAGCTGATCATCACCGTTACCCCAACTGACTGACAGCTGATTATCACCGTTACCTTAAACTGACTGACAGCTGATCATCACCGTTACCCCCAACTGACTGACAGCTGATCAACACCGTTACCTTTAACTGACTGACAGCTGATCAACACCGTTACCTTTAACTGACTGACAGCTGATCATCACCGTTACCTTTAACTGACTGACAGCTGATCATCACCGTTACCCTCAACTGACCAATCAACCTCTTTATGACTTATTTTAATGCAACCTCAAGTGTTTTAATGCAATTTTCCCCATGTAACATATTTAAGTCTTCAAATGATAATATATTAATTTAGCTATTTTTCTTTAATTAACCTGCATGAAAAGGTTTGTCAGACTGGCCATGTGATTACAGGACAAACTTTTCTTGCTCAAACTTCAGTGGAACTTAAACGGAAAAGGGTCACCTGTCGCAGGCTCGTAGACCGGCTCGAATCCGATCTCGCCCTGGAGACTGATCCTGTTTCCGCCCCAGAAGTTCAGCGGGTCTCTTATCTGCGCGGTGCCCGATGAAGCCGCCCTGCTCGCGGTGAGGAGGAGGAGAGAGGCGCGGAGCCGCGGGGGCAGCACGGAGCTCAGCACGCGCATTGCTGCAGGACAAGAACATTAAGACTCCTGAGCTCTGAGCAGACAAGTGCATTTACAGCGTGACATAAACAGCACATGAACACAAAGACATACTCGTCACTATCGTCCTTTAGCGTCTATACACTTTAATCCCGCAATAAGTAACGTGCAGGAATGAACACGACTCTGGCAGCAGCCTTTATTTCGGAAAGGGGCGGGACTTCCTCCACGCTTTATTCCTATTGGTGTGCAAAATGACCTACTTTCTATATTGATATTGAACATTTTTATTATTATTATTTTAAGTTATATTATGTAATATATTGATAATGTACGATGGATTTGATAGGTTTTATAATTTTGATAATTTAAAAAAATATTTTCGACAATATTTAACTTAAAAAAGTTTATTTTATTTTCTATATAATGCCTGATATTCTTTTATATTAATATTTTTTGGTTTACCCCCAAACCACATAATGATGATTACAAATAGATTTATAAATAATATAAAATACATTTAGGGCCCAAGAAGTATGACATCAGGCCTATGATGTCATAATGTGCAAAGGCCCATCTTTTAATCATTGCAAGTAATTAATTAATGCTCATAAGTAAAATAAGTACAATAAAACTACTAAATTTTATTTTTAAAAAGGCTTATTTATTTTTATTATTAAATATAATACATTTTTCTATGGCTGATTTATTTTTAAGCTACTAATTTTTGGCTTTTTTATATTACTTTTTTTTCCAAACAACAAAAATATATAATACAATATATTAAATATTGAAAGTACGCAGGGTAAAAAAAATCATCATTAAAATACATACAATAAAACTAATAAACTGTTTTAAATAATCTGGTTAATTTTTTTAATTAAATAAAATGTTTAACTTTTTTAATACTAATTTTGGCTTGTTCATAATTAAAATGCATACAACTACAAGTCAGAGTTTTAATTTAATTTAATTCATTATGTTTTTTAGAAAGAAAAGAGACTGGTTTCTTTTAAAATTAAATTTTATTACATTTTTTTTTTTATTGCTGTGCTGATTTATTTTTATATTCCATTTTTTGTTTGCATTTTATTTTTAAAATATGTATTGTTCTAACGAGACAATACATTTTTTTTTTCATTTCTGGGTTTGAAAATAGCTACGATGATTGATGATCACCCCATGATGATGATGATGATGATGACAAAAATAAAAACCCATTTGCCTTTAATACCAAACGACTTCTATGCGAGTGCACAAATTAGGAGTTGAGTCGAGGATTTAGCCCTAGATTTAGTGCACTAGAGATGTGCTTGAGGTTTGTCCTGCCCTGGGTAAGGGGGAGGGCTTGGGTTTCAATCTCAAATGGCTTCCTATTGGACGCCTTAGTAGACTGCGTGGGGTCTTTGGGACAGTTCTTCCATCCCCACACCGAGTGCACGCAGTCAGGGTGTTGGGAACGGTTTGGGATCGGACCTGCGCTCGGACAGCAGCACTGCAGCATGGCTGGAGACAGCGAGACCCGACTTCAGGACCAGGAGGAGAACAGTAACGCCATCAGGCAGCCGTTTCTCATCGGGGTCGCGGGGGGCACAGCCAGCGGCAAGGTTCGCTTTTTTTTTTTTTTTTTACATGTTTGCTATAAAATTTTCTATTTCTTATTTCTTTTCACCGCCTGTCTGAAAACTTATCTCCTTCCTTTTGTAGGCAATTGTGATGCGATTGCGCGCGCCCTGGCCGCGTGGCTTTCATTTAAAGCTTATTATGAACTACTATAGTGTTAATGTTTTCACACACGCATCCTTGCCATCATAACTTATAACATGGGTAATTATATTTTGTGTTACATTAAGAAAAAGACTAATAAACAATTATGTTAGTTATGGGAATTTCCAGTCGGTTGCGGCGCGTGGGTTTTCTTTGTCCGTGCACGTCATCAATGCGCGACTCCTCCTGCAGCTGGTGCCAGTTTTATTCGTAGGATGATCTCATTTCCCAACACGTGGCCAAGCACAATCAGCTGACCAATTTTTTAAGATTAATTTTAAATAAAAACAAGCTAATTATGTTATGCTAAGTAATGTTCTGCTTCATGTATAATGCGTTTTATTTATTTTTGCGCGCGCGCGTTAAGGATAATGTTACACGTGTTGGTTTCATTAAAAAATATTGATTTAACGTTTATTTGTTTATTTTTTTAAAAATAGGTTCTATGAAAGCGTCTGAAAGTCAGAAGACAACGAAAAGCGCGAAGATTCCGATCTTGCTATTGTTGTTTACATGATGACGTTCATAGTGGGCGACGACGATTTAATCTTAGCTGGAACTGTGACGTCAGCCACCCGCCAGTCACGTAGCCGTTATTGTGGTAGTGGTGGTGTAGTTAATAAAAGTTAGCAAAAGCGTTATATATTATATAGACTTGTATAATTCTGTTATGGGTTATTTAACAGAAAATGTTGAATTTGGGTAATAAAAAAATCTCCTGAAATGTATTTCTTTGTTCATACCTAGAACTTCTTTCACAACAGTAACTTTCATTTAAACTTTATGAATTCACAAAAATTGAGCGAAACTACGACATTTAAAAAAATATATAAATTTAATAAGTGATGTTACTTCCCTTCCTGGTAACATGGTGAGAATAACACAATGACCTTTTAGAGAAATGTGGTTTCAAAGCAACGATGATCGGGCCCAAGCACCTGCGCTATAGCACCAGAAACACAGTGGGTACAGGAGGGGAAATACCAATATTATTATGGGATAATACAGAAGTCCATAATTATATATAACTAAGGAAATTACTAGCCACTTTTCACCATAAGTTTAAGGCGTCAACTTGAGTTCTTAAAATCTCTTCAGAATTTCGCACCCCCCTTTTGCATTGGCCTGGTTTGGTGGTGATCATATAAATCCCCAACGAGGAGTATATCAGATAGAGTATATATAAAGCAAAATCTCAAAAAAAAAATCTTCAAAACAATAGGGCTCTTTGCATACTATGATGTCATAGTGCTAAAAAAAAATCTTTTTTATAATCAATTTTTGACTGATTATAAAATGAGTAACACCAATGACAGACTTAAAATCTTTGCATAAACCTGCAAAATAAAAGGTAATATTTCTAAATAAATTAAGATAGAATCTGACATACCTTTTGCATTTGTCCAGTTTGCTTCATCTTGTGACCTCTGACGCAGGAACACTTTCAAATTGTCAAAGCTTTTTTCTGTGTAACAGTAACCTAATGATCATTTCATATTATTATTTATAATCAATTATTGTTTCATGATTTTAGTGTTTCACTCATTTTATAAGCTATTGATGTTAGCGTGAATCAGATTTATTTTATGAAAAAAAAAGTCTTCAGATGAACGGTATACAGTTCCACTTTGATGTATGATCAAAGTAACAAGACATTTCTTTCAACTTGGCCTTTAAAAAAGATGTTAAACATTAAAGTAAAAAAAAAAAAAAATGATGATTGAAAGTACAAAATGAACATTTACAAGTAGTGTATCTGTTGTGTTCATTTAAATGATCTTGGCATCAGCAAAACTAATCCACCCGTATATCCGTCTCTCTGCAGTCTTCAGTATGTGCCAAGATCATGGAGATGCTGGGGCAGAATAAGATCGATCACCGGCAGCGTCAGGTCGCCACCCTGAGTCAGGACAGTTTCTACAAAGTGCTCACTCCTGAACAGAAAGCCAGGGCAAGCAAAGGACAGTTCAACTTCGATCATCCCGGTAACAAACACCTCGTGTCAGTCAAAGAGAATCGGAAATGCTTTCTAGTCTAGGTGTCTTTGAAACAAGAAGCTTATTTTCATTTTCATTCTTATTCCTCTGTCCAGATGCTTTCGACAATGAGCTGATCTTAAAGACGCTTCATGACATCATTCAGGGGAAGACGGTTCAGATCCCGGTTTATGACTTTGTCACACATTCCAGGTAGGTAGCCTTGTGTGTTAAATTTTTTTTTTACCTCGCATGGTGAACATCTTTCTACCGCACTGTGTAAAGTGTAGGTAAGGGAGTTAGCACGAACCTGCGAATGCATCCATGTGTATTAGGTGGTTACTTAAATATATATATATTTTTTCCCTTAATCACTTGTGTCCTGAACGTAACAGGAAGGATGAGTTTGTGACGCTGTACCCAGCCGACGTGGTTCTTTTCGAGGGCATTCTCATGTTCTACTCACAGGAGATCCGCGACCTGTTCCAGATGAAGCTGTTCGTGGACACGGATCCGGACACGCGGCTGTCTCGGAGAGGTAACCTGACGCAGACGCTTAAAAAAACATGCAATCCTGATAGGAAAAGTTCAAGATTAACTGTGAATCGTGTGTTTGTGTGTTAGTTCTACGAGACATCAGTGAGAGAGGACGTGAGCTGGAGCAGGTCCTGTCCCAGTACATCACATTTGTAAAGCCGGCTTTCGAGGAGTTCTGTCTTCCAGTGAGTATCGACTTTATTTTCTGCGTCAGCTCACGTATTTGTTTTTGCTTGCGCTTATCAAGATCTTGCTGCCCTTTTTTTTTTTTTTTGATAGACGAAGAAGTATGCAGACGTCATCATTCCACGTGGAGCCGATAACCTTGGTAAGTCGGTTTAGGTTGAACATTATTTTGACAATATGAGACCCTTATAAGCCTCTTTTCCACCAAAGTGAACCAAGTGCTAGTTCATGTCTGGTGTCAGTTCAATAGCGAACCTTTTAGGAACTGACTTTGTTTTTCTATTGACTGGAGAGTCACTTTGGCTACGTTTATACTGCAGGTCTCGATGCCCAATTCTGATTTCTTGCCTAGATCTGATTTTTTTTTTTGACCGTCTGTTTACACGTTCTTTTAACTATGACTCATATCCGATCCATGTGTTTACACTTGCCATGCCATCTGAAACATCGCGCATACTTAAAGGGAGGTTCTTGTGCTACACACTAGCCAAGATAGACGAAGGTGAAGTATGCTTGACACTCTGCGATATATGCAAAGTTCGCAAAACGTCACCATGGTTTTAAAACGGAGGAGGAGATAAAAACGTTATAATTGCAGCCTGCGCGTATGCTTCATTCACCAAATACTGATTTCTTAATTTTATTTAGCTCTAATAAGCATTAAAAAAGGGGGGGAGGTGGGGCTTGGTGCTTTTACTTTTCCATGTCACCTGCGATGTTATAATTCCACACGAGCTTCCACCGGAGAATAACATTACGTCATTAAACCGCGAAGAAGTCACAGTTTTAATGGCGTACAGAACGCAATGACTCAGGAAATCCGATCTGTCTGTTTACTTGACAATCACATTAGCGCATATCTGATTTATATTTGATTTATTTCCACATATAAAGCAGGCCTGAAAGTGATCTCGAAATAACGGAATGCATGCGTTATTTTTCCTGTTTACACATAGACATAGAACATACCCGATATGTGTCCCATATGAGCAAAAAATCGGATTTGGGTCACATTTACCCGACAGTGTAAACGTAGCCTTTGTCATCGTATACGAATGGGTACTTCTCTACTTTCCCAGCAATGTTGGCGGCAATTATAGTGGCTATGCTAGAGCTAGGAAAAATGCTAGCGGCGTACTTCAAAATGGCTTTGCGAGCAGTTCTCCTGGCTTCTCCTGGCTTTGTTTTAGCATATTGAGTCAGTTTTTTAGAGATGACTGTTACAAACTTTGTCGTGATAATCCCGCCCCCAGCCTCTGATGTAAGAGCTCTTTGTTTTAGCTCAGCTAAGTGTTGGAGCCGCCATGGAATTGTTCTTTTTTTTTTTGGTCAATAAACAAAGAACTAGTTCGAAATTGGGCATCTGCCCCAAACTAGCTCCAAAAGGGGTAATGGCTGTTGAATATATTTGTTTGGATTCTGTCCAATACGTGGTGCCTTAAAGATAAAAGCGAGTCTTAAGTTGTTTTATATATTGCAGTTGCGATAAACCTGATCGTGCAGCACATTCAGGACATCCTCAACGGCGGCTTCATCAAACGCCAGAACGGCCATCTGAACGGTCACGTGACCCCCCGACAGAGGCGCCCGTCTGAGTCCAGCAGACCGCACTGACCTCGCCGCGTCCCTCCTCCTCCTGCACAGGACGGGGCCCGACTCGTGGAATGACATTCGGCGCTCTTTCGTCGCTCGAGCTGGCTGATATGAGATTTAGTTTTTTGCTTTTACTTTATGTCTTTCTTTTTTTTCCTTCTTCTTTTTCTCCAGCTTGAAGTTGAGAGCGCTTTTTTTGTTCATTGTCATTGTCTGTGGAAAAATAAACAGTGTTTATGTTTTGGGTCAGACAAAAAAAAAAAAAACTCCAGGTGTTGGAACGCTGTGGCTGATGAACTGTGTGTGTGTGTGTGTGTGTGTGAGTGAGAGAGAGAGAGAGATGCCTTTAAAAACTTGAAGTCAGAACTCAGGAAGAGTATCTGTAAGGCTGGGGTTTAACCTAAATGCCAAGTGTTTACATCCCACCCTTTATAAGGTGTGCGTGTGTATTTGTGTGTGTGTGGTCGAGTTTGGGTGTGTATTTGCTCTACTGATTGATGGTTTTATACTGAGATCTCTGGAAAGACCTTCTACATCTGAGTGTTAAGAGATGGAGTGTTACGAAACATGGCTTCTCCTGTTAGAGGAAGCTGTATAATGCGACATGTGCTCTACATTTAACAGTCAGAGGAAATCCCATGTTATATTCGACAGATTATTTTTTAAAGATACTTGACATGTGCTGTAGAATCAGTATGATGTCAGGGAAGCTCAATCTTTATGCATCCTCCAGTACTTGAATTGTAGTTAAACAACTCATTCTTACTTTTGATATTAGATTAAGGCTGAGGATTTTTTTGCCAAATCATTTATGTGCAGATTTCTGTGAGAACTGTAACAATCTACATGGAAATAATACTACTAATAAAAAAAAGCATCTTTGTCAAGCAACTTGTGTTGTGCGTTTTATTTTCCTGTGCTTCTAAGAATTCTCTGAGGACTTGTGATTTCAGTTGCTCGATAGTTTCAGGACTACAGTCTACCTGAGCCTCCAATCACGAACTGGACTCAATATTAACTTAAACACATCTCCTGTTATACTGTTATAACTTCCAGCCTCCTAACACACAGTATGATGCAGATGCTGTGAGCACTTTTACTGGATTAGAAAGTGCTAGTATTGCGTCAGTGATGTGTTGTTCCTGTCAATACCGCTAGAGGGCGGTACACAGGCGTGTCTGAATAAAAACTCAGAAATGGTAACAGGATAGCAGAAATGTTGTTTGTCTTTGCCGCTAGAGGGCGCGCAATGCAGACGTAGCTCAATAGTACGTGTACGTAACGGCGTTTACGTAAATTGCGTCGCTTTTAAATCGAAAAACATCTCAAAGCCTTTACGTATATGTTTCCATACTAAAAAATATTATAAGTATCATTATAAAGTCGTGTAGTGTACTTGTGTTTTTTTTTAAACACTGACGTGCCTGAATAGTACATGTACGCAAAATCAGGATTCAGCGCTGTTTACGCGGATTGCGTGGCTTTTAAACGCGCTTGACGCATTTATGTATGCAAAGTTGAATAGCGCTTACGCATACGCTCACAGAAACGTGGCGTCGTTGCCGCTAGAGGGCGCGCAATTCTGACGTTCATGAATAGTAAATGTACGCAAAGGCACTACATATACAACCAGCAGAATTTAACACCATTTACGCGGATTGCGTAGCTAAAATCGCAGGCTGAAAAGGGCTTACGCAAACCCTCTAAACGCCAACATGGGGGTAGGTCCAATCATTTCCCTCGTTTGAATAGTTTTTTTTTAAATTACACATTATTATAACGTTTAATTATTATCATGTTTGTCTTTAGAAATTCGGTTTGCAGTTTAAAGCGACGCTGGAGAACGTTAGCAATGTTAGACCTGAAGGCGACGACTTCCGCTGGTATTTAAAGGTAGCGTTGAATTATAGTTTTGGATTTTATGCAAGTTTGGTGAAATATCTAATGTACAGCACAATGTTTTGCATCCATTTATTTGTTGTCTTGAACCGTAACTCTAACTGAGGCGTGCTGCTAGCTAGCAGTTCGCCTGGCTGTGGACACCAGGTTGTTTCCTTTTGGATAAATAGTGCACTAGGTAGGACATGAAGCGCTGTTTGTTTATACACTATATAGTGCACGTTTAAAGGGAGTGAGGATTCGTTTGGGACTGAGCCTGCGTGTCAGGACTGTAAAATGAAAAGTTGGTTGGTTTAATATGGAATGATGACATTGATGTGTTTTGTTTTGCAGCTGAAGTGTGGGAATTGTGGTGAGATCTCGGAAAAATGGCAGTATATCACATTGCTGGTAATTATGATGTATGATGTACATGTATACGTTACATAATCGACAGATTTGTTTGCATCATGAAATAAAGGTTGTTTGTATTTATTAATTACTGATATGAAGATTGTTTTTAGGACAGCATGCCATTGAAAGGAGGCCGAGGCAGCGCCAGTATGGTTCAGAAGTGTAAACTGTGCTCCCGGGAAAATTCCATCGGTAAACACACCTGCATGCACACCTTGACATTTGGAAGTGTGTTAGTATTTGAGCTACCTCAGGCCACGCCCCTAGACCATGTTTTCTTTAAAAAAAAGGGGTGGAGCCACAAACATCATATATATTAATGATGGGTCGTTCATGAACGATTTGTTCTTTTTGAACAAATATTTACCGTGACTCAGAAGAACGAGTAGTCCCGGAGAGTGAGTCCTTCATTTTCTACTGGGCGCGGATGCGCAAATCATCGCAAACCCTTCGTAGGTTATGTACAGGAAATAAAATTGAGCAATTCTTTCTCATTGAGTCTTCTACTCCGAGTTGTTTATTCTTTTGTCACGTGACTTCCATAGACGCTATGCGGTGCAATAGATTTAAAAGAACGAACAACTCAGACTGGAAGATATATGAGGTGAGCTACTCATTCTGTTTATTATAATATGTCCTAAGCTGCATTGTAATATTTTCATTACTGGAACTATAGCCACAATTTGTAGACATATTGGGGGTCTGTTTATTGAAAATGGAACATTTTATTACATTTTTGGTAAAAAGAACAAAATAAGTTAAATGACTCAAAAAAAAGATTCGTTCATTTTGATAAACGAGATTTAAAGAACCGAGTCACTAAAAGAATTCAAACTTCCCATCACTAATATATATTGTTTCGAGACTAGTTTTGTAACGCATACAACAGGTGTCAGCACAGGGCGGAACGCCCACAATCACGGGGCGCACCGACCTTTATAAGTCAGCATGCCAAAAGACATTGTCCTGTGTACAACAGGACCTGTGCAACTGGTGGTATTCTGACCATGTCTACTATTTCATCATGGACATTGACTAAAATTCTGAGTGAAACTGAACAAATCTGCCACGGAGATGTCTGACATGATTCCGGAGGTTTTACGGCGACACTGCAGTGACAGGTTTTTAATGGAACGTGTGCTTCAAGAGTGGAAAAACATCACTGGAAGATGACAAGTGATCAGGAAGACCTTTAACAAGCTCATCCCATGATGTTCGTCGGAGAACAATCCACAATGTTTCTGCCTGTTGTCTGTGTGTCGTTTGGAACAGTCCAGACGATTCTCACGTGTGATTTGAATGTATGTAGTGTTGCTGCCGAGTTCATCCCCAGGCTGCTGATCCAGGAGCAGAAGGAAAATTGTGTCAAAATCTGCCAAGAACTCTGTGGAAGACCCATTCTTCACGTCGAGGATTATTACCGGTGACGAAACTTGGGTGTACGGGTACGACCCTGAGACGAAACAACAGCTTTCACAGTGGAAGAGCTCGTCATCTCCACGACGATGCAGGTCCGCAGTTTGACTGAGTGCTGGAAGGGAAACAAAAAAAAAAAGTATTTACTAGCAGATTAAAAATTGCACAAGACATCCTTAGTAGCAGAGGGGACTTAATGAGGAATGCCATGAAAGTGAGACTGTCCAGCAGATAATAAATGCAGGAGAGGCAGATATGGAATCACAGCTTCAAAAACTAGGGAGAGTAAAAGGCAATGTTTCAAGTGTTTTAGAATGCGGAGTCACTGATCAGGGTAGGAAGCATTCACTGTTTGTTTTTTTTCTTTATATAGAAAGACTGAAGTGGAAAGTAATTTTTAAAGGACAGGGAAGCTGAGGAGAGAGTGAGATCTAAGGTGGCAGTGATGGAACTTACAGAACTCCAATTAAAGGCACAGAGTGGTACTGAGAGGGAACCTGAAGAGAAGACAGAGTGAGTGGAAGTGTCTGATAAAAGCACATGGAGAGTTCGAGACATAATCAGGGCAAGACAAGATCGGGGAAGGATGCATTAGATGACAATCAGCTTTAAGTGGTCGGGAAGATGAGAGAGTGTGAGAGCTACAGATGACGGTAAAGTGACCTACTGGAGTCCAACCAACGATAAATAACAAAGTAGAATAAGAAGGAACTCGGATGTATTCACACAAACAAACACACTTTTGACTTAACTAGATTCAACTGGTGGAGTTATTTATTTATTTTTTAAATCACCTTAAGCCATTTTTTTCCATCATCACGCAGTGACGTACGTAACTGCTTTCTCTTGCAGATATTCTAAAGGATACGATCACACCGTATAACGTAAGTTGAAACACAATCGTTGACTGCATGTAACGTAACACACTTCAATATTTATACATTCATGTTTAAGACCCAGAAAATTTGGAATTGTTCCAGTTTGTGGGACGGGATTTTTGCACTCATGAGAGAGTACACCCACAGGTGGACATGACAAAACACTTTAAGAAGTATATATGTTGATATTTTATTACATTTTATTCTAGTAATTTTTTTCCTGTACATTGTTCTTTTAATTTTTGATTTGCACCAGATGTCCATAAAATCCAAGTGACCATAAAATCTATAAACACCAAAATATTCTTTAAGACGCCTAAATTAACTCCTTGGATCAAATCTATTGAGATTTGACGCTGTTTGGGCTTGTCATGAACTCCCATAATAAACCTGAACATTATATATAGAATATCAACAGGGATGCAGACAATCGAGAATTTCAATATAATACCTGACTGAGGTTCTTTTTGTTTTTAACCAAGATTAAGGAAAAATGAAAAATGTTGCTAGTTATTAAATAATTTATAATAACTCATTGATAATAAGTCAATAGTTGAAGGAGTCAGATATTATCCACAGCTGCCTCTAACATGAGTTTTCTTTAAGGCGGAGGACAGCGAGAGGTTCAAGACAATGGTGCAGTTCGAGTGTCGAGGCCTTGAGCCGGTCGACTTCCAACCACAGGCGAGAATTAAGTTATTGTTAACAACTTAATTTCCTCCATTCGCACTCCAGATCAGGACTAACTTCCATGCTGTTACTTTTTTTTTTCCTCTTCTTAGGCTGGATTTACGGCTAAGGGTGCAGAGACGACCACACAGTTTCCTGAAGTCAACCTTCTGGAAAAAGTAAGTTCTTGTTTATGCTTTGCACACACTGAGAACATCCAGGAGACCGTGAGTAAATAATACATTGTCCTGTTTTAGGACTGGACGGACTACGATGAAAAGGCTGGCGAGTCGGTGGGCATCTACGAAGTCACGCATCAGTTTATTAAGTGTTGAGATGGAGCACAAACATTGGTGCTGGAGATCCCATTTAAGGAAAAAGGCACCTTGTACAAAGAACATTCATAACATTCAACAACAAAAATGCTTTCATCGTCATCATTGTTGAATTTGTAAATGAACATGTGTGGGAACAGAGGCCGAAACAATTCACTACATCAAAGTTGACCAGTGCCTCAGAGGTGAAGGTTTGTACTTAATAAAGTTATGAAAGAATTGCTTTTTGGTTTGTTTGGTTTCATCTGTGTAAAGGACAATATTTTACTGTATGAGCGTTTAGAGCAAGCGTGTGGAAACTAGATACTGTATAAAGCTTCTCATGGGGAAGTCGTGTCTTTTTCTTGAGTGCCAACAACGTGGAACCAGAACAGTTTGATTCTTTATACAAATCAGTTACCATCAATATCGTAGAAAGATGATTTAAAATCCTGAACATTTCTGAGAACTTCCCTTAGACCCAAGAAGGTAAACACCCCTATTTTGAACCTGCTAGCAATAACAGTGTGACATCAGAGCGACACACACAAACTAACTTCTCACAGAATTAAATAGCAAAACTACAGGACTAACTAACAAATTAGCAGAGGAATCACTAAACACTCCAAAAATGTTTTACCATGCTTCACTAACCCTATGTTTAATTTAATTCATTTTGGAGTTTCCTTTAACAAACATTAGTAGGCTTAATTTTTACAGAATATAAATGCGAGGCACAGAATCTATAGAACTGATGATATGTGACATGGTAAATTAATCTGTCTTTTTTTTTGTTTCTTTAAAGATTTAATTCCTTTTTTTCTTCACCCGAATAAGTCGATTCCTCAACATATATACATGTGTGTGTGTGTGTGTGTGTGTGTGTATGTATGTATGTATATATATATATATATATATAATGAAGATCAGTTCAAATAAGCAATATATAGAGTCTTGTAGAGTTTCTGTCTAGATTGTTTTTGAATACAGAAAAAAAGTTTAGAGCCAGTAAATTTATGTTTATTTATATATTTAGCTAGTAGTAAACAAATGTATTGTGTAGTATTTTCCCATCTTGTCTTTTGAGTAGGCAACAAATCAAAAGAAAACATCTTTAAAACAGAAAGAAAACATGAATTTCAATATAAGTTTGTGTGTAGGAACACTGCCCAAGACGGATACAATTTCTGTATTTATTTGTATGTTATTTTGTTTACTATATTTTTTTATTGAAAGATACTGTTGAGGCAAGGACCATAATTCCTCAAAGGGTAATTTCTCAAGAGAATCTGCTTATCTTTGTAACATTATAATCACAGAGTAGGAGAAAATCCAGGCCATCCAATTTGGAGAAAATGTAATTGGGGATAATATTTCAGAGAGAGGAGGAATTAAATCAGAACATCACACAGGACTAAACCATTTATGCACATTTGCACATTTATTTGCACACACCCTGGACATTTATGAACATATACACATTCATGCATATTTGCACACGTTTTTAGATTTGTTCTTATCTTTTAGAGATATATTTTTTATATCTAAGGTTTTTCTATATTTAATTTTAAATTTTATTCCATAATTAATTTTTTATTGATAATTCTCTTTTTTAAGGTCACAGGTGATCGTATAAGCATTTCACTGCATAATGTGTGTGTGACAAATAAAATTTGAATTTGGATTATTAATAAAGTTCCTAAACCAATTGATTTTAAAGGTGTTGTTTAAAGGTAGTAAAATCTAGAAAATCCATTTTATCTTTTTTATTGAATTCATCAGTACTGATTTTTAATAAAGTGTTGTTTTTTTTGTTTTGGTTTGTTTTTACCAAACAAAATTGTTTAACAGAATATCGGCGTCCTTTGAGGTACCTTTATCCACCTCCAGTGAGGTTGTTCTGTAAATTTGAGGAATTAACTTCAACCGAATCAATAACTCACCGTGTGGAATCGACTCTGAATCTTCGGAGTCGACTCCTCATTTACAAACCGCAGTTAATATACATAAAAAAGATTCGAATCTTCGGAGTCAGTATGCTGTGGAGTCGGTTTGTTAGCGCCACTTTTAGCAGGAGTCTCTCTCTCAGTCAAGTGCACTATTTCATGACGATGGCTCCCGTGAGGAACAGAGTGTTTGTTGTTGGCGTCGGAATGACGAAGGTAAAAAAAACCCAAATGATCATAACGCCAAATTATTTATGATAAATAACGTTAAGCTGATAAACAGCCGTTTATTCGCGGGTATGCTACATGCTACATGCTAGGTTAGCTTGTTTGGAGTTGCAGAGCTGATAGTTGTTGCAGCCTTGAACCGACTTGTTTTACACATTATAAATGTCATTAAACGTTTGTAACTGCGTTATATATATTTAATTAAGATTTAAGAAGCTGTCAATTAACTGTCATGTTTGTAAAAAGCAGTGTTTGTAAATATTAGACTTTATAATGTTAACAGTTTGGATGATTCCAGAAATTAAAAGCTGTCTAATGTTTTGTGATTTTTTTTTGTCCCCCTTTAAATCAGCTTTTTAAAGATCTAGTATTTGATGTGGAATAACTTTTAATCTGCGTACAGAGTTCAAGGTCGATCTTGCACAATAGTAGCTGAGAGTTCATGGAGTTTAAAGTTCACTGGTCCATCATTTCATCATCATTCACTTCTTTATCTTTGTTATCATGGGCAGTGATATCACACAGGGTTGCCAGATCTGTGCACTTGTAGAAATCAATATCACCATTTTATTGTTATTTTTAAACCGAAACATTTATTGCATTCATGTTAGAAAAAAAAACATTCTGTTCACGCCGGATTTTCAACTCTTGTAATCACTTTCCCTATTTTAAGAGGAGTTATCAAAAAGTTTCACGTGCCACAGATCCGGTCGCTTTCGCCGTGCGCCCCCGCTTGGCAGTAGAATTCACTATCGACGATTTGCCCCCTAGACGCAAATTCTCAGAAATGTCGGGAAAGATGCTGAGCGTTGACGTTGACGGAACTTGCCCACCTTTTTCGATCGTCCTTCATCCATGGAGACTGTTGCTTTGTATCAGGGTCGTTCGTACCTGTGCACCAAAAATCCGTCACCTTTAATGATCCTTGACGTGGTTCACTGACAGAGTTCTTGGCAGACTTATGAAGGTCAGTGCTCCATGTGACGACATGTGGTGTCTACAAGAGGTTTACCACATGCTTGAATGAACGCCATTAACTGTGTTAAGGAATTTCCCTAAATTAGGAATATTTACCATCAGGACAGCTTTACAGGACAGCCGTTTTCTATCTTCGAGCTTCCGGACTGATTCCCGACTCATTTCTGCCACACCCCCACACACATACAACACCGGACTTCGGACATTTTATACATTCACTATTGTGTATAATTGTAAATATTGGTATCTGGTGCACTGCAGTGTAGCTACTTCTCCAGTTTTTTCACATCCATGAGTGTTTGTAGAACCGTGGTACGTTCATATCTGTGGAAATTTCGTAACTGGAATGTTTGTAAGTCGGGGACTCGCTAGTCTAAACGTAATCCACGTTTAATCCTCTCTTATGCCTGCAGTTTGATAAGCCAGGTGCGAGAGATGGAGATTATCCAGAAATGGCCAAAGAAGCAGGTATGGTTTTGGCTCTTTATTGTTGTTGTGGATAATTTAACCCATATAAATGAATGTCTTTATTGACTTCTGTCTTTTTCAGGAGAGAAAGCATTGGCTGATGCAGGAGTACCCTACTCTGCTGTCGAGCAGGCGTGTGTGGGTTATGTTTACGGTACAAATATCTTCAATTTCTTAATTGTAATATTCTTTTAGTCAAAAGAAAAACATAAGAAACTGATTATTTTGCAGTGGTCTTCTATTTATTTATTTTTCCCAGAGCTGTATATATAGTGTGTATAAACTTTGTTCCTGCAGGCGACTCCACATGCGGACAGCGTGCCATATACCACAGCCTGGGTATGTCGGGCATCCCCATAATCAACGTCAATAACAACTGTTCCACAGGTTCCACGGCGATCTTCATGGCCAGACAACTCGTCCAGGGAGGTATGAGACTCTGCATGTTTTCCTGTAGGTTTTTTAAAATGTATTTATTTATTTAGAAACATTCTAAACTTTTGAAATTTGTAGAAATTGTGTAAATGCTCTCTATGTTCAAAGCCCCGTGTGTTTGTGTTACCCGGAATGCTGCTGACTGTTTCGGTTATATTTTGTATATGGGCTACAGTAATGTAAAGCAACGGTTGTGTTTTTTTCTATTGATCTTCTTTGCAACTCAGAAGCGGTCTCATTCTAGAAACAAGTAATAATAATAATAATAATAGTTATTATAAAATTAAATGAATTCTAGTCAAACACATATTCTATAATTTTATTTTTGTTCTATAAAATCCTGTTCATCTTTACAGGTTTGGCTGACTGTGTGCTCGCTTTGGGGTTCGAGAAAATGGAAAGAGGCTCTTTGTCTTCTAAGGTAAAGGAGCAGAAGCTGTAGCTTCATACTCATTAACAGAGGGTTGATGATAGAGCTTTGGTACTGCAGCCTTGTCATGGGTTTTGAAAATTTGGTCTGGGATGTCCAGTATAATGAAATAATGAAAAAAAAAAGAAAAAAGAGACCCAATATTCCCAATTAATATATATGCTTATAGTGAGTGGCAAATTATTCTTATTATGGAAAAGGTGATGATAAATGAATTGATAAACTTGATTTTTTTTTTTAAATAGTATATGGACAGGACTAATCCTATGGACAAACACATGGAGGTGATGATCAACCGATACGGCATGGCTCCAGCTCCGGGCGCGCCTCAGATGTTTGGCAACGCTGGGAGAGAGCACATGGAGAAGTACGGTAAGGCGTCAATGCAGGAGTCGGGTCCTTTTCTGATGTTATTTTTTATTGTTATTTTTTTTTTGTAAGTGCTTACAAGTTTTCGAAACAGCTTGGTGACATGGTACATTTCATCTGTGTGGTGCAGGAACTAAACCAGAGCACTTTGCTAAAATTGCCTGGAAGAATCACAAGCACTCGACTAACAACCCGTAAGTTAAAAAAGCGAACAAACAACAACACATTTCCTTTGCTATGACCATGCTATTTGTGCAGAAGGATCCTTTCTAGATATTAGATATAGATATAATTGACCTGAGTGTCGTATTATCTGATATTTTTTCTCTGACTCACACAAACCCTATATTACTCAAGAATTTATATTATTAAATAACAGTTAAATATTTCTGTTTAGTGTTTTAACATTATAGCGCATAGTCTGTGAAGTACTGTTTTCTCCTCCTGACATAATAGTGCAGTATTATGCGTCTGTCCAAAATTTTTCGTCTGAGATTTACCCACACACCCCTAACTTCCGGGGACCCTGTCATGTGACCACTCTTATGTTTACCGATGTTTTAAGTTAATTGTATTATTGATAAGCGGAAACAGAAAAACACAAAGACAGAGCTGACGCTGAGGCGGATTTATGTCAACAATCCGCCATCTTTAATAATCGTTAATACAGAAGTGTACATGTACACGTTAATACTCTCTGCACATCCTCTCTCTCAGGTATTCTCAGTTCCAGGACGAGTACAGCCTGGAGCAGGTGATTAATTCCCGCAAGGTTTTCGGGTACCTCACACTTCTCCAGTGCTGGTAAGTAGCTCAGTCAGGGCTCACACAGCTTAGGACGCTTAATCGGGTGTGTTTAAGAACATCTTGTGTGTGTGTGTTAAGTCCTACATCTGATGGAGCCGGAGCAGCAGTGCTAGCCAGCGAGGGCTTTGTGAGGAAGCACGGTCTGGAGAACAAAGCCGTGGAGATCATCGCTCAGGAGATGGTCACTGATCTCTCTACGACATTCGAGGAGAACAGCTGCATCAAGATGGTGGGTGGAGGACGCGGGAGCTACGTTTACTCTAGGATCCATGCAAACTATCTAACTAAACAAAGTGTTTGTTTTTTCATAGCAAAGCAGCCGCACTTACAATTTAAGAGCGGTTTAGGAAACACAAACACCTACGACTTTTCCTTTGCATAAAGCCGACCTCAATTTCCATGCTTTTTACATATAGTTTACATGAAAAAAAAAATTAATTTCTCTTACATTTACATTTAGTCATTCGGCAGACGCTCTTATCCAGAGTAAATTACAAAAGTGCTTCTGTCATTGGATCGATCTTTACATTAGTTTACCAGGTTACTGACTAAGTATCAATCAAGCACTGTTGGAAAGTGTTGGGCCGTTTTTAGCTTTGTAGGCAACAACCAGGGTTTTTATTTTGTTATTATTTATTCATTTTACATTTTAATAACAACCAATCCAACAGATTGAACATAACGCTCGTTCAATTTTACACCCCCTGCCCGCCTGACCGCCACGGGCTCTGGAGCCTTCAGTCGTTCCGCTCATCCCCTCTGGAATTCTGTCCCCGAAAACATCCGTAACACAGATCCACCTATATCCGCCTATATAAATAAAATGCATGATTATCATCATTATTACTATTATTATTACAATAACAACAAAAAACAACTACACTGTACCTAAAAAAAAAAAACACATGCGCCAAAGGAAATATTAAATGACTGTGCAATAAATAAGCATTAAAAATAAATAAATAAGCTGCCAGGGTGATATGATATATGTACACCATGCTTCAGTAGACTGTGAACAGTGGTCCTGTCGTTCAGTTAGAATAAATAGGCAAGAAACTGACCCCAAATATGCAAAAAATGTATCCAAGGATTTGGATTGTGTGTACCTTAGTTTTTCCATTTGGATAATAAGCACAAAATCCACCTTTAAAAAAATACATCTTTAAAAAATGGCGGGGAGTGAGATTTCCAGTCTGTTAAAATTACTTTCTTGGTGGTGTTCATACTGAGCGTCAAAGCAAAGGAGATTATGTCTAAAAATTATGTATTAGTCTTTTCTAAAACATCTATATAAATAAAACATTTTGTCTGTACGTTGGTCAGAGCTCGCTATTTCAATTATATCTTTGTTTTATACATTGAAAGACCAGAAACCAGTCTCAATGCGATTGTCTACTGTGTACAGACAGAATATGTGGAAGACACAGAAAAGGCTGTAATGTTCTACAAGCCGGCAGAATCCTCAATACAGAGAGACAGCAGCACATCATGACTTACTCCCAAATTTTTTTTACATGCACTATAAAAAACCCTAAACCTTGTGTTATAAGATTAAAATTTTGAGTAGAAGTGAAGTTATGATCAGTTTTGTGCCAGATTATAAACCCCAAGTTTTAACTGCGAACTATGCATACGTCAAACCGTGGGCGCGTCTCCAAAAGATTGCTGAACAGAATTTATTGAAACTTTTTCAGTCCTTCGATCTCTGTCTGAAGTTTAACCTGCACCATAAGTCAAATCAAAATGTTGAGTAAAAGCGACGTTATGAACAGTTATGTGTCGAATTTAATAGTCATCTTTAAAATAAGCTACTAATGCGCTACTCGCTCAATGTAAACAAACACCTGCACCAATAGATATTAATTAAAGAAGCTAAACTAAATATTTTTACTGGGATTAGCTCATATTTTCACTTTGACTGAAATAACAGCGCTGAAGTGGTATAAGTGAATTTTAACACGCTGGAGTCGTTTTTAAGACATAACATAATCTTTATCTTATCTACTTTTTCCATTTATCATCTGTGATTCACTCTCCGATTACCGAACAGGGAGTGTATTTGTCTGACCACCAAAGAAGGACAACTTAGTGTAAACAAGGCGTAAGATACTCAACCTTACAGAATGGGATTTCTTTGTATTAATAAGTTAGACAGAGAGTTCTGCTGTACAGAGAGACACACAGACATGTACGTGGGCTTCAACCTCAAATAATAATAATAATAATAATAATATCACTGATTACATTAAAGATCAGCAGACTAATGCTAGTTTAAAATTCTACTCCCAGAGTGTGGCTCATTGTTGACTCGTATATGCAAATACTGTGTTTCATAAAATTTTGCCCCTCCCCTTTTTTATTACCAAGATAACAAGTATCTGTACTATTTATAAATATACTATATGAGAGAGAAAAATGGCGGTTGGGTATATGGATATCGTATGAAAAAAAGACTTAAAAAAACTTATAATTTAAAATTGTTTATACTTTACTAATGAATTAAGAAATGAACACATAATTAGAAATATTGTAATTTTTTTCGCCAATCTTTGGCTCTCATAGCATCATTGTTACATTGATGTACATCAAGTTGCATTTTTTCCCCTTTAAAAAAAAATTATAAAAAGAATTTTACAGATCTCACACACACACACACGCACACACACACACACACGCACACACACACACACACACACACACACACACATCTAACATCTAGCTTTCTTTGCCACTCCTTTTTTTTAGGTTGGCTACGACATGACTCGCCTCGCTGCCAAAAAGTGCTTCGAGTCGGCAGGACTGAAACCGGCGGATGTCGATGTCATCGAGCTGCACGACTGTTTCTCGGCCAACGAGCTCATCACGTATGAAGCGCTCGGCCTTTGTCCTGAAGGTAAAAGTCTGGATTTTTGTTTTTGCTAGACTTTAAGACGTCAAGTTTGAAGTTTAACCAAAGCCATTTAATGTAGTGTAGGTTACTCCAAATATCAGTCATTATTCCTACATAGTGTATGCAGGACATTATATTTTGTTTTACCCAGGAAGCCTTGCTATATTGTGAATCTTAACAAAGTGCTCTTTGAGTTTTGGAGAAAAAGCATCAGCAACATGGCTGAAAATCCTTCCTTTCCTACGATGTACTGTATATATGAGTGATCTTAGCTTGTTACTACCAGAGAAAAAAAAACAAACAAAAAAGATTATGGAATGAAATTTTCCAGTGTTGCTTATTTTTCACAGGTAGGGCCGGAGAGCTGATCGACCGAGGAGACAACACGTATGGGGGCAAGTGGGTGGTTAACCCAAGTGGAGGGCTCATATCGAAGGGACACCCACTTGGAGCTACAGGTGCGGCTTCACTACAGAGGAATACTCCCTGCATACAAGGAGGAAATTAAGTGGTGTGACGTGATGTACTGTGATAAAATGCAACCCATAATGAGTCATAACAGGCACAAGTTACAGACACACACCTGCTGCAGGGTCACGCATACCTAGACGTAGAACAGTTCTAACAGCATGGATCTTCAGAAGCTGTTTATATACAGTTAGTCCTTGACTTACGAACGAGCTTCGTTTTGGGAGCACGTTCGTAATTCAGATTTGTTCTCAAGTCAAACAAAGTGAGCCTTATACGCCTTTGACATGAATATACAATGTAAAGCATACCAGTCCATTTAAATAAATATGTCCCCTTTCCCCAAAAACTGTGCCTAAATTGTTAGGTTTAAAATGGACCTTTAAATTGTGAGGAGAATCACCGACACCATTTTGTCTCAGAGCATTTTTTTTACTGTTTTGGACTGTGAAGTCTGTTGAGAATTTCCCGAAATTAGGATTATTCAGCATCAGGACAGCTTTACAGGCAGCCATTATTTATCATCGTGCTCCCGGACTGATTTTTTAAAACCGGTGAGGCCGACTCATTTCTCCTGCACCCCCACATGGTGCACTGCAGTGTCTATTCATGTCTAATACATGTGGGCTACTTCTGTAAATTGAAGTAGCTCACATGTATTGGAGCCACAGTATATAATATAAATACAGTGTAATATATATACACTTACCTAAAGGATTATTAGGAACACCTGTTCAATTTCTCATTAATGCAATTATCTAATCAACCAATCACATGGCAGTTGCTTCAATGCATTTAGGGGTGTGGTCCTGGTCAAGACAATCTCCTGTACTCCAAACTGAATGTCAGAATGGAAAAGAAAGGTGATTTAAGCAATTTTGAGCGTGGCATGGTTATTGGTGCCAGACAGGCCGGTCTGAGTATTTAACAAGCTGCTCAGTTACTGGGATTTTCACGCAGAACCATTTCTAGGGTTTAAGAATGGTGTGAAAAGGGAAAAACATCCAGTATGCGGCAGTCCTGTGGGTAAAAATGCCTTGTTGATGCTAGAGGTCAGAGGAGAATGGGCGGACTGATTCAAGCTGATAGAAGAGCAACTTCTATACTGAAATAATCACTCGTTACAACCGAGGTATGCAGCAAAGCATTTGTGACGCCACAACACGCACAACCTTGAGGCGGATGGGCTACAACAGCAGAAGACCCCACCGGGTACCACTCATCTCCACTACAAATAGGTAAAAGAGGCTACAATTTGCACGAGCTCACCAAAATTGCACAGTTGAAGACTGGAAAAATGTTGCCTGGTCTGATGAGTCTCGATTTCTGTTGAGACATTCAAATGGTAGAGTCAGAATTTGGCGTGAACAGAATGAGAACATGGATCCATCATGCCTTGTTACCACTGTGCAGGCTGGTGGTGGTGGTGTAATGGTGCGAGGGGTGGTTTCTTGGCACACTTTAGGCCTCTTAGTGCCAATTGGGCATCGTTTAAATGCCACGGGCTACCTGAGCATTGTTTCTGACGATGTCCATCCCTTTATGACCACCATGTACCCATCCTCTGATGGCTACTTCCAGCAGGTTAATGCACCATGTCACAAAGCTCGAATTATTTCAAATTGGTTTCTTGAACATGACAATAAGTTCACTGTACTAAAATGGCCCCCACAGTCACCAGATCTCAACCCAATAGAGCACCTTTGGGATGTGGTGGAACGGGAGCTTCGTGCCCTGGATGTGCATCCCACAAATCTCCATCAACTGCAAGATGCTATCCTATCAATATGGGTCGACATTTCTGAAGATTGCTTTTAGCACCTTGTTGAATCAATGACACGAAGAATTAAGGCAGTTCTAAAGGCGAAGGGGGGTCAAACACCGTATTAGTATGGTGTTCCTAATAATCATTTAGGTGTGTGTATATACAGTATGTATATAAAAAAGTGAATAATTTTAAGAAATATGAATTTAATAAATTTATTCATTTAATAACTAAATTGCAAATTCCAACAAATCAGGGAGGTATATCTAAAATTAGGCTTTTCTGCATACTTGTTTTTAAATACCTTTTATTTTGAAAAAATACATTTTTACCAGTATATTTCATTTGGAAGAAAACTTAATAATAACCTGTAAGGTTTTTAGGACCTTAGTGCCAGATCTGTTTAAGGAAACTCCTTGAACACATGAAGAAGCTTATTCTAACAGGGACGTTTGTTTGTTTGAATTTACCCATCGTGTTCTGTGTACAGAGTACTTTGGTCTGGCTCAGGCGATCTCTTCCGTTAAATGACTTTAGCACTTTGACCTATTTTTTTTTTTTACCCCTCAGGGTGTTTAAACATGGGTGAATAAACTCAGAATTTTATTGCTTTACTCTGTGTGTGAGGTTATGAAGCTTGTAGTAATATATACATTTATATTAACACCATTTGGCAAATGCCATTATACATCTTGGCCGGTAGGGGTTAAGGGCCTTGCTCAAGGGTCCAACACTATGTGGCAACTTAATAGTTATGGGTTTTGAATTTAGGACCCTACAATAAATAGTCCACTGAGCTACCCTTACCCATACTCAGCATGTACTCGATAGCCACTTTGTGCTGTGATCGATTGCTCTGGTCTGTGACGTGTCATGTCATGTCATTAAAGCATGCCCTTGATTTGTAGCAGATAGATTAGGGTTCAGTCTGTGTTGTGTTTGGTTGCTCAGGTCTGGCCCAGTGTGCAGAGCTGTGCTGGCAGTTAAGAGGCGAGGCGGGGAAAAGGCAGGTCCAGAGGGCGAAGGTCGCTCTGCAACACAACATTGGCCTCGGTGGAGCCGTAGTCGTCACTCTGTACAGGATGGGATTCCCTCTAAAAGCAAGGTGAGAAATCACGCGCTCGCTGCTATTAATGTTTATTTTAGAAGCGTAGGTAAGTGTGTCTGTAAATCAGCTCATCTGTGTACGATTCGGATAACACAAAATTCTCTCAGAGAGGCACATGCTCTCTGGACTTTTTCCTCACCTGATAGTGTTGCAATCTGGAACGAAAATAGAAAGAGAAATTGATAAAGCAAAATTATTCGCTTTATTTGGCTTATTGTGAAAGCCTTATTGTGGTGCACTCTGACATTCACACTCGCACTTAATACAGTCATACTGCACCTCCATGACATTGGACTTTGTCCGAAACCCCCCCCCAGCTTACACTCTTTTGTGTGTTAATTGTTTTCCCCTCTCAGATCTCGAATCGGCGCAGTGCTCACCAGCGCAGCCGCAGGACTGGAGGCCTTCAAATCTCATTCAGTGTTTAAAGAAATCGAGAAGAAACTGCAGGAGGTAGGACCGAGACCGCTGGATCACATTTACTTTACAATTCTGAGAAGTTTTTTTTTCTCATATATATGTGTATGGATTTTTTCTCTTCATGCAGGAAGGAGAAGCATACGTCAAAAAAGTCGGTGGCATTTTTGCTTTTAAAGTGAAGGACGGGCCGGATGGGAAAGAAGCTCTGTGGGTGGTGGATGTGAAGAACGGGAAAGGATCAGTGAGCAACAACGCAGGTCTGTCAGTTTTTTTTTCATTTAATATATATTCCAGGCATATTTGTGCTAGCGGAAGCAGATGGTGTTTTGTGTCTTTTGGCTCATTTCGAGGGCATTGTGACACCAGAGCTTAATTTTCTCCCCACACAAGGCTGGGATTCTCAATTACAGAGACGCACTGGGTAAACTCTGCCAGCTGATTAGACCCTAATTGACTTTTATTTTGCATTTTTAACAGCACATTTGTATGGAGTACACTCCTAGAGGAATAAAAAAAATATCAATCCCAAGCGTACGGACTGACGTCTTGACATCTAATCGGTGATGCACTGGCAGATTTGGAATTTTTTCGTTCTCTTCTTAAGAACTAGAACGGCATGCACAAACATTTTGGTAACTGTTCTTCAAGTTTACAAGGATCAACCTCGCTCAAACAAACCTTAAAATCAAGAACGTGCACCAGGTTACTGAGGTGCCCTGAAAAAATAAACGAGGCCAGAAAGAGGGCGATGGCTATCACATGCTACCTCTCCTTTCTCGACCTGATCCTCACCTGCCATTAGGGGGCGGCACGATGCTAATGATTGGCTGGTGGTGCGCTGATGGATATGTGAGTGTGCACGTCAGCCACCTGACACATCTGTGTTGTTTGTTTTCCTCAGGGATAAAATCAGACTGTACGATCACAATGTCTGACGCCGATCTCCTTGACTTGATGACCGGCGGACTGAATCCACAAACTGTGAGTTTAATCTAGTCAGTTTTTTTTGTTTAGCGAATTTTGCACTACAATTACAAGGCTTATGAAGACAATGTAACTAACGCAGTTGATGCGATTAAAATTTATAGCTGTGAAAACTGCTTACCTAAATCACCACACATTCGCCTTTAATAAAAAGAAAAAATAAACTAATTTATCTCAGTCATGCTGTTTCATATAACAGAAATCAGTAAATTGCGGCATTATCAGGTGACACACTTCTAACATACAGTTATGCTTAAAAAAATAACTTTTAGCCACGCCCACTACCTGAGTCTGATCACGTAAAGTTGATATGGTAAGTTAATCATCACTCTAAAGTCTAATTATTTTATTATTATTTATTTTAATTTTTTTATGAAACCCAAAAAAACAATTGATAACTTAAATTAAACATACACTAACTGGTCATTATATAAGGAATACTTGTACACCTGATCAGTCAGTCAGCCAATCACGTGGAAGCGACACTGGAACAACTCAAGAGAGTACGCTGGTGGACGTCTGGTGTTTAGGCGTATAACGATGTGAGGAATGATTTCCAAGCACAAGTATAACAATAGTAATATACAGTGCTGTGAAAAAGTATTTGTCCCTTCATGATTTAAAAAAAAAAAAGCGATGTGAAAGACTCAGTTGTGCAGTTGCTTGCAGCCCAGGTTGGTGCAACCAGGTATTAGGTTTAGGGGGCGGTTACTTTTTCGCATAGGGCTAGGCAGGTTTGGGCAGCTTTTTTTCCATAAAAAATTAAATCATCATTTAAAAGCTGTATTTCTATTTACACCAGTTATCTTTGTGTAATATTAAAATTAGTTTGATGTTCTCAATCATTTAAGTGTTAAATAAAATAAAAATAAAAATTCTAGAAAGGAGCAAAACACTTTTTTTTTTTTTTTTACAATAATATATCATGAAAATGGCCTCAAAAAAGTCTCAGAACGTAATAATGAATGTTTATTTTATGAATATATCAGCCTTGTAGCTGATGGACAGCTGAAGAAGTAAACATACCTTGATTGATTAAGTGCAAACCCGATTCCAAAATAGGTGGGACACTATACAAATTGTGAATAAAAACAGATTGCAATAATGTGGAAGTTTCAAATTTTAATATATTATTCAAAATACAACATAGATGAGATATGTTTAAACTGAGAAAATGTAAAATTTTAAAGGAAAAATAAGTTTTTAAATTTTATGGCATAAACACATCTCAAAAAAGTTGGGACAAGGCCATGTTTACCACTGTGTGGAATCCCCTCTTCTTTTTATAACAGTTTGCGAATGTCTGGGGACTGAGGAGACAAGTTGCTCAGGTTTAGAAATAGGAATGTTGTCTCATTCTTGTCTAATACAGGCTTCTAGTTGTTTAACTGTCTTAGGTTTTCTTTGTCGCATCTTCTTGATGATGCGCCAAATGTTTTCTATGGGTGAAAGATCTGGTCTGCAGGCTGGCCATTTCAGTACCCAGATCCTTCTCTTGTGTTCACCGACAATGTGTTCTGGAACTATTCCTGGAGCCCATGTTGTGATTTCCATTACAGTAGCATTCCTGTATGTGATGCAGTGCCGTCTAAGGGCCAGAAGATCACGTGCATCCAGTACAGTCTTCCGTCCTTGACCCTTACGCACAGAGATTGTTCTGGATTCTCTGAATCTTTGGATAATATTATCCACTGTAGATGATGATAACTTTAAACTCTTTGCAATTTTTCTTTGAGAAACTCCTTTTTGATATTGCATCAACATTTTTTGCTGCAGCATTGGGGGAATTGGTGATCCTCTGCCCATCGTGACTCCTGAGAGACACTGCCACTCTGAGAGGCTCTTTTTATACCCAATCATGTTGCCAATTGATCTAATAAGTTGCAAATTAGATCCCCAGCTGATTCTTATATGTATATTTAACTTTTCCGGCCTCTTATCGCTACCTGTCCCAACTTTTTTGGAATGTGTAGCTCTCATGAAATCCAAAATTAGCCCTTATTTGGCATGACATTTCAAAATGTCTCACTTTCAACATTTGATATGTTATCTATATTCTGTTTTGAATAAAATATTACAATTTGAAACTTCTACTTCATTGCATTCTGTTTATTCATAATTTGTACAGTGTCCCAACTTTTTTGGAATCGTATATTTTGTATATTTTGGCCCAAAAAGGGGTGAAATCATGTGTGTTTATTTATTCTGCCATGTCTTGCATGTTGCTATTTCCATCCGACATGAATAATACTGTATATTGTTGTTATTGTATGATTTTGATACCACACACACATGACACATGACCTTTCTCCAATCTTATTTTGTCCAAAGGCCTTTTTCCAAGGAAAACTAAAGATTTCTGGGAACATGGGAATGGCGATGAAGCTACAGAACCTCCAGCTGACACCAGGCAAAGCCAAACTGTGAAGAATTCCGGCTAAAATCCATGGCCACAATCTACAATATATATAATCTCAAACCTCAAGACGTATTACAGCCGGCATTTCAAATGAAGATATATCTAACTTTTGCAACAATATAAGATAAAGTCCTGAAGTCCCTGAGAATGATGGACAGGTCAAGCTGCGACCATGGTCAAAGTTTCAACAGATTATAACAACTTTACCTCTTCTAAATTAGTCTCCAGATGCTAGGTTAATAAACAAACGGTTAACTCATATTTGTTTATTACATGACTTACACTACACCACATAATGTGCCTCTTATACAGAGAATGATAATAATGATAATGTTTCATCTGTAGTAATCCTTAGGGAGGATTGATTACTGTGAATCTAGTGAGATTATTTTAGTGAGGTTGTGGAATAATAATAATAATTATAATAATAACAAAACCCAAAAATTCGATTGTTATAGAAATGGTAAGATATTAGCTAAGCATTTCATATAAATGCAAGACCTCTTTGTTGTACTGTTAATTGTATATGCAGATTATAAAAAGCTAATTTTTTAAAATAAAGATATATTGTAACAAAGCTTGTCCTTTATGTGAAAATTCGAATGTAAAATTTCATCACTTGAATAGGACATTTAGTGTTGATGCGATAAATCTGCATTGTAAAAGGAAATAACATTAATATAAACCTATTATTGGAGCAAATGGTGTCATATATTCACAAAAGGTGATTAAATGCTAGCTAGCTAACTTTGCCAGCCAAAGAAGATTCAGGGAATTTTTTCGGCCTGTTGAAATTTTTTAACTTTTTAACAAAATCCGAAGTAAAGAATTACAGAATATTAGTTATCTAAGTTATTTCACTGCCCTTTACATCAGACCTCAGTTTGGTGCAAGTTTAATACCAAGATTGTAGATGGATTGTTGTGTGGTAATTTATTTGCCCACCATTCAATCATCATTATCTCAGTCAGTGTTAGGAGGATGCATTCCCCCATTCCTCCCTCAGCATCTGTTCTTGTCTCTCGCCAGTCTGCTGTTTTTGATGAAATCATGTTTCTTTTTATACGGATTGGGTATGAGGTGAAAGACAAAAATGCAGCGTCTTGGGTGTTTGTGGGAAAGTTAACCGCTATGAAAAATTTCACACTGTTGATGTACGTGAAATGTCAACCATACGCGTGTAATAACATTACAATTTCCGCATTCATATAAAACCGTTGCACTACGGTCCAAACTGCTGCTTGTTATACAGAATAAATCACTAGCTTCTGAAAAATGTATTTAAAAAAAGAGTACATGGTAGAAAAACAGTTTATCAACACATCCATCCAGTTTCTGCTTAAAAGGAAAAAGTGGGCTTACAATAAATAAAACGAAAAAAAAAAAATATTGGATGTGCTTTGCTTGTGATGTAGCAATTTTTTTTGTGATGTGACAATTTTTTCAAATTGTTTTAAAGTAAAATTTTATTCCTAATCACTAATGCACACCTTCAGAGCAAATGTAAAAAAAATAAATAATAAAAAGCAAAAGGTCACAAGTGCATGAAACATTTTGATTCTATCTGTAGCCGTATCCATGTTGACCAAATAAGGCGCTGTAACGAGCTATAACTCCTGACATGTGCCATGTATTAGAAAGTTCCAGAGATTGGACCGGGTCATTTCATTTTTCTTTCAAAACTGCTTTACAGTATATGGTCCATAGCATGCATAGTCACATGCATTCAAACCTCTACTAGATGTCAATGGCAAATCTGCAGTACAGGATTAGACGACTAGCATGTGTTCCTTGCGCATTCCTCTCACAACCACAAGATCTGAGCGAGTCTAGACTTTGGTTTCCAGGCCACTCATGTCAATAGCGCAGTGATCTCGATCTCTAGTTCGGTCCTGGTCTCTCCTCTTGATGTGGTGTGTGGTCTTTTTGTGCTTCCTTTCTGACCTGATCCCTTCTTCGAGCTGTATGAGGTGAGCCACATCTGTGGGTAGACGTTCAGGCTTCCCGTGGTGCGTCAGAAGAGGCTGGAAGCAGCCGTTGCTCTGATAGGACACCGTCTGCTGGATGGGCTTGGTTTCATAGATCAGAGGAATCTGCAGAACGATACATAAATGAAGATCATGAGTGTAACACACATTTGTATTTCTCATTCAATCGTTGCTGAACAGGGCATTGGTGGTTCAGTGGTAAGTTTCTTGTCTACCATGCGGAAGGCCTGGGTTTGCCAGCCAATGCCCAAATCCTAGCCATTGGGTGCAGTGCTGGTCCCAAGCCTGGATAAAATGGGAGGGTTGCGTCAGGGAGGGGCTCTAGCGTAAAACCTGGGCCAAACTGTTGTAGGGTTTGTCTGCTGTGTTGACCCTTCAATGGGAGCAGTTGAAAGACTAACAACATCCAGTCCTTTCTAAAAGATTTACCTTTACATCGTACCCTACAAAGATTTTCCCCTGGCACTCCAAAACAGATTAAACTCATACAGTAGTAGCACAACAACATTTAATAATGAAGATGATTACTAAGCTTCATAAAATTAACTAAGTGAGATGTTTACCTCTTCACCGTCCTTCATAAAGTCTTTCCTGCATATATGTGCCATAATTCCTGTGGCCAGTGCGTCTCCCATCACGTTCACCATGGTCCTGAAACGGTCCCTGAATAGTCCATAAATATATTTCCCTGTGAACCGGCATTCTTAGTTTATACGTGAAATGCACCATTGAATATTGTGAGTATGGACTTACAGGGCCCAATCGACAGCAATGATTAACGTGATGTCATCAGTAGGAAGTCCCACTGAGGTCAACACAATCACCATTGTTACCAGGCCAGCCTGAGGAATCCCCGCTGCACCAATACTGGCTGCTGTGGCTGTGATGCTGGAAGATCAAAACCTGTGTTAGTGATATTATGCAGTATTGTCAAAAAATATATATATATTTTTTTACTTGCCATACCTGATTGTGATGATCTGACCAAAGTCCAGCTCATAATTATTGACCTGAGCGATGAATATCGCTGCCACGGCTTCGTAGAGTGCAGTGCCGTCCATATTGATGGTGGCTCCAACGGGTAAGACAAAGCGGATGACGCGCCGGTCAATATGGTTGTTCTCCAGGAGGCACTTAAAGGTGATGGGAAGTGTGGCAGAACTGAGGTGAAGACAGATCATTAGGACAAAAATTCTATTATTAATTTCAATTCAATTCATTTAGGGCTTTCAACAATAGACACAGTTAAAGAAGCTTTATAGCAATCTGTACAGTGTATAGAATATATAATGGGCTGGAACAGGATCTAATTGACACAACATTCTAAAATGGATGCACATCTGTTGGCGACTTGTTGAATGAGTCTCCTAGAACACTGTCAAGCACAATCACTGGAACGGAATATTGTAGAAATGTGGACTTAATTGCAACAGCAGGTGACTAAACCTCACTTGAATTAGAGCAAGTCAATAGGAACAGTGAAATAAACCAAACTGATTAAGGATGACCTATCATGTTTTCACCTGGATGATGTAGCCAGTGAGATGAGCAGAGCCTGAAGAATGCCTCGGATGTAAACGATTGGGCTCTTTTTGGTGATGAAGAAGTACATGGCGGGCAGGATGAAGAGACCATGGACGATCAGCCCGGTAACCACGGTGATGGCGTAGAAACCCAATTTCTTCCCCATTGCAGAAGGGTCATCCATCTCCAAGATCTTGCCAGCTACCAGGAAGACAATCCCAAATGGGAAATACCTGCAAAATGGTACAGTAACAGCTCTACTGATGGAGAAGAAAAATCACTTGGTGCCTGAATGATATGATATGATAAATGTATCATAAGACTATATTATTCATGAATTCATCATGAGGAATGACCTACCAGATAACTATGGCTACGATCTTCAGCACCGCTTCGTTTAAACTCTGGCAGAAGTTGACCATCGCCTTGCCATTGGGTCCCATTCTTCCTAGCATGATTCCTTATAAAACAAAATAGCAAAATCCCATGGTGCCTTTACATTGCATCCATCAAAGACCACTTCTCGGCTGAATTTTGATCACGATTGCATTTCAATGGAGCAAGTATGAGGGTAAGGCAGAAAGCAGAAACGCAAAGAAAAAACACTCCAGGCATCTCCAGGCAGTCGATACTGTTGCTGTAAACAGTATTTGTTTATAATTAGCACTGAGCCATGCTTGATTGTAAGACAACATGATCACATGTTGCAAAGGTCATGTTTTAACCACATGGACCAACAAATATTGATGCAAAGTTTCCTTGAATGTTCAGAGACAGAAGTTTCTCAGGATGACAAACAAGGCTTCAACAACTGGTTTGAATAATGTGACTACATGGTTTGTTTAAAAAAATATATAAATTGCAGATCACATATTTAACCCTACTGTATTCAAAATAAAATACTCCCAGAGGATAAACACGTAAATACATATACAGTAGCATGCAAACTAACATGGGAATTACACCTTTTGCATTTAGGCACTTGGCAGACGCTCTTATCCAGAGCGACTTACATTTTTTTTTATCTCATTACACATCTGAGCAGTTGAGGGTTAAGGGCCTTGCTCAAGGGCCCAACAGTGGCAACTTGGTGGTTGTGGGGTTTGAACCTGGGATCTTCCAAACTGTAGTCCAATGCCTTAACCACTGAGCTACCCCTGACCCCTTTGGATTGGCCAGTTGTGGATCAACAGTCAAGGCTCTGGGCTACTGTATGAAAGGTTGTAAGTGCCACTGCTGGGTTCTGTCTTGTCCAGTTGTAAGGCGAATGTAAGATGTTATATCTTATGTTCCTGGTGTTGTATACTGACATTGAATTCTCTTCCTTCTTACTAGCTTTGGCTAACTCATGTTATGAACAAATGCACACAAATGTGCATAAGGGTTTTAACATTGTGCACTATCATTCACACTTGACAACCAAATAATTGCTACCTGGTGGAGAATCTACAAATGTCACTCATGTTGTTTTTCTACATGAATGCTTGCAGTTCTCCCTGCTATAAGACCTCTGCTAGTCAATCTAGTGTGTGCATATCCATCAGACCATGGACTATGGATGACGGTATATAATCATCATAGACTGACAGACAGAATGAATGAAACAGAATATTCCATTAGAAGAGAAACAAATGACATGAATTTACCCATCGTCGCTGAAAATATGACAATCCCCAGGACGTTCATGCCCTCGCTGGTGCCGGGCAGCGTCCTGAAAACCACTTCTGGAGGTGGCGTTAGGTCCAGAGAGAAGCTCTGAATGTCTGTGCCATTGTCGTCTTGAATGCCGTAGATAAAAACGCGCCTGGTGGGGGACTCTGTCAGGCCCTGGCTCACAGTGGGCTTTGGCTTTAAGATGGGGATACTCTGGCTGCGGTACTATTAGGGCAGATAGAGATATGACAAAAGTCTGTTATCATAGTAAAGGATGAAACTGTGATGCGTCGCATTTTACTCTAAAGTTACTCACCTGTTGAAAAGTAGCTTGAACCAGGTTGGCAGGAAACATGTTGCTAGTGGAGTGAAAGTCATAATAGCAATAAAAATGTTAATATAAAGAAAGTTTACAGTCACACATTTCTGTAAATTAGCTATCACTATAGAAACCCTTAAGTATTAGAAAATGTGAACAATGACACTCTCTCTCATTCTCTATACCACTTATCCTGTAGAGGGGCACGGGAAGCCTGGAGCCTTAAGGAACTTAGGGAACTTGGGACACAAGGTAGGGCACTCCCTGTACAAGGTGCTAGTCCATTGCGGGTCACAAGCACACACAATGGGGAATTCGTAAAGGTTAAATTGTGGAAGGAAACTGGGTACATGGAGGGAACCCATCAAACATGGAGAGAACATGCAAACTCCAGACACACAAACCAGAGGTGGGACTCGAACCCTCAACCCTGGAGATGTAAGGCCACAGTGTTGCCTCTGAGTACATGTTATACATTTCAAATGCTTTCATTCCATTTTTTGTCAAAGTTTTCCAAATAGTTGTCAAGTCCATATGGCTCAAGAGAACAGAAATCAGGTCATGGAAACATGCACGATTTCGTCAGGTAGGCCAGAACACATCACCACCACTGCATGCAATACCATTACCGTTCTGAGCCTATACAGCAGGACACATTCCAAAGGAGGCACCCTAAGTAGTGCTCACCTTCTTATGGGAATCTTCTCATGACTCATACCTTTCATGTCCTAAATTGACTCTTTAAACTGTAAATCCCAGGTAAACATGTAACCTGGACAGACCTTCTTCTAATACCTCATTCTGCTGACTGACTGCACTATTAACCTACTGAATCTATGGCTGTTTTAAGGTTAAAGCCAGACTTGTCCTGTTGCCTCCTTTTTATTCAGTTAATTAGCTCTACATTAGCATAAAGACTACAAGAGTATTTCGCTCTAAACGTGTGGCTCTAACAGCCAGGAATGATCCGCATTACAGAGTTTGATCTGATATAAATCATTCCTTTCTTTTCCCCTTTTCTTTTCTTTTTCCCTTTTAATTTTAAAAGAAATCTTCTATACAGCATAAACTAGTTAATTAGGGTATTGAAAAGTCAATGTCACAACGTGGAAAATTAATCTAATAATTTAACCCTATTAAGCCCCAAATTATGAGTCCAGACTTGTATTTATTGGTGTTGCAAAAGCAAATAACTGAAGTAGATCCACTTAAGTTAATAAAAAAAAAAATGTTTCAAGATTAAGATTACTTAATGCTTAATCCTTATGCTATTTCCACATGAGGCATGATTGCACCATTCCCACTTCCATGCTGGTCAGCTGTCATGTTAGTAGGTTGTTCTGTACCTGAGTACACTTGAGCATCTGAAAAATAACCTGATACAGTAGGTGGCAGTATGCACATAGTCGCTTTATATATATATATATATATATATATATATATATATATATATATATTTGTCACCCTGTGATTTTGCAAGTTCTCTTCCTTAGAAATCATGAAGGGTTCTACAATTTCCAGCATAGATGCATTTACACTGTGAGAGACAGAATCTAAAAAGAAGAATCCGGAAATCACATTGTATGATTTTTTAACAATTTATTTGTGAATTAATAGGGATTTGATCACTTGCTTATCAGCCAGATTTCCGGCCCCTTAAAGACCTGTTGTTTTGCTTTTATATAGTCCATATGCTTCTTATGGAGCCATTCCTTGGTTTTCCTGGCTGTGTGCTTTGGATCATTGTCATGTTGGAAGACGCAACCACGACCCATCTTTAATGCTCTGACTGAGGGAAGGAGGTTTTTGCCCTATATGTCAAAATTCATGGCCCCGTTCATCCTCTCCTTAATACAGTGCAGTCGTCCTGTCCCCTGTGCAGAAAAACACCCCCAGAGCATGATGCTTCCAGCCCCATGCTTCACTGTAGGTATGGTATTATTGGGATGATACTCATCATTCTTCTCCCTCCACACACGGCGAATGGAATTATGACCAAAAAGTTCTACTCTGGTCTCATCTGACCACAGGACTTTCTCCCATGGCCCCTCTGGATCATCCAGATGGTCCCTGGCAAACTTCAGACGGGCCTGGACATGGGCTGACTTAAGCAGGGAAACCTTCTGTGCGATGCAAGATTTTAAACCATGGTGTCTTAGTGTATTACTGATAGTAGCCTTGGAAACGATGGTCCCAGCTCTCTTCACGGCATTGACCAGCTCCTCCCGTGTAGTTCTGGGCTGATTTTTTACCATTCTTAGCATCATTGATACCCCATGTATCTACTTCGACTTTGGCTGATTGTGGGGTGCATAGGTGTCTTTATGACAGCTAACGACCTCAAACAAGTGCTACTAATTTAGAATCATGAGCAAGAATGATTCTTCAATAAGAAGCATATGGACTATTTAAAAGCAAAATAACAGGTCTTTGAGGGTCAGAAATCTGGCTGATAAGCACGTGATCAAATACTTATTTGAACCAGTAATTCACAAATAAATTTATATATATATATATATATATATATATATTTATATATATATATATATATATATATATATATATATATATATATACAGTGGTGTGAAAAATTATTTGCCCCCTTCCTGATTTCTTATTCTTTTGCATGTTTGTCACACAAAATGTTTCTGATCATCAAACACATTTAACTATTAGTCAAAGATAACACAAGTAAACACAAAATGCAGTTTTTAAATGATGGTTTTTATTATTTAGGGAGAAAAAAAATCCAAACCTACATGGCCCTGTGTGAAAAAGTAATTGCCCCCTGAACCTAATAACTGGTTGGGCCACGCTTAGCAGCAATAACTGCAATCAAGCGTTTGCGATAACTTGCAACGAGTCTTTTACAGCGCTCTGGAGGAATTTTGGCCCACTCATCTTTGCAGAATTGTTGTAATTCAGCTTTATTTGAGGGTTTTCTAGCATGAACCGCCTTTTTAAGGTCATGCCACAACATCTCAATAGGATTCAGGTCAGGACTTTGACTAGGCCACTCCAAAGTCTTCATTTTGTTTTTCTTCAGCCATTCAGAGGTGGATTTGCTGGTGTGTTTTGGGTCATTGTCCTGCTGCAGCACCCAAGATCGCTTCAGCTTGAGTTGACGAACAGATGGCCGGACATTCTCCTTCAGGATTTTTTGGTAGACAGTAGAATTCATGGTTGTATCTATCACAGCAAGCCTTCCAGGTCCTGAAGCAGCAAAACAACCCCAGACCATTACACTACCACCATATTTTACTGTTGGTATGATGTTTTTTTTCTGAAATGCTGTGTTACTTTTACACCAGATGTAACGGGACACGCACCTTCCAAAAAGTTAAACTTTTGTCTCGTCGGTCCACAAGGTATTTTCCCCAAAGTCTTGGCAATCATTGAGATGTTTTTTAGCAAAATTGAGACGAGCCTTAATGTTCTTTTTGCTTAAAAGTGGTTTGCCCCTTGGAAATCTGCCATGCAGGCCGTTTTTGCCCAGTCTCTTTCTTATGGTGGAGTCGTGAACACTGACCTTAATTGAGGCGAGTGAGGCCTGCAGTTCTTTAGATGTTGTCCTGGGGTCTTTTGTGGCCTCTCAGATGAGTTGTCTCTGCGCTCTTGGGGTAATTTTGGTCAGCCGGCCACTCCTGGGAAGGTTCACCACTGTTCCATGTTTTTGCCATTTGTGGATAATGGCTCTCACTGTGGTTCACTGGAGTCCCAAAGCTTTAGAAATGGCTTTATAACCTTTACCAGACTGATAGATCTCAATGACTTTTGTTCTCATTTGTTCCTGAATTTCTTTGGATCTTGGCATGATGTCTAGCTTTTGAGGTGCTTTTGTTCTAATTCTCTGTGTCAGGTAGCTCCTATTTAAGTGATTTCTTGATTGAAACAGGTGTGGCAGTAATCAGGCCTGGGGGTGACTACAGAAATTGAACTCAGGTGTGATAAACCACAGTTAAGTTATTTTTTAACAAGGGGGGCAATCACTTTTTCACACAGGGCCATATAGATTTGGAGTTTATTTAAAAACTGCATTTTTTGTTCAATTATGTTATCTTTGACTAATAGTTAAAGGTTTTTGATAAGCAGAAACATTTAAGTGTGACAAACATGCAAAAGAATAAGAAATCAGAAAGGTGGCAAATAGTTTTTCACACCACTGTATTAGTGTACAGGCTATGTGCAGATTATACAAATGAATGTACAGGGAATATTTACAGATATATTATACAAGAATGTTGGGTTATCAGTGATGGTGATACCGTCCATGTAAGGAGGTTAGGGGGTTGGTGAAGTGTTCAATAGGGTAACCACTGTGGGGTAAAAACTGTTCCTCATCCTGCTGCTCTTGGCTTTTAGGCATCTGAACCTTTTTCCAGAGGGAAGGAAAGAAAACAGTTTATATGCAGGGTGAGAGGTGTCCTTCACAATGCTACAGGCTCTATGCAGACACCTTTTCTTGTACACTTCCTCAATACCATGAAGTCGGGTACCAATGATGCGCTGGGCGGTTTTCACCACCATTGGATGGATTTACGGTCCGAAACAGAGCAGTTACTGTACCAGACTGTAATATAGCTGGTTAGGATGCTCTCTACTGCACAACGGTAGAAATTGTTCATTATGTCCTTAGAAAGGTGATTCTTCCTCAGTAATCTCAGGAAGAAGAGACGCTGGGAAGCTTTCTTGAGGAGACTGGAGGTATTAGTGAACCAGGTTAAGTCCTCGACCATTGTCCCGTTGATGTAGACTGGGGAGTGTGTGTTACCTCTTCTCTTTCTGAAGTCCACAATGGGCTCCTTGGTCTTACTGGTGTTCAGGAGCCGTTGATTGTCAGCACACCACTCGGTCAAGTGCATTACCTCTGCCCTGTAGTTAGTCTCGTCGCTGTCATTGATGAGGCCAATCACTGTTGTGTCATCTGCAAACTTAATTATGGTATTAGAACCATACATAGGACTGCAGTCATGTGTGTACAGTGAAAACAGGAAGGGGCTCAGTACACAGCCTTGTGGAACGCCAGTGTTCAGGATGATGGTTGAGGAGAGAATGTTATTGGATTTAACATTCTGTGGCCTGTTGGTCAGAAATTCCAATATACAGCTGCATAGAAAGGTGTTGACTCCAAGATAAGCAAGCTTCGTAATTAACCTGGAGGGGATGACTGTGTTGAACACAGAGCTAAAATTCACAAACAGCATTATTGGGTAAGTGTTCTTATTATCCAGGTTGGATAGTCCTGTGTGAAGTGTTAGGGAGACAGCATCTTCAATGATCCGATTCTCACGGTAGGCGAACTGATAAGAGTCCAGTGTGAGTGGTAGGGTTTTCTTGAGGTGTGCTAGGATAACCGCTCAAAGCATTTCATGAGTATGAGTGTAAGTACAATTGGTCAGTAATCATCAAGGCACATAGGTTTGGAGTGTATAGGCACAGGCACAATGGAGGTGGATTTAAAGCAAGTCGGCACAGTTGCTTAGGATAAGGACTAAGGATGTGCAGTTCAACGGATGAGATTGTGATGTGGAGACAGGTGCATTGTAAATAGTGGTCTATTACAGTACATGTTTTGGAACACTTAGGTTTCAAATTCGGTTTTGGACTGTGCCATTACTTTTTTAAGTTTCAAGACGTAGACATGGGTTGACTTGTCCCCAAAATCTGGTCCATCTGTGCTTCACCTGTCTCGAAGTCCCTAGTGTGAAATCAGTCTTAGAATATAAGAGGCTACTTTTCATTTTTAAATGCAAATTTTTCTAAACTGTAAATGCACTCGGATGGCAGGGGGACAGTGGTTAGCACTGTGGCCTTGCACGTCAAGGGTGGAGAATTTGATTCCTGCCTCGGTTCTGGGCGTGTAAGCCCTGCCATGAACTGGCATCCTATCCAGAGTGTACCCTGCCGTGTACCCTGAGGCTCCAGGCCTTCCGTGAACCTCAACAGGATAAGCGGAAAGGAGAATGTGAGAGTATGTGAAAATGCACTGGGTCACCTTGTGTTACGGTAAGTGCAAAAGACACAAACAATGTTTTTACCGGATGAGATCAAGCAGAGCGTCAGCAGAACTCATGATCGGCTTTCCGCTGTCCTCCGAGTCCTCTTTCTGTGCCGCTCCGCCTGGGTGGATGATGATCACCAGGATAATGCCGACCACTACGGCCACAAACGTGGTCCACAGGTAATAGGAGATGGTCATGATGCCCAGGCGGCTTGAGCATTTAGCATCCAATGCTGCCAGACCGGACATCAAACTAGGGACAGGGGGTTGAGAAATAAAATAACAGAAATAAACTTTACGCTTAGTCATGTCCTAGTAGGTTCAGCCTGTATATACCATACATGTTGTGTGTGTTCGCGTGTTTGAATGTGTGTCTGTGAGATGAGATTACATCAAATGGTCTTTGATTCTGAATACTTTTGGACCATCTGGAGCTTACCTCTACCTTCACAGGAGCATTATATTAATCCTGAAAGCTTTCTGCCTGAATCCCCACTACTGCCAGTGTGATTTTGTGATTCACTGATTTTTTTGTTATGACTATAAGTTTCCTCTCTTGAGCTGCTTCGCCTCTACTTTACCGCAGCCTGCTTCAGTTGCTCCTTATTTGTTGGTCCTTAATTAAGTGAAAAGCAGCTCAACTGGGTTAAGTGCTTGACAATTAAGAACCTTTCCTTAAGAAGCTCTTGGGTTGCCTTTATGCTGTGTTTCGGCTCATTATCCATCTGTACTGTGAAGCGCAGTGCAGCATTTGACAAAATCCGAGCTGAAATTAGAGCTCTGTACACTTCAGAACTCATCCAGCTAATTCTTTTAGCTGTTACATCATTAATAAACACCAGTGACCCGGTTGCATTGGCAGCAGTACACGTCTATGCCTCCACCATGTTTAGCAGATGACATTAAATACTTATACAAGCCTTTTCTTGCCTTCTCCATACTTATCTCTTCCATTCATTTTAGACCAGTTAGTCTTGGTTTCTTCTGTTCAAAGAATCTGACTAGGGTCTTTAGGAGTTTCTTTCTGTCCTTGAGTGGTCCCAGTGCTTTGCATCTTAAGCTAAACTTGTATTTATGTTCATAATGATGTTTATCGACATTGACAACGTTACTACTGCCTCCTCCATACACGTCTTTTGGTGTTCCTAAGCAGTGCTCTACTTGTTTTTAAGAATGTATCAAATTGTGGACATAGGTTCTTTTTTTTAAATCAAATTCAACACTTTGAAGCTTTCCTCTCCTCAAATTGTCATGAAATAATAAGAAAAACATGTCACAACTGGTTGTCAGACAGCTTATCAGTCAGTTTGAACCTGGGGAAATGGAGGGAGAAAAAAAATAAGGAAAAGATTTCTGTATTTCCTAAATGGTTAATATACTATTTCTGTTACTACCCTCAAAGTCTACACTTCATTGACATCTTGATTACTTTATTTAAAATCCATTGTATACAGAGAAAAAACACCCAAATTGTGTCCCTGTCCAAATACTTGTTGTGTATCTGGTGCACAGCTGGTCGATCAATTCCCACATGCCACTTTTTAAATCCACTTCTGTTCTCTTTTTTTTTTTTTTTTTAAAGTTCTATTTTTCTCTTCACTTATTCCTCTCAGCCAGAAAAGATGCCCCGAATCCCACCGTGACAGGCGTACCAACCCCTACTTCAATCCTCTTTGAAAGAAACAGCTTAAAAGGCAGAAAATAGGCACTTTCTGAAGAATTCCTTCCCACAATTCCATTTCATACAGAACAAAAACCACAAATTACTTTCAGCATCAGGATTTAGAGTTGCAATTTACAGAAAACACTGTTTTCAACGTAACAAAACATCTGGATGCTGTTTTACTTGTTACATCTGCAAATATAAATAAAGGTCATCATCTTTGTTTTTGTATTTTGCAAGGTCAGACATAAAGATCCTAACAGGAAATTATGCCAAAAGCTTATTAATTAGGTCAGAAACCCAATGCACGTCTTGATACCTGACAAAAAATTAACCAACAGCATTAAATAGCTTTTAATTAATAATATTTTTAAGTAACTTGGCATGTGAGCTGGGTGTGGGACTTACCTGGAGACAACAAGAGGTAGGATGAGCATCTTGAGCATCCTCATGAGGAGCTCTCCGGGGAACTGGAAGTACTTCACCTCCTAACCAAACAGAACACAGACGCTTTTATAAGTGAACAGTCTCATATAGAAATGAAGACAAGCTGCAACTCGCTAACTCTACAATATCATACCTACTGTAAGTGCCAGTGATTCTATAAGTATCACGATTTAAAAAAAATATCCTAACTAAATATTTTTTTTTACAGATTCCGTTAAAATAATAATAAAAAATTCACAAATAATTAGCTCTTCCCACATATGACGCTGCCTGCCAATGTGTTCATATTTTACAGAATGCCATCTGTAGGAAAATAGAAGAACTGCACTATTTTATACCACCTCAACTGGCAAAATTAATAAAAAACATCGATTATGGAGTCGGCACGGTGTCTTAATGGTTAGCACTGTCGCCTTGCACCTTCAGGGTATGGGTTTGATTCCCACCTCAGGCCTATGTGCATGGAGTTTGCATGCACTCCCTGTGCTTGGTGTGTTTACTCCGGTTTCCTTCCACAGTCCAAAGACATGCAGATTAGGCTCATTGGCGTCCCAAAATTGGCCATAGTGTGTCAATGAGCCTGTGTGTATCTGTGTATGTGTGTCACATTGTCCAGGGTGTACTGGTGTCCTCGTGCTCTAAGTCTCCTGGGATAGGCTCCAGGCCTCCCATGACCCTGAATACAGGATAAAGTGGTACAGATGATGAGTGAGTGAGTGAGCGATATTGGAGTTAGTATGGTGATACATGAATTGGCGAAACAAAAAAATTGCTATATGTAAGGGAATCAATAGTTTTTTTTTTTTTTTTACGTAATTAGTGCTATGGACACTAAATTGAAGAAAAAAAAATGATTGAATGTTTATGCCTCGCCCATAGGGCTGTGTCTTTCTATATATCAGCTGCTAATGAAAAATCTTAATGTTAAGACGTAAACTACACAGAGATGATTTTAGTCATATGCTTTCAGCTGCAGAGTCGAAACAAATGCCGAAGTTCATTTAGTGCATTTAAAAAATGAAGATAAACAACCATTATGGTCTCATTTCCTGCTTTGCCTTAATGACTTTCTGCTTTTCCTCTGCTCTGATTTCTTTTTTAGGCAAATGTACTTGACCTTTAGAGGCTTTACAGATAGAACAAAAATACACGAAAATATGTCAATAGGGCTGACCTGTTCAGAGAGCTGTTTGGAACGCAGGAAGAACCCCAGCAGGCACCCGACCACCACGGCCAGCACAGACAGGATGAGGAGGCCGTTCTGCGTGCATACGTTCTTCACCCGGCTCCACATCGCGCCCAGGGTCATGGTGTCCCGCTGTCTTTCCAATTACACACAAGTCAATTCAGGAGCCTGAACCAGACATACACACATGCGGAGAGCGTGAGGATGGAGTACCGTCCGTACAAGAAAGTCCAAATCCACCCTTGGTGACTGTTTATAAGAGTAAATCCCATCACACTGTCTTTGAATCTTCAGTCTATCACTTTCTTTATTTCCTTCTCAGGCCACTACGGAGCTCCTTGACAGCTGGCAGCACTGTCCTGGAGTTAATGCCAGCGATCCTATTAGAGATTCTGGAGCTGGATTAAGGATCTGTGAACAGTTGGAAAAGGGACTGTTCTAGGATATATATATATATATAGATTGAGAAAAAAGGCAACCAAACCATCCTCGCTGCATTACGTATCCCGTATATAACCTTAACCGAAACAAATACTGAAGCACATTGTCTTAGAGATCGATGTGTAGTGTGTTGTGATGTGTGTATGTTTGTGTGTTAGTAGACTCCGGGCAACAGTAGGACAATCCGCTTTAACACACACGCCACAGCTCCATCCCACGATCAGAGCAGCTCAGGATACGATGCATTGATATTCTGAATTGTACTGTACGTTTCAACTTTTAAAGATTGTGATGTCATGGGTTGTGTAATTTGGTGTTGTTTTGTTCTAAATGCTCACCCTGTTAGGAAAACCTTTTCTATCTTGGCTGTTAGCAAATAACATAGCTCCTGATGTCGCTCACAACCTGCTGGGGGTTAGCAAGCCAATCAGATTGTTTTATTCAGCCAATCACAATGCAAAGGTTAACTACCTCTTGTCCTTGTTAACTCTATTAATGGTAACTGTATTAATATCACCTTAGGTCTGTGTGTGCACGAGGGCACGAGGTGGGGTCACAGGGTGCCAATCCATTCCAGGGCACACACACACACACTTTGGAAATTTTGGGTATCCCAATCAGCCTAATCTGCATGTCTGTGAACTATGAGAGGAAACCAGAGTACCCGGAAAAAACCCATCAATCACCGGGGGAACATACACACTCCATGCACACAAAAGTGCTAACCACTAAGCCAACGTGCTGCCTTTAAGATTGATCTGCATTTTCAAATTGCCCAGAGCCTATAAATGAGTTTGTGTGAGTGTGTGTGTGTGTGTGTGTGTGTGACATGCAATGCAATACAATTTGCTTTAATACACAAGCGACAGCTCCACAATCAGAGCAGATCAGGATATTCCGAATTATACGGAAATGTTATTATTTTTAATGGAAATCTGCCAACATTCCAGGAAAGAATCATAAGTGTTATCTAATTATTCAATGCATCTAGCGTGTGCCCAGCTTTGTGCCCAGAGTTCCCTGGGAGAGGCTCCATGCCCTGCCATGACCCTATACAGGATAAGATAATGGATGGATGCTCACCAGCTCTTTTATACACACTAATGTGAATTCATTCTTTTAAAGTGATTGACAATGGTGTAAATATCAAAAGAATGAAAAAAACAACAGCAATAACAAACCCCAAACAAACAGACAGCTATACTTTTTCTACATTACTGAGTTTGTTTGTTAGAATGTTAATAGCAAGGACATCGTAGAGTCCGTTTTAATCACTGCCATTAATGATGATGTGTATGTCATTTGATTCCACAGTAACGCTACATGTTGTGTCTCTCCGTGTAATTGTTTCAAACACTCATTTATCATCTTAAGAGCGCGCATGTCAAAGCTGTCGCTTGAGCAGATGAATGTTTCTCCAACGGTGAAGAAAATAATCATGCTGCACAACCATCAAGGAACTGCGTGATCTTTAAATCCCTTTTTGGGTTTTTGTTTGAAAAAAAAAAAAATCATGCCTTTCACAGTTTAAAATTCGCTTGGGGAAAGAAAGTAGTTAAGTGGAAAGTTGTCAATAAACTGCTTTTCCTCTGTCATGACAAAAATGTACTGCTTTCTCGATACAAAAGCAATTTCAAGCTGCTGGTGCCTAAGGACACATGGTGTAAATGGTTGTGCTTTTAGTTTCTGTATTCGCTCAAGGTTGTTTTCCCTGCCAGTAGAATCATTCATGTACGCTGTGGCATGTCATTGAACTGCGGTCTTTCGTCTGAATGGAAAAGAGACATAATACAGTACGCCAAGTATAGTAAAGCAACTTTCCATTAAAAGAGCACAGTTGTTGCGCTAGGTATGTGCGTGATGCTTTTCAGTTGAAAATAAAGAGCTTATACAATAACATAAATCACATAGCAACACAATGTGCTAGTCATATTTATAAATGGAGGTAATTATACAAGATCTTCAGCGTGGCTTTTATTATCCTTATGAAACTCTGCCAATGTTTCAAGAAGCAGAAAACGCAGTAAGCAGGAAGTATAATCACAGCTCCAGAGTACCGAGAAATCTTTCCACCTTGATGGTACCCAAGCCTCGGGTCTGTGTGTGAGAAGTTTACTTGTTTTCTCCGGATACTCCTCCGATATACTTTTCTGTATATAGAGAAATAAAGGGAATTGGGATGGGGATGTGGGAGGAACTCCCAGCTTGGTTCATGTAATGTGCAAGTGGTGCTGGTGAATGTGTGTACAGTTCCCACAAACAGAGGCTTATCTTTCGCAAGTTGGAAGTTATCCACCGATCTTCAGAGATCAGGCGTTCCACTTGGTGAACGTTCACGGGAACTGCAGTGGGCTTCAAGCCACTTCAGCCGGGATCGTCAGTCACCTACCTTTGGCTAAGAGTCTCATCACCGTACTGTGCCAGGCAGACACAAACACACACACGCACTAGTGGCAATTTGGGAATGCCAATTAACCTAATCTGCATGTCTTTAAACTGTGGGGGGAAGCGGAAAACCCTACTGGAGGAAACTCACTAATCACAAGAAGAGCATGCACACTCCATGCACACAGACCCAATGCATGAATCGAACCCTCAAGTTTGGAGGTGCGAAGTCACAGTGTTTACCGCTATTATAGCAGCTGTAAAAAAAATCGTTCCCCCACCAGCCTCTTATTTTCATACTAAACATAATACATTTACAGTGAAACCTCGGTTTGCGAGTGTTCCACAAGATGAGCAAAGATTTGTAATAAATTTTGACATGGAAAAAAACAAGTCTTGGTTTACAAGTACGAGTATCATGTAGCACGCATGCGCTTCTTGTTTTAACTCAGAACGTCATGTGATTACAACTGAGCCAACGGTTTTTTTCACTCTTGTGCTGGGGAATTGTGGGTAATCGTCTCCCTGCTAGGTCTTAGTCTCTTACTGGTATAATTAACATCCGTGTACGTGTGTACTGTTTACTATAACACTTTGATCACGTGTGTGTGTAAAACATATTTTATTTTGTGTCTGTATGCGTGTGTGTGTGTACAGAGAGGTTTGTGTCTTGTGTGTGTCATTAGAGAGGTTAAAGATCCATTTTCTCTCTCTGCTCAAGGCTCAGTCTGCTCTATGTGTGTGCACGTGCGTCATTAGACACCAGGCCACACACACACACACACACACACACACACACTTTCTCTCTGGTCTACACAAAAACACTGCTCTGTCACGATTCTTTTAAAAGGTAAAGTGCAGGTTCATTTGTTTTATTTTTACTTTACAGCAGTGATTCCGTTAGTGTGTCGCATCAATCAAGTGTTATTAGAGAGATTTTTTTTTTATTGTGTGGCCGCGTGTGTATAAAAAAAGTAGAAAAAGAGTAACTGTGATAGACGAAAAGGGGGAGAGGGGAGCTTACTTTAGCTTTACACACACACACACACACACACATACACATGCACAGCGCCTGCACTCACAAAAGGAAACACTTATCTGTCAGGATTTATTTTTACTTTTTTTAAAGGTAAAATGCAGATTAATTTGTTTTATCTCACTTAATATTTCGGGTTAATTATTTTTTTTGTATTTTTTTCTGGGCTGTGGAACGAATAATTTGAGTTTCCATTATTTCTTATGGGAAAATTGAATTTGGTTTACGAGTGTGTTGGAATACGTGCCTGCTTCCAGAACTAATTATGCGCGTAATGAGATACTGGAATTAACCTGTTTGCTGTTACAAAGCGCTCAAACTGGAGATTCATTACACATTGTTTTACTTGCCCCCACCCTAAGGTTTATTTTAAGCTTTAGATTATATAAAGTGTCCGTCATACTGTCAGAGTTGATAATGTATTAATATAAACGTGTAACTTGCAGCTGCACTGTTGTCTTCTGTACAGCTTCTGACCAATCAGGATCCAGAATTTAACAGCACAGTGGTATAAAACCTTTTCGTGCCTGACAGCCAAGATTAGTGCTTGGAATATGATGTGCTTTGAACAGGGGTGTGACATTAGTGCAGTACGTTTTCAGCGGTGAGTCGTTTGAAACACAGCAGAAGAAGCTGAGGACACTGCAAAAGGGTTTTCCAAAGGGGTTAGGTTAAAGTACTGGGGATTGCTGATTGCTAAAAAGTGAAAGGAGAGAGAGAGAGAGAGAAAGAGAAAGAGAGAGAGGTGTGTGTAAGCTGATTGAATGAGATGAATGAGAATGAGTGCAGTGTGCTCGAGTTACTACACCGTGGAGAAGGAGCTGGTGAGATCGTTCATGTGTCCGAAAGCTGGCGGAGACGAGCGTGCACAGTTCTGCTGCGGCTTCAATGACATTAAATACTGCTGCGATGATCCCAACAGCTTCTTTCCCTACGAGTATGGATACATGTGGTGGCTCAGGTAAGGAGCTGTTCATGCACTTCGACAACACAAAGGCTCCACTGCTTCACATGAAAGCTGTTTTTTCCTTAGTCTCTATCTTGATATAGATATCTTGAATGATTGGTTGTATGGTTCTCAAAAGAGTTTCTAATTTTCTTTTTTTTTTTTTACACAGCTTGGCACACACAGTGCATTATCATAATTAACAAAGCCTATTAGAAAACTTCAGAAATTATAGTAATTAAGACAAAATTCTCTGGCTTGAAGACTGCTCTACACATTATTTTTATAGATATAGGCAAAAAGCAATTATATGCTATTATTAGGTTATAAATAATAATTTTTAAGAGTAATTTGCACTTTTTTTTTAGCAAATTGCATTACTTGTACAGAAGATCTTTCCCCTTGTTGGTACAGTTTAGTACTTTATTCTTCCAAGAGTGTAACACAGTGTATTTTGTAAGACAATTACATCAGATAGAATGTATATTATTTATTTGTTTATTGCAATTAATTTTTTATATACTTAAAAAAAAGAAAATAATGCTTGATTTAATATTAAATTATACTTACAGACTTAATTAATTATTATTATTATTATTATTATTATTAGTAATAATAATAATAATAATAATTCCAGGAACTTCAGTAGTCCAACAAGGGACCATGAAGGCCAATGGTGGCCATTGTATTTATTAATTTTTTTACACAATGTGGACAATTGGGAATGCCAATTAGCCTAATCTGCATGTTTTTGGACTATAGGATGAAACTAGAGAACCCAGGGGAAACCCACAAATCATAGGAAGAACAAGCAAGCTCCATGCACACAGACCCAAGGCAGGAATCGAACCTGGACCCTGGCAGTGCAAGGCAACAGTGCTGACCACTATGCCACCATGCTGCTGCTGCTAACGCTAATGCTAATGCTAGGCTAATAATAATAATAATAATAATAATAATGCTAGAAAAATGCTAGTTTGCTTTTTAATTTTATTTTATGCTTTTGCTTTTAATTTTTCTTTGGATAAACCTTACATTAATTTTCAACTTTCCTTTAGGCACATGAAATTTAAATACAGTTCAAATGTACAACTTATTACAATTTATCATGAAGGAGTTCTTCACATTTTTATTACGTTCCTAAAAAAAACGTTAACATACAACCCCAAAATGAGTCTTTTTTTTTCAGCTAAAATATCAGTCAAATCATGTGCACTTTCCCTCTTTTATGCAATTTAAATGCAAATAAAATAATACCCCCATGGCCCTTTGTGGACTCGGAGGGACTTGCCTGAAAATTGTTGAGTTTCAGTAGCAATTCGTTTATTGTGTGTGTGAATGTATGAGTGGTAAAGGTCTTTACACACAAGGTACGACATAAATCAATGGCATGAAAAAGAACAAACATCTGAGGTTAATGAAATGCAAAAATGTGAGTTTCTAAAAAGTTGTTCTACAAAAATGGATAATAATCGACATAAAGAGATGACCTTGTGCTGATTCTACTGAATAAAAGAATGAAAATATTTGCAATGATATCCACCTCAATGGCAGTGCGGTGGCGAAGTAGTTAGTACTGTTGCCTTGCACCTGCAGGGCTCAGGTTCAATGCCTACCCCACAGCCTTTGTACATGGAGTTTGCATGTTCTCCCGGTGCTTGGTGGGTTTCCTCTGGGTTCTCCGGTTTCCTCCCACGATCCAAAGACATGCAAATGAGGCTAATTAGCATTTCCAAATTATAATTTGCCCATAGTGTGTAAATGTGTGTGTGTGTGTGTGAATGTTGTAAAAATGGGAATAAATACAATAGTCATTATTGGCCTGCAACTGTCCCTACTGTAGTTGGACTACAGAGTTTCTTAGATGGATGGATCCTCCTTAGTGCTGGTCTTTTAATGAAAGCTGCCTGAATTTATTATCACCTTAAATTTTTTGTCTATTTATCTGTCTCCTGCTTTTCTCTGTAGTATTGGTGCTCTCATAGGTTTGTCCATAGCTGCAGTTGTTCTCTTGGCTTTCCTCATCACGGTGTGTGTCCTCTGCATCCTTTTTATCAACACTAAGCCCAGTCAGCTGGACAACGGCCTTCCTCTCAGCGAGCTGGGTCGGTGAACATCACCCCAAAACCCATTTTACACACACACACACACACACACACACACACACACACACACACACACACACACACACACACACACACACACTTATTTAAGTCACAAATGGAGACAAACACACACACAAACCTCTACTTTAGGAACAATCGTAAAAAACAACAATCTTAAGATTGTTAAAGAAAGTTTTACCCAATATAAAAAAACAATAATGTCATTTTTTTATGATTTCTTGGGTTTAATTTTAAATAAATGCACCGAAAACCTGTTATTTTATTGAAAATTGCTTGTTGAATAAATTTAAAGCAAGTAAAGTGCTACTAAATCCGGTGTGTACACCACTTTATGCGAGTTGTTAAAAGTCTTAACAGCTTAAAATAAATGAATAAATACAAATGTAACCAAGTATTTAAAGTCATTTTAATATAATTGAGGGCAACAATGCCACAGAGACTGTCGTAACAATGCTTCCTTAGAATTAGGACGTCCAAGTAAATACTTCTCATCTTCCTCGTGCTCCTCAGTACTGGATGATGCGATATCAGTCACTGTGTTTAGTTTTTTCTAAACTAAAAAAAAACAAAAAAAAGACCACCATCAATAACATTATACAACATAATATAAACCTTTCCTTAAGATGTTAACTAAAAACTATATACTTTTAATTAAGCCATAATGAGTTACTTTCCTTTAGGCACATTATGCAAACAGAAATATGACATTACTATCATGTCCTTACAAATGACTGATTCAGTAAATACTGGAAGGCACAATACATCAACCCTGGTTTGTATCTTTGTGTGTATACATAGAGTTACCACTGAAAGCACTGAAACTGTAAGGTTACACCAGACACTATAGTAAACTATAGATCAGCCTTCACTAAATGTCAGACTGCAGTCCAGATCCGGACAGACTGGCAGGTTTCGTTTGCGCGTTTTTCCCTCGAGGTGGGCGCGGCTATACACGTTATTCAACAGTGCCAATCAATGCAATAATTCACCATGTAATCTGTTTATAACACAGAGTGTGCGGAAGAAACAGAAACAAAAGTGCGACACAGCATGGCTTACTCCAAAAAGATTTCGTAAGTTTGCCCACTTGAAAAGAAATAAAGGGTCTATAATGTTTAACATAGGTTTATTTTAAAGAATGGAGACAGAATATCAATAAAAAAAGAGAAAAAAATAATTAAAGGTTGCATTCCAGTAAGTAAAAAAATTATACCCCTATCTCACCTATGTGGATCTGGGAGCTTCCGCGAAGACTGCCAACAAAAAAATTAATCATGGGTTATTTTTCGTGCGGAAAGATTGGAAACGAAGTTACTACGCCAAAACACGTGGTGAATTGTAATGAACCGTACTTACGGCCGCTCTGTCTAACTGAGATAGGGGTGTAAGTATTTGATCCCCTACCAACTAACAATAATCCTGGCTTCCACAGACTGGGTATGTGCTCATGTACTCATGTAGATTAGTCCTGCCATTTAAGAACGTGGCCTTAACGACAACTTAGAACCTCTATCTTCCATTTAAACCTCACCACCATGGCCAAGACCAAAGAGCTGTCAAAGGATGTCATAGACAGGATGGAATGTAAAGGCTGGAATGGGCTACAAAACATCAGCCAGCAGCTTAGTGAGCACTGAAGATGTCGTCAATGTGACTTCCAGCATGACAGTGACGAAAAAAAATACCGCCAAGGCAACAAAGGAGTAGCTCAAGAAAAAGAAACTTAAGGTAATCGAGTGGCCTTAGCCAGCCTCCAGAGTTTAACCCTATAAAAAATTATGGAGGGAGGCAAGAAACCTTAAGGTAAACATCTGTAAAGAAGAATTGATCAAAATCCCTCCTGAGATATGTGGTAACCAACTACAAGAAATGGCTTACCTCTGTGCTTGCCAACAAGTACTAAGTCATGTTTGGCTTGGGATCAAATACTTATTAAAATGCAAATCAATTTATAACCTTTGTGTTGGGATTTTTGGTTAACATTTCCTATAATAATACACCTATGAAAAAAATGTTAGACTTTTCCTTTCTTTGTAAGTCGGCAAATTTACAAAATCTGCAGAAGATCAAAAAGACAAATTATGTCTTTTTTATGTTTGTTATGCTTGTATAAAAATATGTATATGTATTCTTCCTGTGGGAAGTTTAAAACTAGTTTGTCTCATACTTTGACCGTGAAACGGCACTATGAGTCAAAACCTGGGTCAGTAAAGCCAACATACCTGGAGCATTTTCTACAGAATTACTATGAATGCACAAACATTTTATTTTATTGACCAAAGTTTTTTAAATTTTTAATTGTGATATACATGTACAAAATCTGAATATAGGACAATAAATCAGATTTTAGCTTTTGTTTTCTCTCATATTCTATAAAATTTAAATGAGGTTTATTTATATACAGTCCTGCTCACATTATTGGCACCCATGTTTAAGATGTGTTCCTCTTTTTATGGCAGAAGCATAATCTCACACTGAAAATTGTAGAATAATCTAACTTCTCACCGAAATGAATGACTAAAACTTTATAGTTTTTTTTATAAAATCACCTGTTCCACGATTTTTGGCTCATAACAATTCTCAACAATATTTTTATTGATTTTAAACAGGGATATAACAGGGTAAACATGTAATGTTTCAATATAGATTTTATAACCCCTTTATAAACCCTTTAGCACCCACCGCACCCCTCCCTGACTCCAAGCCAGTTTTACATGCATAAGAAAGGCTAGACGCCAGCTATTAAAAAAAAAAAAGAAAGGAAAACAACAACAACAAAAAAAGAATATGGAGCTGGAAGTTTTTTGGTTCTGCATGCAAAAAAAGGGAAAAGAAAACAAACAATTAAACAATTAAATAAGAAGGGAATCAAACTATAAATGTATATAAAAAAAGTGAAGGAAGGGCCTCCACACCTGTTGAAATGTCAAGTCTGTATAACGGATTGAGTAGTGAATCTTCTCCAGGGACAAACAGGACATAATTTTTCTGAGCCACTGGGTGGGAGTGGGTGACCTTCTACTAGAATAAAAGAGAACGCCTGGCCAGGAGTGTCGCAAAGCATTATAAACGCTGTTTAGCTGGAGTTAGATGCTTATCTTCCTCTCCAGTGATACCGAAAAAGAGCAATCAGAAGGTCTGGTTTAAGGTTGTTTTTCAATATGTACAACAGGGTTTTAAAAACATCCCTCCAGAATTTTTCCAAATTCGGGCATGCCCAATACATATGAATAAGAGACGCCTCTCTGCTTTTACATTTATCACAGAAAGGAACAACGCCTGGGTTTAAGTTTGGAGAAATGAGCCCTGTGTACAACCTTAAACTGTAATAAAGAGTGGCTGTACATAAGGAAGTTGAGTTGACAAGTTTAAGAATTGAATTCCAAGTATCATCTGACAGTGAGAGATTTAAATCTTCCTCCTAAGCAGTTTAAATTTTACACAAAGGGGTGTAACTCGAACCCATCAATCCACCATAAATAGTGGATATTAGGGATATTCAGCAGCGGGGATAAACAGAGGAGATTATCTAGAATATTCGCAGTAGGAGCCTTTGGGAAATTTGGTATTAAAGAGCGAATGAAGTGTCTTACTTGCAGATATCTGAAAAAATGAGAACAATGCACCTATGGTCAACAAACAGATCTTTGCAAAGCTTGATGCCATTATTGTACCATTTTGACAGAGTTTATCTCCATTTCCACCCAGGCAGGCCATTTAGGTTGATTATGAAAATATACCCAAAAGATGACAGATTGAATGTTTGCTGCCCAGTGGTAAAAACAAAGATTAGGCAGAGCCATGCCACCGTCTCTTTTAGATCTTTGGACTTATTAAATCTTGGATGTTTACCTTTCCAAAGGTAAGAAGATATAATTGAGTCTAAAGCACCAAAGTAAGATTTGGGAATAAAAACAGGTACAGACTGGAAAAGACATAAAAAGTTAGGAAGAACACTCATTTTAATGGCATTAATGCGTCCCACCAGGGACATGGACAGTGGTGACCATTGGTTCAACAATCTAATTTAACACAATCTTCTTGTTAGTGCTATATTATTTAGCAGAAAAAGTTCACTTTTGTGCAAATTCAACTTATATCCTGAAAAATAGCTAAATTCACTGAGCAATGACAGCACATGTAGCAGGGAGGAGATTGGATTTGATATAAAAAGTAGAAGGGAAACTTTATGTTCTTCTCCCTGCCTCCAAATCCCAGATATATCCCTACAACTGCGGAATGCAATTGCTAGTGGCTCAATGACAAGGTTAAAGAGCAATGGGCTGAGAGGACACCCCTGACGAGTTCCCCGCTGAAGGCTGAATAGTTTGAGATTGCTGAGCATTTGTCAGAACTGAGGCAATAGGGCTTGAATGTAATAATTTAATCCAAGTGATAAAACTTGGACCAAAATAGAATTTTTCTAAAGCCCTAAATTAATAATTCCATTCCACACGATCAAAAGCCTTTTCAGCATCCCAAGAAAGGACACACTCAGGGATCCCCTCTGATGGTGTGTACAGGATATCCATAAGGCGTCGAATGTTAAAGTAAGAATTTTTGACAAAACCGGTCTGGTCCTCAGATATAATAGAGGGTAAAACATTCTCTAATCGACGAGCCAAGACTTTAGCTAGGAGTTTCCCAGATTTGTCACCATGTGTAAAATTGGCTCCTACTCTTTAATAATTGACAGATCAGGGTTTTTAAATAGAGCATAGTGCCGATCAATTTCTTTAATTTGGTTGGTCAAATCTTCTTTATTAAACAATTTCATATTAAACAATTAAATGTGACACTTCGGGTGTTTCATTTGTGTTTAAGAAAAAAACTATCTGGTCTTCCATAAATTTAACAAAATCGTCCTCTATCAGTAACGATGAATTAAAACGCCAATGTTTATTCATTTGAGGGACATCGGGGAGCTTTATAGACATAACCACTGGAGCATGATCCGATATCACAATGCTCTGATAAGCACAAGAATTAACCATTGGGATCGGTTGATTATCTATAAAGAAATAATAATTTCTGGAGAAAGAATGATGAACATGTGAGAAAAAAGAGATGAGTTTGGGTTCTATAAACCCAAATGTGTTGGCTTAGGTCCTCAATTGGACACTTTTGTTTTTTGGGGTTGAAACGTTTGGATGTTACTGTATGCTTTGAAGCTTTTTCCCAAGATCTGCAAGCTAGGCTGGGATTCTGATTGTGTGGCCAAGTTAATGAAATTGATGAAATTTAAAGAATAGGATTAAATAAACACATACCTTTGCAAACATCAGTAGAACATCCTTAAACATTTGGCATCTCAACTGAAGCTCTGATATGATGTTCAGCCTTACCTTCAGGCTAAACCCTGGGTCCAGTTATGTCATGCAGTCTTTCACTCCAGCTTCTGAATTTGTTGGTTTAATTTTCATTTTATGCTGCATAATTATTTAACTGCAGTGTATCAATATATAATAACATGCAAATACCTAAATTAATCTTCCTGATTCTGGACATTTTTATGTTTAGCTTGGTGTAAACACTACCAGATTGCAAAGTGCACAAACATCTACTGTTTATCACAACAATAGCACTAATAATGATAACTGCCACATTATCATCTTGTTACAACACACTGCATTTTTATAAAGCCCAAAAACACATGTTATCATTATTTTGAAGTGGTTAACTGAAACAACACATCACTTCATTAAGAAGCAAATGTACATACAATGTACAGACTACATTAATAATATAATTATTATTTAAAACTTGCTACCCGAATTATTTCCATGAATAATAAGTACACACAGCATAAACACGCAGTGGAGAAAGCTGTCTGTTACTCTGACGATTTACAGTGAAACCTCGGATTGCGAGTAACATGGTTTGGGAGTGTTCCACAAGACGAGCAAAGAGTTTTACAAGTCTTGTTTACGAGTACCAAGTATCATGTATCACACATGTGCTTCTTCTTTTGACGTCGAGCGTCACGTGATCACAACTGAGCCAACGGTTTTTATCTCTTTTGTGCTACGGAATTGTGGGTAATCGTAATCGTTTCCATAATTTCTTATAGGAATTTGATTTGGTTTACGAGTGTTTTGGAATATGAGCCCGCTTTTGGAAGGAAGTATGCTCGTAATACAAGGCACAGAGGATTAATTAAAACTTGGAATTCAAAGAGAGAGAGAGCGAGAGAGAGAGAGAAACTGGGAGAAGGAAGAAAGAGCCCCCCTGCTCCCTGGTGTAAAGAAATCAGCTCTTGGCAGTCTGAGCACGGATCGCTGGGCTCGCGCATGCACGTTAACTGGCTCCGTTCCACTTTAATTCTAACTAAATACATCGGTAAATAACAAAGCACTAACAGGCTACACGTTTTGTTTTTGCCATGAAAAGATCTGAGATTCCACTTACTTGGGGCTGTTGTCACTCCCGGTGAGCGTGTTGTGCGTATGCGCTGCAACACAAGGTTCCTGCCGTCATCTCGCATTTTACCATGTTAAACATGGTCATTAAACATTAATCACAAAATCATAAAAAAAAATTTTGAACGTCACATTTAGGAAAGAAAAACTGGTTTATTCGTGTAGCATTAATGTGTAAAATCAGTGTGTAGCATTAACATGTATTAGCATCAGCCGGGTGAATAACCCTAACCCTAACCCTAAGACGTGCTACATTTAAACATAACCTTTACTGTAGATGGATAAACATTATTAATGTATTCTAATTCTTTCTTTATTTACCATAAACAAATATGATCACAACTGAATACAAATACAGTTAACACTTTCTGGTCTGGATAATTAGACTCAGTTTGAATCACCTGACCGGATATAGATACGCTTCGTTTGCTCCACACTGCCCCTAGTGGGAAGGATGTATCGCAGACTACATATTTACCGCACACTTCCACTAGAGGCACTGCGGAGCAAACACAACTGGGGGGAGGTGCACCCCACTTCCCTCCCCCCACAATTAGGGACTTGGGGTACTCTGATATTTGTCCGCAATTTTCACCTATGCAGACACACACACACACACACACACACACACAATGTGTAAAATGCTATACAATGCCAGTATAGAATAATTAATACTTGTACAGATTTTTACAGAAGTTAATTAAAACAGCCAAATGTTAAAAATGTGTTCACTTTTAAAGCAACAAATTTTTACACAGTAGTTAATTTATTTAAATTCTTACATTTATTCACCATACTGATTTTATTACTTGTAATCCTTTTTAGATTGATAGGATTGATTCTAAGAAAGTATCATAATTCTAAGAATTTTCTTGGAATTTCATCACTGCAACTTTTAGGCTTAAGAAGCTTTGTAAATACAGGCCCAGATCACATTACATGACAAATTATTTATTTCAGTATTATCCAAACGTTTCACATAATTTCCCTTGACACTGTATACTGTATACATTCTTTCAGAAATTTAAGAAAGTTTTAAGAGTGATGTAATACATCATATGACCCCTTATCTAATGGATCATTTGTGTTACTTCTCTTATGTGATGCAGGCTGTGAGACGAGTCCTGCTCCCAACTGTTCCACCGGACCTCAGGGTTTGCGTAAACATTTCCCAAGTAGCAAACTGCACTGTGCCGAGCAGCGGGCGGAGCCTGAGCGTCTGTTTCAGCCCTGCTTTAGGGTGACCATGGCCAGAGTGAATGCTGAAGGGCCGTCGTAGGACCCCTGTCACCTGGCAGGTGCTTCAAGGCTTAGTGGTGCTTTGGATCTTCTGGGATTTCCACCTTCCAGTTTTTAGCACAGGAAAAAATGACAAAAATTGCACCACAGTGGTGGTGTTGTTGTAGTTGATGGCATGGACTCAAAGTAGAAAGTTATCTCAGGTGATGAAGCCAGGAAGGAGCATGCCAATGATAATTTGAGTTTGATCTTGGAGCAAACAGAGAACTACTAATGTGTTGAAACACCACCCCCTGGTGCTCAGGAAGGTGACATAAAACTTATTTTTTAGATCAATATTTTGAAAATGAGCTGAGAGTTATGAATCAGTAAAGTCTTACTACCTGGGACACATCAGCCAATCAGATTTCAGAAGGCAGATTGATAAATCACTAAGGTATATACTATTACAATATAATATGTTAACATTATTTAAAATCTTTACAAAGACACGTTAAATCAAGATATTTTCACTTCCAAAATGCAGAACCCAGGGCCTGTTGAATTTCTCCCTTTTTACAGAAAAGCAAAGCAAAGCATTGTTAAATACAGCACTCTCCACAATTACAGTATTAGACATAGAGTATTTTATATTTGTGCAGACTGTGCACTCACAAGTAATTCATATTGATCATTTCATTACAGTGGCATGTTCCAAGAGGTAAATATACACTGATCAGCCCTAACATTAAAATTAAGCTCAGTATTGTGTGGTTTCCCCCTTGTGCCATCTCTGGTACCTCAGGGCATTACTTCACAAGAGCTCTGAAGTCTGCTGTGGTGTCTGGCACCAAGACCTTGGCAGCTGATCCTCCGGGTTTGGCATGATGCCTCTGTGAATTGGACTTGTTTGTCCTGTGCATTCCATAGGGAGGGCTGGGATCTGGGTAGCCTGCCGGGCCTTGGGCGATGTGGGCTGGGATGCACTGAGTGTTCTGGTTCCTTTCTGTTGAGTTTTGCTACGCTGGCCTTTCTTTGAGATCAGGCTAAATGGGCTGGGGTTTGGTCCTTACAGGCATAAATGAGCCTTGGGTGATCATTATCCTTTCATCAGTTATGGTATATAATTGATAATCAATTTTAATGTGTTAATGATTTGTGGTGTTAATGTTGTGGCTGATTGACATATTAGACAGCAAGTAAACAGTCAATCCTGGAAGTTCATAGGTTGGAATCAGTAAAAATGGGCAAATATAAGGATGTGATCGAATTGGACAAGGGCTTAATTGCGAAGTCTAGATGTCTGGCTCAGAGCATCTCCAAAACAGTAAGTTTTGGGAGGTGTTCTCGGTATGTATGCTAATTTTCCAGCTAAAATTCAACTCTCTCAGATCTTGCATAATGGCACATAATTTTTTTATTTATTTCCAAACTCACTGTTACAATGTCTGTAAAATTCATAGGAATGTTTCTCGGAAATACACCATCTATAAAACATTGTTGCTGATAAAATACATCAAGTCGTATACTTCATCAGCAACATGGCAATGGTGTTCCCTAATGACCGTGGCTTTTTTCATCAGAATAATGTACCCTGACACGTTCAGGAGGATCTGTGGGGTGTGATGGACAAACATGTCTCCCCCATGTCATGTCCTACCTAACCAATCTGCTGCTAACATATCTGTGCAATAAACGTATTTATGCAGATGATTTTACAGTTTTGGCTAATCTGTGAATGTTCTTGCGCATGAAGATGCCAAATAGATGACTTACAGCTGAATTAGAATTTTGGCATAAATTATGCGCACACATACAACATACAGTAATTTGGTTTAGCAATTTAGACTTAAAATAAAGTCCAGGATGTGTTGCCATAGATAGAACTGTGTGTATTTCGCTTTTGAAAAGGGAATACAGTATATAGTGATTTTAATCTTCATAATTAGAGGGTCTTGTTTCTTGTTTTTTCTTTGATGAACAAATTTGCATCTTTGTTTCTGAGAATTAATTGGTGTGACATCTTTGTAATGTACTAAAAACTGTAAATAAATATCATTATGAAGAATACCAAGAATAACCAGGTGTGTTTAAGAAATGTTGTTATGCACTTGTTATATACAACCTTAATTTTCAATGTTACAAGTTTCAGAAAATATATGTAATGAATATTTAAAGTCTTAAAACCTGAAGTTAAGTTTCATCACAGTTGCATTAGGTGAGTCGTGGCTTTGAACACAACATAAACACTCACCCCAACAATTACACGAAAACAAGTCTTTTTTTATTTATGTATTTATTTATGTAGTTATTTATTAAAATGCACAAAAGAGCAGATTTTATATATTCGAAAAATTATATCTGATATAAATAAAACTAACTCATATACTAAATCTCTAGATTAAATTGATTCAATCAAATTACTTGCCTCCCATGTCTTACTATCTTCTACCAAAACAAAGCTCAATTAACAGTAAACTGGACAAAGAGTTGCACAGTTCATATTAATCCAGCCAGTTGCAAACACTATGACACAATTGTTCATACCTTCTATGTAAACAGGTTGGCCAGGACTCCACATAAAGAAATTACAGTTGATAGTTGTCCATCAGACCATTGCCATTTGTTCGATCCAGTTGCAGTCCCATTAAGCCCGATCCAACCATATGCCAGTTTGGAGTGATAATGGAGTGTCGGTCTTTGTCAATCTCTGGCTTTCTTCATCAATAGTGATGATTGCCAGATCCACATCGTTTTTTTTTTTTGCAGTACTTCTAAGCAGAAGTTCATGTATTCATTTATGAAAATATATTCTTTTATCTGACAAAGATCAAGAGAAAGAAGACTAAGGGTGACTTCATCTCTGCTTTGATGTGTCTGAGCTCTTTGAATGACATCATAGTCAGCTCTGTTAAAACCTTTAAATGTGAACTAATTTGAACACATGCAAAACAGAAGCACTAAAGCCCTACAGGTTCTCACTTCAAGGTTAGTCTTTGCTCATTTGTTGGTTTGCTAACCTATTGTGTTTTTCCATTTTGCTTGTGTGTCATGCTGATGTCACAGGGAAACATTGACGCTACTAGCCCAGTTAGCATGTAATAGAATAAAAAGGAAATCTATTAATTTATAAAATAACATCTTATAATTTATAAAACAGATTGTCAGGTTTCATTTTAGCTTCTACGAATGTAAGAATGTTGATTTTTCCTGTGGTTCATCTAAGAACTTAGTCATGTCTCCATTGAAAGACCAACGCTTAAATAAGAACTTGGGGTTGGGGTTGGGCACAAAAGTTCTCTGCCTGTCCTGGTTAACCTTTTGAGACTAAAATGTCCTCATATAAAGACATGAAATTTTCTGCCAATAACATTGACTACGCATCCTTGTACGATCTTTACATGATGTCCATTAGCTATAATTCTTTTGCAAGATTTTTTTCTGTTAAAAGACATTGATTAATTGAGTCCCAGGCCTCAGAGCAAATATCTTCCTTCGTATAGCATCGGTGTATCTATATAGGTGAACTAGGCATCGGACTAGCACGGCACTTCGGCTAGGTTAAGGAACTGAAAGAATCGCAGCGTAAACAATATTAAATAATATTTTATATAGACTATCAATAATTTAACAATGCATCAGGATGATGTCTGAGAGGTCTAAATGATCTAGCTGTGAATATAAAAAAACTCACACATTCATAAGCTCTGTAAAGAATGATCCGTAAATCCTAAAAAAGTCATTTTTTGGGCAAAACACATTTTTTCAGGTGCACACATTTGAATTTTGTACAATTGTATTTTGGCTTGCACTTTCTCAACATCTCTCAGTTGGCTTTTTGCCAGCCAAGGATGTGAGAGCTCTTCTGAGATCTTAAGGGAAGGAGGGAGAGTTTGAATGAGATAAATCAATTTGTGTACATGTAAAGAGCACCTTTTTTTGTTCAGTAAAGCGGCTCTAATTCTGTATGTAATTACGTAATGATACGTATTGAGCAGCAGCAGCAGAGTTTCCTGTGTTCAGTCCTGATGTGTTGGAAACGGTTCTGTATGTTTGTTTCATTGGTGTTGAAAGCACATACCATCACCATCTACCCACTGTCGTAAAAACATCATAAAAACATCTTGAAATGTACAACATATGTTGGGATACAACAATTAAAGACCACACTGGGTTTAACTCGTGTTAATCAAGAACTTTAATCTATATGGTGAAACACTGGGCGGGAACACTTTATAATGCTGAAAAAGTAGGTACCTGTCTGCTCCAGCAAATAGAGTCTAGTGTCTAGTAGAGTTGGTTTTTTATTTATTATTTTCTAGGTTTAGGGTTGTTTACATACTGTATCTAAAAACAAGTGAATAAACTATATATAATGCACATTCGAGCGAATATATCATTTATTGTTGTTTTGATTATTTCTTGGTTTGTTTGCTTGGAGTATGAATATGAGATTGAACACATGTGAAGTTCCTTCGTCCTTTATTATTATTATAAAAAAAGATAAGCAATAAAGTAAATTAGAGATAAATGAGTGCTGGCCTTTATTATCAGGTAGAGGATTCTTAAGAATAAACAACAAACAAGCAAAAAGAATTTACAGGTAACATTACGCACAATCACAGCGTCAAACAAAATTTTCAATTGCTTTAAAAGATTGGAATGTTGGACACATTTCAAATGTGTTTGTGAGTCATGAATGTGTGTATTCAGGGTCGCGGGGAGCCTGGGGCCTATCGCAGGAGACTTAGGGCACGAGGAGGGGTCCACCCTGGACGGGAAACTAATCCACTGCAGGGCACACAGACATACACACACTCACACGCCCATTCACACACTACGGGCAAGTTTTGGGGACGCCAATTAGCCTAACCTACATGTCTTTGAGCAGGAAACCGGAGTACCTGGAGGAAACCCACAAAGCACGGGGAGAACATGCAAACTCTGTGCACACAGAGACAAGAATTGAGCCTGTCTGGGAAACAAACCCGGACCCTGGAGGTGCAAGGTGACAGTGCTAACCACTACACCACCGTGCTGCCAGATAGAAGACTTATTTAAGATTTTTTGCAGTTTTTACAATTATTGGAATTTACAGTTTCAATTACTTCTCTATGAAAAGTCAACCTGAAAGTTAACCTGACTGTAGTCATTTACTGCTCAGAGCACCCTCGCACTCTGTCCTTGCTTGGCATGTGACTTGGTCATACCATACTCTGTCACAACAATGCCTTGCCCTATCCCAGTAATGCTGTGCCCTGTTTCAGCAGTGTCATGACCTAAATCTTTAGTTCCTTGTCTTCCCTGCTGGGCAAGAGGCAGCCATTCCAGGCCATAACCATAGCCCATGTTAAACTTCACCTCAATGACCAGCACTAGGCTTTATCCCAGTGCCCATTTCAAGTTCCAGTCTATCTCAGCCCCAGCCTCCCCATGCCACTAACCTCCCCATTGGCCCCTATATTTATGTTACTGACATATAAAAAAAAAATCAAAACAACCATGAGTGATCTAATGCATAAATTGGCTATTAATTGGTTTTAAAAACGAAAATTTTGACAATTTTTGGTACTTGCTGGAGCAGATCTGCACAAAGGACAACTTTTAAAAGTCAAGGTCAGATTTTCTAGAGTTAAATGACACAGAGCTGGTTTGCATAAGATTGATTTACACGGACATGCAAAAAGGTAAATGGACATCTATAGTTTTATAATAAAAATGTGTTTACTATACATGTTACCATTATTATGACTTCTATTTGTTTCCTTCTTTTTTTTCTTTAAAGGGACTAAGATAAAAGTCAAATTTAACTGTCACAAGGAAAATGACTTTATATGTACTATAATGCATTTTGCTTCTCGTTCTTGTTTCTGATTCACACTGTTCATTAATCACGTGACCCTTGTTTTTTGTTTTTTGACTCTGATAATGATATACCTGCATTTGATTAATTCACTTTGGTTCAATTAGGTTTTGTCAACCTATGATTGGATCATGTCTGCTCCTGACAGTAGAGCCTTCATGGTTCTGTTTTACACAAGCTGTAAATAAGTCCTCATTTAATCGTTTAACGGCCCTGACAGAGCCTTTGCCAAACATTCACAGAGAAGAGATGAAGTCGTTCTTTGTCATTTTTCTGCTGCTGTGTGTCACTGCTGTTTGTAAGTTAAAATAATATATCTACTTAACCTCAACAAATGAACTGGATGTTCGCTTAGAGAAAGGAAAACTATGTGGATTTAACATACATCACTGCTGATGAAGATGACCAGAGACTGATGAAGACTTTTATTTAGCCTTTCCATATGCTTGGATTGGAACTGCAGTGGCAATAGTCTGATGAATAACCATCTCATTTCTTTATGCAAAGTCCTGGTCAAGTTGATAATGTAAGAAGAGTTGAGAGGTGTGTCATGATGCGCACAAGCGGCTGGAATGATGCTAACTGCAAAATCGCTAATCCGTTTTAGTGCTAATGAAGATGTGTTTTGGTGAACGACAATAAGACATGGATGAAAGCTCTTGTGTACTGCAGACTACCTCCAGTACTACACAGGCTTGGCCAGTCCGGTCGCTTTAACACAACTTATCCTGGCTAAAACTGTGTTAGTGCAAATCCAAACTGTTTGTGTGTGAACTGGATTACACTTTGTGAGTAGAAAGTGAATGTGTGTGAGCAGTGTGTCCTACCACTGTAGAGCTTACAGTACAACAATTACACACATTTGGGAGAACAGAAACTGCAATAAGCAACTTAATGCCTCTGCTACTGGTGGTAAATAACAGATATCCTTTATAATTAATCAGGATTCTGTACTATAAAAAAATTATTAGTAGTTTCTAAAAATCTCAGTCCAGAACACCAGTATAAATGTTTATCATTTTTTTCTCTCCCTGTACAGGCAAGAGAATATATATATCACAAATATAAATTCTTTGTCTTGATCGTAAAGAAAAATTTCAAGTGTTGGGTTGTTTAACTGTTGTTTTTTAAATCCTTAACAATGTAAAGAATAAAATCTACATTTCGATTTTTGTAAATCTGACAAGGTGTATTGTCAAAAGTACAATAGAAATAAAATGTAACTGTTTTGAACAAGTGTTGTCCAGTGCTGTTTATTAAAAGTTTAATAGAGGCTTAAATGCTCATGACCTGTTTTACTTTCAAATAAGGTCACATTTAATATTTAATGGAGCTGTCATTGACGTAATTCAAAAAATTACTGCATTACAGATCAGATGCAGAGTTTGCATCGTGGGGCCTCGATGGGTTAAAAATTTTCTAGCACATCCCACAGATGCATTTGAATTGAGATCTGAAGAATTTGGAGGCTGATTCAAGACCTTTAGCTCTTTGTCATAGATAGATAGATAGATACAGTCTTATGCAAAAGTTTAGGCATCCCTTAATAAATAACAGATTTTGATGAATTTTTAGTTGAAAAAGTGTTAACACAGTCTCTTATGGAAATGGAAAAAATGCACGATATTTTTTGCAAATATTGATGCATAGTTACTTCTTATGCCATAAATTAAAAAAAAAAAAAATTATAATGGCGCTGTGCAAAAGTTTGGACACTCTAAGCATTCCAGAGTCTCAGATTCTTTTTACCTGGTTTTAGACCTTACTCAGCTTGTTAGATCTGATGCATGGCAACAGCTGTCATTAGTAGATGCCAATTTCAAAGCTTTACAAATACTTCAAACCTTGTGCACACACTTGCGGACACTCACCAACCATGGGTTCCTCTAAGCAGCTGTGTAAGACTCTAAAAAACAAAAGGTATTGATGCCCACAATGCAGAAGAAGACTTCAAGAAGATAGCAAAGCGTTGTCGGCTTGCAGTTTCCACAGTGAAAAATGTAATTAAGAGATGGCAGTTTAGGGGAACTGTGGAGGTCAAGATGAGATCTGGAAGACCAAGAAAACTCTCGGAGAGAACTACTCGTATGCTGGTAGGAAAGACAAATTAAAACCCCATTTGACTGCAAAAAACCAGCAGGAAGATTTAGCAGACTCAGGAGTGGTGGTGTTCCACTGTGCTGTGATGCTTGCACAGACAAGATGTTTATGGAAGTGTTAGCAGAAGAAAACCTTATCTGCATCCCCGTCATAAAATCCTGTCTGAAGTACTGTATGCAACAGAACATCTGCAGAAGCCTAAAAAGGAGCAGCATTTCATTAAAAGAACACCTTGCCAACTATTAAGCATGGGGGTAGATCTATCATGCTTTGGGGTTGTGCTTCAGCCAGTGGCACAGGAAACATTGCGTGGGTGGAGAGAAGAATGGATTCCACTAAATATCAGCAAATTCTGGAAGCAAACATTACACCATCTGTAAAAAAGCTGAAGCTGAAAAGAGGATGACTTCTACAACAGGACAATAATCTTAAACATACCTTAAAATCCACTGTGGAATACCTCAAGAGACGCAAGCTGAAGGTTTTGGAACGGCCATCACAATCCCCTGGTTTAAACATCATTGAAAATGTGTGGGTAGATCTTAAAAGAGCTGTGCATGCAAGACGACCAAAGAATATTACAGAACTTGAAGCCTTTTGCAAGGAAGAATGGGAGAAAATCCCAAGTACAAGAATTGACAGACTTTTAGCTGGCTACAAAAAGCGTTTGCAAATGTGAGACCTGCCAGAGGAGGTGTTACTAAGTACTGCTTATGTAGGGTGCCCAAACTTTTAAACAGTGCCACAATAATGTTTTTTTAATTTTTTTATCTTTGTTCAATTTATGACATAAAAAATAACTATGCATCAATGTTTGCTGAAAATGTGCATTTTGTCCATTTCCAAGAGAGACTGTTTTAACATCTTTTTAATAAAAAAATCACCAAAATTTGTTATTTGCACAAGACTATAGCTTCATCCATCCATCCATACTTTATTGATCCTGAAGGGAATTCATAAAATCCAGCAGCAATTGAAACAGTAAGATAAAGACAGGTTGTAGATGTGATCGCACACTGTCATCCACATGATGGAAAAGAGAACATGATCCCTCGGACCAGGCCACCTTCCTCCAATGATTCATGGGTCAGCTCTGATGCTCAAGTGCCCATTGCAGGTGCTTTTGGTGGTGGACAGGGATCTGTTTGAGGACTCTGACCTTTTGCGTTCTGACACCTTTTTAAATATAATTATCAATAACCTTTGTAGCATTTTGTGGCACACTAGCACTTGCGTGCCCATTTGTCCTGCTTCCAACATCTAAATTTCAAGAACTGACTGTTTTATATCATTAATATGATTCTCACCACATTATGCAGGTATTATGAACATAAATAATCAAGAATGATTTAACAATTTTTAATGGGCAAAAAAAAAAGCTTCTACTGTACAATCAAACTCACAAAAAAAATCTAATTATACAGTATCAAGGGAATAAAGCATAAACATATCTTTTTTAAAAGATTTACCTGTCAAAATGTGCTGTCAGCTTTAAATGACTTTGTGTTAGCACGTTCTTTACACGTAATTTTGAAAGTTGTACTATTTTTTTAAAGGTCATACAACATAGAACTCATCAAGCATTTGACATGACTGTTATTATCCAGTCTTTACATGATTTTCCCTAACTGATAAAGCTATCGCTTAAAAAACCTTTCCCAGACGTCAGTTGCTAAGTTACAGACGTCTAATCAGAGTGCATCAGGCCAGTAACAATATGCCACAATGTTCATTTTGTCCTTTACATTTTGTACCTTTAACAGCTGCAGAACATTTAAATAATGGGCTTAATGAAATAGACAATGCAGTTTTGTTAAATGCTTCAAAGAATTAACTTATAATTATTTTTATTGTTGTTGATGATTTTATCACACTTTTTTAAATTTGGAAACATTTAACTGTCAGAACTGCTGACAATTTTACTCCATGTTGTACAACCCAAATCAATGTTGTTCAAAAACTGTTTGTATGTATAATGTAATTGGAGTCCTTTTTTAAATTAGTTGTTTAAGTTACATTTTAAGGTGGTATTTATAACTGTCCAGGAGATTGGACAACTAAGGGGAGCTGAAATTACTGGAATTTGGCAATTATAGGTTATTATAACTTGGAAAATACGTTCAGCAATCACCAAATACTTGGTGAAGTTGAATTGTTAAAAAAGACAGTTGAAATCAGAGCAGCGGGGAATAATACAAGTAAGAACATTTCCACAAAAAAACACAATTTGATGAGAACTCACAGGATTGGGACTAAACAGCTGCACATTGACATTAAAGAATGGAATTTTCTGATGTTTTTGTTTTTGCCTTGTTTTACTAAATTCTTACAGAATCACGTTGAGACTCCTCCAGGTGTGGATGTACAAAGCCACCCATATAGATTGCAATGACATAGAAAATTAAGGTTAAGGCTTAACGTGGTTATGGATAAATCACTTTAGTCTTTAATCTTACTTTACTCTTGACTCCCTCGACTTTAATATTTTATGCCACTTCTACAGTATTTGGGGCATACAGAAATGTTTTTGCTTCTCAGGGTTGTACCTAACTTTTCAGATGTCACCAGACTGCTCATTTAAAAGAAGGTACCAGGTCTGATCCAGTAGATAGAGCAGTTGTTTTGTGTGGAGGCTTGTTGTTTCCTTTTGTTTTGCAGTCTGATGTGATGGACAGAGAACTCAGGGCTGTTTTGTCCCATCTCACTCTCCAGTACTACCAAAAGAGGATCCCTATCACCCACTATTTGGATTACACCCAATGGCATCTTCTGTTGCCATCTAACTCTTCATCCCTTTCAGTTTCAGGTGTGCTACAGGCTGGGAGTACAGTCAGAGGATTAGGACAAAGTACAAAGTCAAGGTCACACTAACCTTCAATGACAGATTTCAATGGCTCATTGCTAATTTTCATTTAAGTGATTTATTTTAAAGTCGAATTTTTAATAAAATTTTAAATGGGAAGTGTTTCTTTTCGAATTTGGCTATTTGCATTTTAAAGGCACTTGGACCCAGGCTGTAACCTTAAACACAGTGATTTGTAATCAGACCAGTAATCTGATTGGATGGGATGCTGATACTGTTATTATATTTAATATGAAATATGTAATTATATACATGATATAGGATATGTGTCAAAGGTAAACACCAGAGGGCACCATGTGCCCAGACTCCATTTTCATTTGTGTTTTGAACTTCAATTCCCAGAGTGCACCTCGGCCAGGTGATGAAAGCGCTCACCTGAACAGAGGTGGCTGATTAGTTTAATTATAAATAGCCTTTTGTTCAGTTGCTCTGCGTCTGGCATCTGTTTTGTTAGGTTGGTGTTAATGTTTCTAGTTCTTGGTGTCATGCCATTTCCCGTAGCTCCTCGTTTGTTCTACTCTCGATTCTGTTTTGTTTATGTGTTGTTTATGTACTCTTGTGTTAAAGTGTTGTTTAGTTTCCTTTAGGGCTGTGCGATTAATTGAAATCGTATCGAAATCGCGATGTGAATATGCACGATTTCTAAATCGCCTTACAGCAACATTTTTTGCGCGCTCCAGACTTTTTAAAAATATATTTTATTTTGCGCGCTCCCATATGCTATTTGAACCAATCACAGTGCAGCGTGTCTAAACAGAGCGCGAGAACAGGAGACTGAGCTTAGCGACAAATAGGTTGCAGAAACAAACACACACACACACACACACTAGAGATAAAACGATTCCTCGAGTAAATATTATCGATTTTTTATCGAACTATTATTTCTTTGAAATAATTTTAAAAGCTTGCGTTATGTTTTTGCGCAATTATTTGTTTGGCGTGACACAGCGCCACTAAACACCGATGAAGAAGAAGCGCTTACATCACCCACAATGCGCAAGGAGACGCAACCAGTTAGCTGTGTATTGATTTGATGGAGCGTTCTGTGCAGGCTGCAAAATAGAGGGGAGCAATTAAAATATTAGCGAGCCAAGAGAAGAAAAAAGCAGCAAGAGAAAAACACAGAAAAGACTTATGCCTGAGCTATAAATTTTTTAATATTTTGTTCTGAAATTAAAGTTGCACAACATAGTGTTTTTGTATAATTATTAATTTTAATGTATGTGTTATGCGCTAAAATACCCCCCTTGCCACGGATTGCCCCCCCAACACAATCTCTATCAAATATATTAGAACACCACAATAGGACACCACACCACAATATATATTAGGATATATTAGGACACCACAATAAAAAAAAGGACATACAACATGTCTTTTTTATATTGCTTATTTTATAATCAAATTCGTTTGGTGCAATTTGTAATTTGTAAATCATAAACTGAATTTATGTTATAATATAATATTTGATATCAATTATGTGTGTGTGTGGGGGGATGGAGTGGACCATCCGTGGCAGGGAGGCATTTTACCGCATAACAGTGTGCCTTAGTTTTTTTGATACTTAAAGTCAGCTACAGCCCTAACACACACACACACACACACACACACACACACACACATTTACTTTTTGCCATACAATGGGTCTGTTCTAGAGACATTTTGTTACACCTTCACTAGGTGATTTTTTTTGCCTTATGTCTGTTTTAGAGACATGTCTTTAATAAATATCTATTCATTTTCCTTTGGAAAATTGTTTCATATTCACACTGTAAAACATGTCTGTGTGTCAAATTATTGTAAATAAAATCGAAATCACAATATTGTTCAAGAAAATCGTGATAGGTTTCTTTTGTCCATATCGCACAGCCCTAGTTTCCTTGCTGTTATGTTCTGAGGTATTGTTTCAGTTTATCTCCTAGCCTGTATATTCTCCTAGCCAGTACTGTATATTCTCCTAGTTTGTTCGTCTCCTAGCCTTGTTTAGCTCATAGTCTTGTTAAGCACATAGCCTTATTTAGCACCTAGTCTTGTTTAGCTCTTGGTTATGTTTCGCTCCATATTATATTTAGTTCCTTGTCTAGTTTAGTTCCTGTTTGGTTATGTTCTGTTTTTCCTTTATTAAAAGACTCTTCCTAAGAAATTAAATTATTTCAAATTAATGTACACTTACATTTAGGCATTTGGCAAATTACCTCTGCATATATGCCTCATCAAAAGCCTACGCACAGCAACAGTTACAGAATGCCAAACCTAAAAAGTGGAGGGCCCAGCCAAGCCAGAGAGCCCAGTAAAGGGCCCAGCCAAGCCAAAAAGCCCTGAAAGTCATAAGCCAGCTCCTTCACTGACCTGCTTCGTCAGCCTCGATGATGTCATGCTTCCGTCTTTGCCAGGCCTCAACGCCGTCTTGCTTCCGCCTTCGCCCTGCTTCGAACTCGATGACGACATTGAGATACCGCCTCTGTCCTGCTTTGACCTCAATGATGACATCGAGCTCCCGCCTCCGTCCTGCTTCGACCTCAAGGACGTCGTGCTGCTGCCTCCGCCGCTCAACCTCAAGCACATCATGCTCCTCGCTCCGCTGCGCGGATTCGGCGACGATCCAGCTCCAGTGCTCCTTGTTCTGCCGCCCAGCTTAGGCGGTGGTCCAGTCTTGCATGCCCTGCCACCCTGCCCGGGGAACTTATGTTGCAGCCTCTCTGTCGGAAAGGACCGACACTGGACCTTGGGGAGGGTGCCCTGGACCACCGTTTGGCGCTCCGGTGTAGGGTCCTTTGGAGGGGCGGTAATGTTACGGGTAAACATTAGACTCCATTTTGAGCTTAATTGTGTTTTTGTTTTTTGATGGAAATCCTCACCTGAACCAAGGTGGCTGATTAGTTTAATCATAAAAAGACGTTTGTCCAGTTGCTTTGGTTTCATGCCATTTCCCTTAGCCCTTAGTTTCACTCTTGATTCTGTTTTGTTTACGTGCTGTTTATGTACTGTTGTGTTAAAGTGTTGTTTAGTTTCCTTGCTGTTTTAAGGTATTGTTTCAGTTCATCTCCTAGCCTGTATATTCTCCTAGTTTGTTTATCTCCTAGCCTTGTTTAGCTCTTGGTTATGTTTCGCTTCATTTTATGTTTAGTTCCTTGTGTAGTTTAGCTCCTGTTATATTAGCTCCTGTTTGGTTGTGTTCTGTTTTTCCTTTATTAAAAGACACTTTCTTAGTAATCACCTCTGCCTATACAGTATGCCTCATTAAAAGCCCACGCACAGCAACCATTACAATATGATACGATCTATTGCTGAAGACTTGTGACTGCTGTCACTCAATAATTTAGGAATGGAATTTCCCACAGTTTTGTACCCGAACCTCTGATAACCCAAGCTCCAGATTAAGAATCCATACTAGACATCAACCTTTATTTAAACCTATTACTGTAAACACATCTTCTGTTATATTTGACTTAAAATACACTTTGTCTCATTAGTAATTGCTTTTAGCTTAAAAATTTTCTTCGAACCGTCTGTTATTCTGTTCTCAGCTAACATAAGGCTGAATCCCAAATCCCTCTTTAACTCCTGATCAAGGGCACCACTTGGTGTAAAGAGCAAGCGATTTTACACCCTACATAGTGGACTTTCATTTAAGACTACGACCCCATGTGTCATATTCCATGACCTGGAAATACAGTAAGCTAATATTCTAAAGTGGAATAAGTGTAAATATAATGTAAATCTCGTGAGGTTCTCCGAACTGTCCACCACCTTCATGGTTTATTGGTTTATTCTTCTCACCATTTGAGTCAGTCTCCAGCTCTGCGAGTTTGCAGGTAGTTGGTTCCACGAGTTGTGAAAGGATATGTGTTGGCAGAGTACAATGACTAATTAAATAAATTAATCATAATCTTTTGATCTGTTAGTAAAAAAAATGTGTTTCTATAACAATTGTATGAAAGCAATTCACAGTTGAGGTTGTGCTGTTGGGCTGAATATCATTACAGCGGTGCTATTTTTCGTACTTGCCTTGTACTTGTGTCTACAGATGTGGCCCTGCACGTCTCGAGGAAAAAGATCTCATGAGCTCCTGTGGCAGTGCGTGAGCGACTTTAAAGTTTTCAGGCAAATGATTTATATTACCTGTAGGAAGGTAATTTTTCATTCAGACACACATCCCACACTTTGCGCTCCATTCATGTGCAAGATATCGTCTATTCTCTGTTGAGTACAGTGGAATCTCGGATTGTGAGTAACGCAGTTGCAAGTGTTCCACAATATGAGATTTTTAATAAATTTATACTTGAAAAATGAACAAGTCTTGGTTTACAAGTACCAAGTATCATGTATCACGCATGTGCTTCTTGTTTTGAGACTGAGCGTCACGTCACCACAACTGAGCCAATAATTTTTCTCTCTCTTGTGCTGGGGCATTGTGAGTAATCGTCTTAGTGCGCGTCTCTCACTGGTATAATTAACATCTGAGCATGTGTGTACTGTTTATAATAACACGGTGACCACGTGGGTGTGTATAAAACATATTTTATTTTGTGTTTGTATGTGTGTGTACAGGGCATATGTACTGTTTACTGTAACACACGTGTGTTTTCACGCGTGTCAAGCAAAAGCAAGTTTCATTAGAGAGGTTAAAGATCTATTTTCTCTCTCCCTCTCTGTATCACACTGCTATGTTGCGATTCTTTTCAAGGTAAAGGTTTACTTACTGCAGTGATTCCGTTCAGTGTGCGCTCATGCGAGAATTATTAGCGATGTTCCTTGCTATTTTTTCAGATAAAACAGTCTTTCCATTAATGTGTGTGTGTGTGTGTGTGTGTGTGTGTGTGTATAAAACTCAAATTAAAGAGGAGGAAGGTTTACTGTGTAAGATGAGAAGAGGGAGTGGGGAGAGGCTGATTCGTCAATCAAATTATGCCCGTAATCCAAGGTTCCACTGTATCTATATACAATATATGCAGTAGAGCGAGAGAGAGAGAGATGAATAGATACAGTTGAACCTTGGATTACGAGCATAATTCGTTTATATTTATATATATATATATATATATATATATATATAATTTTTTTAGTTTGTTCCACTTCAGACCTGATTTTTAATACTATCTTTACATATAACAAATACTGCATTTGTTTAGTGGATTATAAGAGCCTTTAATGTGGTTTTTTTTTTTGCTCTTCTCACCTTTTTCCTTATGATAGGTGTAAAGGTATTAAACTGGTTTCACTGTTGGCAAATTGGGTGTTTTAAAACTAATTAACAAGACTAAGCTGATGTCTCTGCCTAAAATTTATTTCCCCAGCAAAACATTAAATAAATAAAAATACAAATGTTTCAGTTTAATCAAATGAACACAAAAATACGACATAATGGTCATCTCAAAGCTTTTATTATTTTTTTATTGATTATGCGATTTTTTTACTTTTGTGGCATTAGACTGTAGTTTTTAGCTATTTCAGTGTATCCACAGTGTGTGGGTCATAAATGCAGTTTGTAGTTCCATTTCAGTTTGTCCACCTAATTTTTAATCGCAACTCGAAGAACTTTAAACATTTATTATAAATATTTATGTATTGATTACACGCCCCTTTTGTAAATATCTCAAACTAGAATTTATTAATGGCAGCAATTAAATCTGACTTTGTAAATTAAGGATGTCTTGAAATGTAATAACTTTATTTGCCCATGTTTACCTGGTAGCAGTAGAATAGTCAAATAAATAAATAAATAAATAAACAAACTAGTCATTGCATTATGTTTAAAGACATATTTAATTTCCCATTAGTGCTTAATGTTTTGTCACAATTATTTGTCCACAAATACTTTGACAACATACACTCACCAGCCATAACATTAACACCGCAAAACATTAACATTGATTATGAATTATCCCCCTGTCAATTAAGGTAACTAAGGTAAATGACATTTCTTCAAACATAATGCAATAACTAGTTTTAATTATTTATTTTTTTAAATCGCATAAAAAAATCATGGGTTGATTAACAATAAAAGGCATGTTATAATAAGAAAAATCTTCTACACTCTGATTTCTCACAGAAAAATGTTTGCCTTTTATAAAGTGTAAGCACTGCGGGTTTACGCGAACATTTTACATTCGGTAAAAGGCTTATTCACAACTACATTTCAGCCATTTACATTGTGCTATGTTGTTTTTTGTGATCTTAGTATTTTATGAGTGAAATAAAGCAGATTAGACTCACTTTCACTTTGCAAAAGGCATAATTTATTTAGCAAGTACATTACTGTATATTTTTGTGTTTGGTTGCAAGTCTGGGGGACCAGTCATCATATACTCAGATCACAAATAATTATTTAATGCTGGAAAGAAACAGGAAAAAAGCATGATGATTACTATTATTAAAAATGCCTGAAGCATTTCAGCAAGACATTTTCTTGGGGAAAGATTCTTATTCTTATTCTTAAGATTCTTATTCTTTATATTCTTGTCGAATATAGTCCTTCAGAGCATGCCACGCCATCTTAATGGGATTCTGTGGGAATCTCTTCATTCACAACAGGTGTCAAGTTATCAAATCGGTTTTGCTGAGTCTTAAGATGAATTAACGAGACAGAGCAGACGTCTCTGCCTAAAATGTATCACTCCATCAAAATATAAAATGGATGAAAATTAAAATGTTGTAGCACTTAATACAGACTTCAAAGTTGGATTTGATACCTTTGATACCTTTTGATACCTTACCAGTGCCGGACTGGCCATCTGGAATACCAGGAGCTTTTTTTTTTGGCCAATGTGGGCCGGCCCAGTCAGTTCACAAATATATAAAAAAATTATGAAAACAATAATATTGCATCTCTTTTCTATGTAGATAAATGAGTGTGTCGATCACACAGGTGTGCCGTGTTTGTGTGCCATTGGTCTTGGGTATGTCCTTAGTAAAACAACTCAATTATAACACTGAGAAAGAACTTTTGGTTTGGGGTAAAGTGACTGATGTGTTTTACTAAATAATTCACGACTTTTCATCCTTGCTCACTCGTACTGTATGTGTCAGCTGTTTACACTTATACCCTCAGATTCATTACACAAACATGCTTCTTTTGAGAGAAACAAAAACATAAAGCATGATTTCTAAAACATTCATTGAAGTGCAATTCTAATGCACACAAGAAATAAACTAAACAGCAAAAAAAAAAAAATCATATTTCGAGTTGAATAAAGCGGCTCACATCGGAGCGCTCTGTCGCATTGGAAAAGCCAGTGCTTAGGAAGTAGCATATATAATAAAATTTGTTGCATTTCTGGGGAGTACGTCGATATTTTTATTGATAAATCTGGTCATATCTGCGCACATGCTTATCAGCCTTTTGATCAAAATGCTACCTGTTTGCTTCAGCATTGGAAACAATATGGTTTTAGGCTAACTTATTAAACACAGTTTTTTGTTGTACTTGGTTTGGCTGTTAGATAAAGTCCTCCCATGCGCCATCTGGTGGACATTCTGTGAAGCACAAGACATTTCTTTAATTTTTAAAATTCTTAAAGGATCTGTCGAGACGAAATGCGGCCTTCCTTGGGAAAAAAAAAAAACACATCTGTAGGAATGCATTACAGTCATGCTGTTTTCCTTCACAACATACGAAGGCCCTCTTGTTCTTTTAAAGATTATTAGGGCCCAAGCACTATGACATCAGCAGTACCAGAGTATCTCTAGTAATGCTGTTTTAATAGTGCTCATGTCATAAATGTGTGAGGGCCCACTTGTTCTTCTAAGGATTATTATTTTTTAAAACATATGTTTCGAAAATCTGGGCCCTTTTGAGGGTCTTAACCTGCTCAAAAACTTATGGAAATTGGCACACAATTTGGAATCTGCCGTCATTAGAAGGCCTGTGAGTCTGGGCCCTGGGCGTGGCTCAGGGCCTTCACATGAGACTTTGCTGCATACAGTACAGTAGCTCATACACAACTGATCACTTTGCATGTTATGGGCTCAACTCAACATGAGGTCAGATATTTTGGGAAATGCTTATGCATAAATACACATTTTTCATCAACACAATACACACGCTACACCCTCTACACACACGCACACACATTATATACACATTATACACACCCATACTACACACACATGTAGATCTGGCCATTAAGAACGCACATTCCGAGAAAAGGGATCTTGCGAGCTGTAAAAATGGTGTTCATTACCTGCAGGGGGCAGTTGTGTTTCAATTTGAAGTATTGTGTGTCTACTGAAGCGGAAAGTGTGTTATCTCTCTTAGGCGCCCATCGACGGAGCTCATAAACGTGTTGAGGTCAAACTGTGAATACTGATATGTATTTATTCTTCATTTTCTTTTTGGAGGTCATAACATTCTCAAAAGGCACACAGGTGGTAGGTTTGCATGCAGCTGCCGGCATAGGTGCTTAAGCTGTGCCCTCATTGCCTGGTCGTGCCAATATGACACGTGATCCAGCCGTGATAATGCTTTAAACTTATGTCATATTCAGTGAAATATGACATCGGGGCTTCTTAGAGATCTAAACTTACTCGAAAGGTTGTGTGGTACACCCGGTTGGCGATGGCACAGCTCATTATTGCTTGCAAAATTATTATCATTATTATTATTATTATTATTATCTAATTTTTATTATTATTAATATTATCTAATACCTAAGTTTTATGCCACAAATATATTTATTATAAAGTAGGTTACATTTTAGTAATGATTAATTATTTTTCCTAATTTATTTAGAATTTTTAAAAATGCTTTCTTCAAATCCCAAACTGCCGAATGCTCAGATGCGTTAACTTTTGGTTCTAGTTCCTCTCATGGCTTTTCCTCTTGGCTGGATAATTAGGTATTTATACCTTTATAAATATTTTTGTGAAACTGCTTTGCGTTAATTGCTGTAGAAATAAAATTAAGTGTAAGTGTTAATCGGTGGGCCAGGGGTGGCTAAGGTGTTGGACTGCTGATGAGGAGGTCCGCAGATCAGTCCCTGACACCACTGGGCTGCCACTGTTGGGCCCTTAAATAAGTTACTGACACAGAAATTATGAATATATCTCCAGGATGGGGTGTATCTGTTTCTGAAGGGGCAAGTAGACAGATCCTTTCAACTCTGAACATTTAGGACTTTAGTGCTTCTGTTTTGCATGACTTGTAAATTAATTCCCACTGGATGTATTAGCAGAGCCAACATAGACTTTCACAGAGTTCAAACACATCATAGCAGGGATGAAGTTGTCCTTTGTATTTTTTCTCCTCCTTTGTGGCATGGCTGTTTGTCAGATAAGAGAATATATCTACATAAATGTAAGCATGAATTGGTTTTCTGCTCAGAGTTACTGCAGGCAAAACTATGTGGATCTGGCAACCATCACTACTGACATGGAGAACGAGAGACTGAAGAAGGCTACAGGTGCATTACAAAGTCCACGTGGTTGGATCGGGCTGAACAGAACTGCACCTGATTCAGACATCTGGCAATGGTCTGACGGAGAACCACCTAATTACTTCAAGTGGGCACCTGACCAACCTGACAACTTTAAAGAAGTAGAGAACTGTGCCATGGCTAGATCAACGGGATGGAATGATGATAACTGTAAAACGAATTATCCATTCTATTGTTCCTGGAGATTTGTTTTGGTGAAGGACAGTAAGACATGGGAAGAAGCTCTTGAGTATTGCAGAACCTACTACACCGGCTTGGCCAGCCCAGTCTCTCTAACACAGCTTATCCTGGCTCTAAATGCAACCAATGACCAAACCCAAACAGTCCGTGTATGGACGGGCCTGCGCTTCGTGAATGGTGAGTGGGTCTCTGTGAACAATGTGCCACTTAAGAGCCTGGTCTCACTGCCCTCATGCCCATCTCCACGTTACCGCTGTGGAGCTTACAACAATAACACACACCTTTGGGAGAACAGAGACTGCAACGAAAAGCTTCATTTCCTCTGCTACTGATGGTGAGTAACAGAAATGCAGTACAATCAATCAGGTTTCTGTACTTTTAAATATTATTGTTAAGTTTCTGAAGCTCTCAGTCCTTTACTAAATGTAATGTCTGAAAAACGTTTTTTTTTTCTCTTTGTACAGACATCACCCTCAGAGTCAAACTGTCTTCTTCAATAACAATACAGACATGATGCAGTGAAGCAGTGTATTCAAACCTACATATTTCGTATATATACTTTATTTATAATTGAACAGCGTTTAAAAGGGAAATGATCATCTTTAGACACTGGGTTTTCTTTTACTATACTATTATTCCCTGGAATGTGAATAAAATCCTTCTGTAAGTGTAATAACTTGGCAACTATTTTATCTACCAGTAGCAAAAATAAACTTTGAGAAAAAATTCTTAAAAGCCTTTTTGTTTATTTGTTTACATGACATGTACTTCTTATATGTTAATTAACAATACACCCCCCCCCCCCACACACACACACACACAAAATTTTTTTTTCTGATGATGTATGCAATTAAGAGTTGTGTTCACAAGCGTCTGTATTCTCATTAGATTTTTAAATAGAGCTGGTGTTGACTTAAACATCATAAGGAGAACCGGAGATTGATGCCGCAGCATTTAGCAGTTCAGACTTTTCAACAGGAGTGGAGCATTTACACTGCTCAGTCTCTTTAACAAAATGTGTTCCAGTGACTAAAGTTAGAATCACAGACTCTATCAGGTTCGAAGATGCAAAGTCAGAAACTCAGGCGAAAATCCAAGCAAATCCAGAATGCAAAATCAAAGAAATGTTAAGACAGGGTTAGGCAGGGCTAACCATGGTGTAGCAAACAAGATAAATCAACAGCTTAGGACTCACAGGCCAAATGTCTACGGTATGCACTTCACATATACAGTATACAGCACCATGGACATGAATGGTGTGAATAAGTTCAAAATACCCTTGAAATGACCACGTTTTATCACATTTATGACCTTAAAACAGAATTTCATGCAGATATATTTAGCTAGCCAGAAAAAAAAAACTCAAAACTATTTTTTTTCTATCAGTTGTTGGGATTAATTTGTTATTTTTAAAACCCCAAACAGCTGATGCAAGTTTGCTAAAATGTGTTTTAAGAATTACTAAGACTGATCTAATATTCACAAACTTCTTCTGATGCTTGTTTCACTGTTTAAGATTAAATTAAGATTTTTTTTTATAACACAGAAATGCAGGTTTGATCAATTCTTACACCTTATTTATTGTGCAGAGCAAACTTAAAAGGTTTAAGTGGTTTTTATCATTCAAAGTAACTCTAGTCCACACCTCCGAACTCATTTTCTTAGCAAGACTCCAGGTATGCTAACACCCGACTCCAGTTATCTTTTTTAAGCTCATTAACTCAAGAATTGACGTAGGCCTGAGCTTTTGGAAAACTCCATCCAAAGTGAATTATTCAGAGATTTTGTTAAACTCTGTTTTCGGTGGTGTTGTGTGTACAGGGGAAACGAAGAGTTAGACATGTTGTAACGTCACCTTGTGTGTCGATGATATCATTATCTGTGTGCTAGTCTCCTTGATTTGATGTCCCCTTTGTTTATTAGAATATTTGTGCAATAGTGGACATATGTACAGTAGACTAGCGACTGTGTTAACATTGCTTACTGGCCTTTTTACATGTGTGTACATACTGTACACACGCAGTTACTCACACGTTACGTTAATGAACAGCGGTGCCTGAATGTACTAAAGTTGAACGGTCAATGCTGCTACATGCAAAACAATGATGACACAGACAGCGACGGCTGTTTTGTTTAGGCTTTGATTGGCTCCCTGTTAATTAGGGATGCTCCTAACAGCACTTAACAGGGCATTTTGGATTTTCATGTGAACAATGATATTTTTAAATCGTAGGTCGAATGGACAAAGTCATTAAAAAAAAAAAAAGTAGAAAAATCACTGTTTTTAAAAATACCCGGCTACGTGTGGACATGGCCTTAATTTTTCCAAAAGCACTTTGATGGTTTTAATTGTTGTTCTCAATAAAAACATGAAACATTTTGTTTTATTATTTTAGGCACATTATATTTGTCGATTCCTTCATTAAATTATAAAAATTCCTTTAGAAAATTATCAAAAACCAAGATGTGCCATTTTGTTCCTCAAGGGACAAACAAGCACAATTTTCACTGCTACATTTCTGAGATTCAAATAACTATTTATAAAGTAAAATAACACAGACCTGTTTTTAGATCTTTTTTTTAAAATAATTTTATGTTTTTATTTTTTTTTACGGGTTTCTCCCTAATTTAGTCATGTCCAATTCCTCCCCGTCACTAGGGGGGGTGGCTGAAGACTATCACGTGTTTCCTCTGAACCGTGTGAGGCCAGCCGACCGCATCTTTTCGAACTGCACGCTCACGCACCGTTAGACACCGTAACAAACTCGGAGGAAAGCGCTAGCTGCTCCTTCCGCGTGCGCGAGCTCACAGACGCCCCTGATTCGCTGTAGAGCCGTAATTAATGTGGGAGCACAAAGTATCTCTCATCCCTCCCCTCTGAGAGAGCTTGGCCAATCAGGTCTCTCTAGACCTCCAGCTGTGAGAGGTTACAGCATCACCTGGGGATCAAACCAGCGATCTCTGGATGATAGGGCGAGCACTTTACCACTGTGCCACTCGGAGGCCCGTGTTTGTAGATCTGGGATAAAAAATCCTGGGCTGTTCCCTTCCACCTGGTTATGATATATAGTGGAACCTTAGATTGTGATTTGCAAGATGAGCAAAATTTTAAAACAAATCTTAACTTAATAAACGATTGAGGTCTTGAAATACAAGTAGTACTCATGCGCTTTGTTTGCCAAGTATCACGTGATCACAACTGGGCCAATTCTCTCTCGCTCACTGCAGCATTGTGGCTAATCGTCTCCCAGACTCAGTGCGCGTGCATCACTTGTATAGTCAACATCAGTGTGCACATGTACTGTTTACTATAACATTGTGACCACGTGTGTGGACACAGGAGTGTCTTTAGAGAGATTAAAGAATTTTCTGTTAGTGTGTGTGTGTGTGTTTGTGAGCACATATGCATGTGTGTGAATTTTTGGGTTGTGGAATGAATCATCATTCCTTGAGTTTCTATAACTTTTTTTGGGAAAATTCACTTTGTTATACGAGTGCTTTGATATATAATCACACTCCTGAAACACATCCTTGGTTTCACTATATTTTAATAACACAAAGCTAGTTTGCATTTTAGGTGTGTAAAGTCTATTTTCATAAAGGATGTGTTTCTGTTTTAAATAGCCTGCAAGGATTCTAAACACATAAAATATGTGTGCATACTGTTTGTAACCTATAGTTATCAAAAATAAATTTTGTTTCTTCAACAAAGCAATTAAACAATCCAGTGCCTAATCAGACCTACATCCGTATCATATTGTGACAGCGTTGGCCTTGTTTTCCTGCTTTAAGTCATTTTTGTGGCTGGTACTTGTGATGCCCCTCTGAATACTACTATTTGGGAGAGTCTGGTTATTGGTGTATCACAAAGGATTTTAGTATATGATTTATCGACAGAAGTAAAAAATAAAGCTCCAAAGCTCTGTTGCAATTCATTCACTTTCTTCTGCTCTTTTTATCCGGGTCCAGGATCTTTTAACTCATATGCTTTACCTACATACAAAGTACAATGTGAGACTGCGTCAGGTACCTTAAACCAATTTTGAATAAGCTTTTATGCATCTGTTTGCATAGTAGCTCCTTGTTTGCCTATTATTAGATATTGCAACCTCAGTGGTACCGCCTGGTGCTCTGTTTTACAGAACTTAAGTTTCTTTTAACCATTCTTTCTCATATTCCACGTTCAACTGTGTGTCATAGTGCATTGTACAAGGAAAGTTGGATTTTGGCTGGAATCTATGCCTCTATGTACTTTTGCCACTTGTTAACACTTACATCCCTTTCTACTTCTCCTATTTAGTATACAGCTTTATATAGCTTTTGGTTTACTATTTAACATTTGGTTATTAACTTCTCTGTGTTCTATATAGACCTTATCAGGTGAACACCAAATATGAAGACCCAATTTACATTAGGCATCTCTCCCTAATAGATTTATCAGATTTTGTTCAGACACCAAGATGGGCAATGTAACACTTTTGTTTGAGGTTTTGTAGACACACTGGAAGTCATGGAAATTAGCTGCATCTTAGCTGCATCTGTCCTGAAAATCCTACCATCTGTCCAAATTTACCAGACAAGGTGAAGTGTGAGGCATAATTTGGACTTAAACATGTGCTCTTTAGTTTAATCTTCACAGGTTCTTGATCAGCATTGGTTGTTAAGATTGGATGCTGCCCCTCCCCTGTAAGATTTTCTGGGCATTCCTAGTACCCTTGGTTTAGCCTACCCCATGGATTTACTGGGCCCTGCGGAGGCTCTTTGTAGGCCCGTAACCGGTTACCTTCCCCTCTTCCCATGGGAAACCATTGCCTGTGATTATGAGTGCAATCTTTCTTTGTGTGCCCAGGTCACCCACAGCCCCAGCATTTAGCGAAGCATCACTACTGACGATTTTGCTTCCTTTTTTTCTTGGTTTTCCCTAGTGCCTGGGCTCTTCTCTCTCTTCTATCCATCTGTGGAGTGCCTATGGCCATTCTCATGTTTGCTAGGAAAAGACGTTCTTCCAGCTTAGCTCCTCAAAGGATTTTTTCCAGTAATGCTTTTATGTTTTCTACTGCAAGTAGTTCATCGGTCCTCTAACCTTCTTTTGTTTTCTTAAATTTTTCTTGGATTTTTCCCTAATTTATGGAGTCATATCCAATTCCACCAGGGGCTCACTACTAAGGCTACTATGATCATTCAGTCGGGGGGCTAAAGACTATCACGTGTTTCCTCCAAACCACATGACGCCACAGACCACATCGTTTCAAACTACTTAATCACTATTTGTTGGGGCAGAGCTATCTGCTACTTCTGCCTGTGTGAGCTCACAGTTGCCCATGATTGGCTTTAGAGCCAAGGGCCTTTCATCCCACCCCGAGAGAGGTCGGCCAATTATCTCTCACTAGGCCCTCAGCTGCGAGAGGCTACAGCATCGCCTGGAGATCAAACCAGTAATAGCAATCCCTGGTTGATAAGACGAGCACTTTACCACTGCGCCACTCAGGGGCCCAAGCTGTCTCATGTCAGGAGACCAGCCCAACAAGTTCCCTTTCAAAAGCTACACTCGATGCTGCGTAAAAAATGCTATTGGGGAATGCTCTTTGCGTGACCGGTTGTTGAAGCATGTGTGTTAAACACACCAAAATTTGGCTTATATAACCTCAGTCAGGTGACGTGCTTTGATTCTTTTGCGCTCTTGCCGGATCGGGAGACTTTAGCGTCGACTTCTCAAGCGCGCTTCGGCATTTCTTCTGATCAGACGGGAGAGATCTCTTCTCTTGCTTCTACTGGGATGGAAATTGTAAGTGTAAGTAAGTATGTATCCAATGATGTAAACATTAAAGCACTTTTTGTAAGTCGCTCTGGATAAGAGCATCTGCCAAATGCCTAAATGTAAATGTAAATGTAAATTGCCACCTCAGAACACTCTTCTCATGAAGAATGAGCATATGAGGAGTTACTTGAGGTTATACCTAAGGCCGTCGAATGCCTACACCTCGACCGGCCAAAACAGGAGCAAGAGATCTCCAAACACTCAAAGTTAGACATCAGGTTTCTGTCGGGTGGCCGGGGGGAGGGACCTCACCAACGGTTTCTCCCCTTCTTTGGTGACCTCCATGACGAGTTGACTCGGTTGTGGAGTAAACAGTATTCCTCCCGTGTTTTTATGCCATCGACAAGCCATGCAGACAAACGTCTTCGCTGGTGAGGAAGGCTTTTCGAACAGCGTGTCAGGCTGTTGCTGCCCTGCACACCATGGCGGTTCAGCAGGCATATCAGGCTGACCTGCTGAAGGATTTGAGCACTGGCGGGTTCATCTATAAAGGGGCAATTTCAGAGCTACGCCGAGCCACGGATTTGTCTCTCCACGCCACCATGCAGACGGCCTGTGCCATCAGCCGTTCTATGGTTGCTGTGGTTGCAACGGAGAGACATTTATGGCTCAACCTTATGGGCATCAAGGATAACTTTCCTCCTTGATGCCCCCATCTCGTCTTCCGGCCTATTTGTCGACGCTGTCAACACCGTTGCCACTAGGTTTTGAGAGGCGAAGCGCTACGAGGAAGCATACTTATTCTTATTTCCTTTTGCTCCATCCCTGCCCTTCATCTTATGCAACCAAAAACTTATAAAATCAATGCATTTTGTCCCTAACCGGACCTTTTATACAACAAAGGTGCCACCCACAGCCAGTGCACAAAGTCCACCACTGTTTTAATTGCGCAGTTTTAACAAACTGCCTTGGGCAATCCACAAGTAAACCACTCAAACCAATTTTATAATATACCTTTTTGATGCCGGGACCAGTTTGAGTGGGTCGCTTCCAGAAGCATACTACAGCCCTCCAGGGCTAAAAATGTTTGCTCGTCTTGCAAAAACTCTCGCAGTTACTTGCAATCCAACATTATTTACCTGATCATCGTTGCTTGCAACTACAGTACATTTTTAAACTTGTGCTTTGGGCTCTTTCTTTTTTAATCCATATTTCCTATATTTTATTCACTTTGAAGTGCCCTTCCATTATTGTGCCCCTGTGTAGTCAGTCCCACTCCCTCCCACTATTATGCCTTAAGGGCAGTAAAATTATTCACACAGATTATTAATATTATTACAGCATTATTACTACTACCTCTTTATCTTTCGCTCCTACTCCTACTTATAATAAGATTGACAAAAGCAACAATAATAATGAAGGCAGAAAATACAGTCAAAGAATAATCATTATTGATGCAAAAGAAAGGAAGAAGAAATAAAAGAGAATATTGATACCAAATATAAAGTGGGATGGTCCATACAGTACATGTATGAATAAAATATTATAAAATGTCACACTATATATTCCCATGGATTTCTCTCTTTGGATAATGTCATTCTTCTCACTTACTGTTTTAATGCTCCAGCTGGTATGTAACTTTGCTGCAGTTTATAAATCAATTTCAATGTTGATATATTTTTTATATTGTTGATCTGTTTGGCACTATTATGACTGTAATTATTATTTCTTCTTTTGTGTTTGATTGCTGCCCATTTTACCATTTATGGGCCCGTCAGAAAGCTCAGTAATTTTGCTTGCATCTTACACAGACAATTGATTTAAATATAAATGCGTAAGAATGTGTGGTGTGAGAGTGTGTAGAGATGAGTTGTTATGTGAGTCACATGCACAGTGCAAGACTCTGTTTCTTCAAGGCTGGAAGGCTCCACACATTTATGTACCACTCCCTAAGAGATGGCCTGGTAAACCTTAGATGCTCCGTCCGTTGTATTTCACAGCCTACATATGTGGTCGTCCACTTGTGTGACTGGCAGGACAATCTTCCACCACTGTTTAGTTCTTGAGGAGCTCTGACAAGCAGGGGTGTTGGCGAACAATCTGGGGCTGACCAAATGTCAGTACCTTAACAGATTGGCTGCAGGTTGCTGAACCCACAGGAAAAAAGGATGATGCAGTGCGTATCGACACGCCTTTTTGGGGCTAGAAAGAGATCCCTGATCCCCTAAGGAAGGGACAGTTAGAAAAGGGTTTGTGAAATTTTAACAGCTGAACACCCAACACACCTCACTAGCTTCAACATCCTTAATAACCAATTCATTCGTCATTCATCCCTTCCAAGTACACACAGATGCCTAATTAACCATGCTCGTAGTTTTTCCATCAATATAATGTTGATTTTGGCCTAAATTTGAATGGCAAAAAAACAGTCATTCCTGTACGTGAGTAGGATGCTCACATTGGCAGAACAGAGGTATGCAGCCATTGGGTGAGAGGCCTTTGCCATTAAATGAGCTATAGAGAAGCTGTAGTACTACCCAACAAGATGCCACATCACACTGGTCACTGACCATTACAATGGACCAGTGCACCAACAAAAGACACCAACACACATCACCTGCTGGTTCCTCTGACTGCAGGATTACTGATTTTCAATTCTGCTCAGAGCTACAGTAGAGCACAGCATTGCAAGGTGGATGTCCTCTCCAGATGCCCTCTTCTCATCGTCTTGGGTAAGCTTAAAGCCTAAAGCTGGGCTGCTGTGATGGCTATCTACACTGATTACTGTCTACATGATGCTCGCATGATTTCAGAAACCGAAATCGGATTTTTTTTTTTTTTTTTTTTGGTTATGAGAGACTTGAATGAAACTTTATTAAGTGAATTCTTAGAATATATTAAAATCAAAACTCAGAATATATTGAATGAAAACTTGGACTATATTGAATGGAACCTAATGTTATCAAAGGGCAGGCACCATCTAGTGGTTTTGATGTGTAGTGTTATTGCAGATATCTTAATGCCGTAAGTGAGTAAGTAAGTGAGTCACCTCGGAATTTAGTAGTAGGGATCCTGACTAATGACAAGATAATTAACACACTGAAACGTGCGTGTACACGGCCCAATGTAGTCTTGTGGTTTGAGCAGCCGCGCTTCCTGATAGTATGCTTAGTCTCACCTGTTACAATATCTTACAAGCTTCTGATATATCTTCTATATATCTTCTATATATATATATATATATATATATATATATATATATATATATATATATATGCCCTCTAAGCTATATATTGAAAAAAAAAAAAAAAAAAATATATATATATATATATAATATATATAGCTTAACTGTGGGGCCTGAAGCAAAGGAAAGTCATTTCAAAATATTTACTGGTATTTATCCATCATCTGAGTTTTTAAGACACCGGTTTAATTTTGAGAAAAATACCCGTATTGTTTATGAAGTTGACATTTAATCACCTTTCCTTTTCTTGCATGTATTCTGGTATCTTTTGGGAAAATATGTTCTATTGGTTGGAGACAAAGATACAATGACTGCCTGCTTTTAGTAGAAAGCATATTACAGTATGTTTGGAATACTGCTGGATGATAAGAAAAAATTGTTTTTCCCTTAATATAATGTTGATTTTGGCCAAATTTTCAATTTTCAAATTATCATTCATAAATGCAAATGTATGAAAACCTAACCTTATTTTTCAGTCTTTATTTGTAAGATTTTATTTGTAATTATTTTCTTCCTCTGGAGCAAACGAAAGATAAAAAGGCCAAGAATTTTGCTGGAATGATTATAGATCTTGGTTTATTAAAAGAGGAGTTAAGAGGCCCCTTTGTATCTGTATTTACTCATTTATTTTATTTATTTATTTATTTTATTTTTGATTGTGTTTTCTGTTTTGTTTTCCTTTTTTTTTTTTTTTTACTTCTTTTATAGAGTGATTTTTTGCTTTTTCCTTTCTGTTTGACTAGTGTGTGCCCCATTTGACACATGTTTATTAAAGATTTTTAAATCTATTATAAATGTATATTTAGTTTCAGTTTTTTGAAAATAAAACATGTAAAAACAAACAAACAAAAACAAAAAAAGGTAAATCTCACAGGATGTAAATTTAGGTGCACTTTTAGAAACTTCCAGCTTTAAATGGAAAACAAGCATCTGCATGCTCCTACAAAACAAAAGCAAGTTTCTGCAAAAACAAACAACAATGTGGTATGTGTACAGTATAAAAGCCACCTGTCCACTCCCATCTCCCATTCAAACCTCACCACCATCGGCAAGACCAAAGAGCTGTCAAAGCAAGTCAGGAACAAGATTTTAGACCTGCACAAGGCTGGAATGGGCTACAAGACCATCAGATAAAATCTTGGTGAGAAGGAGACAACTGCTGAAGCGATTATTTACAAATGGAAGGAATACAAAGTAACCATCAATGGCCCTACTGTATATACAAGATTTCACCTCATGGAGTAAGAATAATAATGAGAAAAATGAGGGACCAGCCCAGGATTACACGGGAGGAGCTTGTGAATGATCTCAAGGCATTTGGGAGCACAGTCACCAAACAAACCATTGATAACACAATACGCCTGCATGAATTAAAATCCTTCAGCGCAGCAAGGCTTCCCCTCCTCAAGAAGACACATGTAGAGACCCAACTGAGGTTAGCCAATGAACAGAAAAAGATTGGGATAAACTGCTGTGGTCAGATGAGACCAAAATTGAGCTCTTTGTCATCAACTCGACTTGATGTTTTTGTGGAAAAGAAAAATGCTGATTATGACACTAAGAACACCACAGTTTCTACAGTCAAGCACAGAGGTGGAAACATTATTCTTTGGGGCTGTTTCTCTGCTACAGATACAGATTGACTTTGCTGCACTGAGGGACCAATGGATGAGGCCATTTGTTGTAAAATGTTAGATGAGAACCTTCTGAAGATTGGTTGTAGATGGGCCTTTCAACATGAAAATGACCCGAAAACATACTGCCAAGGCAACTACAGAGTGGCTCAAGAATAAGCACATTAAGGTCATGGAGTCTTCAGACCTTAATCCAATGGAAAATTCATGGAGAGAGCTTCGAGTGGCCAAGCAACAGGCAAGAAACCTTAAACATTTAGAGAAAATCTGTAAAGAATAGTGGATTAAAATGCATCCCAAGATGTGTGCAAATCTGGTAAACAACTACAAGAAACGTCCTCCCACTGTGTCTTCCAGCAAGGGTTTCTCTACCAAGTACTAAGTCATGTTTTGCTTGGTGATCAAATACTTATTACCCTCATTGAAATGCAACTTAATTCATAACATTTGTATCATGTGCTTTTTCTGGATTTTGGGTTGATATTCATATATTATATAAGTATAAAGGTTGAACTGAACTCTAATTATGTAAATTTATATTTCTTGTACAGTGGAACCTTGGATTGCAAGTATTAATAGTCCCAGAAGCATCCTCGTCTGTCAAAACACTCGTAAATCAAAGTGAATTTTTAATGATTCATTCCACAACCTAAAAATTTTTTATTACAAAATATAAGTAAAAATAAAACAAATTAACTTGCACTTTAATTAAGTAAAAATAAATCCTTCTATCCATTATGACCCAAAATAAGGGCGGATTTCCTGTTGAGTCTGAGGGAAAGTTTTTCCTTGCCACTATCACAGTCATCCTCGGCTTGCTCATCTGGGACAGTCTTATCATTTTAATTCATACACATAAACATTTCATACAAACTTTCATAATTCTTTTAATTGTATAAAATGTAGATTAAATTTTATATAATAATTCGGAATGAGAGACTTCGTGTGAAATTAACCATTTGCACTTGAAAATACGAATGCAAATACGAATGCAAATACAAATGCATAAAATGAAAATAGTGCTTTGAATAATAATAATAATAATAATAATAATAATGAAAAAAGTGTTACAGCTTAACAATGTTTTATAACCTTAACTGTAAACGAAATTAAATGTAAATTATTATATAACATTTTAGCCAGTATAGCCATTTTGGAAAAAGGACCTCAGCTTCGATTTTCCCAAGCAACACACATCAAAACCAATAGATGGTGCCTACCCTTTGATAACGCAGGTTCCATTCAATATATTCAGATTTTTTAATCATTATGTACAAAGTTATTATTCAATATACTTAGACTTTTCAATTAATATAGTATGAGTTTTTAATCATTATCATTAGACTTTTCAATCAAAATTCAATTTCATTGACTTTTCATTAATTTCAAATGATCTTCAGGGATGAGAGACACAAGGAAGAAGATTGCCCACAATCCTGCAGTGCAGATAAGTGAGTGAGAGTAAGAGCAGAACTATTGGCTTAGATCATTGTTTCGGCAGAAAACTGTATTGAGACTGCTTGTAGTGGTAAAACCTTCACTGAAAACCCTAATAAGTTAATTGGACTAAATTGATTGAATAAACTCGTTGCCTCAATTTAATTGAGTAATGGAATCTTCCAAAACTTGCATATTTAAGTTTATTTAACTTGGCGGTTTTGTAGACTGTACTTAAATCATTCAGTTCAACAAACTTAGCACTCATTTAATGTACTTAAAAAATTGCGTTCACTTGGTATAAATTTTTTTTAAGTGTACTTATCTATTTAAGTTAACTCAACATGAAAATGTAACTTAAACCTGTTAAACAATGTTCTTATATTTGACTGCAAGTTTTGTGCACACCGAACTGAAATAAAACAATGAACAGCATTTTTAAGCTTAGATTTTTTTTTTTTGACAAAATGCCACAATTTTCCACCAGAAAGAATGTTGGAGAGTACTTTATTAGGCACACAGCATGTACAGCATGAGCAGTACATTCACACAAGAACCACCATCCAATTCAGCCTCAGCATAAACCAGAGCACATTTCACAAATCACCCCTTACCCAAACACACAAACAGGGCCGAAGCCACTAACCCAAACACCCTTCCCCAACATGGTGAACACACCGACATCCCCGCAAAGCATGCTGGTCGTCAGCCGCCGCCCCGCCCATGCCACATTCACATTTGTGAAAATTAACCTTTTGAAAATGTTTTTTCCCCCAAAGGATTAATCATGATTTTAAGCTCACAACACTTGAAATCTTAAGTTTATGCATTTTGATGGTAAATAAGTTAAATGAACTTATATTTTTAAGTGATGGGTCCAAAATGCAAAATTTTAAGTAATGTTTAGTCAACATTACTTGATTGTATAAGTAAAGACAACATTAGGGTTTACAGTGTTGTTGGTACCTCTATGGAACACACACCTTTGGGAGAACAGAGACTGCAATGAGAAGCTTAATTTTCTCTGCTACTGATGGTAAGTAACAAACATCCTGCACAATCAGGAACCCGTATTTCTAAATATTTTTGGTGGTTTCTGTAGATGTGTGTAGACAAAATGACTGACACTTTTGTAGCAATCAGCTCTTTTTATTTATTTCACACACACTGTCCGTAACTACCTGTTTGTTACTTTTTTTATCTACCCACAAACCCCCTGGGACCTTCCATATCATTTATTGTAAACAGCCACTAAGGGGCGACAAACAACCATTTACATGGTCTACACCCCCCTTCTTAATTATGAGTGTATCTGCCTAGGTTTAACATGAATATAAAATTAAAACTGAATTAGCAAGAACAGTTTTAATAACAGTCACAGTTTTTTTTTTATTAAAAAAAAAAGTTTTTTAACGGTTAGCCTTGATATTGTAGCGTTTTTTACCACTAAGAATGAACTTGGAGAGGTGAGTGAGCTTCCTTGCTGCCCAATGCAAATGGCTGGGAGTATTTTATTCAGCTGGGTACATAAACGGCACATTTGACAAGACACACATCTACAAGACACACTTCTAACACACACACACACAACCTGGCCGAAGCCACTAACCCAAACACTAATCCTAATCGAAACCCCGCCCACGCCACAATATATAACATTCTTATATTATTTTAACTTAACAGCCAAATGGAACTGGGCTGTTAAAATACAAGCTATGAGCTTATGTAGTGTAGTCCTTGTATAGGGAACTGGGCTTCGATACCTTCCCGGAGCGAGTGACGACCACAGGTGCTTCGTGCACCTGTTCTGTTTGCGGCTGGTCAACACTTTGCTGGGGCTCTGGCAGAGGTTCATTGTTGGTGTTGAGTGTGATCTGTGTAGTGGCAGCCAGGTTGTATTGCTCAGGTGTATGTATGAGATGACGCCGGTTTCTCACATATGTGGCATTTCCAGCCTACACCTGGTAGCTGTTTGGCTGTGTTGCTCTTCCTATTATCGTTGCCAATCTGTCATATGCTCTGTCCGTCTGTATTTTCACTATCTGCCCTGCATGCCATGAGGCCAAAAGCCTGGCGGACCTGTCATAGTGTGCTTTTCCTCTCTGTCTGTTCCTTGTTATAGCTGCCTGGACCTGTGTTTCCACCTTTAGCACATACATGCTTTGATCATGGGATTGGAAGTCTTGGTGCGCTGCGAAAGCAAGCACTGGGCTGGTGAAGGCAGCCCATCTCTTGGTATGTTACGTAGATTGAGCAGTGCCAAGTATATGTCTGTACCATCACATGCACATTTTTCTAATAGGTGTTTGGCTGAGCGTACAGCTCTCTCAGCCAGCCCATTTGATTTAGGGTAGTGGGGACTGCTGGTGATATGGCAAAAGTCCCATAGGCAGGAAAATCCCTGCTTGTAAAATATGGTGCGTTGTCAGTCATTAACTCCTGGGGAGCTCCATGAGTGGCAAAGTGATGTTTTAGTCTGCTTATAATAACCGTACTGGTTAAATTTGGGAGCTGGTCTATTTTAAAGTAGCCAGAATAGGAGTCAACGAGCACTAGATATTTTTTTCCTCTTCACGCAAAAATGTCTGCCGCTTTAAGGGCCCACGGCAAGTCCGGTATATCATGCAGTTAAAGGGGCTCCCTTGTTTGGTGTGGTCTGAAGGCATTACAAGGAGCGCATTTGGAGACTTCATGTTTAATGTCCTGGTATATACTAAGCCAAAACATGGTTCCCTTTTAAAGGCTACACTCAATGCTGCAGAAAAACGTTATCGAAACATCTTTTCATGTTGCCGGTTGTGAAGCATGTGTGTATCAAAACGCCAAATTTTGGCTTATATAACCTTGATCGGGTGACGCCATCTGATGAGACACACCTGCAGGTTATAAATAGGAGTGAGCCGGAAACATTCCTCAGATTCTTTGTCTTCAACGACATTGTGCGCGTGTGCGTGTCAGCATAAAATACATTAAAAATACATTTAAAAGCAGATAAAAGCATAAAACTAACCAGAAATAATGGCAGAGTTTATAGCCAGATTTCCCCCTCCTTTCGGAGGGCTATTCACATATTCTCTGCTTTGAATGTTTGGGTGAGAGCCACGCTCTCGAAGGACTTAGAGGAGAGTGTGAGCACTGTGATGATCTTCTGATGAAGGTGCTTCGCGCGCGCCTTGCGTTCTTTAAGGAACCACGAGCCGCGCTGCACTCTTGGGGATCACAAGTTGATCTGGCCGAGGCACGAGAGACAGAGCCCCTCCTTTTTCTCGCCCTCTACCCCGATCACAAAGTCTCTCCTTCCACTTTACGAGCGCACTTCGGTGCTTCTCGTGGGTGTACGGAAGAGGCGCAGGAGGAGAGCGTTAGTAGCCGGGCAACCGCCCGTAAGGACTGGGGTATGGCTCGCCGTCCTTCACAGGCCGCCTCTAAAAGATCAGATCGCCGCGCCGCCTTCTTTTCAAAGAAGAAGTCCTGAAGGCTTAGGCACCCAGGACCGTGGGGGTGACCCGGGGAGGGGCATGTAACGTTCTTTTCCATAAGAGCAGTGGATCGGTGTTTAGTTTTTTTTGGTGTTTCGGACAACACCGGTCTCCAATGACGAGTTAGTCCTTCGGTCATATCCTGCTATATTCCAGGATGCCGAACCACTACGCCCCCCACCCACCTCTTTCGGAGAAGCTGGCAGCATGGAAGCTACTGCCAGGCATATCTCCCTGGGTGTTAAGGACTGTAGATAAAGGCTACAGGATTCAATTTCCACATCGCCCTCCGTGTTTCAACAGAGTGGTCTCCACTTTCATGAAACCGGAAAGTGTGCATCTGCTGACAGAAGTTGCTGGGAAATGGGGCCATGGAACATGTTCCCCTACCAGACAGTGAGTCATGCTACTACAGTTGGTATTTCTTGGTTCCAAAAGGAACGGGGGGCTGCGTCCAAATTTACTTTTCTTATAGAAATATTGACACAACACAGGAGGTTCCTGAGGTTCGCTTTCGGGGGTGAAGCTTACTGGTATCGGGTCCTTCTATTTGGTCTAGCTCTCTCACGACTGGCTGGCCCAGTCTCAGTAGCTAGCGCGTCGACATCAGCATGTCATCCTAGCTCATCTTTGTTTCTAGGATTAACACAAAAGGTCGAATCCATCCTCAACACCCTTAAGGAAATCAAGCTAGACCAGAAAGTGACCATCACTTTCAGAGATCTTAGCTCTCATGGCAGCTGTATTCACGGTGACACCTTTGGGCCTTTTGCACATGAGAGCATTTCAGTTGTGGCTAAGACAGGGGATTTCACTCTAGGGCCTAACCCCAATTAGGGTTACGCGCCAGGTGCTTCGTACCCTTCCTATGTGGTTCAGACCCCGGTTTCTGACTCTGGGTCCCACTCTAAGTTCATCCTGTCGTCGCAGATGCTAATGACAGACGCTTCCCTCACGGGCTGGGGTGCGGTCTTAGATGACCGTCCAGCCCAAGGGAGCTGAAGAGGCCTTCTTCTCGGGCGGCACATCAATTGCCACGAAACGAGGGCTCTATTTCTGGTCTCAAAGCACTTCCTCCAGCAGTTGAGAGGCTACCATGTTCTAGTGTGGGTGGAGAACACTATGACAGTCTCATATATTAATCGCCAGGGCGGACTGTGCTCGCGCCGCTAGTTAGCTAGCGCATCAGGTTCGATTTACATCCCGGGGCATATGAATGTGGGAGCAGTTGTACTGTCCAGTCAATCTCTGACACACGGGAAATGGAAACCCGAAGTAGTCAGTCAATCTGGAGAGATTTCATGTAGCAGAGGTGAACCTCTTTGCCTCGTAAGATCAGCAAATGTCCCCTTTGCTACTCTCTGACTCTTCCAGCCCCCCTGGGTCTGGACACCTTGGCACGTACATGGCCCAGGTACGCCTTTATGCGTTTTTTCTGATAGCTCTGCTCCCAGGAATCTTGGCGCACAGGCGCAGGAGACGATATTTCATCCCCGGCCCGAGCTTTGGAACCCTCACGTTCGGTCCCTGAAAGGGACCAATTAAGCCAAGCTGATCTTTCAGCCAGAGTAATTAAGACTATTCTAAGTGCTAGGGCTCCCTCTCCTAGAAGAGTTTATGCCCTCAAAAGGAATGTATTTGAAAGTTGGTGCATGACGAAGCAGATAGACCCAGTCCACTGCCGAATGGTTCAGTGCTGGAGCTTCTGCAGGAAAAGTTGTCCTTGGGCTTGTGCCGTAGTACTCTCAAGACGTACATAACTGCAATTTCAGCCTGCCACCTCCTGATCGATAGGGTTACTGTGGGAAAACACTCTTTTAGTTACCCGTTCCATTCATGGAGCTAAATGGTTGAGGCCACCCACTAGAGCCACGGGCCGCCACTACACTGGGTGAGAGATGCTATTGCCCTCTCCTGTGAGGCGCGTGGGCTCACTTCGCCTCTAGGAATCAGGGCTCATTTAACTAAGGGGATCGCCTTATCTATTGCGGCAAGTGTGTGTGCAGCACGTAGACCCAGTCCACTGCCGAATTGTTTCAGTGCTGGAGTTTCTGCAGGAAAAGTTGTCCTCGGGCTTGTGCCCTAGTACTCTCAGGGCATACGTAACTGCATCCTCACTGAACTATCTTCCCAAAGTTCCATTCTCTACATGCACCCTATTGTTTTTAAGGCCTTCTGTCTAGGAATCAGGGCTCATTCAACCAGGGGGCACTAGCAAGAGTTGAATGAGCCCTGAGGTCAAGAGGTCAATCCTGCAGCAAGTGTGTGATGCGGAGGGTTGGTCCTATCCGCACACATTTGTTACATTTATAGTCTGGATGTTCATGCTACTCCGGGCTCATGGGTCCCCAAGTTAGCTGCAAAGGCATAGTTCTGAGACCTTCTCGCACACACTACACAACCTTGGGGACCAGACACTTGCAGTGCGGTGGCGTTGGTATTCTCGTTCCCATAGCGTTTTCACACAGCATTGAGTGAAGCCTTTGAAAGGGAACGTCTCGGGTTACTTTGCTGTAACCCTGTTCCCTGAAAAGGCGGGAACGAGATGCTGCGTTCCAATGCCGCACTGCCTATGTGACCGGACGTCCGTTCTGACAAATCAATCTGATGAATGTTTCCGGCTCACTCCTATTTATAACCTGGAAGTACTCGACCAAGGTTATATAAGCCAAAATTTGGCATGTTTGATACACACATGCTTCACAACTGGCAACATGACAAGATGTTTCCATAGCGTTTTCACGCAGCATCTCGTTCCTGCCTTTTCAGGGAACAGGGTTACAGCAAAGTAACCCGAGACGTTTCTTTGGCCCTGCACTTTGTTGCTTCTAGACCCGGGTGACCTTGATGCAGTTGTTTTGTATAAAAGTGTTGCAGTGAGTGGGGAATGACAAAACACTGACCACGGAGCAGCCATCATCAACTGTGAGTTCATCTCTAATAGCATAGAATTGCCTAAGGTCATGTGGCAACTTCTTTGATGAGTCAGTCCAACCTGTTACAACATCCTCAAGTAATCACCTGCACATATAGTCTGCCTGTGTTTTCCGTCTCAGTTCCTCAATTCTCCCTGGGGAGAGGGCTCCCACTGTCATCACATCATAGTCCTCACTAGTTTCGGCCCAGTCAGTGAAAGGCTTGTGTGCGCGTGAGAGCCTGTCTGCTAAGTATAGCTCTTTGCCTCTCTTGTAAATAACATTAAGGTTGTAACGCTGCAGCTTAAGCATAATCCTCTGAAGGCGTGCCAGGGCTGAGTGTAGGGGTTTTCGTAGATTAGTGATTAGGGGCTGTTGATCAGTTTCGACGGTCACTGGATGGCCATATATGTAGTCATGGAATTTCTGACAAGCATAGACAAGGGCCAGCAGCTCCTTCTCTATCTGAGCATAGTGTGATTTAGTCTCTGTCAGTGCTTTTGAGGCAAACGCCACTGGTTTAAAGGCAGACGGCACCCAGGCCGTGCTGCGATTCATATGCAGATAAAACCACTGTTTGGTGCAGTACTTAAGTACAGGAGGACTTGTGAGGAGTTCTTTGAGTCTGGTTAACGCTGCCATGTGGTGGAGCTGCCATGTCAACTCCACATCTTAAAGTAGGAGTTGACACACGTGGGCTGTGATTTCGCTGTACTCTGGGATGAATTTCGATAAATAGGTAAAATAAACAAGGATGTCTTCGACAATGATTAGACATGGCTGTCTTTTAAAGAGCTGCTCCATACACCTTTGGAAGACTTCACTACCCGTGGATATCCCATAGCGCATGCGGAGAAAGGCATATCGGCCCACAGGGGTCATAAACGTGGTCGGCTTTGATGATTCCTTAGTAAGTGACACCTGCCAGAATCCACACTTTGCATCAAGGATGCTGAACACCTTAGTACTTGGCATGTCGGCGATCACCAGTTCTATTGTTTTCATGGGATAGTGCGGTCTAAGGAGGGCTTTATTGAGGTGGACAGGGTCAATGCATAGTCTTAGGGCACCATCTTTTTTACATGTTGCCACCATAGAGGACACCCACTCTGTGGGCTCTTGAATTGGTCTAATGAGTCCCAGTTTGGTCATCCTGTTGAGTTAATTGATTATTTTGCCTTTTATTGCCAACGACACTCTTTTTGGAGCACATATTGTTGGGTGCACTGAGGGGTCTAGGCGCATATGATAAACTACAGGCAGTTTACCTACAATGCTGCAATCAAAGAGACCTTTGTACTCTGTAAGCTCCTTGATGGAGAGCATGCACATTTGGGCCCAGATGCACAAAGCCTAGTTTGACAATGTCTCTGAGGCCCAAAAGAGGTTTTACATCACCGTCACCATTATGGAACTGTAGTGCCCCGCATGTGAAGCTTATATTAGTAACGCCCAAAGTTCTTATGATCTGACCACCATAAGCTACAAGGTTGATTACATGGCTGTGGTCTACCTGTGCATCCGGGTCGATGTGTTGGAGAACATCTCTGGACAGAACATTGCACCGAGCTCCAGTGTCAATCTTCTCCTTAAGCTGCTTTCTTGTGTTAGAAGTGGATAGGTTGGTAAATATCTCTCCTTTGTCAGCTGGTCCCTCTACGCTTTCAAAATAAAATATTCTGCTGGTTCACAAGCAATCTGTGCGTCAAGTTCACTTATTCTATGTATTTGTCCTCCCCCGCGTATGGTGTGGGGCGCTCTGTTTGAATGAGATGTACCTTGTCCTTGTCTGTTGTTTGTGCGTGTTCTACTTGATCTGCAGCATTTAGAGAAGTGGTTCCATTTTCCACATGCATTGCAGTATTTGTTGAAGGCAGGACAGCTGCTGCTGCCAGATGAATGTTAGCCCCCACAGTTGGAGCATGTAGAAAGCTGCACAGCACAGACTTCACCTTCCTTCTTTAGTTCTGTGGTGTCTGCTTCTTTTTGTATCTCTTTATTTCCTTTTTCAGACTGCTCATGTAGCATGCACATTTCAATAGCTGAGCTCAAAGTTAGATTTTTTTTTCGTTTAGCAGCTGTGTGCGGATGTTATCATTGTACATGCCACACACCAATCGATCTCGTATCATTTCATGATGTAACGTGCCAAAGTTGCATTTTGCAGCAAGCGTTTTTAACGTGGCTACATACGACTGTACTACATACAGTTTCGTGTGGCTTCTGGTTCGTTAAATGCGTGTCTGTCCATAATTACATTCTTTACAGGCAAGCAGATTTACTCAGATTTTTTTTACCAGTATGTCTGCATCCTCAGGAAAACCACGAAAGTAAAGGTGTCATATTTACCTTGGGCATCGGGACCGGCAAGGTTGAGAAATGTGTACGCTTGCACTTTCTTCGTTGCAGCAGAAAGACTGGCGTTGCAATATTTGCGCCATTCATGCTTAAACTTCAACCAGTTGATCGTGATATTCTCGTTAAAAATGAGGGGGTCAATCTTGCGAAGTCCTTGTGCCATCAGTACTGGCTTACTTCTGACACCATGTAGATGTGTGTAGACAAAATGACCAACACTAGCTCTTTTTATTTATTATATTATCTACAAGAAGCAACAATAAACTTTTAAAAGCATTTTTGTTTACTTGTTCACATGTACTACTTGTACATAAAAATGAAAAATGTTTTTAAAAAATAGATGAGCTTGGTTGTCTTTTTTCTGACATTGTATTTGGTAACATCCATCTTATTAATAGACTTGTATTCTAAATGAAGAATGAGTCTTTCTCTGAAGGTTTCTAATGAAAAATTTAGAAATTATTAACCGTAGGGCTTCTGTGATTAACCTGTTTTAATTAATTCTTATTTGGTTTATTAGAACTGGTGCTGACTTAAGCAACCTTCTCTACTGATGAGGAGAACCAGAGATTGATGCAGCTGCAGTCAGCAGTTTAGACTGTTGAACAGGAGTGAAGAAATTACACTGGGGATTTTGCTGAAGGACAGTAAGACATGGAAGAAGGACTTTGCCAACCTTATTACATGGCTAGCTCAAGCTCTCTAACACAACAACAGGTGTCAGTAACCACTGAAGTTACAACTTACAGATTCTATTGGATTATCTAAAACAGAGTCAGAAAGCCAAAGAGATGTTAAGAGGACTAAGCAGGGTTGTCCATGGTGTATCAAACAAGTTAAATCAACAGCTCAGCACTCACAAGTGGCAAGGTTTTGCAATTACGGCAATTGCCCATGCACTTCACATATACAGTATACTCAGACATGAATGTTGAGAAGACAGCTGAAGAAGTTCAAAACAGCTCTGAAATCGAATGCTTATGTTTATTAACAGATACAGTATAGCTTTAAAATCGTATTACATCAAGAAATTGTAGCCTATTTGTAAAACCTGACTAAGGCTGTGATTGTGCTTAGAGTTTTGTGTGTTTGTTTGCTCTTTATACTGTATTTTTATTAACTGCTTATTTTAGAATTTCCTGATTAGATGATGGTCAACAATCATATTCCTCTTCTAGGGCCAGCTGTTAATTTATTCTATAACAATGAAAGACGGAAGGACTTTACATGTGAAACCTCTTACTTATGGTCCAAATAAACAATAAATAACAAAACAACAATAAATTATACCTTTGCTCTAAAACATATAGTAACAAAGGACAAGTCAAGGTCGGATTATGCCTCAAAGACACAGATTTAAATGGCATACTGCTAATTTGAATTGGAGAGAATTTATACAAATAAATTGCAAGAAGTTTATTTACAAATTAAATGTGAATCATTTTAATTTGATGGTTGAGTGTATACTCTTTATACCCTTAGAGGAAAGTTGTGTTAGTTTTATCATTACAATGTAATGCCTGAGCAAAGTTAATGAGAAGTGTTCGTCTGACCTAAGAAAAATCTATAAAATCTATTATTATTATTATTTTTATTATGCCTTAGTTTTAAGGTCCTCTATAAACAACCATTATAAGGTCGGTAAGGAAGGTTGGTTGAGAGTGAACAAGTAACATGAGAAAAGTTCTGACTAATTTTTTTTATTAACAGTTGAAACAGGTACCTGGAAGGGTTTGGAAGAACAGAACTGCATCTGGCTGCATCTGTAAATCAACATCTGTACATCAATGGATAGATGTCCCACATTAATTTATTATGCACCATACCAGAGATTTGAAATAATGACCTGATTCCTTTCAAGGTTTCTGCCTCATATAGCCTCAGGGAAATGCTCCTTTTTTGCTGTTAACTCTGTTATGTTTATTTGTGATCTAAATCTGCATCCAGGTTCATGTAAAATCGCTATGACAATGTCTATTGCTAATACTTATTCCTATATAGTCTATTGCTAATTGCTATTGCTGTTAGAAATAAAATTATTTGAACTGTGATTACATTGAGTGTGAGCAGACACCATGGGAGACCATGCCATAATGAGAGGCTGTAGGACATTAAATGCTACTTTTTTGCATGAGTTGCAAATTAATTCCCGTTGGATGTTTTAGCAGAGCTGACAGGGACTTAAGAAAACATTCTCAGAGTTAAGACACATCATAGCAGAGATGAAGTCGTACTTTGTACTTTTTTTTCTCCTTTGTGGCATGGCTGGGTGTCAGATAAGAGAATATACCTACATAAATATAAGCATGAATTGGTTTTTTGCCCAGAGTTACTGCAGACAAAACTATATAGATCTGGCAACCATCACTACTGACATGGAGAACAAGAGACTGATGAAGGCTGCAGCTGCAAGTCCAGATGGTTGGATCGGGCTAAACAGAACTTCACCTGGATCAGACATCTGGCAATGGTCTGACGGAGAACCACCTAATTACTTCAAGTGGGCACCTGACCAACCTGATAACTGGAGAGGAGTAGAGAGCTGTGCCATGGCTAGGTCAACGGGATGGAATGATGGTAACTGTGATAAACAACAGCCATTCTATTGTTCCTGGAGATTTGTTTTGGTGAAGGACAGTAAAACATGGGAAGAAGCCCTTGAGTATTGCAGAACTTACTATACCGGATTGGCCAGCCCAGTCTTTTTGACACAACTTATCCTGGCTAAAAATGCAACAGTAGAATCCCAAACAGTCCGTGTGTGGACCGGCCTGCGCTTCGTGAATGGTCAGTGGGTCTCTGTGAACAATGTGCCAGTCGGGACTCTGATCTCACTGCCCTCATGCCCATCTCCACCCTACCGCTGTGGAGCTTACAACAATAACACACACCTTTGGGAGAACAGAGACTGCAACGAGAAGTTTAATTTTCTCTGCTACTGATGGTGAGTAACAGACCTCCTGTACAATTAATAAAGAATCTTTATTTCTAAATCTAATTAGTAGTTTCTAACCAGAGGTGGAAAGAGTAATACGATTTTGTACTCAAGTAAAAGTACTGTTACTTCAGTGAAATTTTACTGAAGTACAAGTAAAGTTACTATTATAAACATTTACTCAAGTCAAAGTAAAAAGTAGCTCATTAAAAATGTATTTAGAATAAAAGTTACTTTTTTAACAGCGGGGTGAAATGGGGGATTCTAGTGTAGTTCAAAAAAGACATGCGAATTTAAATCTCAATTGTTTTTTAATTAAAGGAACACCTTTGCATAATAAAGCTGTTGCCTTTCTTGTGCTTAAAATCAAAGTAGTCGCTTAAATATGGTGTGACACCTTCGCCGGATAGCCGAGGGAAGAAAGAGCTCAGAGCCAAGAATAACGTTCCGGACCAAAACTTTATCGGCCTCTTTCAGCGTCGCAAAATTATAATACAAAACATAAAAGTAAAGTAAAAGTAAAGAAAAGGGTAAAAGAATAGAACGTGTTGGGGGGGAGCAGCACACCTGAGCTCCTACCTCGTTCTCTCCCTCAAACGCACACACCTTTGCAGCACACACACACGGAGGGAGGGAAGGGTGACAACTCTTAAAAGGGCAACATACTGTACATACATAATGTGGTATACAACATAGTAGTGGTCGTTACAATGGCCAGGGGTTTGCTTCATAAGAATTTGATGGCATTTGGCTTTCAGCTGGGTCTGCATCACTGCCATCTGTTTTGTCCGCCTCCATCATTCTTGTGAGTTTAGCACATTTGTTCACCTGCCCATCAATCAATCAATCAATCAATCAATCAATCAATCTGTGTAGTGGTTTCCAGGGCACATTTTTATCCCTTCCCTATTGTATTATTTTAATTATTTTTAAATTTCATTCATTTATTTTTTTTACTCAGTAGCAAATATAAATTTAAAATGTAGCGAAGTACAATATTTTAAACAAAACATACTTTATTAAAAGTAAAATTGCAGATTTTAAAAACTATTTTAAAAAGTAGAAGTACACAAAAAACTACTCAATTACAGTAATGTGAGTAAATGTAATTTAATTCTTTCCACCTCTGTTTCTAATCCTCTAAGTAGGAATTTAAATGTATGTCTCAAAAGTAATAAATATTAGTGACCTTCTTTCCTTTTTTTTGTACAGGCGTCTTGCGTCTTCCTTACAGTTACAGTTGAAGACATTCATGATGCAGTGAGGCAATTCATTCAAGCCTAGATGTGTAATATATATGGATTTACTTCATTTATCTTTGAACAGATTTAAAATTAATTTATCATATTTAAACACTTACATAAAACATAAAACAGAATATCTGTCAGGTTTTTAATGAAAAAAATACTGTAAGTGTAATAACGTTGCAAATGTTTTATTCACCAAAAGCAACAATAAAATAAAATAAAAAAACATATTCTCAAAAACCTTTGTAATGTGTGTGTGTGATATAAGTGTGTTTGTATGTGCGTTGCGAGAGAGATGTGTGTGTGCGTTTTAACATTTGTGATGTGTACGTGTGTAGAATAGGCCATAGATTCTGGAACAAAAGCATCACACTATGATGTAACTCAATGTGATGTCACTGAACGTGTTACTGAATGTAATGTCACTCAATATAATGCCACATAGAAAGTTATTAATCATTTTTCAGCGTAAATTTAAGACATTATCACAGCTGACCCATTTGAGATATTGAAAATCCCTTCGCAATTTTGTGTCCTCAATGTCTTTAGATCACATCGGCCTGGTTTGGTGGCGATCGTATAAATTCCCTAGGAGGAGTATATCAAAATCCATCGGGTGCGTTTTTGTGAACGACCAAATATAACCGGCCTCCTGTTGAGTTGAGCTCATGACATGCAGTGCAAAAATTGTTCGGCTCAATAAGCTCTAGATGTATATCAAGTTTTTTGTGCCTACGTGAAAGTGTGTATGGGCTATCCAGCAAAATCTCGTGTGGGGCCCTTGGGGGACCTGGGCCATGCGACTGTCAGGCATTCTAATGGCAGCAGATTCCAACCTGTCTGCCAATTTTTATTTTTGGGTAATGATTGAAAGTTGTGAACACAAGCAGCCTTTTTGTTTAGTTGTAATTATGGGCATTTTTTTTTAAAACAAAGCACATACTATAATAAATTAAGGTAGGATTTAGTGGACATTTTTATAATATTATTATGCAATTAGGTTTAGGTACATTTTTCTATGTAGTTGACTTATGCAAGGAGGATAGAAAATAAAATGTGGGTTTGTGGTCTGGAGGGTGCATTAAGGGAAAGGGTAGTGCATATACTTGCCCATTATCTTTGCACTTACTGTATGTACAGTAACAGGCACGGCTGTAGTGGTAAAACAGGTAATTAAATTACAAATAACATCTGACCAAGGTAAGACAGACCATGACATACAATTAAAAAGAATATTAGGGATATTTCTTATTTAAAAAAAACTAAATTAAAGCTGAAATTATTGTAAAACAATATGAATGTGTGCTTTGAATAATAACAATAATAATAATAATAATAATAATAATAATAGTTGCAAGCAACAATGACGGGCCCAAGCACCCTGTGCCATCGCCACCCCAGGGGCATCGAACAACCTGTGTGTTATTTGACCATGTTAAGACTTCAAAAAAGCCACTGCCGCCCAGTCTGTGTGAGTGTGAGGGTGTTAACATTTGTAATGTGTGTGTAATATGTGTGTTTTTGCGTTGTGAGAGAGATATGTGTGTGTGTGTGCGCGCGTGTTAACATTAGCGATGTGTACGTGTGTAGAATAGGCCACAGATGCTGAAAGAAAAGCATCACACTATGATGTTATTTGATGTGATGTCACTGAATGTGTCACTGAATGTAATGTCACTCAATATAATGCCACACAGAAAGTTATTAATCATTTTTCAGCGGAAGTTTAATACATTATCACGGCTGACCCAGATATTAAAACTCTCTCCACACTTTTGCGTCCTCAATGTCTTTAGATCACATTGGCCCGGTTTGGTGGCGATCGTATAATTTACATTTAATAAATTCCAAGCATTTATTCAGTGTCATTTAATTCTGTCATGAATAATGCAACTTAAAAGGCATGCGATTAATTATTATGACAAGATATGAGTGAAATATCCATTTTTTTCAGCTCCAGATATAAAATATGATAAACTGAATTTCATTATACTAGAAAAACATGACTGAAAAAAAGAAAAGGTCTCATAGGCAAAGAAACTGCTCATATACATGTGATCACATGCTTTATGGGTGTTTTTGGTTGTTTCTATAACCAAAAAAGAATTTGGTGAGTTCAACATTTTTTTAGCACAGATAATGGCCAGCCCTTTTAATCTCTGTTTACTAAAGAAAACTGGCAATGCCGTGTATTGGTTTTGTGTTATTGTAATCTTGGCTAAATGCTCCATCTAATGGTGACACCCTACAAATGAATAAACAGAGCTTTAATTAGGGTTGAATATTGTTTGGGGTTTTAACGATCCTGGTGCCAAGTCGAAGAGAAGAGACACATGAAATGCTTAATAACATAAACGATTAACGATAACAAGAAAGGCTTTTTATTAAAAAATAATATATTTAATTCAATTAAATAATATATTCGAATTACACATAAATATAATTGGGTACAAAACACAACTAACTTACATACAACCTAAAATAATTTAAGACTAATAGCAGCAAAGTAGTTTGTATTCTTGGTATGCTCCAAACCATTCTCAAATGTCAACAATTCTTTAGCAGAAATATGACCAAATTTCCCTTATCTAGAAAAATACCACACCTTCCCTGACTTTGCTGGGGTCGGTTGCTGACTCCTCTGCCTGTCCTCCTTCTGCAATTAACTTCAGATTCCTTATAGCCTGCAGGAAGAAGCTCCTCCTAAGCCTCTCTGTGTTGGTGCGGACGCGCTTTTCTGACTGCAACAAAGAGAACAGTTGTTGGGGTGGCTGAGGTCCTACACAATCCTTCTGGCCTTGGTCCAGCACCGCTTATTGTAGATCAAGTGTAGGTCAGGGATCTTGGTGCAGATGATGCGCTCAGCTTATTGCACTACCCTCTGTAGAGCCCATCTGTTCCTCCAGCCAGGTTGTGTGAGGTTTCCAATCATGCTCTCTATGGTGCAAGAGTAATAGTTCCTTAGCACCTGAGAGGGAATCTAAAGTCTTTCAAGCGTCTGAGGTGGTAGAGACGTTGTGGGGCCTTTTATCATACCGGATGGTGGTGCTTTATAGTCAGTTATTGTGTTTAGTTTCTGCCATAGGCTCCTAGAGCCACTCCGTTCAAGCTGTGACTCTAGTTTCCTCCCATAGCGCTGCTTTGCCTCCTTTACCGCCATTTGAACATTGTATGGCTCAGCGTTACAGAGTTCATGTCATCTGACGCATGTTTCACATTATAGGCAGTGATGCAAGATTTCAGAGCGTCGCGGATGGTCTTATCCACCCACGGCTTCCGATTGGGAAATGTTCTGATGGTCTTGATAATGGTTCGGGTGACTTTTCTGATTTTTGGAAATTTGATGTCCATGCGGTAAACAGAGAAGAACTCATTTGGCTGAATGGTGTGGCCCGACACTGCTGGGTTCAGCCATGTCTCGGTAAAGCAGAGGAGATTGCAGTGTCTAATGTCTCTTTGGAACTTTACCCTGGCCTTGAGGTCATTGATCCTGTTTTTCAGTGACTGGATGTTGGTGGGCCGGATGCTAGGCAGAGGTGTGCAGTGTGCACAGGCTCTCAGCCTGTTCCTGATGCCGACTCGTTTCCCCCGGGTCTGTCACTTCATGTTGCTCCCTCAGGATCTCACTTAGACAACTCGGATCCAGGATTTAAAATGTTGAATTTTGAGTTCAATGCATACCAGTAGGAATTAGCGTATCTCTATCATACCTAATGCACTCAATTGTAAATGTTTTACTAGTTTTAAGTTACTGGAAGTAAAAAAACAAAACAAAGAAAAAGTGGTCAGAGCAGTTATGATGGCAGCTGATCTCACCAGACCATCTTGTTTTTAATCCTCTCAGTCCTCCACTATGTATAATGTCTCAAAAAGTATGATTGTTTATAACATGATTTTTCTCTCTGTCCAGACATCATCCTCAGAGTAATACCGCCTTATTCATTAACAAGACATTAAATGGATATTACTGACAATAAACAATAATTCACATTAATACATGATAAGGTGAAGCCATTTATTCAAGTCTAGATATGTAGTACATATGTAGATTACTTTATTTATAGTTAAACAATTTTAAAATAAAATGATCATGTTTGGACACTGATATAACCATAAAACATAATTTCTGTCAGCGGCTGTGTTGTTTTTAAAATGTTTGTTTTTTTCAAATATGAATAAAATCCTACTGTAGGTGCATTAAGTTTTGCAATATCTACAAGCAGCAATGATAAATGTTTCAAAGCATTTTTGTTCATTTTTTAAAAATTGTCATGTCATGTGCCTGTGATGGGCTTGCGCCTCAATTGGTATAGCTCCTTGCAGATGCGCGAAGGGGAAGGGACCGCCAGGATGGGCTGGCTGGCAATAATTAACATTAATGGACCTCGGGCTTTCTCTGCATTATAAAAACTAAGCACGAAGGTCCAAAAGCAGAGCAAAGAGTTGCATGGTGGAGCTTTTAGTGAGTGGCACGTGACTTGGGCAATTTTATGCGCCCTAGAGATTTTAAAGAGGAGACTGGAATGCCGCACTTGCCGATCTCCGTTAGAGGACAGCGTAGGAAAGAACTGCTCGAGCTTCCGCGGGACCTTCAATCCTGCGTAGAGCCAACATTCGCATTCCTGCCACACAAGACGAAAAAGGCTGCATTAGGGTCCCTAATCCCTAGGCCTGGGAGAGGTCACCGTCATGGGAGCGTCCAGGAGCGCTACCTCTGTGTGCTCCACTCTGCCACTCTGTTTCGTTTATAAATTGACTTTAATTTTAGGTGAAGAATGAGTCTTCTTCTCAAGATTAATAAGACTTTTTTTCAAGTCAAAGAGATGCCAAGAGGACCAAACATGTCTTAAACAAGATAAATCAATAGCTTAGAACTTACAAGTGGCAAGGTTTTGCAAATATTAAAGATATGAAGAGCAATATACAGTATATACAGTTGTGTTCAAAATAATAGCAGTGTGTTTAAAAAAGTGAGTGAAGCTCCATATCCATATAATAACTTTTAATCTAAATCACATAAATGCATTGGACATCCTGCACATTCTATTTTGAATCACAACATGAAGAAAAATGTGCTACATGGATTATTCGTTTGCAGAAAGTAAAGAAAAACAAATATTAGTCTGTTTTAAAAAATAGCAGTGTCATCATTCATCTTTACAAAGTGATGAATTTACCGTTTAAAGAAAAATGCTTAAGGTTTAATCTTTCTTGTGCATCTCTGAACTAATACTTAGTTCCCTTTCAAAGGCTACACTCGATGCTGCGTGAAAACGCTATGGGCACATCTTGTCATGTTGCCGGTTGTGAAGCATGTGTGTACCAAACACGCCAAATTTTTGGCTTTTATAACCTCGGTCAGGTGACGTCATCTGATAGGACGCACCTGCAGGTTATAAATAGGAGTGAACCGGAAACATTCCTCAGATTCTTGTCTTCACCTAGTTGTGAGCGTGTTGTGTCTAACCAGCAAAATAAGTGTTTAACTCACGGATAATGGCAGAGTTTAAACGAGATGTCCCTCCGTGTGCATAATCCATATCGGAAGGCGATCTCTACACTTTACTGCTTCAATTAAGTGCTACGCGCGCACCCCGCATTCCTTGAGAAGCCTCGAGCCGCCGCGCATTCCTGGGGCTTAAACTCGTGCATCCGGCAGAGCAGTGAGAGACGGACTTAAAAACTCCTTTCTTTCGCATTCTCATCGGATCGGGAAATCCCTCTGTCCACTCGCAAGCGCGCGCTGCGCTTCTTGTGAATAGGCAAGGATAAACATCCCCTCTTGCTTCCGCGGAGATGGTAATAGCCTCTAAGCACTTAAAAATAAATAAAAACATAGACAGCAGGTTCTGTCGGGTGGCCGGGGGGCGGAGCCTTAACGACGCTCTCTCCCCTTTTCTTAGCAATCTCCATATGAATTAACCCTTTCATGGAGTAAGCTGTATTCATCCCGTGTTTCCTGCCATCAACTTATTTATTTATTTAAATATAGTTGAGGTAGAAGCGCGGAGTTATATGATGACACCCAGATAGAAGAGACGCTTCCAGGCTATTTCTCTTCTGGAACATCATCCTTCCTGAAAAGCTATTACTTCCTTTCAAGCTGTGTAGACTTTTTATCTTCCCTGGAGGGAAAAGCTTTTCAGGCAGCAGGTCAGGTTGGTGCTCCATTGCACACCATGGCGGTTTTGCATGCCTACCAGGCTGACCTGCTGAGAGACTTGAGTACTGGCGGGGCTCTGCAAGGTATTGGACTTACGCCGGGCCACAGACTTGTCTCTTTGTGCAACAAAGCAGACGGCTCGTGCTATAGGCCGTTTTATGGCTGCTATGGTCTCCGCGGAGAGCCACTTGTGGTTGAATCTCAAGGGCATCAAGGAGAAGGATCGTGTATTCCTCCTCGATGCCCCATCTCGCCTCCCGGCCTACTTGGCGATGTCATTAACTCGGTCGCCACTAGGTTCATGAGGCGAAGTTATATAACAAGCCTTCGGGAAATTCCTTTCCCGCCTTGCTCAAGAGTCAGGACTGTTGGCCACCCAGTCTCGACCGGGTCTGACTGTTGCGAGGCGTGAAACACACAAGGAGAGTGTTTTTAAGCTGGGCACCCCCTCGCAAGATTGGGGTGCGTCACGCAATCCGCCTTAAAAGAGGTCAGACTGGTATATTGTCTTCACAAAGAAGCCCTGAGGTTCATGTGCCCAGGACCGTGGGGGGTGGCCCCCCAATGGGGAGAGGCACGCAGAATTCCTTTTAAAGAATGAAGTGTTCTCTCTGGCACCCCCAGGAGGTTGGTGTTCTTGCTCCGCTACCACTGGTGTTTCGGGCAACTCCAGTCTCCAATAAAATGTTAGTTCTTCGGGTTTTTCCTGCCGTGTTTCAGGATGCCGAACATCTAACATCCCCCCCGTTTAACCAAGCCGCTGAGCTTTGCCCCTTTCAGAGAAACTGGCAGCGTGGAAGCTACTGCCAAGTATATCTCCTTGGGTACTAAGCACTGTACAGAGAAACTACAGGATTCAATTCTCACATCACCCTCCGCGTTTCAATGGCGTGGTCTCCACTTCCATAAAACCGGAAAGTGCGCAAGAGGAACGGGGGGCTGCGTCCAATTTTTTAGATTTTGCGGGCTTTAACGCTATCTAAAAATGAATCAATAAAAATATTGCCACAACACAGGAGGTTCCTGAGGTTCGCTTTCGGGGGCGAAGCTTACCAGTATCGGGTCCTTCCATTTGGTCTAGCTTTTTCACCCGCACATACACAAAATACATGGATGTAGTTCTGGCTCTTACAACTCCAGAGCATCCGTATTGAATTACATGACTGGCTGGCCCAGTCTCAGTAGCTAGCGCTTCGACATTAGCATGTCGTTCTAGCTAATCTTTGTTTCCTAGGATTGAGATCCAATGCCATGAAAGCATGCTCTTTCCTGTTTAGAGGACAACATTTTTGGGTGTCACATGGAATTTGAGCGTAAGCGGGCACAGCTGTCTCCCGCTCGTGTCGAATCCATTCTCAACACCGTCAAGGAAATCAAGCTAGACCAGAAAGTGACCATCACTTTCAGAGATCTTAGCTCTCATGGCAGCTGTATCCACGGTGACGCCTTTGGACCTTCTGCACATGAGAGCATTTCAGTTGTGGCTAAGAACCAGGGGATTTTACTCTAGGGCCAATCCCCAATAAGGGCTACGCGCCAGGTGCTTTGTACCCTTCCTATGTGGTTCAGACCCCGGTTTCTGACTCTGGGTCCCACTCTAAGTTTGTCTTGTTGTCGCAGATGCTAACGACAGATGCTTCCCTCATGGGCTGGGGTGCGGTCTTAGATGACCGTCCAGCCCAAGGGAGCTGCACATCAATTGCCTCAAAATCATGGCTCTATTTCAGGCCCTAAAGCACTTCCTCCAGCAGTTGAGACTACCATGTCCTAGTGCGGGTGGACAACACTATGACAGTCTCATATATTAATCGCCAGGGCGGACTGTGCTCGCGCTGCTAAATAGCTAGCACACCAGGTTCCTCTCCCTCAGAGCGATTTACATTCTGGGAAAATTTCATGTCGCGGAGGTGGACCTCTTTGCCTCGCAAGATCAGCAAATGTCCCCTTTACTACTCTCTGACTTCCAGCCCCTGCGTCTGGACGCCTTGGCGGTCCCTGAACAGGACCAACTAAGTCAAGCTGGTCTTCCAGCCAGCGTAATTAAGACTATTCTAAGTGCTAGGGCTGCCTCCCCTCAAATAGGATGTATTTGAAAGTTGGTGCATGACGAAGCAGGTAGACCCAGTCCACTGCCGAATTGTTTCAGTGCTGGAGTATCTGCAGGAAAAATTTGTCCTCTGGCTTGTGCACCCTTGTTGAACCACTAGAGTCTGCGCCTCAGGTTTCTGACCCTTAAGATGGTTTTTCTTAATGGTGTTACCTTTCTAAGAGGATCGGAGATCCCTATTGTTTTTGAAGCCTTCTGTCCTCCGCCTTTACAGCTTTGGAGCAGGAAAGACTTCACTTACTGTGTCCAGTACGTGCTCTTCAGATTTACGTCCACCGCATCAGCTAGTGGCATAAGTCAGAGCAGCTTTTACATGGTCTGGGGCCACAACGGGGGGTGGCCCCCACTACACTGGGCTATTGCCCCCTCCTATGGGGCGCCCGGGCCCACGGGTCCTCGGGTCAGCTCGGGTCGAGTCAGCTACCCAGACATAGTTCTGAGACCTTCTCGGCCTTGTGCGCACACGCTACACAACCTTGGAGTCCAGACACTTGCAGTGCGGCGGCGTTGGTACTCTCGTTCCCATAGCGTTTTCAGGCAGCATTGAGTGTAGCCTTTGAAAGGGAACTTCTCGGGTTACTTTGCTGTAACCCTGTTCCCTGAAAAGGCGGGAACGAGATGCTGTGTCCCAATGCCGCACTGCCTATGTGACCGGACTTCCGTTCAGACAAATTAATCTGAGGAATGTTTCCGGTTCACTCCTATTTATAACCTGCAGGTGCGTCCTATCAGATGACGTCACCTGTTCGAGGTTATAAAAGCCAAAAATTTGGCGTGTTTGGTACACACATGCTTTACAACCGGCAACATGACAAGATGTTCCCATAGCGTTTTCACGCAGCATCTCGTTCCTGCCTTTCCAGGGAACAGGGTTACAGCAAAGTAACCCGAGACGTTGTATACAGTAACCATGCTTTCTGAGAACTGCTTCACATCTGTCACAATTGTACTACACGCCACAATTCCTAGGCATTTCTTGGTTTTGCCTCAGAAACAGCATTTTTATTGTCAGGCCACAACTTTTCTATTGGCTTAAGATCTGGGGATTGGGCTGGCCACTCCATAACGTCAATCTTGTTGGTCTGGAACCAAGATGCTGCTCACTTACTGCTGTGTCTGGGGTTGTTGTCTAGTTGAAACACCCATTTCAAGGCAACGTGACTTCTTTAAGTATTCTGATGTACTTAAATTGATCCATGATCCCTGAAATGTGATAAATAGGCCCAACACCACAGTACGAGAAGCATCCCCATATCATGATGCTTGTGCCTCCATGCTTCACTGTACTGTAACTTGAATTTAGTGTTTGGGGGTCACCTGACAAAATGTCTGCGGCCTCTAGACCCAAAAAGGACAATCTTGCTTTCATCAGTCCACAAAATATCGCCATATCTCTTTAGGCCAGTCAATGTGTTCAATGTGTTCAATGTCTTTTTTCCAACAATGGGACTTTGCGGGGCTTCTTGCTAATAGCTTGGCTTCACATAGCCGTCTTCTAATAGTAACAGTACTCACAGGTAACTTTAGGTGTTCTTTGACCATGCTGGAACTGATCATTGGCTGAGTCTTTGCGAATTTTGTTATTCTTTGATCCATTCGAATTTAAAGTTTTCTGTTTTCTTCCACGTCTTTCTGGTGTTGATCTCTATTTTAAAGCATTTGATATTAATTTAGCAAAGCAGTCTATCATTTTCTGCACTCCTTTGTATGTTTTTTTCCATCTCTAATCAACTTTTGAATGAAAGTACGCTGTTGTTCTGAACAATGCCTGAAACGATTAGTTTTACTTAGATTTTCAAAGGGAAATGCACAGGACAACCTTTGCTGCATTTATCCTTTATAATACACAGAATAATTTACCTCTCCAATTGAACTCCACACTGCTATTATTTTGAACCCGCCCCATTTCAATTAATGATTAAATTACACAGAATCAGTCTTTTTTTTTGCATCCAATCATGACTGTTGGGACTGTTGGTTTTCTATTACTCCACTACACCTACAAGTAAAATATTTACCATGAAGAAATATAATTTCTCCCAAAAAACAATTATTGATCTGGTTACTGATGTTGGACTGCTATTATTTTGAACACAACTGTGTGTGTGTGTGTGTGTGTGTGTATATATATATTATTTATATATATATTCATTATCTGATTGATGACAATTGGTAATGAAAGATGAAGGGACCTGACAGGTAAAACCTCATATTTATGCTCCAAATAAACTATAAAAAATAGCCAAAATAACAATAAATGATACCTATGCCCTAATTCATAGGGCAACAAAGGACAAGTCAATGTCGCATTGTGCTTTAAAAACACACAGATTTCAATGGCACATCTCTAATTTGAATTGGAGAGATTTTTATTCAAATAAAATGCAAAAAGTTCATTTACAAATGAAATGTGAATCTATTTAATTTAATAGTTGAGTGTATACTGTTTACACCCTTATAAATGGGAAGGAAAAGCTATAAAATTAATTATTATTATTATTATGCCTAGTTTTCAGGTTTTTTTATATATATATATATATATATATATACGCATTATAAAGTAGGTTAGATTTTAGTAATGAACCTTTTCCCCTGGCTTATAAATGGCTTATAAATTTTAATTGAGAGTGAGCAAGTAATCTGAAAAAAGGGCTGACTAATCTTTTTTTTAGCCTATCCGTTATAACTAATGGATAAAAGTCTCACCTTAGTTTATAATGCAACATATATCAGAGACATATTAGAGAGCTGAAATGATGTGTGCTGCATGTAGCCTCAGGGAAACGTCTTTTTTTTTGCTGTTAACTCGGTTTGTTTATTTGTGATCTAAATCTGCATCCAGGTTCATGTATAATCACTATGACAATGTCTATTGCTAATAGTTATTCCTATATAGTCTATTGCTAATTGCTATTGCTGTTAGAAATAAAATAAAATTAAACTGTGATTACATTAAGTGTGAGCAGACACTATAGGAGACCATGCCATAATGAGTGGCTGTAGGACATTAATGCTTCTTTTTTGCATGAGTTGCAAATTAATTCCCGTTGGATGTTTTAGCAGAGCTGACAGGGATTTAAGAAAACATTCTCAGAGTTCAGATACATCATAGCAGAGATGAAGTCGTACTTTGTACTTTTTCTTCTCCTTTGTGGCATGGCTGGGTGTCAGATAAGAGAATATACCTACATAAATGTAAGCATGAATTGGTTTTCTGCTCAGAGTTACTGCAGACAAAACTATGTGGATCTGGCAACCATCATGATGAAATCTGCATTCCAAAGTCCAAATGGTTGGATCGGGCTGAACAGAACTTCACCTGGATCAGACATCTGGCAATGGTCTGACGGAGAACCACCTAATTACTTCAAGTGGTCACCTGGCCAGCCTAACAACATGAATGGAGTAGAGAGCTGTGGTGTGGTCAACTGGCTGGAATGATGGTAACTGTAAAAAAGCTCAGCCATTCTATTGTTCCTGGAGATTTGTTTTGGTGAAGGACAGTAAAACATGGGAAGAAGCCCTTGAGTATTGCAAAACTTACTATACCGGCTTGGCCAGCCCAGTCTCTCTGACACAGCTTATCCTGGCTAAAAAAGCAACAGTAGAAACCCATACAGTCCGTGTGTGGACCGGCCTGCACTTTGTGAATGGTGAGTGGGTCTCTGTGAACAATGTGCCACTTGAGAGCCTGGTCTCACTGCCCTCATGCCCATCTCCACGTTACCGCTGTGGAGCTTACAACAATAACACACACCTTTGGGAGAACAGAGACTGCAACGAAAAGCTTAATTTCCTCTGCTACTGATGGTGAGTAACAGACATCCTGAACATTTTATCAGGTTTCTGTATTTGTAAATATTATTAGAAGTTTCCAACCATCTAGAGTAGAAAATGAGACGTATGTAACAAACTATGATTACTTGTAATCGTTTTTTTTCTTTTTTCTATACAGACGACTTCCTCAGAGTACAACTGTCTTCTTTATTAACAAGACATTCATGATCCAGTGATGCAATTTGTTCAAGCCTGGATGTGTAATATACTGTATATGGGTTACTTTATTTATATTTGAACAGATATAAAATTTAATTATTATGTTTAAACACATAACTGTAAAACAGAATATCTGTCAGGAGTTTGGTTGTTTTACCATGCTTTTTTTTTCTTAAAAATGAAAAAAAGTGTGTGAGATTTCAAGAGACGCCATGTTCCAGACCAGTAGGTGGCAGTCATGTTTCAGGTGGCAGTTCTTAGGCGCAGATTAAAACAAACTAATAAAGTAAACATGTGGAAATCATATTTACTGTAATATTTTCACTTTTTAATATCATAACTTTATATTGTGAGGTTTTATTGTAAAAACAGAAAAAAACAAAAGCTATTAAAAGTCATAACATTAAAATAGCAGCGCCAGATTGGTTGCAAAGTCGGGTCTGTTCGGTACAGCAGCCTTCATACACATTAGTTTGAAAAAAACACTAGATTGGATTTAGGTGGAGTTTTATTATGTTTGTGTCAATCTTTCTTTTAATATATATGCATATATTTAAATATATAGCTTAGATCGGGGGTCGCCAACCTGCGGCTGTGCTCCTATGGTGATATCCCAGATAGTACAGGTACGTTACGGAGACGTCTGCTAAAGAGTGTTTGAGCTGTTAAATGATACATCGTCTTTAAATCTATACGACGTCTATACGACGTATCTTTATCATCCGAAATTTGCTTGTATGTGGACGGGAAATATATATAAATAATCTGGAAATGGAGTGGAGAAAGGAGAAAGGAGAATCAACCAGAAGGTAGTGCAACACTCACGGATGCAAGCTGCCGTTAAACTCCAAAGAAGAAGAAGAAGAACAGTTTGTTGAGAAGACAAACGTTTGGCGGGCGTGTGGAAAAGGTAAGCAGGAATTAATTCTTTCTAAATATAAACGAAATACTGAACATAAATGTCACCTGTTGTTTACTGATGTTTAGTCACATTATTTTGGTTTAAGTTATATCTTGTATTTTTAAGCACACTTAAAATACCGACGGTTATATGCGCGTGCTTAATCTGCGGTTCGGTTCTGGTTTCGGTCTGTTCTCATGAGTTGGAAAGCGAGAGGATCAAAGTATAAACATTGTTTATTTGCTAAATTAAGTTTCTGTCTCTGTATTTTTCCACAGGAGTTTGTGACTGAAAAGTGTCCTGTCTGCATCTGACTTCAGGAGTTTCCTGACCAACCGTCTCTAACGGTCATATTTAAAAGTCATAACGTATAGTTAAAGTACAAAACGTTTCTGTTGGTGTTTAATTTTTTTCTATGATTAATACTTATTTGTGGTGTTTTATGTTTTGTACATCTTTTCAAATTGAGACCTTATTTGTAAGTTGCTGCTGGTGAAAAACAGGGTTTTTATTAAAAAATCTCCTTTTTATCCCATTTGTCTAATGATTCCTTCCTTCACAGAATTCTGTTGACCAGGGTTAAATATAATTAACCAAGGGTATTTAATTAAAATAATGGTAGAGGGGTGTTTTAATAAAATAATGTCTATCCGACATGAATCAGACCTTTGGCAGATGTATGAACATCTAATTAACATCGTCTAAAGAGCGGATCCGGGTCGTTTTAATTCATTTACGTCTTAAATACGTAGGCTAAGCGTCGTTCTAACATCGGGCATGGACGTCTTGGCGATGTCTGCCAGATAAGCAAACGTCCTCTGCCAGACATCTGCCAGATAAAAAAGACGATGTCGCATAGACGTCTGTATGACGAGTGTGTGCTATCTGGAATATTTTAAGGCTGATATTTTAAGTTTAAAATAAAACATATTTTTGCGCTCAAAATAGCCCCTTCTCCTCTCACACCATCAACAAATTATTTTGCTGAGTAGTGAATAGACTAAAACCAAATCATTTTTGCTTCAGCATTGGAAACAATATTGTATTAGGTTAACTTTATTAAAGATTATTCACTTTTACTTTTAAATTATTTGTTATACGTTTTTTTTGCACACACGCGCGGGCATCTTTAAATTGGAACAGCGAAATAATAGTGGGCTGGTAGGCACGTTATTTTTCATATAACTTAAATGCTGAATGAAGTTAAATATACACAATAAATTAATAATTGCATTCGCTTTAAATTTGCGCACTCATGTGTAAATAGCTTTTTCATTGCACTTACTACCATATCATATATTTGTCTAATACTGTTTTATTTATATTTTACATTACATGCAGTTTGTAATTTACTTGTGATTGTCTTTTAACAATGTAACCTACGCATCTACAGTATAAGCATATTTAACTACTTCAGCAGGAAATGAGAAATTTGGTCGATAAAGTTCTTATTTAATATAATTTTATAATTTAATTACTTACCTTATTATAAATATGATTCTTTTTCTGTATATTCTTGTCGAGTATAGTCCTTTAGAGCAAGCGTCAGAAGATTCTGCGGAATTCCTTCTCACTTTTCATTCACAATAGGTGTGAATTTATCACACTATGTGCACTGTTGGTAAATACTGTAGTGAGGTTTAGGTTTGGGTTTAGATGAATTAAGAAGACAGAGCGGACAACTCTGCCTAAAATTAAATTTTAAAGATAAAAAAGATTAATGACAGCAGCTAAATTAGACTGAATAATCAGACTTAATAATTGGATTTATCAGCGTTTATCTAGCGAGTAGCCTATATATTTGTTTGTTGTATTTCTGGGGGTATGTAATATGTCTGCATTTTATCGATAAATCACACGCATTTATCATCCTTTATCATAACGCTGCCTTTTGTTAAGTGAAAGTGCGAGTCTTTTATGCCTCTGAAATGTTTTTCGTCCAAAGTGATTTGCAAAACAGAAGCCTCCTCGTACTACAGTATAATAGTTTTGATACAGTGATCTGTTTTGATCTAATTAAATATTGTACCTTGATTGCTTCACAGCTTCGATATACTGTAGACTGCATGATGTTTGTTAGTGGATTAAATTGGTTTTAGTATGCTCTTGACTCAATCTCTTCTCGCCATCTCTTCCCCCTATGATGTGCGAAATATAATTTACATGTAAAAACTGGTTCGACTGGTGCTCAGACGATCTGTGATAACTCTCCACCATTTTCACAATCTTGTCATTAGTTAGTTTAATCAGTTTAATATACTATTTTCCAACCAAATTAGCAAGCTAATAAAAGCATGCTTTTTTTTACTTATATTTCTATTTAATACAATCAGACCATGTTTTCATTACTGTAAGGTTTTTATTGAGTGATTACATAAGCAGAAATACAGATTAAGATGGATTACACTTTAATTTGCGTTTTGTACATCTACTACATTCCGGTATGTCCACCCTGATTCGTAACCACAAGGAAGAACTTTAAACAGTCTATTTATGTAGTTGTTACATATAGTAATTTTAGTTCTTCAAACCAGAACTTTTCTATGGCAGCAATTAAATCGGTCTTTGTAGTTGGTTTTGCTTTTTTTCTAATATAGTCTTTCATTGCATGCCATACCATTGTCATTGCTCCGCGCTGATCTAAGACCGCTCTTGTCAATTGACATTTCCTTTCCCACGCTGTCAAGCTCCTCATCACGCGCCCTTGTTTTCCCACGCTGTCATGTCACTTCCACGCCCCCGCTCCGCCCCGCCTGCACACCGGTTTCTCATTCAGCGCTGATTTATCTGTGCTTATAAGGAAGCGCAGCGCACTGGATCCTCGCCAGATTATTGTGTCCCATTGTACCAGTTTTCTCGCATTTAATTTGATAGCCCTCACGTTGCCAAGTTTGTTTCCGATTCTCGTTTTTCCCCTCCTCGCCTTTCGATTCTGGTTTGATTGCTACGCTGACGGATTACACGGCTCCCGACTCAACGCGCACTCTCTTGACTATGGCTTATCTTTACGTCTCGGCACAGACACCACGCTGACGGACTTCACGGCTCACGACCCAACGCGCGCCTCCACGACCACGGCTTATCTTCACGTTCCAGCACAAACGCCACGCTGACAGATTTCTCTGCTCTGCTCGCTTTCACTCATCCTCGACCAGACAACGCCTCGTTCCTGCACCTGTGTTTGGACCCGCCTCTACGCACCGACGGACATCACGCCTTTCCGTGATCATCGTCCTGACAGAATAATCTGGCCATACGATGGATCCAGCAGGATTAGACAGGATGAGGCAGGCGCTGGAGAATCAAGGCGCCCTCCTTGGTAAACGTCAGGAGGAACTGGTCACTACCAGACAGATGCTCGCTGACGTCACCGCTCAAATGCAACGTCTTCAGATGCCCGTAGCACGGTCCACGGACCCTCCACGAGAGCCACGCCTGCCAGCCCCTCCCACTTATGGCGGAGAGCCAGGTACATGCAGATCCTTCCTGTCACAATGTTCTCTGATTTTTGAACTGCAGTCCTCCACCTTCTCTTCAGAGAGATCCAGGGTCGCCTACGTGATCACTCTTCTCACAGGTAGGGCCCGGGAATGGAGCACCGCCCTCTGGGACGCGCACGACCCATGCTGTGACACTTTTGCTGACTTTTCTGCAGAGATGAAAAGGGTTTTTGACCGATCTCACGTCGGCAGAGAGGCCGGCACCAAGCTACTACGCCTCCGCCAGAGTTTCAGACCTTCAAGCGGATGGAACGCCAGAGCACTCTCCGACGTCTTCCTGGAAGGTCTGTCGGAGGCACTCAAAGATGAGTTAGTTTCTCGTGAACTTCCTTCTGACCTCCACGAGCTCATGGATCTCGCTGGGAGGATTGACTCGCGCCTTCGCTCAAGGCAGCCAACCCGGAGGTCGCCACCAAGGAGAAGACCTTCGCCCCCCAGGGCGCCCCGTCCCTCTTCTCCTTGCGCGCAGATTAATCAGGAGGAACCTATGCAAGAGCAGAACCCACATCTCCGATGAGGAGAGACGCCGCCGCTGCCTAGAAAGAGCCTGCTTTTACTGCGGGGGCTCAGGTCACATGCTGAGGGACTGTCCGTTAAAAGGAGGCGCCCTCTAGTCAGACTGGGAGCCCTAGAGGGCGCTCCTCCCGATAAACTCCCAGAACCACGCCCACTGCTCTCGGTAACCCTAGTCATCAGCGGCCAGACTCATCCCATTCAGGCGCTCATCGACTCCGGCTCTGATCGGAATCTGATCAGCTCTGCGACGACCAGGGCGTTACGGATCCCCTGCACGCCGCTGGATCATCCCCTGTCCGTCCAAGCTCTAGATGGAAGCCCCCTTCCAGCCATCACTCACAGAACCCTTCCACTCACCCTAAGAACATCTGGGAACCACTCTGAGGAGATCTCCTTCTTCGTTATTAATAAGTCCCACGCCGCCTTAGTTCTCGGTCTCCGGTGGCTAGCTCTTCACAGTCCCCAGATTGACTGGATCAAGCATGTGATCACGGGTTGGAGCCCCTTTTGCGCCACGGCATGTCTTCACTCTGCACTCCCTACACTTTCAACCACCGCCAGGGCCGAATACACCACAGATATCGCCAACGTCCCTGCTCATTATCACGACCTCCAGCAGGTCTTCAGCAAGACCCGAGCCATGTCGCTTCCTCCTCATCGCCCGTACGACTGCCCCATCGACCTTCTCCCCGGCACCTCTCCACCCAAAGGCCGACTATACTCCTTGTCTCGCCAAGAGAGAGAATCCATGAACACCTACATCATAGAGGCCCTCGCTGCCGGTATCATCCGCCCATCCTCCTCTCCTGCGGGGGCAGGCTTTTTCTTCGTGAAAAAAAAGGACGGGTCCCTTCGTCCATGCATAGATTACAGGGGCCTCAACGAAATTACCGTCAGGAACCGCTATCCACTTCCACTCATGGCGACCGCCTACGAACTGCTCCAGGGGGCCGACACGTTTACGAAACTTGACCTAAGAAATGCTTACCACCTTGTCCGTATCCGTGAGGGAGACGAGTGGAAGACAGCCTTTAACACCCCTACGGGACATTATGAATATCTGGTGGTCCCCTTCGGCCTCACTAACGCTCCCGTCTTCCAATCTCTCATTAATGATGTTCTCCGCGACTTCCTCAACTCCTGTATTTGTTTACCTGGATGACATTTTAATTTTCTCCCAAGGATTGGAGAAACATCGTCACCACGTTCGCCAGGTCCTCCAGAGACTCTTAGAGAATAACCTCTATGTCAAAGCGGAGAAGTGTGAGTTCTACACATCCTCCACCACTTTCCTGGGGTTCGTCATCTCCCCGTCCATGTTGGAGATAGAGCCAGCCAGGGTCCAGGCTGTCACTAGCTGGCCCACACAAACCTCACGGCGAGACCTTCTACGGTTCCTGGGGTTTGCCAACTTCTACCACCGTTTCATACGAGGTTTCAGCACCATCGCCGCTCCCCTGACCTCGCTAACCTCCACAAAGACCCGGTTCTGCTGGGGGAAGGAAGCTGATCAAGCCTTTGCTAGGCTCAAGCAAAGATTCACCTCTGCTCCCATCCTCACTATCCCTGACCCTTCTCTTCAGTTTGTGGTGGAGGTTGACGCCTCCAATACTGGGGTTGGTGGGATCCTCTCCCAAAGGTCCACCCAGGATAACAAGATGCACCCATGCGCATTCTACTCCCGTCGGCTAACCCCAGCTGAGAAGAACTATGACGTGGGAGACCGAGAACTCTTGGCCATCAAGCTAGCCCTGGAGGAGTGGAGACACTGGCTAGAGGGGACTGAGCTCCCATTTCTAGTGTGGACCGACCATAAAAACCTGGAGTATCTACGTACAGCCAAGAGACTCAATGCACGCCAAGCCAGATGGTCACAATTTTTCTCCAGGTTTAGTTTCACCCTGTCCTATCGGCCAGGCTCAAGGAATTCCAAGCCAGACGCCCTCTCACGCCAGTTTTCACCCTCTCCGGAACCCACATCCGAGGATACTATTCTCCCGTCCCACTGCCTCGTCGCCGCCATGGAACTGGACATAGAGAGCAAGGTTCGGCAGGCCCTGACCCAGGAGCCCGGACCTAGTGATGTCCCACCCAACCGTCTCTTCGTTCCCCCTTGCCTGCGCTCACAGGTTCTGAAGTGGGCCCATGGATCCAAGCTATCGTGTCACCCAGGCGCTGCTCGAACTCTCTACATCGTCCAGCAACGATTCTGGTGGTCCACGTTGAGGAGAGACGTGCCCAGATTCGTGGCAGCCTGTGACATCTGCGCCCGCTGCAAGAAGAATAACCGGCCGACTGCTGGCCTTCTCAGACCTCTACCGGCTCCCCGACGCCCTTGGTCCCACATTGCGGTGGATTTTGTCACCGGCTTACCCTCTTCCGATGGGCACAACTGTATCATGACCATCGTGGACCGCTTCTCCAAATCGGTGCACCTCGTGCCCCTTCCGAAGTTGCCATCCGCCAAGGAGACCGCAGAACTACTCGTCCTCCATGTATTTCGGCTTCATGGCCTTCCCACAGACATCGTGTCAGACCGGGGCCCTCAGTTCACCTCGCGGTTTTGGGGTGCGTTCTGCAGGCTCGTCGGAGCTACTCCCAGCCTCTCGTCAGGTTTCCATCCCCAGTCCAACGGACAGACTGAGCGCATGAACCAAGCGTTAGAGGTCTCTCTCCGCTGCATGACGACCCGGGACCCTACCACCTGGAGCAAGTTTCTCCCTTGGGTCGAATATGCCCACAACTCTCTGCCTTCCGCTTCGACAGGCTTGTCCCCGTTCCAGTGCTGCTTAGGCTACCAACCCCCACTCTTCCCAGTCCAAGAAATAGAGGTGGAGACCCCGTCAGCCCAACACTTCGTCCGCCGCTGCAGGCAAACGTGGCTACGCGCCAGACGAACCTTACTACGTGCCATCTCCTCTTACAAGAAACAGGCGGACCGCCACCGCATCAAAGCCCCCAAGACATCCCCTTGAAGACTCTCTCGCGCAAACTCTCCCCCCGTTTCGTCGGTCCTTTCACGATAACTAGGATAATCAACCCATGCGCGGTCCGACTTCTTCTCCCCTCGTCCATGCGACGGATTCACCCCACTTTCCACGTATCCCAGCTGCCAGAGGCGTTCCAGAGGCGTTCGTTGGGGGGGGGGTACTGTCACTGATCTAAGGCCGCTCTTGTCAATTGACATCTCCTTTCCCACGCTGTCAAGCTCCTCATCACGCGCCCTTGTTTTCCCACGCTGTCATGTCACTTCCACGCCCCCGCTCCGCCCCGCCTGAACACCGGTTTCTCATTCAGCGCTGATTTATCTGTGCTTATAAGGAAGTGCAGCGCACTGGATCCTCGCCAGATTATTGTGTCCCATTGCACCAGTTTTCTCGCGTTTAATTTGATAGCCCTCACGTTGCCAAGTTTGTTTCCGATTCTCGTTTTTCCCCTCCTCGCCTTTCGATTCTGATTTGATTGCTACGCTGACGGATTACACGGCTCCCGACTCAACGCGCGCTCTCTTGACTACGGCTTATCTTCACGTCTCGGCACAGACACCACGCTGACGGACTTCACGGCTCCTGACCCAACGCGCGCCTTCACGACCACGGCTTATCTTCACGTCTCGGCACAGACACCACGCTGACGGACTTCACGGCTCACGACCCAACGCACGCCTCCACGACCACGGCTTATCTTCACGTTCCAGCACAAACGCCACGCTGACAGATTTCTCTGCTCTGCTCGCTTTCACTCATCCTCGACCAGACAACGCCTCGTTCCTGCACCTGCGTTTGGACCCGCCTCTACGCATCGACGGACATCACGCCTTTCCGTGATCATCGTCCTGACAACCATCTCAAAGACCTATGCATTATCCCTTCAAATATTGCAATCAGTCCTGGTCCAAGCCTGGATATGGCCCCCCAAACATGAACTTTCAAAGGATGCTTTGGTTTTGGTTTGAACACACGTCTTCCTCTTTTACAAAACGCCATCGTAGCAAAACAATTCAAAGCCACCGTTGTTTTATTTGTGAAAATGACGTCATCAAACAGCTCTTTCTCTTCGATCCATTTTTGAGCTTGTTGAAGACAAAGCTCTTTATTTTTGTCTCGGATCATGGGGCAATGTAGAGTTTTCCTATACCCCCATCCAAGTTTTTGTCTGACACTGCATATGGAGTGACCATAGTTGCTTTTTCACCAATCTTGCAGCTATTTCATTGTTTTGATCAGTAATGTTCTCTATGGCTGAGACAATGTCCCTAAAAACAAGAGAAAGATATTAAATATTTGACACATTAGGCAAAAAAACTACAAAAAATATAAATATATAAACACTATGAGTGAAAATTAGGTAAAACGTGAGTAAATATATATATATATACTCTATATAGCATTAATCACAGTTTCTGTTTTGAGTAAAGTTTCGCTGCATTCACCTGTCCTTACAGGTGAGATGAAACGCAGTTTGCCAACATTAATGTAGTTCGTATTTTTAAAAAACACTGTTATAACAACAACAACAACAATATTATTATTAATTTATTGATTTATTTCACATCAGTCCGTCACATAAAACAGACGTAGGATATACTGCAACAGTTTTGGAAAAGCAAATAAAAAATGTCTATTCACCGTTGTCCTTCAGTGTCTAAAGAAGCATCTGGTGAAGTTGGAATTTTACACCAAGTTTCTTTTTCGGGTTCGGCCAAAGTCGCATGCATTTTTTAGAAGATAGATAGATGGATGGATGGATGGATGGATACAGTAGATAAAATTACCCGTGACTTTGCGCGCAGCTTTGCTTCCGAAAATGCACGCGACTTTGGGAGAACCCAAAGAAGAAACTTGGTGTAAGATTCTAAACAAATAGACACAGTTCTTATGTAGCATTAATATATAAATACGTTGCATTAACAAAACTTCTCTCCTATCGCCGACTTATTTTGGAAATAAGGTACTTAATGCAAATGAAATTTGTCACATTCCTATAAATAATGTTTCCCCTTAAGCAAATGCATGAGCTTTGTTAGGCCATTTTTAGGCTTTAGCCCCCCTAAATTTATGTTCAGCTCCCCTAAAAATTTTGCAATTAGCTCCATGAACTCGAAAAATTTATTATCGTCTCTTTCCCCTTTACATTTGATTTTTCACGTCTTTTTGCACATTTTTCAATCAACTCAGCAGACAGCAGCAGCAGTGCAGAGTGAGAAACGGAGATCAAATTGTGTGTTTATGGATAGATTGATAGATTTACATTTGTTCAGTTTTTCACTATAAATACAGTTAATAAAATATCATGAGGGAGTAATCAGTTTCCGTTTTGAGTAAAGTTTCGCTGCATTCACCTGCCCTCACACAACTGTTTCCTCCAGAGATGAGATTAAACGCTGTTGGCCAACATTAATGTAGTGTGTATTTTTGAAAACACTGTTACAACAACAACAACAACAATATTATTATATATAAATATTTGATTTCTTTCACATCAGTCCATCACATAAAACCTGCGTGGCTCCGCTTCCGAAAATGCACGCGACTTTGCCAGTGTAACAAGGATGGACACTTACACGATAGTCAGTTGAATGATGAGCAGTTTTTATATAGTTTATTTATATAGTGCCTTTAATAATAGTCATTGTTACAAATCACCTTTAAAGAATAAAAAACTGTAATAAGAAGAACAATGTAAACTTTTAAGCTTAGGTAAGCTTATGACCAGCCAGAACAGCCCTGGCACAACCAGGTGAGTAAGTGCTCCTGTTATTGCCAAGTGCTAGCTTTAAGTTCCTGGCATGATGACAAGATCTCTTCAAGGTCAACAAATGAATAAGGCCAGTGTAAAGTTTGTTTTATGTTTGTAGAATGGACTTATGAATGGACTGAGATAGTGGCTAAAGTCGAACATCACCTGGGACACTGAAAAACATCTGCCCCAAGACGCACACCTGCAAAGATCCAGGGGATTGTTTGACTGGAAAATCATCGATCACCCAACTGTGATTTACCGTGCAAATATTAAGGCTTAATTGTGCTCCTTAATAAGAGTGCCCAAGCGAGATGGGGAAATTTATCCTCATAACACATTGTGAGAAATATACAAGTACACTGCTCTGTCACCCATAAAGGAGGAACACAAAGCTAGTTTACCCAAACTGCAGTTTGTACTGCGGCAAGTGGAATTCCTACTGTAGGTCATTCAATTTCATCAATTCCTAGGGTATTTAATTTCAGCCGAATTTTGCCCTATCACAAAGATAATTTATTTATTTGGCCATTAGAACTTACAAAGACTTGATATGAAAAAGATTAGTGTGACCTAATAAAAAACACAATATAATCATTGTTTATGCACAATATAATCAATATGATCATGTTTTGACTTGTAATGTTCACATTGAAAACCTTTTGGGAAAGATGTGTTACTGTTGTTTCATGTGTAATATAGCTAAAATAGAAACATAGCTAAAACAGTTTACATAAATTTTGTATGAAAAATACCACATTAAAATTGTATTTTTTCTCCCAAGGACAAAGCAGAGCAGGGGGAATGTGATGGAAAATTTTAATTGCGCCTTCTTGTTGTATGTGAAAGGAGTTTACTTTCAGAATTGATGTTGTGTGTGTGCATGTGTGTGTATTGATTCAAGACAAAGAGATTTTTTTTTTTTAACCCTTTTGCTGATGACTGCTCTTTTTACTAAATTGTATTTCCACTACACTCCCAATGCTGATGGGAGCATTAGACTGTGCAGTGACTTTAGTTATCTGAATTTGATGCTAATCAATTGCATCACTCATCCAGTATAGATGACCTCATCAAATGGCTTCAAAAGGCTTGGTTTATTTTCAAGCTTGACCTAACAAAGGGTTACTAACAGATGGCTCTCACCACTGAAGCAAAGAAGAAAACTGGCTTCAACACTGAACCAGGTCACATGCAATACAAAATCTTTATATTCATTTCAAAGAAATACATTTCAATCGAGTGTAAGCAAGTAACAATTTAAGCAAGTAAGAATTTTTTAAGGTTAAATGTTTGATTTGGGATAAACAGAACTGCACCTGGCTGAAACATCTGTAAATTATCATGGATAAATTTCTCACCTTAGTTTATAATGCAAGGTGTATCCAGAGAGCTAAAATGAACTGTACAGGAGTGTTGCCGCTAATGCTAACTTTTTTTTTTTTTGCGTTTGTTTTATCAGATCCATTTTGGGGAACATAGACTGAAATTAGAAACTGAGTGATGTGTTGAGATGCAGGTAGCAAATGCATAAAATCAGTGTGTTCATTATTTTGAAAAATCATCAACACCCACAATGTCTATATAACCAATATTTTATTCCTCTAAAGGTTTCTGTGTCATATAACCTCAGGGAAATGTTTTTTTTTTTGTTTTGTTTTGTTTTTCTGCTGTTAGCTTTGGCTTGTACATTTAGAATCTAAATCTGCATCCAGGTTCATGTATAATTTCTATGACAATGTCTATTGCTTATAGCATGTTAGAAATAAAATAGAATTTAACTGTAATTGAATTGTGAGTAAGCACGATGAGACTGAATGTCATCAAATGCCAAAAAAAGGGAAAATGAGAACTACAACTCCCAACATAATCACTCTAGCTCACCTTAGTACTAACACACCTGAGACTAATTACAAGACATTAAAAAGACTTATGTACTTCTGGTCTTTGCAAAGTATATGCTCTCTTTGACTTGTTCCAGTGTCATTGCCAAGCCTTTTAAATTTTGCATGCTCTTTTGGATTTTGACCCTATCTTGTTTCTACGTTTATGTTTAGCCTGTCCCAGTTCATGCCAATTGTACATCTCCGACCCTTGCCTGTTTACAGGACTTGCCAGTTAAATTATCCTTGCCAGTTTTGATTGTCGTGTTTCTTAATCCGTTTGTTAATAAACATCTCATCTGCATTTGCGTTCTCCCTGACTGGTTCTAACAGAGAAGCTGTGCTAATGTTTTGCATGAGTTGTAAATGAATTCCCACTGAAAGTTTCAACAGAGCCATAAGAGACTAAAGCAAACATTCACAGGTTAGACACATCATAGCAGAGATGAAGTCGTCCTTTATCTTTTTTCTCCTCCTTTGTGGCATTGCTGTTTGTCAGATTAGACAATATATCTACATCAATAAAGCCATGGACTGGTTTTCTGCTCAAAGTTACTGCAGGAAAAACTATGGGGATCTGGCAACCATCACTACTGATTTGGAGAACCAGAGACTGATAAAGGCTGCAGCTGCATTCCAAAGTCTAAGGGGTTGGATCGGGCTAAACAGAACTACACCTGGATCAGAGATTTGGCAATGGTCTGATGGAGAACCATCTAATTACTTCAAATGGGCACCTGACCAACCTGACAACGTGGGAGGAGTAGAAAGCTGTGGCATGGTGTGGTCAACCGGCTGGAATGATGATAACTGTAAAAATGCTCAGCCATTCTATTGTTCCTCTAGATTTGTTTTGGTGAATGACAGTAAGACATGGGAAGAAGCTCTTAAATATTGCAGAACTTACTACACCGGCTTGGCCAGCCCAGTCTCTCTAACACAACTTATGCTGGCTAAAAATGCAACAGTTTGTGTGTGGACTGGCCTACACTTTGTGAATGGACATTGGGTCTCTGTTAATGATGTGCCACTGGGGACCCTGACCTCACTGCCCTCATGCCCAGCTCCACGGTACCGCTGTGGAGCTTACAACAATAATACCCACCTGTGCGAGAACAGACACTGCAATGCGAAACTTAATTTTCTCTGCTACTGATGGTGAGTAACAGACATTCTGTACAATTAATCAGGATCCTGTATTTCTAAATAAAAAAACATGATTGTTTATCGCCCTTTTTTCTTTCTCTGTCCAGACATTATCCTCAGACAAGAATTGTTCTCTTCATTAACAAGACATGCATGACGCAGTGAAGCAGTTTATTTAAGTCTAAATATTTAGTGTAAATGTGAGTTACTTCAATAATATTTGAAATTAACTTAAATGATCATGTTTAAACACAATATAAACGTAAAACAGAATATCTGTCAGGTGTTTACATGTTCTACCGTGTTTTTTTTCTTGAATATGATTAAAATCTATGTAAGTGCAATATGTTTGCAATTGTATTATCTACAAGCAGCAACAATTAACTTTTCAAAGCTTTGTTAGTTATTTGTCCACTTCATATGTTAAAAAAAACCCTTAATAAAATAAATGGCCACATATACTGTGAGTAACATCAGTCTCTTTTTTTTTTTACTTTTCTGCCTTGTGTTTTAAACATTTAGAAATTAGTACATGTTGGGATTTAAGTGATTATCTTGTTTTAAATTAATTCTTATTTGATTTTTAACTGGAGCTGGTGCTGACTTACCAGAGATTGATGCAGCTGCATTTAGCAGTTTAAACTGTTGAACTGTTGACAATTTACACTGGAGATTTTGGTGATGGAAGAAGGCTCTTGCATGTTACAGAACCTACTACACGGCTAGCTCAATCTCTCTAACACAACAAATTCTGGCTGATCAGGTATCAGTGCAAACCACTTACAATCACACATTCTATTAGATTATCTAAAACAGATTCCAAGATGCAATATAAGAAACTCAGGTGAAAATCAAGTCAAAGAGATATCAAGCAAGGGTTATCCGAACAAGATAAACAAACAGATCTGGATTTTGAAACGAACAGACAAAAATGCAACAGTTTGTGTGTAAACTGGCCTACATTTCGTGAATGGACATTGGGTCTCTGTTAAGGATTCATAATTCTGCCAATTGCCCATGCACTTCACATATACACTTTTAGCATACGTATAAAAAAAAAGAGTTTGTAAAAATGGTTAAAAGGTTACAGCTAAAAATAAGCTGATTAGCTTTAATGTGGAATATTATTATTTCAAGTTGAATCTCATGTCCGTCTGCCTGTCAATCTGTATGGCAGAACTTTATTATTAATACAAAGAAATTAATTTTTGTAAGGTTGAGTATATTACAATTTCTTCATGCTTATTTGTACATCTTTCATCATCAGCCAAATACACTCCCTGTTCAGTGATTGGAGAGTGAATCCCACATGAGAAATAGACTAAGTCGATCAGATTAAGATCAGGGCCCGGTTTCTCTAAAGCTTCTTATCGCTAAGTAGTTCTTAAGTTGTACCTTAACCTCTCTCTTAACGTTCTGGCGCATTTCCCGAAACGTTCTTACGCTAAGTATCTCTTAGGTAAGTCACACGTTCGAAAGGTTGGTCTGGACCAACCTTAACTCATTCTTAGTGTAGTTTCAGCTCAAGACGCTAGTCGCCGCTACTGAGCAGCAGTCTTCATGAATCAGCGGCGTATGGAAGCACGTTATCAAAGTCGTATTAATGATGGAATATACTGTAAGCCTGTTTAAGAATTGTAAGGTTTTATAATGTAGTTAGACAATGTAATCTAATAAGAAGATTCCTGTGCTCTGAGAACAGACCCCCCACTGTGCTTCCTCATGCCTTCTGTGGTAACACCTTCTATATCCTGTATCCAGACGAGGATACATCCAAATGGCTCCTGTCTGCTAGAACCCTTTTGTTTAATCAGGAGAATGCAAATGCATCTCCTCTCACCTGTCTGTCTCCGGGTCTCTCTATGACTGACATGTTAATGACTGGTTCTTTTAATGTTCGGGACGTAGCACCGTTTAAATGTGCTCTCTTTGCTGAGAATAAACAGAGATCTTCAGACATCATGTGTGTGTGTGTTTGTCTTTCCCGGTCGATCGGGCCCGGACCGGTAAGTGTATCAAGGTGCGGCGGACACAACAAGCTAAAACTCTTCTTCTCTTAGCTTAAAACTTAGCTCGGACACACACAGCTTCATTTAAAACTCAACAAGAATTTGATTTCATTTGATGTCAGAACTAATAGTGTGACTTTTAATTAGCCTATTTCATAATGTGACTAATGCATTAAATTGGCAATCACTTTTAATATTAAACAGGTGGCAAACAATTTGGCAGCGATACAGCGTGTTGTGCTAAACTGAAGACGGTGCCGTCCGCGGAGCCATGTGGTTCATGTAAATTTTGCCTTTAGACAAAACTTCATCTCTTTTCATATTTTCCCTGAGGTCGCTGTAGCTAATAACAGGGCTCCCATAGAGAGAACAGTCAATGGATCACATTCCTGAAACCCCCTCTCCCAGCATGCATGGCCATGGGATGGCCATGGGCCATCCCAGCGCCATCCTGATAACCTTATCAGGTTCGCTATCTTAAGGGGGACGTCTGTAAAACTAAGAAACTCTATAAGGCCAGATGCTTTGAAGTAGACCCCGAAACCGAGGGTGTAAATCGGCGATCCGGTAAACAAAGACGACAGTTTTACAGCTTCACCCCGAGCTGGGGGGGAGAACACACCTGGACACTCTCTTGACCTCCGGAAGACATGACTTCCCATGAACAAAGGCATATGGCATGGACACTATTTTAAACATCTTTAAAGTGGGGCAAAATGTATTCATATATATTTACTTTGTTTCTTTTATTTATTATTGTTATTTATTTATTTATATATTAATTTTTTACCATATCATTTATTTATGAAACTATGTTGACAATGCCTGTGTATAAATATACACTGTAATAATATACTGTATAAGGCTGCCTGGACACTGCAGTTAACTGAAGCAGTCATTGCTCCACCTGGCCGGATTATACAGCATTGCAACCATCTTATTGGAAAGTGCATGGGGTCGTTTATGGAGGGGGGATTCATTAACTACGTCATCACGATGGATCACATTCCATGTACGTTCCGTGCACAGACTTGTTATGGTTCGCGATGGGACCTGCCATGGTCAAGGCAGCTGTGGTCAAAGCAGTTCCTACTGTATATTAGCTTTTCTGTGGAATTATACTGGACAAGCTAGCCTTTTGTCCCTGCATGGATGAGCCTTGGGTTGCGTATGATCCTCTGACCAGTTTACTGGTGTATAGTTAGTAATTAGTCAATGAATGATTCAATTACTTGTCACATGAACCTTACACCTATGGTATTCACTTCACCTCTCAGTGACCATAATTTTATGGCTAAATGGTGTGTACAGTACCCCTTAAAAGGATGGCATGTCAAGGCCAGTTCTTCTGTCCTTGCTATATATACTTAATACATTGGGGTTTGAGACCAACAGATAGAGAAAAAGCAATATATTTGAATTTTAGCTTTAATTTGCCAGCGGGAGATCAGTGGTTAAGGCATTTGACTACCGTTCGGAAGATCCCAGGTTCAAACCCCACAACCACCAAGTTGCCACTGTTGGGCCCTTGAGCAAGGCCCTTAACCCTCAACTTCTCAGATGTGTAATGAGATAAAAAATGTACAATAAGTCGCTCTGGATAAGAGCGCCTGCCAAATGCCTAAATGTAAATTTAACTGATATTGGCATCCAGATGTGTTGAACACATGGTACCTTGATTTGTACAAGAATTCATGCGATTTGGAGTTCTTGGAGCGAATGCCTCTTACCATACTAGCAAGTCCACTGTCCAGCTGTCATTGGCTGTGTATAAAAGGCCTGCCAAACATCAGTCCAGTGAGTAGCTTGTCCTGGGTGCTTAGCTCTCCCACTTTTTCCAGAGTCAGATCTCTCAACAGGGGACACTACAGAGAAGGGGCAGTTGCCAAACCTTGAACACTACCTTGACTTCTTTGCTTTCAGTTTCTGGCATTGAAGCTTGTCATCACTGAAGGTGCAAGAGCTGCACTCCCTGCACCTTCCTCTCTAAGGCTCCTCTCCACTTCCTTTCCCCTATGTGATTTTTTTTTTTAAATAAAAGAGTATTTCCTCACCTTATCTTCACTTCTCTGTGTCTATTTTCTGCCTTGCCCTGCTTAAAGCTACCTGGTACCCTGGCGGAATGCAGGCAGCAAACGCTGACCCATGGGCCCTGCCCATCCTGGAGCAGTTTCATAGCAGCAGACTCTTCCATAACAGCTAACCCAGGGAGTTTAAGTCAAATCAATTCAAGTAAATTTTATCTGTACAGTGCTTTTAACAATGGTCATTGTCGCAAAGCAGCTTTATGGAATAAAAAAGATAATGATGAAAATTATACTACATTTGTTTTATGTTTGTTCTTGAGACACCTTAAGCCTTCACCAGCTCCACACCATTCGAGCTGCTGTTTGGGAGGAGGCCTTGGTGTCTACTTGAAGTGGCCAAATTCAATGCAATTGTATTTTATTTATACAGTGCTTTTAATAATAGTCATTGTCACAAAGCAGCTTTACAGTGTAAAAAAAACTATGGAAATAGGATTGAAAAGAGGCTTGGTAAGAATGTAGTGTGTAAACATATAGATAATGCACAAGAAGAACAGTGTAAACTTATAAGCTTATGTAAGCTTATGACCAGCCAAAACAGCCCTAGAACAACCAGGTGCCTGAGTGCTCCTGTTATTGCCCAGTGCAAGCTTTAAGTTCCTGGCATGATGACAAGATCTCGTCACTTTCAGCAAATGAATAAGGCCAGTGTGAAGTTTGTTTTAAAGTTTCATAATTGAATAAATGAATCGCTTGGTCTATGTGCTGTTCAGACAGACATAGAATACAATAGACTTTTGAATGGACTGAGATAGTGGCTAAAGTTAAACATCATCTGGGACGCTGGAAAGCTCACATTTATTGAACAGCATGCTATCCGTTCAGAAAGAATTCTGCCCCAAGACGCACACCTGCAAAGATGCACACCTGAACACAAAGTTTAGGACAGTAGGTACAAAGAGCCAGGGGATTTTGTGAGAGGAAAATCATTGATCACCCAACTATGATTTACTGTGCAAATATTAAGTCCTATAGCGGCTCCTCAATAAGAGTGCCTAAGCGAGATGTGAAAGTTTATCATTATAACACAGTGTGAGAAATATACAAGTACACTGCTCTGTCACCCATAAAGGAGGAACACAAAGCTATTTTACCCAAACTGCAGTTTGTACTGCGGCAAGTGGAATTCCTACTGTAGGTCATTAAATTTCATCAATTCCTAGGGTATTTTTATTTCAGCTGAATTCCGCCCTATCACAAAGATAATTTATTTTATATAACTCCCAACGTAATTGCTCTAGCTCGTACTAACGAGCTAACTAAAGTACTAACACACCTGAGACTAATTACAAGACATTAAAAAGACTTATGTGCTTCTGGTCTTTGCAAAGTATATGCTCTCTTTGACTTGTTCCAGTGTCATTGCCAAGCCTTTTAAATTTTGCATGCTCTTTTGGATTTTGACCCTGTCTTGTTTCTACGTTTATGTTTAGCCTGTCCCAGTTCATGCCCATTTGTACATCGCCCGACCCTTGGCTGTTTACAGGACTTGCGAGTTAAATTATCCTTGCGGGTTTTGATTGTCGTGTTTCTTAATCCGTTTGTTAATAAACATCTCATCTGCATTTGCGTTCTCCCTGACTGGTTCTAACAGAGAAGCTGTGCTAATGTTTTGCATGAGTTGTAAATAAATTCCCACTGAAAGTTTCAACAGAGCCATAAGAGACTAAAGCAAACATTCACAGGTTAGACACATCATAGAAGAGATGAAGTCGTCCTTTATCTTTTTTCTTCTCCTTTGTGGCATTGCTGTTTGTCAGATTAGACAATATATCTACATCAATAAAGCCATGGACTGGTTTTCTGCTCAAAGTTACTGCAGGAAAAACTATGGGGATCTGGCAACCATCACTACTGATTTGGAGAACCAGAGACTGATAAACGCTGCAGCTGCATTTCAAAGTCTAAGGGGTTGGATCGGGCTAAACAGAACTACACCTAGATCAGAGATTTGGCAATGGTCTGATGGAGAACCATCTAATTACTTCAAGTGGGCATCTGATCAACCTGATAACTTTGGAGGAGTAGAGAGCTGCTGTGTGGTGCGGTCAACCGGCTGGAATGATGATAATTGTAAAAATGCTCAGCCCTTCTATTGTTCCTGGAAATATGTTTTGGTGACTGACAGTAAGACATGGGAAGAAGCTCTTGAATATTGTAGAACTTACTACACCGGCTTGGCCAGCCCAGTCACTGTAACACAACTTATGCTGGCTAAAAATGCAACAGTTTGTGTGTGGACTGGCCTACACTTTGTAAATGGACATTGGGTCTCTGTTAACAATGTGTCACTGGGGACCCTGACCTCACTGCCCTCATGCCCAGCTCCACGGTACCGCTGTGGAGCTTACAACAATAACACACACCTGTGGGAGAACAGAGACTGCAATGAGAAGCTTAATTTTCTCTGCTACTGATGGTGAGTAACAGACATTCTGTACAATTAATCAGGATCCTGTATTTCTAAATAAAAAAACATGATTGTTCATGTCCCTTTTTTCCTCTCTGTCCAGACATCATCCTCAGACAAGAATTGTTCTCTTCATTAACAAGACATGCATGATGCAGTGAAGCAATTTGTTTAAGTCTAGATATTTAGTGTATATGTGGGTTACTTTATTTATATGTAAACAGCTTTATTAAATTAAATTAAATTATCATGTTTAGACATAGTATAACCATAAAACAGAATACCCATCAGGTGTTTACATGTTTTACCATGTTTTTTTTCTTGAATATGAATAAAATCTTTGTAAGTGCAATATATTTGCAATTGTATTATCTACAAGCAGCAACAATAAACTTTTCAAAGCCTTTTTATGATGGAAATTATACTACATTTGTTCTATGTTTGTTCTTGAGACACCTTAAGCCTCCACCAGCAGTGGCGGACTGGGACAATAATTCAGGCCGGGAATTTGACTCCACTCCCAGGCCACCTCTGCTGCTGCAGTCACCACCACCCTATTCATGTACTCTACTCGACTGATAAACTTGTAGGCTAACCCTATTATTGTAACAGGTAGACTACCAGATGCAATATAAATGAATAAAAAAATAGCCCTTAACAACTCACTAGGAATACACCATTTATACTACCAAACCAATGACAAATAAAAAATTGGCTTTTTAAAAGAGATAATAAGAGACACATTTACATGTTGAAATATTTACATTTTATGTATTTTCAGTGCTCAACTCTAGTATATCAAATGCATCAAAGTAATTAGCACTACTAGTACACCAGTAGGCGTTTGAATTGGGTGATACTTAAAAAAAAAATCTAAATCCTTAGACTGTGGACAGGCAAAATAATCAAAAGAGATATGAAGGCTTTCACTGTCTCCTTAATCTTCCCCTGAATCCTTCTCTCTCTCACTCTGCACATGTAGTTGCTCTGCAGTATGAAATAAGCGTGTTCAATAATCTGTACTTATAATTGTGCAGCCATCAGTTGTATGTCCCCAAAATCACAGTCCTACTACTGATCTTATAAATCATAAAAAAGCACATATGTTTAAAAAGTATAGCCTGCTGCCTGCATGTTTAGTTTTGCTTTAACTTTACCTGAAGGTCCCTGCTCTGACTCAAACGCTGAACTGTCCAGCACCTCTAACAGCAGGAGCATTTGCTTCCTTCGTCACCTTTCCAGACGAAACGAGACTTGACACAGCACAGCAGCACTTACATATCGTTGCTCGTTTGTTGGTTTAGTTTTATCGATTGTGATGATCTAAGTGATTTGGATGAAAGTGTTCGTCTGCCAAATTATTATAAATATAATGTAGATGTGGCTGGGATTTTGCAGCAGCTTGCTGCGTCTGCGGCCAGGGCTTTTTTTTCCTTTTTTTTATACGCTGACTCTCTGCTCCTCCTTTGCGTTTACGCTTCATTTTTTGAACGATTTAGTCAGATATACCCTGTCTCTGGATATAGCCAGATATTAGGCAGTGCGTCGCTGACGTTGAGTCATGTTATGTGTAATTTTCCCTTCTGATTTTCTAATCTTCCCCCTACCTTTCCATTGCCTGATTCGTAGATTGAGAGATCCGTCAATTAATTCGTAGTTATACACCAGCCTATCACATGCCAGGCTGATCGTCTGCACAGCGGCAGCCGGCAGGCCAGAACGACCGTCAGGCCACCGGGAAATGTCCCGGTGCTCCCAATGGCCAGTCCGCCCCTGTCCACCAGCTTTAGACCATTCTAGCTGCCGTTTGGCCTGATGACAAGATCTCTTCTCTTTCAACAAATGAATACTGTAAGGCCAGTGTAAAGTTTGTTTTAAGGTTTCATAGTTGAATAAATGAATCGCTTGGTCTATGTGCTGTTCAGACACACCAAGAATAGAATGGACTGAGAAAGTGGCTAAAGTTGAACATCATCTGGGATGCTGGAAAGCTCACATTCATTGAGCAGCATGCTATCCGTTCAGAAAAAAAAATCCGGCCCCAAGACGCTCACCTGCAAAGATGCACACCTGAACACAAAGTTTAGGACAGTGGGTACAAAGATCCAGGGGATTGTTTGACTAAAAAAATCATCAATCACCCAACTGTGATTTACCGTGCAAATATTGAGGCTTATAGTGTTCTCCTCAATAAGAGTGCCCAAGCAAGATGGGGAAATTTATCTTTATAACACATTGTGAGAAATATACAAGTACACTGCTCTGTCACCCATAGAGGAGGAACACAAAGCTAGTTTACCCAAACTGCAGTTTGTACTGCGGCAAGTGGAATTCCTAGGTCATTAAATTTCATCAATTCCTAGGGTATTTAATTTCAGGCTTAACTTCGCCCTATCACAAGGATAATTTATCTATTTGGCCACCAGATCTCACGAAGACTGGATATGAAAAAGCAACACATAATAACTTGATATTTTATACTGTATGTAAGATTAGTGTGACCTCACAAAAAACACAATATAATAAATTTATGTTTCATATTTTGACTAACAATCTTCACTTTAAAAACCTTTTGGGAAAGATGTGTTACTGTTGTTTTATTTGTAACAGCTAAAATAGAAACAAAAAAATTGTATATAAATTTTGTTTGTAAAATACCACAGTAAAATTTTTTTTTCCTTTAGGGACAAAAGCAGGGGGAATTTGATGGAAAATTTTAATTTAATTGTGACCGTGTGTGTGTGTGTGTGTGGTGTATTGATGCAAGACAAAAAGATTTTTAAATCTCTTTTTACTCTGATGACTGTTTTTTTCTATGCTAATCCATTGCATCACTCATCCAGTATGAATGACCTCATCAAATGACTTGAAAAGGCTTGCTTTATTTTCAAGCTTGACCTAACAAAGGGTTACTGACAGATGGCTCTCACCACCGAGGCAAAGGAGAAAACTGTCTTCAACACTGAACCAGGTCACAAGCAATACAAAATCTTTATATTAATTTCGAAGAAATAAATTGAATCATGTGTAAGTGTTACCGGCCTCAGACCTAGGGGATATCTGTGCCGGCAGCAAATGATACACAGGCGGCGTGCACTGTGGATCGTGTGGAATAAACTCTTTCGCAATCCTGTGAAAAACACGAGCACACGTGTTATGTCTTTCCACAATGGCAGACAGTTTATTACTATCAGTTTCTCTTAAATTATACAAATTCTGAAAATGTCAAAATTAAACAATATTCTTAAGTGCATCTCGTAAAATACCCATACCCCAGGGAGTCAATACAACCCACAAACATATGCACACACAAACACAACACAATGCACACTTTATAAGATACACATGTATCTTCTTATACATCTCAAAAGATTTACAATATTCTATTGGTCTACCACAACAGTGCCAAAGTATCAAAGAGGTAACACTCCCATTATCAAGATAGCAGGAAGTCATAAAAACTAGAATTCACAACAGAAATACTTAAGACTTATTTGCACTTGAAATAACAATCCAAAATCTCCCTCCTACTGCTCCATACAGCTCATGCACACACTGAGAAACATCCAAAATGGCGACAGAACTGAAAACCCAGCATGAAAGGCAGAACCCTTTGGATTAACCGTTTCAATCTGACAAGCATGCTTCTAATTGAAATAACCATTTAAATGAAATACATCATACCTGTGAAAAACACGAGCACACGTGTTATGTCTTTCCACAATGGCAGACAGTTTATTACTAAGCTCGCTGACCATAGGAAAGTTTACTCTCTCGTGTATTTCACGGGTGCCTGGTGCGCCATCTATGGGCGTGGTGGTGTAATGTCACCACAATATACTAGTTTTAGCAGGACTTGAAAAATACTAAGAACTTTAACAAAACAAACAACAACAAAACACATATCTATGGGGATGACAATGTTTTAAGTAACCTCATAACAGCATTTTCTTAGCCCATTACATAAGCAAGTAACATGAGAGGAGTGATGAAAAAATGACAAAATAATTTTTTAAGGTAAAATGTTTGATTTGGGATGAACAGAACTGCACCTGGCTGAAACATCTGTAAATTATTATGGATAAATTCCTCACCTTAGTTTATAATGCAAGGTTTATCCAGAGAGCTAAAATGATGTGAACTGTACAGGAGTGTTGCCGCTAATGCTAGCTTTCTTTTTTGTGTTTGTTTTTTAGATTTACTTTGGGGAACACAGACTGAAATTAGAAACTGAGTGATGTGTTAAGATGCAAGTAGCAAATGCATAAAATCAGTGTGTTCATTATTTTGGAAAATTATCAACACCCACAATGTCTATATAACCAATATCTGATTCCTTTGAAGGTTTCTGCCTCATGTAACCTCAGGAATCTGTTAGTATTGGCTTGTACTTTTGAATCTGCATCCAGATTCATGTATAATTTCTATGACAATGTCTATTGCTTATAGCATGTTAGAACTAAAATGTAATTGAACTGTAACTGAATTGTGAGCAAGCATGATAAGACTGAATGTCATCAAATGTCAATAAAAGTGAAAAGGAGAACTACAACTCCCAACACCATCGCTCTAGCTCACCTAAGTACTAACACACCTGAGTCTAATTCCACAGATACACGAATTAAAAAGACTCATGTACTTCTGGTCTTTGCAAAGTATAATACCAGTATATACTCTCTTTGACTTGTTCCAGTGTCATTGCCAAGCCTTTTAAATTTTGCATGCTCTTTTGGATTTTGACCCTGTTTTGTTTCTATGTTTATGTTTAGCCTGTCCCAGTTCATGCCCATTGTACATCGCCCGACCCTTGCCTGTTTACTGGACTTTTAGGTTAAATTATGCTTTTCCGTTTTTTATTGTCGTGTTTTTTAATCCGTTTGTTAATGAACATCTCATCTGCATTTGCGTTCTCCGTGACTGGTTCTAACAGAGAAGCTGTGCTTCTGTTTTGCATGAGTTGTAAATGAATTCCTACTAAATGTTTCAACAAAGCCATAAGAGACTAAAGCAAACATTCACAGAGGTTAGACACATCATAAAGTTGTCCTTTTATCCTTTTTCTCTTGCTTTGTGGCATTGCTGTTTGTCAGATTAGACAATGTCTACATTAATAAAGCCATGGACTGGTTTTCTGCTCAAAGTTACTGCAGGAAAAACCATGTGGATCTGGCAACCATCACTACTGATTTGGAGAACCAGAGACTGATAAAAGCCGCAGCTGCATTTCAAAGTCTAAAGGGGTTGGATCGGGATAAACAGAACTACACCTGGATCAGACATCAGACATTCTCCATCAGACCATTGCCAAATGTCTGATCCAGGTGTAGTTCTGGATCAGACATTCCCCATCAGACTATTGCCAAATGTCTGATCCAGAACTACACCTGGATCAGACATTTGGCAATGGTCTGATGGAGAATCATCTAATTACTTCAAGTGGGCACCTGATCAACCTGATAACTTTGGAAGAGTAGAGACCTGCTGTGTGGTGTGGTCAACCGGCTGGAATGATGATAGCTGTGAAAATGCTTAGCCATTCTATTGTTCCTGGAGATTTGTTTTGGTGAAGGACAGTAGGACCTGGGAAGAAGCTCTTGAATATTGCAGAACTTACTACACTGGCTTGGCCAGCCCAGTCTCTCTAACACAACTTATGCTGGCTTAAAATGCAACAGTTAATGTGTGGATTGGCCTACACTTTGTGAATGGACATTGAGTCTCAACAATGTCCCATTGTTCATGGCCCTTTTTTCCTGTCTCTGTCCAGACATCATCCTCAGACAAGAATTGCTTTCTTCATTAACAAGACATGCATGACGCAGTGAAGCAGTTTATTTAAGTCTAGATACTTAGTATATATGTGGGTTACTTTATTTATATTATAACAGCTTTATTAAATTAAATTAAATGATCATCGTTAGACACAATATAACTGTAAAACAGTATATTTCAGGTGTTTACATGTTCTACCATGTTTTTTTCTTAAATATGAATAAAATCTATGTAAGTGCAATATGTTTGCAATTGTATTATCTACAAGCAACAACAAAACTTTTTAAAGCCTTTTTAGTTATTTGTCCATCTCATATGTAAAAAAACAAAAAAAAACTTAATAAAATAAATGGCCACATATAAGTAACATCAGTCTCTTTATTTGACTTTTATGCCTTGTGTTCCTTTTTAAAATTTAGAAATTAGTTCATTTGTGAATTTAAGTGATTATCTTGTTTTAAATTTATTCTTATATGATTTTTAATTGGAGCTGGTGCTGACTTACTTGGCAGTTTAAACTGTTGAACTGTTGACAATTTACACTGGAGATTTTGGTGATGGAAGAAGGCTCTTGCATGTTACAGAACCTACTACACGGCAAAGTAAAACAGATTCCAAGATGCAATGTGAGAAACTCAGATGAAAATCAAGTCAAAGAGATATCAAGACAGGATCGGCAAGGGTTATCCAAACAAGCAAACGAGATAAACCAACAGCTCAGGATTCACAAACAAATAGACATACGGTAAGGATTCATAATTTTGCCAATTGTCCGTGCACTTCACATACACACTTTTTTTTTTAGCAAAAGTATAAAAAAAACGAGTTTGTTAAAATGGTTAAAAGGTTACAGCTAAAAATAAGCTGATGAGCTTTAATGTAATCAGTGACATTATTCTTTCACGTTGAATCTCATATCCGTCTGCCTGTCATTCTGTATGGGAGAACTTTATTATTAATACAAAGAAATAACATTTTGTAATTTTAAGTATATTACAATTTCTTCATATTATATATATATAATATATATATATATATATATATATATATAAATATAAAATATATTCCTTTATATTTATTATTATATAAATATAACTCCATACAAATACTGTATGTTAGGTCTGGATATATATAGTGGCTGTGGTTAACAGAGATAGACAACTATTAACTAAGGACAGCGAAAGTGAAAAGACTGCATCACAAAGTTCCAAAAGTTTTCCCAGACCAGAATGTATACAGGAGCCCTTGCTTCTTATTATAGGGTTTGCTAAGCAGACGTTCATATAAAGCTGTCTCTGTCATTATGTTGAGCCATTCTTTAAATTCTGGGGTTTTGTGGAAACCATACAAAACCCCAGATTCTCGTATTCACAGCGACCCCCACCATAATCACTGCAAACTCTTCCCTTGTAATATTTGCCATCTGCCCCCTGTATCCCAACAAACACAACCTTAGTGATAATGGTTTTGTTATTTCACAACATCTACTTAAAATGCTTAAGGTTTGGCGCCATAAAGGATGAATAAGTGGACAATTCCAGATAAAATGAATAAAAGTACCCCCTTTTGACATTTTCAACAAACATCATTGTGTATCAAAGCCATTCTGTTAAGTCTATCTTTTCATAATTGATCAAATCAATCAATCTTTTTACATCCATGGACCCTATGGACAATTACACGCACACCTTCCTTCATATCTGCACTACATGTTGTACGTTTACATCCTGGACCATTGCACAAAGACACTTTAATAACCTCTGCACAAAGACACTTTGTTCTATGCATATTTGCACACCCAGTACAGTATATTTTAATTTGTACAGTATATTTCTATTTTTATGTACATCATATTTCTATTTTTATTTTTAGTTCTATTTTTCCTAGCACATTTCTATTTTTATTTTTAGTTCTATTTTTCCTAGTTTAATTTAATTTTTCTATTTAATTTTCTATCGTATTTACCTTTTATTCATATTTATTTCTTATTTGTAAACTTTAATTCTCTGTTAGGGTCAATGGCAGTCGTATAAGCATTTCACTACATTTCGTACTGTGTATAACTGTGTATGTGACAAATAAAATTTGAATTTGATTTAATTTAAGAGGTGTCAATTAAAACCTATGTATGATTTTAAACTGTGTAAATTGTCCTCTAGCTTATCTAAATTTACTTGTGTATTTGCAGAAATTATCTTTTCCATTTAAATTATACTTTTGTACAAGCTTATTATAAGAAATAAATGAATAATGTTCAAACGAATCTGACACAGTACACAGTATACAAATAACTGGATTATAGGGAAGAGTATAGTTGTTTCATTGTGATAATTTATGCATCATGTGAATCTTTGCCCACACCTCTCTTGAGTGCTTCATGATAGGGTTTGTGGTTGTATCTAAACATTTAGATGAATACTTGATAGGGCTATCATGTTCTTCCCGTTTAAAAGTAACACCAACAGTGTATTAGTAAAATTTCTGTACTACGTTATTTAACCGAAATACCCAAGTTGTCTAGATTAACTGAATGTGTCCAAAATAATTTCCACTTACTTAATTTAGATAAGACAGAGATATTACGTATTGGCCTAAAAACCAGTACACAACAGCACTCACAATTCAGCTGGCATTTAAAAGGATGTACTATTACTAACAACTTGACAGTAAGAGACCTGGGCATAATATTAGACAGTAAATTATCCTTTAAAAATCATATTTTTATTATAACAAAAACAGCCTTTTTCTAACTTCGAAATATTGCTATGCTTAGAAACATTTTATCCATATCTGATGCAGAAAGCTAGTTCATGCATTCATGACCTCAAGACTGAATTATTGTTATTCATTACTAAGTGGTTGTCCTGCATCCTCAATAAACAAGCTACAGTTAGTTCAAAATGCTGTTCAGTTCTCACCAGATCAAGAAAATATGATCATATAACCCCAATATTATCATCCCTGCACTGGCTACCTGTTCAGTTAAGAATGAATGACAAACTAGCATTACTTACATACAGTATAAGGCCCTAAATTAGTTATCTCCCATGTGTCTAGCCAGTCTTCTGACACATTACAATCCACCATGCTCTTTAAAATCACAAAACCTTGGACTTCTAATACAGATGTCGCCATTAAAAACACACGTTTAGAGAGAAGGGATCGCGCCGCAAGCTGTGAAAATGCCCTTCATTACCTGTAGGGGGCAGTCGTGTTTCAGTCTGAAGTATTGTGTGTCTACTGAAGCTGAAAATGTGTTCTCTCTCTTAGGTGGCCATTGACAGCAAGCGACAGAGCTCATAAACGTGTCGAGCTCAAACTGTAAATGTCAAAAACTAACCTTAGGTGACCAGAAGACGTAGCTTTAGCGGTTAGCCCTTTATTGCATGAATGGTGAACCCAAACGCGGAAGGACACGAATAGGCAGGATAATCACGCGATTTAGTCTAAGGACTCAATAACACCTCAGGTAGCGCTCCAGCTGTTGGTTGGTCTGTTCCGTCTGACCATTAGTCTGGGGATGATAACCGGATAATAGACTACTGATGGAATTAATCAGACGGCAGAAGGCCTTCCACAACCGGGCGGTAAACTGGGGCCCCCTGTCCGAGACGATGTCCCTTGGGAACCCATGCAGTTGGACTACGTGTTCCAGTATCAGCTCAGCTGTGTTTTTTGCTGATGGAAGTCCAGTGAGGGCCACCAGGTGCACTGCCTTGGAGAACCGGTCAACGATGGTTAAGAGAGTGTTTTTCCCTTCGGAAACTGGCAGGCCCGTGATGAAATCCAGGGCGATGTGCGTCTAGGGCCGTTGAGGAACTGGGAGTGGTTGTAGTTCTCCAGGTGTTGGTTGATTGACGTCTTTGGCCCTGGCGCACACTGGGCACGCCTGAACGACCTCGGTGATGTCTTTCCTCATGGAGGGCAACCAGAACGCCCGTCTGACAAATAGTAGGGTTCGTCCGGTTCCAGGATGTCTAGTGGTGGTTGACGAGTGGCCCCACTGGAGAACCTCCGTTCTTAGGCATTGGGGCACGTAGAGTCGTCCCTCCGCGTTCGGCCCCCGCAACCTGTGCCTGGCTGACCCTTGTTTCCAAGTCCCAGTGAAGGGGTGCGATGATTCGTGACGAGGGAATGACAGGCACAGGGTCCGCCCGGGGGAGGTCTTCCTCATGTTGGGGTGATAATGCATCGGCCTTGGTGTTCTCGACTCGGGCGGTATGACAGGTGGAAATTATATTGTTCGTAAATGAGGTTGAAATTACACTCAACAAAAATATAAACGCAACACCTTTGTTTCTGCTCCGATTTTTAAATCGATAAAGATCTAAAATTCATTCCAAATACACAATATTACCATTTCTCTCAAACATTGTTCACAAATCAGTCTAAATGTGTGATAGTGAGCACTTCTGCTTTGCTGAGATAATCCATCCCACCTAACCGGTGTGCCACATCAAGATGCTGATCTGACATCATGAGTAGTGCACAGGTGTACCTTATACTGCCCACAATAAAAGGCCACCCTGGAATGTGCAGTTTTGTCTCACAGCAAAATGCCACAGATGCCACAAGCATTAAGGGAGTGTGCAATTGGCATGCTGACAGCAGGAATGTCAACCAGATCTGTTGCTTGTGCATTGAATGTTCATTTCTCCACCATAAGCCGTCTCCAAATAAGGCAGTACATCCAACTGGCCTCACAACCGCAGACCACATGTAACCACACCAGCCCAGGACCTCCACATCCAGCAGGTTCACCTCCAAGATCGTCTGAGACCAGCCACTCAGACAGCTGCTGAAACAATTGGTTTGCATAACCAAACAATTTCTGTACAGCTCGTCGCCGTAACAGACTTGAGTGGGCAAATGCTCACATTCAATGGCGTCTGGCACGTTGGAGAGGTGTTCTCTTCACGGATGAATTTCGGTTTACATTGTTCAGGGTAGATGGCAGACGTGTGGGTGAGTGCTTTGCTGATGTCAATGTTGTGGATCGACATTGTGGTGGTGGGGTTATGGTATGGGCAGGCATCTGTTATGGACGAAGAACACAGGTACATTTTATTGATGGCATTTTGAATGCACAGAGATACCGTGATGAGATCCTGAGGCCCATTGTTGTGCCATACATCCATGAACATCACCTCATGTTTCAGCAAGATAATGCACGGCCCCATGTTGCAAGGATCTGTACACAGTTCTTGGAAACTGAAAATGTCTCAGTTCTTGCATGGCCAGCATACTCACCGGACATGTCACCCGTTAAGCATGTTTGGGATGTGCTTGACCGGCGTATACGACAGCGTGTACCAGTTCCCACTAATATCCAACAACTTCGCACAGCCATTGAAGAGGAGTGGACCAACATTCCACAGGCCACAATTGACAATCTGATAAACTCTATGCCAAGAAGATGTGTTGCACTGCATGAGGCAAATGGTGGTCACACCAGATACTGACCGGTTCTGAGTCCCCAGACCCCCAATAAAGCAAAAAACTGCACATTCCAGGGTGGCCTTTTATTGTGGGCAGTATAAGGTACATCTGTGCACTACTCATGATGTCAGATCAGCATCTTGATGTGGCACACCTGTGAGGTGGGATGGATTATCTCAGCAAAGCACAAGTGCTATCACACATTTAGACTGATTTGTGAACAATGTTTGAGAGAAATGGTAATATTGTGTATCTGGAATGAATTTTAGATCTTTAAGGCCATCTCATGAAAAATCGTGCAAAAACAAAGGTGTTGCATTTATATTTTTGTTGAGTGTATATTGTTCGAAGATGAGGTTCTGGTGATCGGTCCAGAACGGGTGGCACCAGAGAGGGAATCCAGGGCTGAGTTGGTAAGTGGTAGTGGGTGTCTGTTTTTAATGGTGATGTTATTTAGCCCCTGATAGTCGACACACGGGCGAAGTTGGCCCCCTTTTTTCTTAACAAAGAAGAACCCCAGGGCCGCAGGTGAGGAGGGTCGGATGGTCCCGTGACGAAGGGCATCAGCGATGTATTTTTCCATCGCCTGCATTTCGGTGGCTGAGAGCGAGCAGAAATGGCCGCGGGAAGGAACGGAACCCAAAAGTGCAAAAAACTTCAGCTAGGTCCCGATAGGCGATGGGAATGGCATTGATGTCGACGTGGGGGGCCTCAGACTCCTTGGAACACATCCCAGCCTGGGCCCGCAGTTCAGTGCAGGTCGGCCCCCACTGGAAGATCCGGTTCCGTGTCCACGAGATGAGGGGGTCATGCAGCAGGAGCCAGGGGTAGCCGAGGATGATGGGAGGTGAGGAGATGGGAGTGAGGTGAAACTGGAGCTGTTCTTGATGCTGATTGATGGTGAGAGTGAGGAGTTGAGTCTGGTGAGAGATCTGGCTGGATGACAGGGGCCGACCGTCGACACATGTAATACGAGCTGTTCACCCCCATTTCTTTGGCATAAGTTAAGTCAATGAAGTTGCCTGCGGCACCGGAATCAAGGAATGCAGTACCTTGAACCTGTTTGTGGCCAAATTGAAGGGATACCTGACCCATAAGGCGAGAGGTGGTGGTGCCAGTAATGGTGGAGATTTGGAGAGGGCCCAGGGAGTCTCTCCTCCTGTTCACCGGGGCTGTGCGTTTCCCGGACGCAGTGGGCAGATCGCCCGGTGGTGTGCCGCTGACCTACAGTAGGCACACAGCTCTTCTCGAAACCGCCGTTCGTTTCAGGCACAGTCAGGGAGGCGCGTCCTAATTGCATGAGTTCCCCAGCTCCAGTGTCAACCACGGCAGAAGGTGGAGATCCGACATGTCCAGTAGTCATGGTGGTGAAGGCTGCAGGTGGTCATAGTGTGGCGTAGGAGAAGGTGGGTCCTCGGGGCTGGCTTCGGATGATAGAGAAAGCACTGATCAATACAGAGGGCGAGCGAACAGTCCTGCCCAATTTGGCGGGCACAGCGAGGGTTCGGAATTCAGCGGTATACCGGCTCACGGACGATCCTCCCTGCCGCAGGTGGTAGAGTTTGGTGTCAATCTCCACCTCACCCGCTGGGTGTTCGAAAGTGAGTTTGAGTTAGCCGCGCCATCGACAGCCGCCCGGAGATCTGTGTTCTCCCGCAAATCTCTCTCTCACAAATGAGGAGCAAGAAAAACCACAAAAATATGTACTACTCTCTGAATACAACGCAACAGCACGCAGAATCCCCGGCTTTGACTGCACTTTCTCCATTCGTTAATACTGTAGTAGTACACTAAAAAAATTGCTGGGGTTCTGTAAACACATCGCTGGGTTGTTCATGCTGGGTCAAAATTCTGTGTTATTTTCGGGTACTTTAATCACGCTGTTGGGTTGCTTTTGCTATGAATACTAAAAGTGCTGCATGATTAAACTCAATGCAAAAAAGAAACTTCTCCGTTTTGTCCCTAGACCGTTTGTTCTGGTGTTTATGCAGTACACCCATGGGTGAACACGATGATTTAGGAATTTAATTAAACACGAATATATATATATAAGTGGCATTTTATTTTAAATCCAACATTTGAACGGTTAGTGATCGGTGCAAGGGCGTCAACTCCCATGTTCTGCGATTCTCCATTGTCATTCATACTGCCGTAGTTTTTTATATACTGTATATATATATATTGGTTGGTTAGAAGCACGTTTGAAGGAAAAGAACACACAAACTTTACGTGCACACACACAATCTCTCTGTGCAGATACACCCTGCAGGAAACAACTGAACAGGTCTTCACTTCGTAATACACCTGGCCATAAATAAAAACGAATTATTAGGCCTAAAAAGATGCTTTAAAATTTATCTAAAATTCATTCATCGGCGTGTATAAACCCGCAGCCTTAACAAAAGACAGCGTTTTGGAAAGGATGATATGACATATGAAAAAATGCAGACATGAAGGACTATACTTGACAAGAATATGGAGAATAAGATTCATGTTTATAGTATAAATAATAAATATAAGAGAAGTAATTAAATAATATTATATCAAATAAGTACTTTATCTAAAAGCCAGACCGACCAAATTTCTCATTCACTGCTGAAGTAGTTAAATATGCTTACACTGTAAATACGTAGGTAACATTTTAAAAGGACAATTGCAAGTAAATTACAAACTGAATGTAATGTTGTAAAATATGAATAAAACAGTATTAGACAAAAATATATGATATGTGTCACGAACAAGGTGTAATGGCTGGTGTTGAGCAGGCATAGAGGCAGAGGGGTTGTGTAACCAAAAAAAAAAAAAAAAAAGAAAAAAAAAGAGTCTTTTAATAACAGTAAACACAAAAGTATAAGTAAAGACTCAACAAACAAAAGGAACAATCAAACTCAAACAATACTTAACTTTGCGCTAACAAGGGCTCTCTGACAAGACACAGGCTAAAGGACAAGTAACACATCCTGTGGCGTAACACAGGCAGGAGGACGAAACATGAGAAAGAACACACCTACTACGCATGGAGCTGAAACTGAACACAACAAAACAAGACAGAGACTAGGGGGGACACGTAGAGACTAGGGACGGGACTAGGGCTAAAGACATGGCAATCAGCTAGGCATGGCTTTTAGCTAAACATGGTTAAGATTACTTAACCATCTCAGGGAGTTTTTCCTTGCCACTGTCGCCCTCGGCTTGCTCACCAGGGACAAACTGACCATTTTGATTCATACAAATTCACATTTCATACAAACTTAAATAATTCTTCTGACTATGTAAAGCTGCTTTGCGGCAATGAAAATTGCTAAAAGCGCTATACAAATAAAATTGAATTGAATTGAAGCTACACATTCACCTAGCTAAACATGTCTTCAGCCCCAACATTCACTAAGCTACACTTACCTTACCTAATAGCTCAACACACACTAGGGAATTGGGGCACAGAAACAAAGAGACACGGGATACCCAGTGGCTAGGCTAGAGGACACTCAAAGGCTAGGCTCGCAGGAAACACAGAATAGCTAAAGACACAAAGGGGCTATGGCTAGAAGCATGGTAGTTAGCTCAACCTAGATTTTAGCTACACACACTTCTAGCCAAACACACACCTAGCTACTTACCTGGCTCTAGCTAAACACACAAGAAACAGGAGGACAAAACCACAATACTCACATACACATGACTAAATTAGCTCCACACACACAGACACACAGAACATCTACAGAAAACATTGCCAAACTGAGAGCCCAAGTCAACACAACTTAAATCAAAATATAAACTAAACAAAGAACAAAACAAACCAAAACAAAATGCCCACACAAATGACAGTGGTTAAACCAAAAATGCTCGACCCAGTTTCCCAGACTAAACAGCTATTTATAGTAAGATTAATGGCTACCTCGGCTCAGGTGTGCACTCGCATCACCTGACCGAGGTGCCTTCTGGGAAACTGAGTCAGCCAACAAAAACTACAACTAAAAAACAGCGACCTCTGATGGTGGTCCCTTACAGCAGCTGGGGCCTCCCCGTTAGGCTCGAAGACGCAGCTGGGGCCTCCCCATGAGGCTCGAAGGCGCAGCTTTGAAGTCTGATGAAGCGCACCTGCAGGTTATAAATAGGAGTAAACGGAAACATTCCTCAGATCTTTTTGTCTTCAAAGGACCGAATATTGTGTTTGCGTGTGATGTGTGCAAGCGAATTTAAAAATATTAACTCACCGATATGGTGACGTTTGTTAGGAGATCCATGCCTCCGCTCTTTCGAAGCGCGATCTCCACACCGTTGTTTCGCCGCATTCCTGGGTTAAACAGTGCAATCTGGCAGACGTGCAGGAGACGGGAATCCCCCTTTCTCTCGCGTCTTCGCCGGATCAGGAACTTCTTAAACGCGCTCCGGCGCTTCTTGTGAATGGATAGGAAAGACTTACTCTCGCTTCCGCAGGTAAGTAACGTATTTCGCTGTGGAAGCAGGATTTCCCCAAGCGCTGAGGACAGATTGCTGTCGGGTGGCCGGGGGGAGGAGCCTCGGATAAACGGCGCTCTCTCTCTCCCTTTTTTCTTGGCAACCTTCATGACGAGTTAACCCTTTCATGAAATAGCCTTATTTATCCCATGTTTTTATGCCATCATCTTCGAATTATTCGAATGCTGTTAATGCGAAGGCGTGGTTATAGGATGATGTACCAGTTAGAAGAGACGCTTGAGCTATCTTCCCTGGGACATCATCCTTTCTGAAAAGAAGCATACACTCCTCACCAAGCCGTGTAGACTGACATCTTCCCTGGTGGGGAAGAGCTTCAGGCAGCTGATCAGGCCTCTGGCCGAAATCATATGAACAAGCCTTCGGGAAAGTCCTTCCCCGCCATGCTCAAGAGTCGGGACTGTCGGCCACCCAGCCCCGACCGGGTCTGACTCTCGCGAGGCGCTTAATGCAGGAATAGAGCGTTATGAGCCGGGCACCTCCTCATTAGACTGGGGTGCGGCGGGCCACGCTTTGCAATCAGCTTTGAAGAAGTCGGACCTACGTACTGTCTCCATCACAAAGAAGAAGTACTAAGGTCGTCCAGGACTGTGTGGGTGGCTCCCCCTGGGGAGGGGCACGTAGAATTCCTCTTAGGGATGAAGTGTTTTCCCTGGCACCTCCAGGAGGTCGGTGTTCCTGCTTCGCCACCACTGGTGTTTCGGACAACACCGGACTCCAAGAAATGTTAGTTTTTCATTTTTTCCTTGCCATGTTCAGAATGCCGAACAGCTAATAACCCCCCCTATCCGCCCCCCCGTCTAACCGCAAAGACTCTGCCCCTTTCGGAGAAACTGGCAGCGTGAAAGCTACTGCCAAGTATATCTCTTTGGGTACTGAGCATTGTAGTGAGAGCTACAGGATCCAGTTCTCACATCACCTTCCGCGTTTCAACGGCGTGGTCTCCACTTCCGTCAAACCAGAAAGGGCGTTCCTGAAAATAGGGGCCATAGAACATGTTCCCCTACCAGGCAGAGAGTCAGGCTACTACAGTCGTTTTTTTGCGTCCTATTTTGGATCTTCGCGGGCTGAACCGCTATCCAAAATAAGACAGGTTCAAAATGTTGACTGTCAAAGTGATTGCTCTCAATCCAACCAAGGGATTGGTTGTGACAATCGATCTGAAGGACGCATATATTTCACACGGAAATATTGCCACAACACAGGAAGTTCCTGAGGTTCGCTTTCGGGGGCGAAGCTTACCAGTATCGGGTCCTTCCATTTGGTCTAGCTAACCCGCACATTAGACGACTAGCTATGCTGGCTCAGTCTCAGGAGCTAGCGCTTTGACATCGGGATGTCGTCTTAGCTCATCTCTGTTCCTGGATTTCCTGCTCAGAACACAACATTTTGGGTGTCACCTAGGATGCGATCGCAATGCGGGCACAGGGGTCTTCTGCGCGTGTCAAATCCATTTCAACACCCTGAAGGAAATCAAGCTAGGCCAGAAAGTGACTGTTCATCACTCTTAGATAGTCGTAGGTCTCATGGCAGCTGTGTCCACGGTGAAACCTTTGGGCCTTTGCACATGAGATTGTTTCAGTTGTGGCTAAAAGCAAGGGGATTATACTCAGGGCCATACCCCCGAGGCAAATAAGGGTTACGCGCCAAGGGCTTCATACCCTTTCTATGTGGTTCAGACCCCAGCTTCTGACTTTGGGTCCCACTCTACGTGCGTCCTTTTGTCGTCGCAGATGCTAACGACAGACGCTTTACTCAGTTTTACTAAGTTTTTTTTTTTGTAACATTTAAAAAATAATGAATGGCTAACCTTACCAGCCAACTTCAAGTGTAAGCTAAGCTAATTCAGTTGATACCATGCTGGGGTAAAAAATAACTATTGTTAGCTCTCTTGATTATGGCATTGCCTTATTTACTCTGGTTGGTTTGTTAGTTATAATATCTATTTTAAAAAACTTTTTTAAATATATTTTTAATATATTTACATACTTATCCATAGTCGGGCTTCACTCACTCACTACAGGACGACATCACCTGCCTGTGCCGGCTCCCTCCCAGATGCACTGAACAACTTCTACGCTCGGTTCAACAGGCTAAACGACGTGGTGGCAAGAAAGACCACCCCTCCTCCGAACGACCAGGTGCTGTGTCTCACTACAGCTGATGTAAAAAAAACTCTACGAAGAGTCAACCCACGTGATTCTGCTGGACCCGACAACATTCCAGGCAGAGTGCTCAGACAATGTGCAGAACCGCTGGCAGATGTTCTCACCGAAATCTTTAACATCTCTCTGAGCAGTGCCGCTGTTCCCACGTGCTTCAAAGCCACCACTATTGTACCCGTGCCCAAGAAGTCTTCTGTGTCCTGTCTCAATGACTACCGTCCCGTTGCACTTACACCCACCATCATGAAGTGCTTCGAGCGGCTTGTCATGAGACACATCAAGACCCTGCTGCCCCCTTCACTGGACCCACTGCAATTTATGTACCATCCTAACTGCTCAACGGACGACGCCATCTCCACTACACTCCATCTTGCCCTCACACACTTGGACAAGAAGGACACATACGTTAGATTTTAGCTCAGCATTCAACACTATCATCCCCCAACAACTGATCGGGAAGCTAAGCCTGTTGGGCCTGAACACCTTTCTCTGCAACTCGATCCTGGACTTTCTGACCGGAAGGCCTCAATCAGTACGAACTGCAGTAGGAACTGCACCTCCAGCACCACCACACTGAGCACTGGGGCTCCACAAGGCTGTGTGCTCATTCCCTTGCTGTTCACACTGCTGACTCACGACTGTGTAGCAACATACAGTTCGAATCACATCATTAAGTTCGCTGATGACACGACCGTGGTGGGTCTCATTAACAAGAATGATGAGTCAGCGTACAGAGAGGAAGTGCAGACGCTAACGGACTGGTGTAAAGACAACAACCTGTCTCTGAATGTTAACAAGAAAAAGGAGATGGTTTTTGACTTCAGGAGGACACAAGGCGACCATTCTCTGCTGAGCATCAATGGCTCCTCTGTGGAGATCGTTGACAGCACCAAATTCCTGGGCGTCCACCTGCAGAAGGACCTCAGCTGGTCCCTTAACACCAGCTCCCTGCACAAGAAAGCCCAACCGGTTCTCTTCTTTCTGAGAAGAATGAGGAAGGCCCAACTTCCACCACCAATCCTGACCACATTCTATAAAGGAACTATTGAGAGCATCCTGAGCGGCTGCAATTTCTGGTTTGGAAATTGTGCCAGATCAGACCGCAAGACCCTACAGCGGATAGTGAGGACAGCAGAGAAGATCATCGAGGTCTCTCTCCCCTCTATTCAGAACATCTACACCACACGCTGCATCCGCAAAGCCACCAGCATTGTGGCTGATCGGAGACACCCCTCACACCCTTTTCACCCTCCTGCCATCTGGAAAAAGGTACCGAAGCATTCGGGCACACACATCCAGGCTGTGCAACAGCTTTTTTCCACAAGCTATCCGTCTTCTCAACAAAAAGGAACAGGACTGATAAACACACACACACACACACACACACACACACATTATTACTCAGCTTAACTCAACTACCTCAAAACATTGAGACTGGACTGACTAACCAACACAAGCGCAAGCACACTGACCTACACCACCAAAATATCGTACACACCAACCTGTAAATGCTCTTTTGCACAATATTCATTACTGGACTAGTTTTTGCAACTTCTTCACTTTTAAATTGTTGCTGCTACATTATGAAATGTTTACTGTTTCTCCACTACCTTAACTCATCACCTTAACACCATATTATTATGTTACGTTGTGTTTTGTTGTTATCTGTAATAAAAATAATTTAAAAAAAAACCTGTAGATAGTCTTTCTTAGCTAGTTGGATTTTGTTAATTTATGTTGTAATTTATTTTAGGACTATCTCTCTTGTCTCTGCTAGCCAGCTTACTAGGCCTCTTAGTTAGCTAGTTTAGTTTTTCTGTTAATTTATGTTGTAAATTTATGTTGCATGTATCACCTTGGTTTTTTTAAGGTAAATTAAGGTAAAGATTATTTAAATATTAATAAACCAAAGAACACATGTTACATGTACTGGCTTGGATATTGTAAGCTTGATTTACTGCTTCTTAAATATAAGAATTAAGAATAAAAAATTTTAGGCTGTCTCTCATGCTTTTTCTTGTGCACTATATGCCTACATATTTCAGCTTTTACCTCCCTAGAGCTCATACATATTCACTGTAAAAATTTGATAAAATATTTTTACTTTACAATTCAACATTTTTCCCAATTCAAGACATTTTTTTTCTTTGTCTCTATGCTCCAGTTTTATTTTAAAATACTGTACTTTTTACTCCTACCAGTACAAATGCATCAAGTAGTCATTTCAATGATACCTCTAAAAGAGACTGAGAGACTGTAGAGTTTCTTTACTTCGCATCCTCTTTTTTTGCAATGAAGAAATCCATAAAACTGTAATGTACTAAAATGTCTAGGGCAATTTAAATTATCAATAAAATAAAAACCAAAAGATTTTCAAATCACAAGAGCCAATATTTTATTCACGATAGAACATTTTGAAATTATTCAGCTGAGAGAGCATTAAGCATCAGGTCTGTAACATGATTAGCTATAAAAGGGATGTCTAAGAAGTAAAGATAGACAGAGGTTCTCCAATCTGTGAAAAAGTGCATGTAAAGATAGTGGAATACATTAAAAACAATGTTATCTTCTAAGGTATGGGGGTGCATAACTGCATATGGTATGGGCAGCTTGCATGTTTTGTAAGGTAATATGAATGCTGAAAGGTAAATTATGTTACTATGAATGCTAAAAAGCTTTTAGACAATGTCTATTACAGGGAAGGCCTTGTGCATTTTAGCAGGACAATGCATAAACCACATACTGCAGCTATTACAACAGCATGGCTTCGTAGTAGAAGAGTCCTTGTGCAGTCTAGCTCTTTCACCAATAGAGAACATTTGAATACGTCAAAGATGACCACAAACTCGTCAGTAGTATTAAAATGCTACACCATGGAAAACCTGCCCCCTAACTTTTCTAGAGATCTGTATCAGGCATCAAATTTAAAATGACCTCATTTTGTGCATAAAATTGTAAAGTTTTTCAGCTTAAACATTTATCTTCTCTATTTTCTATTGTGAATAAATATTGGCTTATGTGATTTAAAAGTAATTTATCTTCATTTTACTCAAATTTAAAAAACTTTCCAACTTTTCTGGAATTAGGGTTGTGAAGAACATTTACCTTCAGACAGATAATAAACAAAATGGGTGTGTCTGAGTCTTAGTAAAATCGTAGTCAAACTTGGAGTCAAGTCTCAATAAATTTGCATTGGTGCTGCCTTGACTTCTAAAAAGACAAATAACTTATTTCTACAATCACAGCAAGAAATGTCCAATTTTATTTTTACCTATTGAATATAAAGGAGGCGGCATGGTGGTGTAGTGGTTAGCACTGTCACCTTGCACTCGATTCCTGTCTCTGTGTCCATGGAGTTTGCATGTTCTCCCTGTGCTTGGTGGGTTTCCTCCAGGTACTTCGGTTTCCTCCCACAGTCCAAAGACATGCAGGTTAGGCGTTCCCAAATTGACCATAGTGTTTGAATGAGTGTGTGATTGTGTGTATGTGTGTGTGTCCTGTGATGGATTGGCACCCTGTCCAGGGTGTACCCTGCCTCGTGCCCTAAGCCTCCTGAGATAGGCTCCAGGTCCCCGCGACCCTGACTACAGGATAAAGCGCTATAGAAGATGAGTGAGTGAGTGAGAATATAAAGAAATTAAAAAATACTTAAAGCAAGGTTTACAAGTAATCCCTGTCTACTCTCATCTTGCTACATTTTTGTTTTGGATTTTATAAAAAATTTGCTTCGCTTCTTGGAATTTGTTTTATTAGTTTTATACCCTTTTTAAACACAAGTTTTGAAATAAATTCATTAAATATTTACTGATGGTATATACTGTAACTGCAATATTTATAATGTTTTAGTTTTCACACTTTTGGTATGGTTGCTGGTGTAAGAGCTCCCTAGAGCTCATACATACCTAATTTTTGTCAAAATTGGAAGTATTCCTTTTTTCGTTATATGCTAACATTTTTCTACCTATTTTCCTTTGTTTTTATGCTCCAATTCTATAATTTTTACTAACTTTCTCTACTAACCAACATAAAAGCATAAAAGTCTCATTTCAAAGAGATTGAGAGACTGCTAAAACCAGGAGAAATTAAATACAAGATCTGTATGCCTATTAATCTGTTCCTTTCTTTACTGGGAAACAAATTTGCATCTTTTTTAAGTGGCTCTATAAAACCTGTAATGTACATTTATGTTTTTAAATAGATGTAGTAATAATAATAATAATAATAATAATAAGTCTAGACCTAGAGTCTAGCAACAAAGACTAAATATACAAAAAATATGTTTGTATGCTGTATTATAATAAGGAACTTTTCCCTTTAAACAGAAAGTACAGTATATAAAAATGGATGTGTCTGATTGTAAGTAAAATCCCAGTCAAATTTGAAGTAAAAGTATCACTAAATTTGCATTAATGACTTCCAAAAGGAAAGAATGACTTATTTATTCATTTACAAGAAAAAATGTAATTAAATGATTTATTTTTGTTTGTTTTTTTGTTGCTTTTTCCTGGTTTTACTTCTTGGAATCTGTTTTGTTAGTTTTTTTCTTTTTACATTTGTTGTATACCTTTTCTAAATAAAACATTAAATAAATTAATAAAATATTTACAGCATTTTAAAAATTATAAATGCAATATTTATAGGGACTTTACTTGAATAGCTTAATTTAATTACCACATTGTTAGGTATTTAATTCATAATTTTATAATGTCATTATTGTTTATTCATTTTTATTTTTGATGTTAAATAGTAACAGGTCTTAACCATTACTATTCTTGATGTAATTATTGTTTAAAATCAACCCCCCCAATTTGTGATGCTGGAGCTCTGTTTTTTTGTGGATATATTTCATCATGTATTCTTTTCTTTATATAAGAATATATATATATATATATATATATATATATATATATATATATATATATATAGCCTATATATATATTAATGTCATAATATTGATGATAATAATAATAATAATTATTATTATTATTAGCCCAGCTCTTTGACTATTTAAAACAAAGTTGTCTTCCATTTTTTGCCCATTGAAGTAGTTGGTTCAAGTTAATTTTTTTTTTTTTTTTAAATACATAAAAAATTGCACAACAATTTAAACACGCAAACATGACTTTAAAAGTAAAATGTATTTGTCCAAAACTAGTCAAAGTTAAAAAAGTAATTTGTATAAAACTGGTAAATACATGTTGTATTTTTGCTTAAAGGTCATTAACATACCCGGATAACACCAGCTGCTTAGCAGTCTCTAGCTAGTTCTTTTGAAGAGAACAGGAGAATTTAGTGAAGCCAAAGCTAAATAAACTTTACAGAATATCTAGTTGTGATTAAAAAAATAAAATATATTAACAGACCGATTTACCATAGTGTGTGTAAAATACTGTTTTGGGAATTCTGGAATGTAAATGAACTTGCCTGTGCTAATGTTAACCATTGATCTTTGTTAGCGTTAGCCACAGTCTGTCTGTAATAATGTGTGCAACAAATTTGCTGAGAATTTACTTAATGCGCTTTTTATACAAACAACTTAAGCGATATAACACTCGTACAGTATATGAGCATTAGTTCATCTCTGAAGCCAAACTATAACTTACCGAGTATTAAAGGGAGCCCCCACCCCACCTCACCCGACACTCCTTAACTGATAATCACTTTAGGATTTTTATTCAGCTCGTTAACTAAGTGCTCGCACTACCGTGCAAAGTCATGGCCAAAGTGGCGAAAATATAAACCCGGTTATGAGTATGTACTGTAGCTCGCTAGCTCCTGTACGTCTAGCCTCAGCTTGTGTCCCTCATGAACTGCATCACATTATATTCCAGTCACAAAAATAACCTGCAGATTAAGTCTTACCCAAAGAATAAAGAAATGCTGAATTTATCCAGAACACTCAGTCAGATTCTGAAGGCATTTTCAGAGAGCACAAACACTCTTCCTTGGGTAGTGCAGCTTTTGTAATAGGGACACTAATAGTATTTTCGAAGCTAAACTAAACTGGAAAATAAACTGTAAACTACCCCAAACAAATTTTATAAAATAAAACACCACTTACCCAGAATAGTCCATTAAGCTGCCATCTTCATCTCTGTAGTGCAGTTTGATAGCATCAGTTTGGCAGGGGTGGGGTGCTTTGTTAAAATCACATGATTGCAACTCAGTGCAGATAAATTGCTGGCTTGTGTTAATGTGTTCTTGAGAACAAAGCGCCATCTAGTGGTGGCACTAAATAGGGCTTGAATAGGCGTGTTTACTGTGGAATCTTTACGCGCCTTTCTGGCAGGAGAGGGAGGGGGTTCACGCTGTCCATAGGGCTGCCATAAGCCATATGCACGCCATTCACATGGCCACGGCTATTTAAGGTGGCTCCCACCTGTATCTAACTAGGATAATTCATGACCCGTTTTCTCTCTCCTCACAGTTGACTTCCCCAGAGTAAAACCTTTCCTTAAATAACAATACATGTACTGTATGATGCAGTGAAACTATTTTTCCAAACATAGGTAAATAGTGGGTTACATTTTACTTTTTAAACATGCAGTGTAAACTTGGATTATGAGCATAATTCATAAGTGGGCTTGTATTTCAAAACACTTTTAAACAAAATTATTATTACCAGAATTTCCCCATAAGAAATAATAGAAACTCAAATTATTCGTTCAACAACCCGAAAATAAATACATAAAAATAATTAACACAAAATTAATTAAAAGCCCAATGACACGCGTGTGCACAGACACACAGAGCAGGCAAAGAGCAGGCTGAGCCTTGAACAGAGAGAGAAAATCGATCTTTAACCTCTCTAATGAGACTTGCTTTTGCTTTACACGCACACTGTACACACACGCATACAGGCACAAAATAAAATATGTTTTACACACACAGGAACGTGGTCACAGTGTTATAGTAAACAGTTATACCAGTAAGAGATGTGCACTATGACCCAGCAGGGGAGACGATCCGCAGCACAAGAGAGATAAAAAACGTTAGCTTCTTTCACTGTTGTGATCATATAGCACTGTCTTCAAAATGAGAAGCACATGCGTAATACATGATACGTGGCACTTAAACCAAAACAAAAAAAGTCATAATTTATTAAATTTTTTAATAAATTGTGTTATTCGCAATCTAAGGTTTTACTGAATATAAATTAAAATAACCATGTTTAGGCATAAACACTAAGTGCACTTTTTTAGTCTTTGGAATTGGCCAGGCGTAAACAGTAGCTGCAGCATGCTACTGCTGCAATAAGAATATATTTATTAGAGATGAGAAACTCAGATCCATTAACGGATCTGACTTCTTCTGAACCACTCACTAAACGGATCCAGGTCACATGAGTCCTTTGAGTCACTTGAGAGAATGCATTTTTCTATGGTCCCTCCACTAGATGGCGCTCACAGAATCCTTGGACTTATGAACACACTGAGTCCAAGGATCTGGCTGTTTCACTTCACGCTATGAGTCTAACAGATGTCTAATGTCTAATGCACATAAAAATAAATTTAGACAACAACAAATATAACAAATTAATAAAATACTTATGAATATACAGATGTGGTCATTAAGACTGCGCGTGTTTTCCCGCGGGATGCCTCAATTTAGCGCGCGGCGCGCCGCAACTTGCCGTAAGCAACATTCGGGAATTTAAATAAATGTGTTGTGCTTCACTGAATATCCGCCAGATAGCGCATGGAAGGACTTTATTTAAACGCCGGACCAAGTACTGTACAACGAAGAATTGTGTATAATTATTTAATCTAAAACAATATTGTTCCCAATGCTGAAGCAAACATGAATTTTATTTTGCTTTACAACAGATCTTTCATAATGAATGTGTGTATGTGTGCTTTATATTATTTTCATAATGATGAAATGAGATGCCCAAATTCGTGCTTTAAAATTCTTAATAAGTTTCTTATAAATTTTTTGTAATGTTTTAACAGGGACAAAACAGTGAAAGACATGCCAATGTCTCGGTTTACATGGTGTTGAAATTAATTTAATTTCCTGATAGTAGGTTATCTGATAGTCTTAACTATGCGAATGTCCTGATTCGTGAATATGCCAACATATCTTATTTAAAACGTAAAAAATGTGTCGACATCATCAGAAGACATGAATGAACTATATATATATATATTAAGTAAATATTATTTTATGACCACGAGCTTCTTCTGGCATTTTATAATAATCATCATATTTGCTGTTTGTGTCCAGCATTTAATAATTATTTCATACATTATTTAACCACGGCTGGAAATAATAGCTGGAATGTGATGTGTTTGTGAATTCATGACTGAAATGAAGCAGTTTGTCTTTTGTAAAGTACTTTCACTTTACAAAAGGCAGCGTTTTACTAAAGCGTTTTTTAAAGGCAGCGTTTTTATGTAGGTTGATAAACAGTGGCGGACTGGGACAATAATTCAGGCCGGGAATTTGACTCCACTCCCAGGCCACCTCTGCTGCTGCAGTCACCACCACCCTATTCATGTACTCTACTCGACTGATAAACTTGTAGGCTAACCCTATTATTGTAACAGGTAGACTACCAGATGCAATATAAATGAATAAAAAAATAGCCCTTAACAACTCACTAGGAATACACCATTTATACTACCAAACCAATGACAAATAAAAAATTGGCTTTTTAAAAGAGATAATAAGAGACACATTTACATGTTGAAATATTTACATTTTATGTATTTTCAGTGCTCAACTCTAGTATATCAAATGCATCAAAGTAATTAGCACTACTAGTACACCAGTAGGCGTTTGAATTGGGTGATACTTAAAAAAAAAATCTAAATCCTTAGACTGTGGACAGGCAAAATAATCAAAAGAGATATGAAGGCTTTCACTGTCTCCTTAATCTTCCCCTGAATCCTTCTCTCTCTCACTCTGCACATGTAGTTGCTCTGCAGTATGAAATAAGCGTGTTCAATAATCTGTACTTATAATTGTGCAGCCATCAGTTGTATGTCCCCAAAATCACAGTCCTACTACTGATCTTATAAATCATAAAAAAGCACATATGTTTAAAAAGTATAGCCTGCTGCCTGCATGTTTAGTTTTGCTTTAACTTTACCTGAAGGTCCCTGCTCTGACTCAAACGCTGAACTGTCCAGCACCTCTAACAGCAGGAGCATTTGCTTCCTTCGTCACCTTTCCAGACGAAACGAGACTTGACACAGCACAGCAGCACTTACATATCGTTGCTCGTTTGTTGGTTTAGTTTTATCGATTGTGATGATCTAAGTGATTTGGATGAAAGTGTTCGTCTGCCAAATTATTATAAATATAATGTAGATGTGGCTGGGATTTTGCAGCAGCTTGCTGCGTCTGCGGCCAGGGCTTTTTTTTCCTTTTTTTATACGCTGACTCTCTGCTCCTCCTTTGCGTTTACGCTTCATTTTTTGAACGATTTAGTCAGATATACCCTGTCTCTGGATATAGCCAGATATTAGGCAGTGCGTCGCTGACGTTGAGTCATGTTATGTGTAATTTTCCCTTCTGATTTTCTAATCTTCCCCCTACCTTTCCATTGCCTGATTCGTAGATTGAGAGATCCGTCAATTAATTCGTAGTTATACACCAGCCTATCACATGCCAGGCTGATCGTCTGCACAGCGGCAGCCGGCAGGCCAGAACGACCGTCAGGCCACCGGGAAATGTCCCGGTGCTCCCAATGGCCAGTCCGCCCCTGTTGATAAACGTGTGTTGTACAATATATACACCGCGACAGCGCGCGCAGTTACTCACTTCTCACCTTTCATGTAGGTCTGCTCGGACTAATTCGTTTTAAACCCCTCAAAAATGTGTGTGTGTATACAGCCCCAAACCTCCATCAGTTATTAACAATAGCATCTATTTAGAAAAAATGCCCCAGTGATTTCGGAGCTTCAGGAAATCTCCCGGCGCTCTGCGCATAACACCGGGACAACTCATGTCGAAAAGAATTTATAAACGGTTTCTAAACGTGGGCTATTGTTTTTTTTTTTTTACTTATAGTATTTGTTAATTTAATTTAAATAAGGTTTGGGCTCAGGACTTCGATTCGGCATCGTGATTCTCCTCTTTAATTTACTCCATAGTTTTAATCAGCGCTCAGCCGCATGCATGGAGTTTTCCAGAGCGCACCGGCAGAAGTAGACTAATGATTATGAACGCGTCGGGAAAACAGCAAGCAGACTGACTCTGAACATTTAAAAAAACGTTTGCGTTCATTTTCTGACGCGCTCAAGTTCACCAAAAACAATACAGAACAGCGCAGCTTATTTGCTTTCAAACATTTATAAAATCACGTTTTTTCGTTATTGTGAGTGCACTTAAATAAAAGTTGAGTCTTATAAAGGCATGTAGTCTTATATAGTTTTATTATATAGTTTTTGCACATTAATCAGAGTCCTCATCTGTTACATTTTTGAGGACAATAGTTTTTTTTCAGCCTGTCACGGCGTGCGCCCAAATCAATATCGCTCCTCGCTCACTAGTTAGGCGGCCTCCCCTTCAGATATACGAAGAAGCAGGGCTGCAGAATTAGGCACGAATAGTGAAGAAGAGCTCTCCTTGCTAATTATCCCGGGTTCATCCGCGCTATAAAATACTCGGGGTTTGTTGGTTTACAGTGGATTTTACTACGCGGTGTGAATGAGACGCGCGCACACAACGCGGAAGTGCGGCATGCAAACGGGGCAATTGGAACGCGCCCCAGACTTCAAAGTAGAGCAAGCGCAAGCGGACGGAGGCAGGAGCTGCTGTCCGCGGATGGCCGTCGTATTCGTATTTTATAGCCCAAGGTGCAAACCCGGGATCATTATATTATTTAGCATTATAAGACTAAAAAGTGGCAGCTGGCACGCCTAAAAATAGACGCAGGTTAATTTTTTTATAGTCTAAATTAAAATCCTCCTCTGTAGTGCCTCCTATTCCTTATAATCCTATTGTTCTGTTAGTGTCACTGCGTGTGCTTACAATGCCAGACAACATTCAAATGCAAACTATTCACTCTCCCCAAGTGTGAATCAGCTGTTCTCACCTATACATATTAACATATACGTTCTCACCTAAAGTGTTTAGGTGAAATTCCACCTATACAAGTGTGACAAATATGCAAAGAAAAAAAATAGGAAGGGGCAAATACTTTTTCATGGCACTTCACATGTAGTCAGATTGTTCCACTGGGCTGAAACTGTAGCAGGTGGAGTTATAGCACTTTTCAAATCACACTTACTATACACTGATATGAATAACTTTGAATGATGAATGCTACGTTAATATGATCTCGGGCTTGCTCCACATTATAAAAGCAAAGCGCGGAGATGGAGATCAGGGAAGTCCGCGATGTGGTGGAAAATAGGCAGTGGCGGTTCTACACTGAATTGCTCCGCGGGCGAGACTCCCTCCCGCCCCCCCGTCAGCGCCACTTCTAACCAACCAAACCCCCTGTCTGAAGTCTGCTCGGTCTTGTTAATTTGTTTTAAAAACCCCCAATTCTGTGAATTCCCCCAGCAGCGAAACCGGTTTGATGACTTCACACCTGTTGTAAAGGTGAGATGGGGGATTACAGTAACTGTGTGTGCGCTTCACCTCGGAGCGCGCTGTCGCGTTGTATTCAATGAATAGACTAAAACAAAATCATGTTTGCTTCAGCATTGGAAACAATATTGTATTAGGCTAACTTTATTAAAGATTATACACTTTTGTATTCTTTGTCCACACACGTGGGCATCTTTAAATTTTTAGATATTGATCCTTTCTCGATGCAGCGAATTTTCTGAGCAAATTAATAATAATTTCCATGAATGAAAAGCAGGAAGAAGAAAAGGTTACGCGAAAATAAGAAAAAGCTTTAGAGGTAAATGCTGTGAAATGCTTCAAATGAACAGATTCTGCCTATAACGGGTCAGGGACTGTAAGGCTGGAACCAACAGCGCACCACATCCCACATCATAATACATGCTGATGATGACCAACACGTCTCCCCTCATCTACCAGAGCCAAAAAGAATGGCAATTAAACAGAATAAAATTAGTAGCAGCACTAACTTGTGCTAGTTATTATGATGGTGGTCAATATTAATTGAAATAATGTTTCTCAGCATTATTTTGTATTAATATTGACTACCCTAATAATTAAAATAAGTAACTAGTTTACTAGCGTGAGCTACTGCTGCTACTGATTTTATTTCAGCTTACCTGTTCAGTTTTATTGCCATTTCTTTTTAAAATATTGTCTTTATAGATTTATATTTGTCTTGATGTTCTTTTTTTTTCGTTTCTTTAACCCAATATATGTTCAGTGATACTTTAAATAACATGTTTAAATAGCATTGATTTCTGTATTGTGTTATATTTTTATACTAATAACTGGTGTTAAAAATGTATCTCCACATTAATGAGCCAATGTATTATGGTGTGGGCTGCTGTGGGCCAGGAAGTCCAGGGACACTTTTTGGTCCCAGTCCGCCCCTGTAATAACGAATGGAGAAAGCGCAGTCGAAGCCCGGGGATTCTGTGTTCCGCGGGGGGCCAGTCGTGAATAGCTGACACTCAGTAACAGCCAATGAAATTGAAGCATTTTTGTTGCTTTCCACGTGGTGTGGCGTTGCTTAAATAATATCTGTATAATATCGGTATATCCTATAAAATCGTCCAGACCCTGGTTCGAATCCCGCTCTGGGTGAAAATGTAATAAATGTGAATCCTTTGTTTTACACTTTTTGCTTATGATAATCATTAAATTACAGCAACTGTGTGGTGAGTGCTAATGTGTTTCATAGCTTAAGAAAAAAATTTTAAATTGCAAACATGCATTTAGTACTGAAGCATAAGTTAATAATGTAATGGCTATATCATGGTATTTTAGCGAATAGCACCAGCATTTTGAGCACTGGCTGGGAATCGAACCCGGGTCTCCCGGCGAATCACCTACCACTGAGCCACCAGTACCCGTCTGCGTTGAAAGCGCGTAAATACGCGGGTGCGTTATAATAATAATAATAATAAATTTGGAGAACTACTACTACTACTAATAATAATAATTCTGAATGAAAATGAAGAATAAATACATATCAGTTTGAGCTTGACACGTTTATGAGCTCTGTCGCTTGCCGTCAATGGGCGCCTAAGAGACATAAAATTTTTCGGCTTCAGTAGACACACAATACTTTAGACTGAAACACGACTGCCCCCTACAGGTACTGAAGGGCATTTTCACAGCTTGCCGCGCGCACTCGCGGCAAGTCGTGGGATCCCTTTTCCAAAAACGTGCGTTTTTTAAGGCCAGATCTGTATTAGCAGTGTCTGATATTTAAAAAAATGGATAGGCTATCTGGTATACTTAGAGTTTTAGATTGTTAAAAAAGTCGAGGTAGTAAAATCAGGATTTAAGCTTGAGTTTTTATGCATATAAAGTCATTGTATACATTGAGGTAAAGCATCATACCGTTAGCATTACCATTCTGATAAAGTTGTGTTATGGAGTTGGAAACCAGCCTGATGTGATACAAATGCCAAAACTGTTTTAAATTTTAGTTTTTCATAATACACATCTACATCACACCAACATGTAACAAATATGTTTGGTGTTGATAAAATCAGACCATAGAGCACGATGTCTAATCACACAATATTGCAAAAGTAAAAGTAAGCTGCAGTTTGTTATACCATTTTGATACGGATTCTGCATGGTTTTTGCCATGGTTCTTCACTAGGGGTGCTCAACGAATCCTCAGAATCCCCCGAATCCTTAGACTCACTGAGCCTCTCGGACATGGCCGTTCCCTACTGTATGTGCAACAAGTCTGGCAGATTCGCCAAGTCCCATGGTTCAGATGAATCCGACAAATTAGTACCTGCTATTTTGAGTCTCCCACATTTCTGATAAGCAGAAAGTTTTCTAAACAACTCAGTCAGCCCATGAGCTTGCAGAAGGCATTCCAGAAATGCAAGGTGAACTGTGGCTCCGATCTGAGATGACATCAGTGGGAAGGCCATGAAGTCGGAAGACGTGGAGTATTAGCTGTTCCACTGTCTCCTTGGCAGAGGATAGTTTGGGAAGGGGAATGAGGTAGGACAGGGTGAAATTGAACGGTAGGACAGGGTGAAATTGAACCTAGAGAAGATCAACGACCACAGAGCTTGATGGGCATTGAGTCTTTTGGCAGTACATAAGTACTCTAGGTTCCTATGATCAGTCCACACTATAAAGGGGAGCAAATGTCTCCACTCCTCCAGCACTAACTTGATGGCTAGGAGCTCTTGGTCGCCTTCATCATAATTCGTCTCGGCCGGGGAGAGACATTGGAAATAGAATGAGCAGGAGTAAAGCTTGTTGTCTCTTGGGGATCTTTGGTAGAGGATTTCCCCAACGCCAGTGTTGGAGGCATCCACTTCTACCACAAACTGGCGAGATGGGTCGGGTATGGTAAGAATGGGGGCTGAGGTTAACCATCTCTTGAGATCCGCGAAAGCCTTGTCTGCCTCCTCGTTCCAGTAGAACTGCATCTTGGAGAAAATCAGGGAGGTTATGGGGCGGCAACGGAACTGTACCCCCTAATGCAGTGGCGATAGAAGTTCACAAACCCCAGGAACCATTGAAGGTCCCGTCGAGAGGTTGAAGTAGGCCAGTTGGAGATGGCCTGAACCTTGGCTGGCTCCATTTCCAGTCTGGAGGGAGAGGTAACGAAACCTAGGACCGTGGTGGACATTGTATGGAACTCACAGTTCACAGCTTTAACAAAGAGTTCTGGTGTTTTCTCCAGACCTCGAGAAAATGTTTTAATGTCGTCCAAGTACAAAGTTCACAAGAAGTTGTGGAGGACGTTGTTAATGAGGGCCTGAAATACAGCGGGGGCGTTGGTCAGTCCGAACAGAACCACCAAATGTTCATAGTGCCCAGTAGAGATATTAAGGGCGATTTTTCACTTATTGCCCTCCCGGATGCGGGCAAGGTGATAAGAATTTCGTAGGTTAAGTTGGGTGAAGATGTCTGCTCCTTGGAGAAGTTCAAAGGCGATGGCCATGAGTGGTAAGGGGTAGTGATTCCTGACAGTTATTTTGTTAAGCCCTCTGTAATCAATACATGGACGAAGGGACCTGTCTTTTTTCTTGACGAAGAAAAACCCCGCCCCAGTGGGCAAGGAGGATGAACAGATAATCCCGGCGGCGAGGGACTCCGTGATGTACTTTTTCATGTCCTTTCATTCTTGGTGTGCCAAAGAGTAAAGTCTGCCTTTTGGAGGAGAGGTGCCAGTCATATGTTGGTGCGGTGGAGTGACATGGCTAGGGTCTTGTTAAAGGCCTGCCTGAGATCGTGGCATTCAGTGGGAACATTGGAGATGCCTGGGATTTCATCAGGCGTGACTGGGATAGAAGCCAGAGGAGGTGCTGAGTGATGTCAGTGAAAGCATGTCGTCGAACATGAAGGACTACAGGAGCAGCACCCTCTAGTGCCCCCAGTCTGACTATGGTGCTGTGTGTATGTGTGTGTGTGAATCTAAAGTAAGCTCCCATGTCCCCCTTCTCATCTTAAACAGGGACCCTTCCTGCACTCTTTTTACACGTCACTTGATGGAAGTTTTCCTGTTTGTTGTTACCCCTTGCTAATTAGGGATCTAAATCTGCATCTGGGTTCCTGCAAATCACCTTTATGTTATAGCATATATTTAAAAAATTGCAATAGAAATAAAATTTAAGTTGGGAGTGACATTTAACATGTCTGACAGTGTTTATAAAAGGTTAAAATAAGTACATGTGGCGCTTTAGGGAGAATATTGTTTTGCATGTATTTAAATTCTTTCTTTTTTTTTGTTTAAGGTAACCTAATCACATGGCTTGGTCATATGCCATATCAAGCATTTTACTTGGTGGGCCAATCCACCTTCAGCAATTTAATTTAGGCAATTTAGGCATGTTTTTTTTTATTCCCTTTATTTATCTGCTGATAAATAGGGACAAGTGGTCCATTAGCTCAATACTCATATTGGCCAAGTGTAGTCTCTAATGTATTTAATAGTGATTAAAAAACATCCCATGGTGTACAGAAAAAAAGAAAAAATGTTCATTAAATGTCACATTTAAAAAGAACACTCATAATTGTTGTATGTGATCCATTAGCTTCAACATCTACAGGAACCAACAAAGTCTAGAAAACGGCACATCTTAAATAGGGAGGGTTGACTGAGGCATGACCATTCCCATGCAAAAAAGCAGTCAAAGCAGGTATGTGACAGGGTCAAAGCAGGTGGGTGTGATTGGGTAAAATGTTTCCTTGACAAAAATACATGAAAAGGCTATATGGGGTCATGTTGGCTCCCTAAGCAAGGCCCTTAACCCTCAACTGCTCAGATGTATAATAAGATAAAAATGTAAGTTGCTCTGAATAAGGGCGTCTGCCAAATGCCTAAATGTACTGTATATAAGTATACCACACCTGTAAACCAAAAAACAAAAACATTTTCAAATACTGGCCACAAAGCTGTCCTATGTTTATTTAAAACATGGCATGGTGGTAACTATTAAGAGGAATGTAAATAGTTTGGTGCTACCGTTCATTAATCTACATCTTCAAGTGGCACACCTATTAACCAAGTCATACTATAACTCTTCAAACAAACATTCCCACAGTTTAACAATTGAAAAGGGCAGAGACGACAGGTTTATATACTTTGCCAAGAAGAAGCCTGCACTTCAGCTAAGCGCCTCCTCAGCTTGCACGCCTTCCACCTGATATGGCTTAGATCGCAGATCACCTCCAAGAGGCCTCGTCTTCTGCACCATACCCTCACCGAGCACCCCTTGACACTGTTTTTTAATGTGTGTGTGTGTGTGCGCATGGGAGAAATAACTAATTAAAGGGTACTTAGTTCTCTGCATCTGTGCTTCCCGGTGTCCATGTTTTCTTTGCCCACTAAAAGCTTTACAGGAGGGTAGAGATTTAGAGCTTTTGGTTAAAAAAAGTAGTAAATAAATTTACTAAAGTGCCACTAGAATTGTTGTTGGTCTTTCAGCTGTTTCCAGCTAGGGGTTGCTACACACACAAGCTTATGCCGGATGCCCTTCCTGACACAACCCTCCCATTTTATACGGGCTTGGTACACCATGACAAAACACCTTCCACTGAGCCACCAGTGCTCATTAAAGTACCACTAGAATAATAATATCAGAAACCAGGACAGGACTTCATATGGACAGAAAAAAATAAGGGATTCAGACATCCAGTAACATGATGTAAACACAAAATGTCTCACTATCACTGGAATCAAAGAAAAAATCTGAGAAAAAATGGACATAAAAAAACAGACACATTGTACATATTGTAGACATTTAACAACATTTGTGCTTATGGTTATGTAAAACATTTTATCATAGTGTGCTTTGTCCTGTTTTATAAGCAGTCTGGTTTTCAATGGTTTTCCTCTTGCCCTCAGGAATGTTTCTAGGTTCCCCTCCAAATACAGCCAGTGGACAGTGCTAACGTTACTTCAACATAAGAATAACTAAAATGATATTCTTAAAATGTTAAAATAATGGGAATCAAGATAGGACTAATTTGTTATTTTTTCCAATGAAATTGCTAAACAACAATCAATATTTAATATGCAGCCTTTCATCCTTTAAAACCTGCTGCATCCAGGTCGGCATAGAGTCAAAAAGCAGTACAACTGCGAGCATAAGTCGTTCCTGAAGCGGGCTCGTATTGCAAAACACTCGTAAACCAAACAATTTTCCCATAAGAAATAATAGAAGTTAAAATTATTTGTTCCACAGCCCCAAAAAATTTATACATAAAGATAATTAACACAAAATATAAAGTAAAAATAAAACAAAATTAAACTGCATTTTACCTTAAAAAAAGTAAAAATAAATCCAGACAGATAAGTGTTTCCATTTATGCACACAGGCGCCGTGTTTGTGTGTGTGTGTGTGTGTGTGTGTTTTTCTCTCTCTTGGGGTGCGAAGTGTGTGTGTTATGTGTGTGCGCATGCGTAATTTGACACCGTGCGGGTTGTGTGTAACACACACACCCCCACACACACAAACACACACACACATTAAAGGCGAATGTCAAATTACGCACGCACACACATCACACACACACATTTAAACACTGACACACACTAAAGACGAGAGAGTGTGTGTGTGAGAGAGAGAACCAGTGCGGTGTCAAATTACGCGCGCACACACACATAACACACACTCAGCAGCGCAAGAAAAAGAAAAACACACACACACACACAGATGTTGATTATACCAGTAAGAGACGAGCACTAAGACCCAGCAGGGGAAACGATTACCCGCAGCGCAAAAGAGAGAAAAACCGTTGGCTTAGTTGTGATCACGAGACGCTCGGCGTCAAATCAAGAAGCGCATGCGTGATGCATGATACTATGTGATCGTAAACCAAGACAATGCTCGTTTTCCAAATCAAAATTTAGTTAAAATTTTTTTACTTGTGGAATCTTGCGGAACACTCGCAAACCGCGTTACTTGCAATCCGAGGTTTTAGTGTACTCAGTACTGGTGTCAAATGCTCGATCAATGCCTGCTTGATTTATTTCTGGAATCGTGTACAGAAGAATTTTTTGACTACTTTGCTGCCTTATCACCATTGTCCAACAGTTTTCTCTTTGTTTTTAGTTTGGAGAGGACCCAGGCCATGGCTACAAAAGCTGAAAAAACACAATCTTTTTTAGATGGTAGATTTGTAGCTCATGTAAACCGTTAACAAAACACAGTAGTTAAATTTCTCAGTGCAGTTATGCTCTTTTATCACTACTCATCGATTTCCTTTCGTCAATTTCTCTTAACTGCCTGCTGTAAATTATACAACAAAGTTATCCTATGTTTATCTACAGAGTATAGTATATGTTATTGGTCACTTCTATTACTATATATTTAAACCTAAAAATGTTTGGTACTGTTGTTGATTGAGCTGCACCTTCCAGTCACATGAACTGTAGGTCAAACTCCCCAAACTATGAACAACACTGATTTATTTTCCCTATCATATGCAAAGATCTAGCTATTTCTCCTCTCTGAATATAAATATAGAACCAAAAGGTCCATTGATTTATTGTGGTGGACTGTCTGGGCCAAAAATTTCAGGACAATTTTTTTTATCCAATCTGGGTTAACATTTACAGAGCTTAGACACATTGCAGATATGATATTATCCTTAGTCAATGTGTGAAGAGCATTCCTTATGCATTCCTGAAAGTGCTGTTTACTGCATGCAAAACTACATGCAATTTGACAGTCATAGTTAAGATATAGTCATAGATGTGGCTGTTGGAATAATTCGCAGAAAACCAACAAATTCAACGAGGAGTTGCTTTATTTCAATTAACTATACATAGTTACTGTTAATTTCTATGTGGAAAAAGAGTAAATAAGGGGTTAAATAAAAAAAAAGAAGATATAATATACAGCAACACAAGAAAATCAATAATTCAAGAAAACAAACAAATGTACAGAATCACTATGGTGTGCAGTATAATAAACAGAAAGAAACAAACAGCCAGTCAAGAAAATACGGCCGTGGCAGTTCTAAAAATAAAAAAAAATAAAAAAATACAACATGCCCTCGGCATTAATTATATAATTGGCAAAAAAACCCCAGTAAATGATACCCATAAGATCCTATGGTACAGTTCACTTACTTTCCAACCTCAGTCTTAAACACACACCCCAACAGGCCAAACACACCAGGAAAACTTGTATAGCTTGCACGTCCTAAATGAAAACCAACACATAACTTCAAAATGAATGTTTCTAAACTCTTTCTAGAGAAACAAACACAAAAAAGCATATTTAAGGCATTTTAAAGAAATGTAAATCAGAGACCACTAACCGGATATGTTAGCTTACACTATGCTAACAGTTGTACCCCATCTTTGACTCACACAAATTACTGCAAAAATACATCAGCATAACAAATAACCCAAATATAAGAGACTCGCAATCCTACCCAAACATTTTGACTTACTTAAAAAAACTGATTATAGTGGATTATTTTTCTTTAATCTGGAAAACGCTACAGGTGAAACCTCTCAACACATTAACTTCCATTCCCATCTGCACCGAGACACACGCACATGTGATCGAGCATTTCTTAAAGGGCCCTGTACCCATTTTTACTCTACAAGCACAGCAAATAGAGTACAGACATTCAATGCCTCTTTAACCACCACCCGGTTACATAGACAATATAGATTCTGATGAAGGACAAGTAGGGATGGGAGGAGGCTCTTGAGTACTGCACATCTTACTACACTGGCTTGGCAATCTACACCTGGCTTAAAACAAAACTTAAACAAAGCTTTTCCTGGATAAAAAGGAAGTGGTGCAATGGTAAAGTGCTCGCCCTATCATCCGGATATTGCTGGGTCGATTCCTGTAACCTCTCACAGCCGGTGGTCTAGAGAGAGCGGATTGGCTGAGCTCTCTCAAAGGGAGAGGTACTTAGTGCTTCCACATTAATCACGTCTCTACAGCCAGTCAGGGGCGTCTGTAAGCTCGTGCATGCAGAAGGAGCAGATAGCGCTGCCCTCGAGTGTGTTATGCCGCCCCTAACAGTGCGTGAGTGGTCGGCTGGCGTCACGTGGTTCGGAGCAAACATGGATAGTCTTCGGTCCTCCCGGCTGAGTGGTAGTGGTAGCCTTAATGTGGGAGCCCACTAGTGACGGCGAGAAATTGGACATGACTAAATTAGGGAAAAAATCGGGAAACATCCCCCCCAAAACGTAAACAGGGCAAATGAGTGACTATACACAGTAGAGGGTTGGACATCATAGCAAGGTTGAAAAACTTCTTTGCTAACAAAATGTCTTTGCTGCCATCTAGTGGCATCTAGTCTGCATTACAACATTTAACAATACATATCCACAAGTAATTAATGTTTTCAAAATACACGTTAAGTTTCAGTATAATACATTTGGAATTCCATAATAAACAACTAGGGAAAAAAAAACTTTAATAAAATTATCCTGAAGTTTGCTTATTTTAAAAATATTTTTTTCCTTACCTTTTGCTGGTTGTAGATAAATAAATTACAAAATAATTACACTTAAAGCAGTTTTACAATTTAATATTCTAAAATGATCAATTTACTTTCTTCTTCTTATTATTTTTTAGATATTTAAATAGGAATAATGTACCTATACTACATGCATATTGGATAATTAATAATTGTCTGCTTCTGGAATTTAGGATACAGATTAACAAATTTGACATGTCTGCCATGGTTCTCCTTGGGTGCTACATGACTCAGACAATTTTTGTGGGACTTTCATGTTTGTGTTTACTGGTCTTTTACTAGTATGATTTTTTCACACTTTTCACACTCCTGGTACATTTTTTCGGATCATTTCCTGATTATATGGCGAATTTAAACCTCCCTTCTTTTCTAGAATCTTTAATATCATTATGCCTATGTGGTCATCACTTTGACAAGTTTCTAATTATTTTTGTTTATTTAGTATGAGTGTTATCTAAATGGCTAAAGTTAGCTTAATACTGTGTGAAAACGGACAAGAGAAGGCTCCATGAATCATAAAAGAGCAAGTGCTGAGCAGTTAAAATTTCCCCTGGACGGTCTGCATGCTTTACATAAATTTAGATGTGCAGGACCTTGGCAGTACACCCAGTATTTTAGTAAACAGAAAGCACCATGGCACGGATAATATAGTCAATGATAAGTCTCTGGGTCTTATCAGAGATTCTTCTCTTTTAAGTAGATTTTGTCAATAATCGGTCAGAAGTACAATGAGTGGTCACATGGTCATAAATTCAACTCTCAGATACCATGTTCACAATCACCTAGCTACCAATTACACACACCTGGATTTTATTGCATAGTTATTATGTAGAGACCTTAAAAGGACTCGATGTGACTAAAATCAAGTCTTTGTATTGTTGATTTCTTGATTCGACCGTGTACTGGTTTGTTGCCTGGTACAGTACTTGTTGCTACCTGTTTTTAACCTATCTTGCTCCCCTTGCTGGAGTATTGTTATTATTTTACTTACCGGTAGTGGCATACCACTGCATGCTTCTAGCAATGGATATTTTATACTAGCTATACAATTAATGTTTAAAAAAAAAGCCCAGAATTATTTGTATTAAACAAGTTTTGGTGAGGATATTATGCTGATTAAAGTCAAACCACTTTGTCTTTTCCAGCACCATATACAATGGGGTAAAAACCAAACTACTTCCAGAGACTTGTACAGTGGGCACGATGCATAATAAGTGCATCTCAAATGTGCTTTCCTTCTTATCTTGATGCACCCACCACTGTGGAATAGGGTCAATCTGGACTCTGAAATAAGTGTTTTTCTTTTGGCCACATAGCTGCTCTTATAACATTGTGGCAGTAGAAATGCCTATCTAGATTTTTACTGTCCACTTATAATCCAACTTTGCTAAATGTTTAGGTAATCTCGAGTTGGTTTAAGCCACGATTTTTATTTCCAAATCCAATTTCTTATGCAAGGTTGTTGTTTTGTCATTGTCCTTTTTGGTATTCATAATCCAGTAACTGTTGTGTAACTGTCCCCATTTTCTGATTTATGTTGATTAACAATCAACCATCACTTTTGTTTTGTCAGCTGTTCAAAAACAACCAAAAGACTTTACATGCAAGCAATCTTATAGTCATGCTCTAAGTGAAGGAGCAAACAAAAAAAAAGTCAAAAGAAAAATTAATTATTCATTTGCTTTAATGTGTATATTGTTTATTTGTTATGTGATTTGGTAAAAAAAGACTAAACTTAAGCACCTTTTAGTAAATAGGGGGGTGGATTTTTTACAAAGAACAAATTTTGAAAGTCAAAGTCATATTTGTGTAGAGTTTAATGACACATGGCTGGTTTGCATTTACAGATTTACCCCAAAATGCAAAGCCGTAAATAGAAATCCACGCTAACAGCACACATGTGTAACCCAGGCCAGAAATAAGCAGATTAAAAAGAAACATACTGTAGATGTATGTGTATATAAGAGAAATGGGTAAAAAGAAAAAAAGAGACAGATAGGAAGGGAAGGAAAGACAAATAGTCTCTCTATTTTCTTTCCTACATTTCCTATCTGTCTTTACTTTTTTCTCTTCTTTTTCATGCGCTGCGGAGGTCAAAAAAGCATGGTGCTCGATGATATGGATGATGTGCGATTGTAAACCCTGTGAGATCGGATGCAGTTGAGTTGATTTAATTGTGTTGAAGCTCACTGGATTTGGGGAGTTCAAACAAAGAATCAAATAATGTGATGTTCAACTCTCTCAAATAAAGTGTTGGTTTTGTTTAATGTTTTGGAGTGTTTTATGCGAGTTTATTTGCATTTAGTGTTCAGATGTCATGTATTGTATTGTGACGTTTGTATTGTATCTCTGAAGAGCTCAAAAGAAAGAAAAAAAATGCAATTCAGCAATTATCATTAAAGTAACTGGCAACTGCTTTTTAATCAGTTTGAGTCTACATATAAAAGACATGTTGAGTTTAACAGTTAATTTAACTGTATGTGTATGGCAATTGTATGTAATATGATGGTGTTTGTATAAAACAGGTTGTCAAAAAAAAAAAAAGTTAGGTTGGAGATTGAATTAAGCTGTGATCCTGGAATGGCGACCCACCTTAAAGAATCTTAAAAGCGACAATTAGAGGAAACTGTGACTTCCCAAGTAAACCATGCCTTATTCCCCTATAAGTGGAATTCATCTATTCAAAGTGATATTTATCTCCAATTTACCTCAATGCTGATTATCACACTGACTGTTTTTTTTTTTGTACTATCGAACATTTTGCACTGCAGATGTTGCACTACATAAAGAGACTCTTGTACTCATTGTACCTTTATTTACTGTTTAGATTTAAAGGACTTTTTTTTCTTTACATGTTCACACTTAGTTTTTGGACTAAGAACATTTTATATATTCAATTTTGTTATTGGGTGTTTGTACTAATTCAGTTAGTTGTTGTTGTTTTTTTTTTTTTTTCTACTGGAGTGATTTTATTGTAAATGTGTTTTTTTGTGGGTTAGAGGTTCTAACTCAAACCTGTAACAAAAAAGAACAAACCAAAACTACGGGAAAAAAAGAAACAACAAAGGATTACAACGGGACAAAGAATATCAATTAATAAGGAAGAAATAAACATAGATTTTTTTTATTAGAACAAGAATAAATAAGTATAGTGCAATAAAAATATCCAGTTTAAATAACTAAAATAAAGCTCAAACTTAATTCCTTACCTCCAACTAGAGGCAAGGCACCAGGATAAGACAGACAGGTTTAGAGAGCAGTTGTTTATTCACCTAGTTGAACATCCAGACAGTAAGATGCTAGGAGTTGATAAAAGCATGAACAATATATTCCTCATGTTGGAATTTTTTCTTTTAGATTAAAGAGTGCTATTTCAGTAATATTATCTGTATAAGTTTCAAAGGGAAGATTGTGTTGTAGCTAGTTCAGGGATGAATAACCACAGATGCAAAGATCACTTCGGAGACCAGGGGTGTTAGGACAATAGACTTTTCAGAATATAGCCGAGCAGTTTCTCTTGAAAAGTGAGGAAAAGTTCCCGTCTCTTCTAAGATGCATGCTTTATACAGTTAAATGACACTTCTTCAACATCCTGTTCCCACCAACACGATACTCCAATACATGTGTTCTGTTTCTAACAAGATACAATGCTTCAATACATATGTTTACTCTTTCCCACAAGACACAATGCAACCATACATGTTTATTCCATGGCTAAAGGAAACTCACTTAATTGGACAGCTTGTCTATGCGCTTCTATCCTACAGTGGGATGCGTCTGCTCTGTAGGGTCATACCTAGGCTCGCAAACCAAACTTACATTGTGGTTTAGAGTGTTGATTGGTGTGAATGTGTTGTCTCAGCTGTAAAGAGAGGGAAAAAGAAGAGATTGTAGTTTATTAAGGTTCAGTTGACAGGCTTACTAGTCAGAACTACTGAACTGAGAGAGAACTTTTTGTTGCAGCATTGGTTCCTTTTTCTCTAGTAAATCTACTCTACCTGTGACTTTGCCTTGAGCGCCTGTTGAGTCCAAAACTATCCTCTCTGTGGCTCAGTGGTAAATCCCTTACCCATCACCCTGGAGACCCAGGTGCTAGGCCAGAGCCTGACAGAAAAAAAACTCAATCATGGACCCGGGGACCTGATGATGGTGGTTTCTCAACGCAAATCATCCTTCCAGAGCCATATGGCCATTCTCAGATTCCTTGGTGCCACCTGATTCTAGTTCCTGTCCTCAAGTTCCAGCCCTCAAGTTTTCCCACAGACCACTCCAATATTGCTTACATAACTACCCTTCTGCCAGACAAAGCACTCTCCTTGGCCTCCATAGTTTGGCATTCTGAGGGAGTGGATGGAATGATAAGGCGCTTATGGTCTGCTTTCAGGGAGGATTGTCGGAGTCAATTCAAGATGAGTTGGTGTACTCTCCAGGGCATCCCAAGTCCCTGAACAGTGTTGTGATTCCCCAGAGGAAATGCAGTTTGTCCGCTCCGGGCTCTCCCCTAATGAGAAGGAATGCTGCATGAGGGAGTCTTTACTGTGGATCCCTTGGCCACTTTCACTCCTCTTGTCTTGGGAAATGAGGGCCCCCTGCACAGCTGAGCTGCAAGAAGACTGTTATGGCGGAATTAGAGCTCCTCTCACTAACGCCGTCGTAGTTATTCCTGCCACCCTGTCTTGGGAGGGTCACCTCACCAATTCCACTCAAAGCAACGGCTTTTGAGCTACTTCTAAGGCTTCCATTTTTACTAAACTGAATCTACGCAAATGCGCAAATGGTTACCATCTTTTCGTATCCGGCAGGGTGACTAATGGAAGATGGACTTCGACACACCCATAGGCCACTATGAATATCTAGTGATGTCTTTTGGACTCACAAATGCCCCTGCTGCATTCCAAGCCCAAATTAATGATGTTCTCCATATTTGCTAAAAGTATTTTTATCTTTGTATACCTGGACAATATCCTCATTGTCAGCAGTGTCCTCCAGATACTTTTTTATAACCAACTCTACATGAAGCCAGAGAAATGTGTGTTTCATGCCAACCAGGCCCAGATTATTGGGTTAAGAATTTCAGCTCTGTGGTGGCTTCCTTGATGGCATTGACCAAAGGAGGAGAACCCAAACTTGCTGGGGTCCAGAAGTATAAGGGGCCTTCCAGGATCTTAAACGCAGTTTCACTTCTGCACCCCTTCAGTGGGAACTGTGGCTAACACCAACATACATTAATACGAACTGAAAATTATATTATTCTGTTATTAGAGTATACCTACAAATTATAGTATATGCCTATATAAGTAGTTCTCCGCTAATTACCGTAAGAACAATTAGCTTACTGAGTTGTTTTGTAAACTTTCTGCAGGGTCAGAAACATAAGAGAGTCAAAATTGCAACTAATGATTTATCTGATTTATCTGAACTGAGGGATTCAGCAGATCCGTCAGACACACAGCGTATAGTGAAACAGCCAGATCCAAGGGACTCAGTGTGTGGTCATGGGTCCAAGGATTCCGAGAGTGCCCTGTGGAGGAGGAACCATAGGAAAGTGCAGTCAGAATCCCTACTCACTCAAGGACTCGTAAGATCCGGATCCGATCAGTGAGTGATTCAGAAGGACTTAAATCTATTTAATGGATTTGGGTTTCCCATCTCTAGTTAACATCATACACTGCGTAATTGTATTAAAAATTTAGGCACATTTGCTGAATTTTTATCGCATTTAATAAGAAGTCAATATAATATCACAGGTAAAACATTCTAATTGCTTTTTTTCCCCATTCCACCAATGCTTAACTAATTCCCCCTTACATTAACATTAGCTGAACTAAATTGTTATGACAGATGTCTGCCCAAAGAAAGCTACAAATGTGAACTCATCGGTCCCGGAGAGGATCTTAGAGTCTGCAGGAAAAGAAGGGGAGAGTGAGTAGAGGCAGGTATGTCTCTCAGCTCCTCTGGTTACTGCAGCTACAGACCCACATGACTAGTTAAACATGGCTTACATCATACTTACATTTTTTACAATGTACATTTTTTAATCTATGAAGGAGAATGCTATGATCAGTGGTGTCAAAGCCCCACTAAGCCCCTTCAGAGTGGGGGACAAGGTGGCCCTAAGAACAGCAAGGGCCAAACTTTCCGGGCCATCAGAGAGGCAAAGCACGCACACTCTAAGAGAACACTTCAGGGACAGTGGTGACATGCGCGCATGTGGTAGGGCATTCAAGCTATCACAAACTACAGGACGACAACACCTATCTGTGATGGTGACGGCCCCCTTTCAGATGCATTGAACAACTTCTAAGCTTGGGTCAATGCGCAGAATGGCATGACGGCGAGGAAGATCATTCCTCCTCCAAATCACAGCTGATGTGAGGAATCATAAGACAAATAAAGACCCTGCCCCCACACACACACACACACATACACTAGACCCACTGCAGTTTGCGTATCGTCCTTCAACCATCCATCTTGCCCTTACACATTTGGACAATAAGGACACCTACGTTCGAATACGATGCGCATACATTTCAGTTTAGCATTCAACACTATCATCCCCCAAGATCTGATTGGGAAGCTGAGCCTGCTGGGCCTGAACACCTCCCTCTGTAACTGGATCCTGGACTTTCTGACCGGAAGGCCTCACTCAGTACGGATTAGGAACTGCACGTCCAGCACCACCACACTGAGTACTGGAATCCCCCAAGGCTGTGTGCTTAGTGCCCTGCTGTTCATGCTGCTGACTTATGACTTGTAAGCGAAATTACTTATGAATGACTTATGAATTGTAGGGAAACACAATTCGAATCACATCACCATGTTTGCTGATGACACGACCATGGCTCCGCTGTGGAGATCGGCAGCACCAAATTCCTGGTAGAAGAACCTCATCTGGTTGCTTAACACCAATCAATCACTCGATCAATCACTTTCTGCACAAGAAAGCCCAACAGTGTCTTTTCTTCCTGAGAAGGCTGAGGAAGCCCAGCTTCCACCACCAATTCTGACCACCTTCCACAGAGGAACCATCAAGAGCATCCTGAGTAGGGGTGTGTAAAGGCGAGAGGAGGAGACTTGCTCATTTAATTCAAGTTAAAAGTTATTTAAAATCTTTGCTTGTCTTGCAGAACGCTCACAAACTGGGTTACCCACAATTATTAGTCTATTATTAGGATAAAGACTTCTTACTGTAGTTGTGGCTACAAGTGAGGCATACTCACTTCATTACGTAATATAGAGAACTGTGTTAAATTCGTTTTCGTGTTTTTGTATGTTGGTCAAATAATCATTGTAAATTACTGCAACACCTCCTCCTCATAGCTGAGGTTGATGTATGTAGCTGTCTGCGAGAGAACAAGCCTCATTTAATGCTACATGTTTATTCTGTTTAATTCAGGTTTCTGTTAAACACAGTAGTGTATATCAAAGTCCTGATCCATGACAGTTTAATTTACAATAAGCACTTTAGATGTAGGAGATCTAATATTTAACAGTCCTAGTCGATCCAATCAGAGCTGTGTATTTAGTGTGCTTTGCATTTATGCGCTCTATAACAATTAAATTACTAAAATAGCTTCCTCATTTTAAGCTTCTCTTCATCACCTACACCTACAATTCTCATCAAACATCATTCTTGGTGGCTCCCGCTTCCCCTTTCAACACTTATATGGATATTATCCTTTCCCAGTGGCCCCTGAGGAATAGTAAATATCAATCTAGTCTAGACAGCACAAAGAAAATAAGTATTTTGTCATTTTATCATTTGGAAAAATAAGCTGTCATCAACAATGTATTTCCAAATCATTTTAACGAAAACAAAGAAATTCAAAGGAATTTTAAAGAAAATTTCTTCCAGCCAGCAATTACATTTGTTAGTTTTCGAATGGTTTGCCATATAGGATGACCATAGTGAGCAGTGCTGTTTATACTACATGCAAAGCAAATGTTAAGCATGCACTTTGAATTTCTCTATAGTATAAGGTCCAGAAGTCGAAAGACTAAATATGTCAAATTTCAGGTTATTTTCAACAAAAGACTAAAACATCAACATCAACAAAGAGTCTTGACCTGATCAACCTTAGCTTCTTTCTGCTGCTTAATAATCTGCTGAACAACCATTCCATTCTATGCTTAGGCAGGTTGTGGCAATTAAAGCTCCTAAATGAATATCAAGTACTATTAGAGTATTAATGGTTAAACATTTCTTGTTTAAAAACAATTTATTAGTACAAATAGCATTGCTAGAATATAAAAAAATAAAAACTGTGCTTTTTACATGTTTGGGTGTATCAAAATCAAATATGCAAAGTTAATTTTCAGTCAATAATTGTTTCTTCTCTGATTTGACTGCTTGGCTTTTAATATCATAGAGTGCCTAGTGTTTGTAACCTATTTGAAACAAAGTGCTATTAATGTTAATACTACATTGTAACTTCTTACAGAGGTGAGGAAATGCAATAGTACCAGATTACGTGCATGAATCTCAGCTAGCGCTTGAAACCAGAAAATTACAAAAGAACAGTGAAGGCAAATTTTCTGAGTGAAATATGCTAAAGACATGCAAACAAACATTAAGGTAACGTATTTTGCATTTGTTGTAAAAGAGCACCCATTTGATTTCTGAACAGAGCATACAGGAGGTAAATGGTCAGAGAGTTCGGATACATCACAGTAGAGATGAAGTCGTCTCTTGTCTTTTTTCTCTTGCTTTGTGGCATGGCTGTTTGTCAGATAATGCAGTATGTCTTCATAAATGAAAAGATGAACTGGTTTTCTGCACAGAGGTACTGCAGGGAAAACTATGTGGATCTGGCAGCCATTACTACTGACACAGAGAACCAGAGACTGATAAAGCTTGCAGCTGCCATTAGGTATGTAGACAGTTGGATCGGGCTGAACAGAACTGCAAGTGGATCAAACATCTGGCAATGGTCTAATGGAGAACCACCTAATTACTTTAACTGGGCACCTGGCCAACCTGATAACGTAGGAGGAGCAGAGAGCTGTGTCGTGGTATGGTCAACTGGCTGGGATGATGCTGATTGTCAAGTTGCTTATTCATTCTATTGTTTCTGGAGATTTGTTTTGGTGAACGACAGTAAGACATGGGTGGAAGCTCTTGAATATTGCAGAACTTACTACAATGGCTTGGCTAGCCCAATTTCTATAAACCAACTTATGCTGGCTAAAAATGCAATAAGTCAAACACAAACAGTTCGTGTATGGACAGGCCTGCGCTTCATGAATGGACAATGGGTCTCTGTGGACAATGTGGCACTGGGGAGTCTGGTTTCACTGCCCTCATGCCCAGCTGTACCCTACCACTGTGGAGCTTACAACAATAACACATACATTTGGGAGAACAGAGACTGCAGTGAGAAGCTTAATTTCCTCTGCTACTGATGGTGAGTAACAGAAATGCAGTACAAATGAATATTCTGTACCTTTAAATAGTAATAGTTGTAATAGTTTCCAATGTTTAATTTAACTACCTTTAGCTTTGATTACATGGCAATGTATGGGGGCAATTATATGTAAAAATGCATCTCATTTACAATTTGAGTTTTGGAATATGGGAAGAAAACCACCCTGGATATGATAATCTGGTCATTTAGTAAATTCAGGTGGTCAGCAGAATTTATTTTATTGCCACACAGCATTGCTGAGCCTAGACCTGAGCAATAGAAGAAACTCCAGATCATAACACTGCCTCCAGAGGACTTTTTGTGACCAACCAGTTTATTTTTGTGCTACATTGGTAGTTTTACAGACCTTACCGGTCTCAATTAGACTTTTATGAACTTTTATTAGAAATGAGTCTTTTAATGTTTAATAATTAAGTTTAATGGCTTAAAACTTATTTTTCTTCTGTTTTTCAGAACAGATGACTTTCCACAACTGTCTTTTTGAAGATTTATACAAACTTTAGGCCTCAAAGTTATTTAACCAAGTAAACTTTTACTTAAAGTTAATTTAGTCTATACATGTTAATTTATCCATATTTAACCAGCATTTAATGAAATATCTATGTTTAGTCACTGATATAAAAATCAACACTTTTCTAAAAATACAATTTGCTTTAAACTTCTTTGTACAGATGGGGCATTTAAAAATAAATGTTTTTTTCTGCGGCATGACGCAATTCTTCCCACGGAATGCCACGCTATTCTGGGAGTCCGTGCCTTGCCATTTACATCCAAGTGTTGTACCTTGCAGAATTCCCACCAGGTGGCATATGGAAGAACTCACACATTATACGTATAATCATTCAAAGTCTGCAAAATATATATATATATATATATATATATATATATATATATATATATACAACAAGGTCAGCCTTTCTGTAATAGTTCTTGCAAGAACAGTATTGTCAAGTGCATTTGCAAAATCCGTCAAGCACCATAATGAAACTGGCTCTCATGAAGGCCGTCCCAGGAGGGCGAGACCAAAACCTACCTCTGCCGCAGACGAGAAGTTCATTTAGAGTTATCAGCCTAAAAAATGACCAATGAACAGCACCTCAGATTAGAGGCATTATGAAGTCTTTACAGAGCAGAAGTAGCAGAAACATCTCACCATTAACTGTTCAAAAGAGATTAATGCATTTTTTTTGGACGCCTTCAGCATTCCTTTACAATGTAGAAATAAATATATAAAATATATATATATAAGGACTGTGTCTATTTGTTCAGTCTGTCTGTCTGTCTATCCATCTATATATTTGGCCGCACCCAAATAAGGATCTTGGGGTAAAATAATGTAAAATTCAAACTTCACCCATGTGTGCAGCTCTATTAATCTATCCATAAACACACACCTTGATCTCCGTTTCTCACTCTGCGCTGCTGCTGTCCGAGTGGTGCAGTGGTAAAGTGCTCGCCCTATCACTTGGAGATAGCTGACACAGCCGGAGGCCTAGAGAGAGCTGATTGGCCGAGCTCTCTCAGAGGGGAGGGATGAGAGGTACTTTGTGCTCCCACATTAATCAAGGCTCTACAGCCAATCAGGGGTGTCTGTGAGCTCGGGCACATGAAAGGAGCGGCTAGCGCTTTCCTCCGAGTGTGTTACTCCGCCCCTAATGGTGCGTGAACAACATTTACATTTACATTTAGGCATTTGGCAGACGCTCTTATCCAGAGCGACTTACAAAAAGTGCTTTAATGTTTACAACATTGGATACATACTTACACTGGGTTAACTAGGTTAATAACTAAGTACCATTAGTCCAACACAACTGAGTTTTTTTTTTTTGTTTTTTTTTTCGGGGGGAGGGGGGTTAGTCCAAGTACTGGAGAAACAGATGCGTCTTGAGTCGTCGTTTAAAGATAGTCAAAGTCTCTGATGTACGGACATCTAGAGAAAGTTCATTCCACCATCTAGGTGCCAGAACAGAAAAGAGCCTGGATGAATGCCGCCCTCGATCCCTAAAAGATGATGGGATGAGGCGAGCAGTGCTGGAGGATCGGAGGCAACGTGGTGCAGTGCGTGGTGTAATTAGCGCAGAGAGGTAAGTGGGTGCTTGGCCATTTTTGGCTTTGTAGGCAAGCATCAGTGTTTTGAATTTGATGCGGGCAGCTACAGGAAGCCAGTGCAGGGAGCGGAGGAGTGGGGTGGTGTGGGAGAACTTGGGAAGGTTAAAAACGAGTCGTGCTGCTGCATTCTGGATCAGTTGCAGAGGACGAATCGTGGACAGAGGCAGGCCTGCCAGGAGTGAGTTGCAGTAGTCCAGTCTTGAAATAACAAGGGACTGAACAAGCACCTGAGTAGCCTGTGAAGAAAGAAATGGGCGAATTCTTCTGATATTGTAAAGAAGAAATCGACAAGAGCGAGTAAGGTTAGCAGTAGGTTAGAGTAAGGAACAACCAGTTCAAAAAGATGCGGTCGGCTGATGTCACGCGGTTCAGAGAAAACACGTGATAGTCTTCGGGCCTCCCGGCTGAATGGTAGCAGTAGCCTTAATGTGGGAGCCCCCTAGTGATGGGGAGGAATTAGCCACGACTAAATTAGGGAGAAAATCTGGAAAAAAAATTTAAAAAAAGAATAAAAAAAAAAAAAAAGAAAAATGTGCAGAATGACGTGAAGCAGCAGCCACAAAATTTTGAGTTTATGGAGCTAATTGCAAAATTTTTAGGAGGGATGAGCATAAATTTAGGGAAGTGTTATTTTGAAAATCTCACACCTTGTGTTGACTTTATTATCTAAATATTACTGTTAAATCATGCATTATAATGACTAAAAGACTTTAATGACTTACCGACTTTAATGACTAAAACGTTTTTGCCCTTACTCTCCTTCCTAATATGCATATGTATGGTATGTGTCAAGCACTAACCTGAGTAGACCAGAAGACATAGCTTTAGCGGTTAGCCCTTTGTAGCGTGGATGGTGAACCCAAACGTGGAAGCAAGCGAGAAGGCAGGATAACCACGCGATTTAGTCTAAGGACTCTCACAGAAGGGGAGCAAGGGAAAAACACAAATTTAACTCGTGTCCTATAAACACACACTCGAAAACAGAAGGGGAACCCAAGAAAGTGAGTACTCCCGAATTGGCAGAGAAACGATCTGAACCGTCATGGGTTCCAACTCCACTCCCAGTTTTTTGGCATAAGAAGAGTCAATGAAGTTGCCTGCAGCACCGGAATCGATGAACGCAGTACTTCTGACCCGTTTGCGGGCAAACTGGAGGTGTATCCGAACCGAGAGATGAGAGGCGCTAGGCATCGTGGCAGAGAGATGGAGGTGGCCCGGCGAGCTGCTTCCTTCGCTCACCGGGCTTGGCCGTTTCCCTGGCGACGTGGACAGATGGCTCTATGGTGCTCGGCTGCCCCACAATAAGCACAGAGCCCCTCCCTGAAGTTCAAGTTCAAGTAGGCTTTATTGTCATTACAACCATATACAGTTAGTACACAGTGAAACGAAACAACGTTCCTCCAGGACCAAGGTGCTACATGCAACATAAATTTACAACATAAATTAACATAGACACTAAACTAGCTAACCAAGAGGCCTAGTTAGCTGGCTAGCAGAGACAGGACAGAGAGACCTAACATAAATTACAACATAAGTTAACAAAAACTAACTAGCTAAGTATAACTATTTTTACAGACAACATAAAGTGCACGTGCAAATGTGCAAACAAGAGCAACAACAAAGTGACAGTGCGCAACCACAACATAACAGAACATAAAATATGGTGTTGAGGTTGTGGGTAAACATAAACATTCCTTAAAACAGCAGCAAGAATTGGGGAATTAGTGCAAAAATTAGTCCAGTAATGATCATTGTGCAAAAGATAAACAGTGAAGCATTTACAGGTTGGTGTGTACGATAATTTGGTGGTGTAGGTCAGTGTGTCTGCACTTGTGTTGATTAGTCAGTCCAGTCCCAATATTTTGAGGTAGTTGAGTTAAGCTGTGTAATAATGTTTGTGTTTGTGTGTGTGTGTGTGTGTGTGTGTGTGTGTGTTTGTGTTTATCAGTCCAGTCCCTTTTTGTTGAGGAGACGGATGGCTTGTGGAAAAAAACTGTTGCACAGTCTGGATGTGTGTGCCCGAATGCTTCGGTTCCTTTTTTCCAGATGGCAGGAGTGTGAAGTGTGTGTGAGAGGGGTGTGTCCGATCAGCCACAATGCTGGTGGCTTTGCGGATGCAGCGTGTGGTGTAGATGTCTTCAATAGAGGGGAGAGAGACCCTGATGATCTTCTCCGCTGTCCTCACTATCCGGTGTAGGGTTTTGATAGAACAGGAAGTTCCGGTTCAGAGGGAGGTCGCGCGCTGGACGGACCAATCGGTGGCCGCGTTACAGGACGCACTCGATGACGCAGACTGGGACATGTTCAGAAACAGCTCCGATGATGACGTCAGCGTGTTTACGGAAGCGGTTGTGGGATTCATCGGGAAACTAGCGGACGATACCGTAGAAAAAAAGACTATTAAAACGTTTCCCAACCAGAAGCCGTGGGTGGATAAAACCATCTGCGGCGCTCTGAGATCTCGCACCGCTGCCCACAACACGGGACTCACGTCGGGGGACATGGAACCGTACAAGGCTGCGTCATACAGCGTCCAGAAGGCGGTGAAAGAGGCGAAGCAGCGCTACGGGAGAAAACTAGAGTCACAACTCCAACAGAGTGACTCTAGGAGCCTGTGGCAGGGATTAAGGACAATAACGGATTATAAAGCACCAACATCCGGTATGATAAACGCAGACGTGTCTCTGGCAGACGAGCTGAACACTTTCTATGCTCGCTTCGAGGCTGCAGCTAAAGACGCTAGCGATGCTAATGCTAGCGGCGCTAACGGCTGCAGACAGGAAGTCACTGCCAGCACCGGAAGCGCGTTCATCATCACCGAGCATGACGTGAGGAGAGTCTTCAAGAGAGTGAACACCAGGAAAGCAGCAGGACCAGACGGCATCTCAGGCCGCATTCTTAGAGCCTGCGCAGACCAGCTAGCACCTGTGTTCACTGAGATATTCAACATCTCTTTATCTCAGTCGGTGATCCCCACATGCTTCAAAGAGTCCATCATTGTTCCTGTCCCAAAGAAACCTCATCCTGCTTCCCTCAATGACTATCGCACTGTAGCCCTCACCTCAGTAGTGATGAAGTGCTTTGAACGCCTGGTCAGAGACTTCATCATCTCTTCACTACCAGACACACTCGACCCACTACAGTTCGCTTATCGTCCAAACCGTTCCACGGACAATGCAATCTCACATCTCCTCCATACATCTCTCACTCACCTGGACACTCGGAGGGGGAATTATGTGAAAATGCTCTTCATCGACTACAGTTCTGCATTTAATACCATAATTCCCTCCACACACCACCAAGCTGGAGCACCTGGGACTCAGCTCATCAATGTGTCAGTGGATCTCCAATTTTCTGACTGGCAGACCACAGGCAGTAAGGATGGGCGGACATGTCTCAGCCTCCCTCACTCTCAGCACTGGTTGGAAATCTGGAGAACTGGTGCCAGAGAAACAATCTCCTCCTGAACATCAGTAAGACAAAGGAGCTGATAGTGGACTTCAGTACAAAGCAGGTGAGGAACTACCAGACCCCCGTCATCAACAGGAGCCCAGTGAAGAGAGTGGACAGCTTCATTCGCATCGAGCTCCCTGACCTGCACTCGATCTACAGCAAGCGGTGCTTGACCAAGGCCAGGAAGATCGTGAAGGACCTCAGCCACCCCAATAACGGACTGTTTACTTTGTTGCGGTCTGGGAAGCGATTCCGCTCCTTGAAGGCCAACACAGAGAGACTGAGGAGGAGCTTCTTCCCGCAGGCGATAAGGTCTCTCAACCACAACCACACCACTATGCAGGACTAACACAATCTTTTCATAATTGATTAAATCTATCAATCTTTTTACATCCATGAACACTATGGACAATTACACGCTCACCTTCCTTCATATCTACACTACATGTTGTAGGTTTACATCCTGGACCATTGCACAAAGACACTTTAATAAACTCTGCACAAAGACACTTTGTTCTATGCATATTTGCACACACAGTACAGTATATTTCAATTTGTACAGTATATTTCTATTTTTGTACATCATATTTCTATTTTTATTTTTAGTTCTATTTTTCCTAGCACATTTCTATTTTTATTTTTAGTTCTATCTTTCCTAGTTTAATTTAATTTTTTTATTTAATTTCTATCGTATTTCTTTTATTCATATTTATTTCTTATTTGTAAACTTTAATTCTCTTTTAGGGTCAATGGCAGTCGTATAAGCATTTCACTACATTTCGTACTGTGTATGTTTGTGTATGTGACAAATAAAATTTGAATTTGATTTGAATTTGAAATACCGGATTACAATTTTTGAAAATAAAACTAAATAACTCAGCACTTAAATGGTGTCCCTAACACAGTAAATTACACGTTACATCAATGAAACTGTGTGGGAACATGAGAAAGATTATAAAAAAAAAAAATAGCAGCATCCATTATATGTACATACTTTTTGTTCTTTGTGCTATTTAAAATTCAAATAGTTTGTTATAATACTGCATAAAAATACAGTTTGTTGCTTTACTTATAAATGAAAACTTACATGTTATTATTGATATTCTTAATAATGATATTTATTAGTGATTTGACAACCAAAAAAGATTGTGAAAGAAAGTTTAATTAACTGTGTGTTACTAAATGTGTGTCAACTGTGTGTTACAGACTTGGAATATGCCTCTTTCTCTTGCAGACACTTTGTGGTGTAACTGAGATGTCCAGCGATGTTTAAATAAACCTCTACTTTTGTTGTAATTCTATTTAAAGTCTCCAGAATTGTTAATCTAATTTCCACCATGGAAATTAGATTAACTCTCAGAAACGAGCATGAAATGTTGTTCCCTAAGAAGGGAACTATTTCAATCTGCCTTTAAACTTTAAAATTCCTTATATTGACAGAAAAACACAGAATTGTTTACATTTATGTCATGATTTATTAAAATAGAAAAACTAAAATATCACATGGGTCTAGGTATTCATAGCTTTTGCTCAGTATTTAGTAGAAGCACCCTTTTGATCTAATACAGCCATGAGTCTTTTTGGAAAAGATGCAACAAGTTTTTTACACCTAGATTTGGGGATCCTCTGCCATTCTTCCTTGTAGATCCTCTCCAGTTCTGTAAGGTTTAGGTCTCTCCAGAGATGCTCAATTGGGTTAAGCCATTTAAAAACAGTCACAGAGTTGTTGTAAACCCACACCTTCGTAATTTCAGCTGTGTGCTTAGGATCATTGTCTTGTTGGGAGAAGGGGGCTGTAAACGTGAGTGAGCCCCCCTTCAGCACCCTTTTTCTCAGGTTGCCAAACAAACACACAAACTCCTCTCTGTCGCGATTGTTTTTAAAGGTGAGGAGCTGTTTAATTTGTTTTTTTGTTGTTGTTGTTGTTGTTTTACTTTACAATAGTGATCCCGTTAGTATGCGCTCACGCGAGTGTGACTAGCGATGTTCCTTGCTAATTTTTTAATGGTTTTAAAAATGGTCCCTCCGTTAATGTGTGTGTGTGTGTGTGTTTACGAGTGTTTTGGAATACGAGCCCGCTTCCGGAACGAATTATGCTCGTAATCCGAGGTTCCACTGTATATAATAATTTAGTTGTTTTGCCATGGACACTCAACACTTTCATAAACTCAGCTCTGTGTTCGAAAAAATCTGCCAGTTCTGTTTATTCTCTCTTTTTTTGTCTTTTTGCTAGAGTTTGAAATTTTTTTTTTGTGTGTGCAATTTACATCAGCCTATATTGGTAAATATTTAAAATTTACACAATATTTTAAGGCAGAAAAGCCTCAGACTCCTACAATCTTTGAGTTTTAACTGATTGCAATATTTAAACAATAAAAGGACTACCTCCCATTGCGAGGCTAGTACCCCAAATACTGTCTCGGTAATGATTTCAGAAGGCAGACCCAAGTCTGTTAAGGAAATATCACATATTAGCAATATCCTTGGCAGTATCAACGTCTTCCCATTTGGGCTGCATGGAGCACCAACCTAGATGATAAAGTAATCTACTCATGTAGCTGGAAATGTCACCTTTACTATTTAGCACAAGTCCTTGAAGAGGTCAGAAAAGCCGACCTAACAGCCAATCCAATAAAAATGCTACCTGGGGCACAGTACCTGGGGTATTGCATCTGATGTGGGCTGCTTAAACATTAAGAAAAGAAATCCTCTATGGCAGCACCCCTCTCAAACCTGTGCAAACCTGTGCAAACCTAAAAAGTGCGGTGGACAGAAATGACAAAAGCAACTTTCTAGCAACTAAAAAAACACCTCACCAGTTCTCCCAGCCTCCAGGACCCCGATTTCAACCGTCCTTTCATCGTTCACACAAATGCAGCAGAGAGCGTGCCGGGAGCCGTCCTCTCGCAGGAGTTCGAGGAAGAGAAGGTATAATGGCAATAAAACCTACAGCTCATGTAATAGCAGAAGATAAAGAAACTGGTTTTACAAATAATTTCAAAGTACTTAAATTTCACTTGGGAGGTCAAGTTATTTAGATACTCAAAAGTAAGAAACTACTTCAGTCATCTGTATTTTTTAAATTGTAATTGCCCTCTGCATAACGTTAAGCCCAGACATCAAATTTTATATTTTATGTTTATAACTTGTTGTAAGACAGGAATTGTACACATTGTATACTAATAAACAGGGACCAAAGCTTATCTAAAGAACAGCAGCAAGAAGCAACAAAAAAGAAGGAGGGCTGTGGGAGAAGAAGAGAAGCAGAGGCGTTCAAAAAAGGTGCATTTATTACTCATCATTTAGGTAGGCCTACGCAAGACTTGGAAACCAGTGTTGGAAAATGAATGACTCGGATTTACAGTTACTTGCAGGAAAGACTTGCAGGAAAGGTTTTTTATTTCAAGTTTTGTACTCTTGAACTATCACACAATTGTTTATTTAGGCATCTCTTACCTTTTTTCATTTTCTTTAACTGCTACCTATTAAAAGTAAATTAAGCTGTTTTAATATCTGGACCCATTATACTATTAAAAACTAAGTGAAAGACATTAGATTGACCATATAGTAGCTACAGTATCAAAATTAATGTTGTTTAGTCCTGCCATAAATCCCACCCTCATTACTGTTTAGATCGTTCATTGAAATCATATAAAGAGATCTTAAGTCAACTGTATGATTACTTTAAGAGTAAATAGTCAGTGCTATCTAACCGTAGATTGTGTTGTGATATTCAGCAAACTGTATTATTAGTAGCTGTTCTAAGTTATTCTGGTTATTCAATTCAATTCAATATTATTTATATAGCGCTTTTAACAATGGTCATTGTCTCAAAGCAGCTTAACAAAAATGAAAGAAATTCATTAAATAATAATTAAACAAATATTTTACATAATGTTATATTATTAGTATCACACTGAGCACAACAAACAGTTGGCTCAATCCATACACACATACTTTTTTATTTTAATTTATTTGTTTATTATTATTTATGACAGGTCTGTGATACAACCTTGGCTCTCCCCAAAACAAGGTTCTGCTTTACCGAATGTGGCGGAGCGCAGAGGCAAGAAAAGGTTTATTAGAATTAAAATTCCGATTACGCCACCCTGGATAAAGGCCAGGGACCCTAATTAAGTAAGTTTCGTCTAAAGGCACACAGGTCAGTTCACGGGAGAAAGCAGGAGACAAGGATATCCAAAAGTATTACCATTTATTACACGTACTATTTTAAACAACTTAATTATAACAAATAAACAAAAAGGAATCAATAACATAAAATGACTGGGACCAGTAGTTCACATACAATGCACTCATGGACAACTTGAATATCCAAAGCCTCAAGTTCAGGAACCGAGGCCGGGCGGCGGGGCCTAAGGGCGCAATCGGCCTACACAGCACAGCAACTTGCAATCACACAAGTGACTCACCACACACACACACACACGTGCTCGTATTCCAACCACTCAAATAGGAAAAACTAGAATCCCACCGCTGCCATAAGCACCCGGCTCCTGTACAAAAAGAGAATCTGATGAAAGTACTAGACAAATACAGTCTCACACAATGGACAAAGGTTGTCCACCCTTACAACTGGCCCAGAATTACAATACATTTATCTAACTGAAACAAAAAATAAGTAAAATAAATTCACATACGAAGACCCGCAAGAAAATCTCCCTGGCGAAAGGCCAATAAGGTTTCCCCACGGTCTTATTCGACATGCGTTTCTTTCTTTACACACACATCCACCCAGTACACTCTTGCATTCATTCACAAAACAAGGAAAAAAAAAGGGGAAAGCGTGCGCACACACGCACAATAATTTACAACCAAATGCACACTCACATTCATTCACCAAACAAGAAAAAAAAGAGAAAGCGCGCGCACACACGCACAATAGTTTACAACCAAATACACACTCACATTCATTCACAAAACAAGAAAAAAAAAGAGAAAGCGCGCGCACACACGCACAGTGATTTACAACCAAATGCACACTCACATTCATTTACAAACAAGGAAAAAAAAAGAAAGCGCGCGCACACACGCACAGTGATTTACAACCAAATACACACTCACCTTCATTAACAAAACGAAAAAGAAAAAAAAGAAAAATAATCGCAATCGCCGTCTCCCCGCAGCAACACGGCAATCAGGGTTAGCAACACGGCTAGTACAATGTAAACCATATAATACGGCTGCAGCAAAACAAACCCAGCGACAAAACAGCAGCGCCCACCAGGAATGCTCTTCACATCGCACCACTACAGGAAGCTAGCACACCTCGCGCCACCTCCGTCTAGTACATAAAATAACAATTAAAACACTTACCAGCAAACATACTGCATAAACACGAGCAACATATTGTTAAATTACCTACCGGCAATGTGATACCGAATCTCACCAGGAGGGCATTTAAGACATGATCCGGGAAGCTGAGAGCTCCGTCAGTTTTACAGGGAGACAGCCAGTTTATTGGGAGGAACCGTCACGTTCACAACACCAGATGAACACCCACGTCCGCTGACTCAAAAGCAGGCTGGCTAGACTGTGCAAATACCAGACAAACACCACTATAATAAGCCAAACTCACTTTAAGCACACACACACACCGCAACTGACATCCTTACCTGCAGCACAATCACCTCAGGACTTCCAGGTTCCGTGTCGGATATGACGACACGCCACGGAAGCTAGGGGGCTGGAACCCATAACCCCGAGCCACCTCACCAACCAGCTTAAGTAGTAGTGACTAACCCATGATAGGACAATCAACCAAAACCCGACCAACCAGAAACAGGTAGGAAGAGCTTTATTCATTCTACCACAACCTACCCCCCAAGGCTGCATCGTCGCCCCGACGATGGACAAAACAATCTCTCAACTCCAAGGTCGGAACCATGCCGAAATGGTCGAAGATGTCCCCGCTGGCAATACTCCATCAGGTCCCAACATGCCTGCAGATCGTGGGAGATGATGCAAGTTAGAATGTCTCCCTGCGTTAGCTCGCCTAGACCGTCGTGGCACTAAATTGGACAACCCTACTGACCCTGGTATTAACTCACCTTCGAGGGGCTGACAAACACACGCCGGGGCATCGGTCGCACTATTAGCTACGGGCTCCACAGGCTCGGGGTCCGCCATATTTCCCACACTAACAACCGGAGGTGTCGCAGAGACCAATACCCACAAGTCCCCCTGCTCGGACCCCTCCGAAGCCTGCTCCCCCACCGGCGACGCAAATTCTGCGACTGGGCTAGGAAGGGACACTAAAGCAGGAGAGTCCTTCTGGGTTCGAACCTTCAGCAGTGAACAATGTACTTGCCTTACTTTGCTCAAGTCATCCACAGGGGCAATCGAATAAACTGAACCACCTTGTTTAGGGGCCCGTACCACCTGATACACCACTGGGCTCCACAGGTCCTGAATTTTTGAGCGACCCCTCACCCCAACATTACGAAGGTAGACAAGCTGACCCTCGGACAATGGGGTGTAACGTACATGAGAGTCATATTGGGCCTTACGTCGTTCCGTGGCGGCCCGCAGATGTTCCCGGGCCCCTTCAAAAGCCACCTGCAACCGAGTTTGATGCTCGACGACCCACTGGTGTACATGTCCACCCCCAGTTCCTTATACCCTCCCTAACAGGAAGTCAACTGGTAGACGAGGTTCCTGAACAAACATTAAATAATACGGGGACTCACCTGTTGATTGATGAGGGGTGGTATTGTAACAAAACACTACTTGCGGCAAACATGAAGCCCAATAACGCTTACTAGAGGGAGGCAGAGTCCGCAACAAATCGTGCAAAGTTCGATTAAACCTCTCACATTGTCCATTCCCCGCAGGGTGATAAGGTGTGGTTCGAGACTTCTCCACATTATATAGCATACACAGCTGCCGTATCAGGGAAGACTCAAAGTTGCGGCCCTGATCGGCATGTATCCGGCCAGGGACCCCAAACTTACAGAACCACTCTGCCACGAGCACTTGTGCCACCGTTTCTGCCCGCTGATCTCGTGTGGGAACTGCCAGGGTGTACTTTGTGAAGACATCGGTCATCACCAGCACGTTCTCAACACCCGAACTGGATGGTTCCAACACAGTAAAATCAACTGCCAAGATCTCGTTGGGCGTAGCAGCGAGCAGGTGACCCATAAAACTAGACGCCACTGGCTGTCCACCCTTGGCCAACTGACATCGATCACACTCTTTACACCAACGAGCGACCTCTCTGGACATACCAGGCCAATAGCACCGCTGACGAACCAGCTCTGTTGTACGTTCAATGCCCTGATGGCCATGCTCCTGATGCAACCATCTCAAGATACCTTCCCTCAACCCAACCGGCAAAAGAACTTGCAAAACTTCCTCTCTTCCATCTGGACGGAAGATTCGACGGTACAACACCCCCTCCTGTTCTACCGAACAGTCCCATTGACGCAACACGGCCAAACTACCTTTAGACAATAATTTGCGTTCTTCAAAACTGGGGAGGTGTTGACACTGCCAAAACCCCAAAATGGGACCAATATCCGGATCGGACTCTTGTAATGCCCTCAACTCTCCTGCAGACAGACTAGGGAAAACCTGATGTGCAGCCTGGGTAGCCGGATATACTGGCTTTACTTGGACTGCCTGTCGTACCGATACCGGCACCGTGGTAGTTGGTAACAGCGGCTCTAAGCCCTGACTATTGGCCGGAGGCTGTCTCGAAAGGGCATCAGCATTACCATTGCTCTTACCTGACCTATACCGAATCTCAAAGTCAAATGCTGCCAGCTGGGCGGCCCAACGCTGCTCAGTGGCCCCCAGCTTGGCAGAAGACAAATGACTCAAAGGGTTGTTATCAGTAAAGACAACACATTTATGCCCTAGCAGATATTCCCGAAATTTCTCGGTCATGGCCCACTTGAGCGCCAAAAACTCCAGCCTCATTGAGCTATAGTTGGCCGGATTACGCTCAGTGGGTCGCAGGCTACGGCTGGCATAAGCAACAGGCCGGACCTTCCCTTCCTGTTCCTGAGACAGGACGGCCCCCAAACCCCGGTGACTAGCATCCACCTCAAGGATGAAGGGCAAAGAGAAGTCTGCATATGCAAGAATAGGGGAAGTGGTGAGCTTCTCCTTCAGAGCATCAAAACTCATCTGGCATTGGTCAGTCCAGGCACCGACGAAGCTTAGACCTACCGGTTTCTTATGCCTACCCCCCACAAACTCGGCCACCAGCTTATGCAGAGGGGATGCCAACTGTGCAAACCCCTATACGACGCGACGATAATAACTGGCGAAACCTAAAAAGGAACGAAGCTCCGTTACGGTGCTGGGGCGGCTCCAATTTGCCACCACTTCCACTTTACTTGGATCAGTAGCCACACCACGAGAAGACACCACATGGCCCAAATACCGTACCTGCTGTTTAAAGAACGCACACTTCCCCAACTTCGCCTTGAGACCTTCGCCCTTTAACCGACCCAAAACCAATTCCAACCGTTCCACATGCTGAGCCACCGAAGAGGAAAAGACCACAATATCATCCAGATACAGAAGCAATGATTGATGTCGCTGATCACCAAACAATCTTTCCATCAACCGTTGGAAAGTACTGGGAGCATTACAAAGCCCAAACGGCATTCTATTCCACTCGAATAACCCGAACGGTGTACAAAAAGCAGTTTTGGACCGATCCCCCTCGGTCACCGGGACTTGATTATACCCGCTGGCCAAGTCCAACGTGGAAAACCAGCGGGCCCCGGTCAAGGCGTCCAGCGTTTCCTCTATACGAGGTAATGGAAAGGCATCCTTTCTAGTCTTTAGATTCAACTGCCGGTAGTCCACACACATGCGTAGACTACCATCTTTCTTGCGCACCAACACAATCGGAGACGCATAAGGACTACAACTCTCCCTAATTATCTGACCCTCAAGCAGCTGGTTAATGTGGGTCTTCACCACATCATACTCGGAGGGGGGCAAACGCCTATACCGCTGCCGAACTGGGACGTCATCTATCAGGGGAATATCATGCGAGATCAGACTCGTACACCCTAAATCATTATCATGCGCCGAAAACACGGACTGATAACTCCGCAACAGGGCCCTAACCTCATCTTGCTCTCCTGATGCCAAGGCAGATAAATCAACTGATTCAATCTGTTCCTGCAGCGATGGTTCCACTGCACCGCCCTGGGAGCACACACTAGCGACCACGTCCTTAACCTCAGTCACCCCCGGTGGTAGACTTGCAATGTACACCCCCTGCAGACTACCTAATAGGGTCCTTGGGTACAATGCTACGTCCAATACCCCCACATTTACAACTGGGATATAGGCGGTACCTCGCACCACCAGCACCAGGGAAGGCGAAGCCAACAAGCCGGCCGGTAGTCCTGACTCCAGGGGCTCAAACAACATGGTGCCCCCAGAATCCTGTTCTGAACACGTAGCGGTAACAATCTTCATAGTGCCACCTGGAACACGGCACGGATGGCGCCCACGCACTCGTGCATTACCAACCTGTCCAACCATGGACTCAGGGTCAACCCCATGACAATGCTGCAAAGCTTGCATCACAAAACCCAGAACCGCTACCACAGGTGGAGAGTCAAACAAGGCTGAGCCGTGTTGGCTAAAAAGATCCTGGTAACACCGGCTCAACACATTCATCCCCAGCACCCCCGGAACCTGGACACACATGTTTCCGGGCGGGTCCCTAACCACCAGTATTCCGCAACCTGACACCATTTTGCCACACAACTCCACATCCAACTCCATATAGCCAATATAGGGAATGGCAAGCCCATTAGCTGCACGTAACTGGAGCCATTGGCACGATTTTAAGCGCTCCGGACCCCAAGGTTTAAAATTCTCCAAAAAGCAGCTCTCCGTGATGGTGGACACCATAGAACCGGTATCAATTAAACAAGCGACCGAAATGCCCCCAATAGTGACCGTCAACTGTGGACAGCCTGACATTAAACGGGACAATGAACAACCACCAATTACCTCATCTGAGTCCCCAATTTCCCCGCCCGAGCTACGGCTTAAAAGCTCGGTGGGTACTAGTTTCCCGAAGGCTGGCTTGAGCTACGCTGCCCCTCCGCCAGTGATGACCCCGTGGGCGCAGAGGATAATGGGCCCTGTGGTGGAACATTACACTCCCTGGCAACATGGCCCGGTCGATGGCACCGCCAACAAACCACCAGCCCATACCGTGAAGAACGACTTTGCGGACGCACCTCCTGAAACCGAGCAACACTTTGACTCAACTGGTTCAACTGCTGCTGCTGGACCTTTAGCATCTCCCGTAATTCTCTCAGCTCAGAAGACGAAGATTCACTCGCATGTGAATGCTGTTCCCCCTGGACCCCATACTGAATCCCATACGCTGCTGGAACTGACTGACTACGAGCTCTCGCACCCCCCGGCATGCCCTCCTGTTCCCACCTAATTGCCTCGCTACGCACTTCTAACAAGGTGGCGTGTGGCTGGCGGCGAACTAATTGCTTAAGCTCCCGCCGCAGTGCACTATCCATCACATATTCCACGAACTGATCGCGCAACAAAACCGGGGCATTTGGGGCAGTCCCAGGAAACTGCTGTTTAACTTTCTCCATGAGACCCATCAAGGCAAGGGAGAACTCTAATAAACCCTCCCCCTCCAATTGTCTACGGGAGAAAAAGGCTTCCTGTAATGCTACATGAGACTGCGAACAACCAAAAACTTCACGCAGTGCAAGAAAAATCTTAGTTGGATCCCCCCGTTCACCATCTGGGCGATACCTGATCTCCTCCCGTGCCTCCCCCTCTAGATGGTCAAACAAGAATAACGCCTGGTCCTCAACCGACAAATGGCGAACTCTAATACATGCCTGCACCTCCTCAATCCATTCATCGATGCTAAGCCCCAACTTGCCATTAAACTTAGGACATTTACGGTCCCTAGGTACGAATACCAACCTCTCCGTCTGGCTAGCACCCACAACTGGAGGAGGTATAACAGCCGCGACCTCGGTCGCCTCCCCCGATGCCGCACTAGGGCCAGGCAGCACAAGGAGACGCTCTTGACGCAGCCTCTCATTGTCGGCCTTCAACTGGGCCACAAGTTCCCTTAGTTCGCGAAGTTCTTCCTCCATGTCTAAATTACCACTTACCACCCAATAGCCCCCGGCCGGATACCCGAAGAAATAGAGGATGGTTTCACCGCAGTCCGGACTGACGCTGCTGTTTTGCCGCAACTCTAAAAAAAAAACCAAAAATAAATTACAAAAAAAAAACAAAATAAACAATGAAATCTGGATAACCCCGTCTCCGCCTAGTTACCGTGATCCTGCCGATTACGCCACCCTGGATAAAGGCCAGTTTCGTCTAAAGGCACACAGGTCAGTTCACGGGAGAAAGCAGGAGACAAGGATATCCAAAAGTATTACCATTTATTACACGTACTATTTTAAACAACTTAATTATAACAAATAAACAAAAAGAAATCAATAACATAAAATGACTGGGACCAGTAGTTCACATACAATGCACTCATGGACAACTTGAATATCCAAAGCCTCAAGTTCAGGAACCGAGGCCGGGCGGCGGGGCCTAAGGGCGCAATCGGCCTACACAGCACAGCAACTTGCAATCACACAAGTGACTCACCACACACACACACACGTGCTCGTATTCCAACCACTCAAATAGGAAAAACTAGAATCCCACCGCTGCCATAAGCACCCGGCTCCTGTACAAAAAGAGAATCTGATGAAAGTACTAGACAAATACAGTCTCACACAATGGACAAAGGTTGTCCACCCTTACAACTGGCCCAGAATTACAATACATTTATCTAACTGAAACAAAAAATAAGTAAAATAAATTCACATACGAAGACCCGCAAGAAAATCTCCCTGGCGAAAGGCCAATAAGGTTTCCCCACGGTCTTATTCGACATGCGTTTCTTTCTTTACACACACATCCACCCAGTACACTCTTGCATTCATTCACAAAACAAGGAAAAAAAAAGAGAAAGCGCGCGCACACACGCACAATAATTTACAACCAAATGCACACTCACATTCATTCACCAAACAAGAAAAAAAAGAGAAAGCGCGCGCACACACGCACAATAGTTTACAACCAAATACACACTCACATTCATTCACAAAACAAGAAAAAAAAAGAGAAAGCGCGCGCACACACGCACAGTGATTTACAACCAAATGCACACTCACATTCATTCACAAACAAGGGAAAAAAAAGAAAGCGCGCGCACACACGCACAGTGATTTACAACCAAATACACACTCACCTTCATTCACAAAACGAAAAAGAAAAAAAAAATAATAATCGCAATCGCCGTCTCCCCGCAGCAACACAGCAAGCAGGGTTAGCAACACGGCTAGTACAATGTAAACCATATAATACGGCTGCAGCAAAACAAACCCAGCGACAAAACAGCAGCACCCACCAGGAATGCTCTTCACATCGCACCACTACAGGAAGCTAGCACACCTCGCGCCACCTCCGTCTAGTACATAAAATAACAATTAAAACACTTACCAGCAAACATACTGCATAAACACGAGCAACATATTGTTAAATTACCTACCGGCAATGTGATACCGAATCTCACCAGGAGGGCATTTAAGACATGATCCGGGAAGCTGAGAGCTCCGTCAGTTTTACAGGGAGACGGCCAGTTTATTGGGAGGAACCGTCACGTTCACAACACCAGATGAACACCCACGTCCGCTGACTCAAAAGCAGGCTGGCTAGACTGTGCAAATACCAGACAAACACCACTATAATAAGCCAAACTCACTTTAAGCACACACACACACCGCAACTGACATCCTTACCTGCAGCACAATCACCTCAGGACTTCCAGGTTCCGTGTCGGATATGATGACACGCCACGGAAGCTAGGGGGCTGGAACCCATAACCCCGAGCCACCTCACCAACCAGCTTAAGTAGTAGTGACTAACCCATGATAGGACAATCAACCAAAACCCGACCAACCAGAAACAGGTAGGAAGAGCTTTACTCATTCTACCACACAAACATCTTGTGAGGTAGAGACTTTTCAACAACACTGTCATACCTTCTTTGTTCAGGCTTTGAATCCCACAGGTAGGACGTACCCTAGGCTGAATAAAGTGAAGCTTTTGATGACTGGACTGAAGTACAACCTCTGGGAAATTTCTTTTAAGCCTGTGCTTCTGTGGAACATCCTTATAATCACACTTATGACAATATTTGCGAAGAGGTGTTTCTCAACCATAAAGGGTATTAAGACATTCCTAAGATATAGCAAGGAACGAGAACACCTGAATAAACTATTCAAGCGTTCCATGGAAAGAGTGAAATTGTATGGAAAAAGAGTGAAAAAGGAAAATGTGTGAGTTCCATGAAAGTATTATTGATTACTTCGGTGATTTACAGTAGGTAGACAAGGGGAGTGGCTATTACCGCCATGGTCATCGCCGCGACAAAACGTCAGCGGCCGAAATAAATCAGTCGCATTTCAAAGTAATTTGTGAAATGACCGCCAGGTGGCGCAAAGTGACATTTCCCATCATATCAGTTTTTAAATATAATTAGAGCTTAAGTCATAATAAAGTCATAACAAAATATGTTTTATCGGAGAAATACTACAATGCTGGTAATTTCCACATCCGAGTACTGTGTCCAACAAACATGAAAAATCATAACCACACAATAATGAGTCAGAAAACATTGGTTTAATTTTGTTTAGACAGACTCCCTGTTTGTATCTGTTTTGTGTTATTATTAAAGAAAACAGCACAAACAACAGCACAAGGGCTTGTAAATATATTTTTTTTAGAGATTTATTTGTGCAAAATAATATCTATGCAATAAACTCAGAGGCTCATAATTCATTATTCATTTGCAATATAAACCAAAGTATATAGTCTTACATCTGTGATCTTACAAATGTTTCAGAAGATTTTTGAGAGATTTGTTGTATTAAATATTTACGCAGTATCATCAAAGATTCAGAGATTTAGCGATTTTGTTGTGCTGAAAATTGTTTATGCAGTATAATCAAGGTCTCTTAAATCATTATTAATTCGTACTTTGGCCTGCACTGGCTACAATGCATTTTCTCACAAATGAGCTTCCAAGTGTGGCAATGCATGCTTCATTTAAGATGAACGTTGAAGCACATAGTGAATCACAGCGTGACACTTATAACATAAATATTACTTACCAAGGTTCTAACGTGTCCCAATAATACGTATTATTTATACAGATGTACCTGTTTTACATGGAAAGTTACAGGTCTGTCACTGAACGATTTCTCCTGGCAAAGAGCCATATAAAAACTATTATTTTTAAAAAGTGGATAACTGGGCTATTACCTGATCGTCAATCATAATCTTGATTGTAATTGAAATAATTACAACTAGAATGCTTAAAATAAGAATAAAATGAAGAAGAAGAAAAAAAGATTTGTTGTTCGTTAGCACATCATGCTGTAAAAACAATCAGCCGCCTCGACGTAAAAAAGTTTAGTAACAAGTTGCAGCTTTTTTTTTTAAAGTTTACTTTAAGAGCAATTTGCTAACCAAACAAAACATATTAGATTGATGTTTAAAATCTTAAGGTGACTTAACTTGTAATTCATTTATTTTAAAATTTCTATTTTAGCCTAAGTCAAACTACTGTAGTCAAAGTTATGGTGATCAGCATAAAACATGAAAATACAGGTTCCATTTGGCTTAAAGGTTAATGTTGTACTAAATAATAATAATCATGCTGTATCATCAGGGCCTCTTACTGTAATTCATTATTCGTTCGCACTTTGGCTGGTTGTTGTTTTGGCTGCTTTCCAATGTCAAACAACATTTAAATGCAAATAAGGACCCCCACTTTAAGCTAACTCAAGTCAGCTCCTGGGACAAGGAAGGCTATATTTCATTTTCTGCACCGTCCCCACTCACAATTGAGCTTTCAAGCGTGGCGATGCATGCTTTGTTTATGATTAATGTTAATTGCACAACTGTTAAGCATTAGCCCATACCTGAGAATCTATTATTCGTTTTAATACAATACATTCTACGTATTCTAATTATTCTATTATTCAAATAACACATTGTGAACCAATCATTTGGGGGAAAAAAACTACACTGCTCAAATTTAAACCTTTTATCCAGATGTATGTATACTATTTTTTAGGGCATTCCACAAGTGGAATGGATTTAACTGACAGACATACTGTACAGTACATGCTAAATTAGAGTCTTGTCATTAGTTTAAATGCCGCGTGGTCTCTTTTTAAATGCTAGCCTATAACTTTTTCTGAGTTTGAGCTTTCTGCCACACTATCGACTATGCGAAGGTTTCCTCTGAGATGAGCATCAAGATCAGGTCTCTTTGGATAGCAGATCACCTTTTATCTGATATCAGGACATTCTTGATACAGTCAGGCGTTCTCGTCGCCTGACTCCTGCAATTAAAACACCAACTCCATTGAAAGTGACCAGATAGGTTATGTTAGTTATGTTAGTTGATCTGACATTGAATAAAATGTCATTTTTATTTGTATAGAGCTATACTTCAAAATGAGCTTCAGATCAGATCTTAATATGACTGAATGACAGTGTATTGCTGAGGCGGAAATTCAACTGGGTGAAAACACCAGCCGAGTTTCTTACTGTTTCTTTCTTTCTGTTATTTTAGATTAACTTATTTATAAAATGTTCACAAGTCAATTTCCTCTAACTTGTATTCCTTACATGCAGGTCTCCTGATCTCAACCTGTTAGAGATGGTCTGGCACGCGCTGAAGGAGCAGGCGTGAGGCTAAGCCACGGATTATAGCCGATTCTTCAGGCTATCGGGACTTTCTGGAGAGATCGCTTGACCAAAATTGCGTGCAATAAATATATTGATCATCTTCAGAAGGTTTTGCCTGGGACTTCTGGTTAGCAGCCACATGGAGTAGACGTGTTAGTTAGGTGCTTCGACAATTTCAAATTTCTTCACGCCCTTATCCGTCTCTGAATGTTAAATTAAACCTTTAAGATACAATAACTTTGTACTCCACCCCACGGTTATCTATTTTTCATTTATAATGGCTACCAAGAGTGTTAAAACCGGGAAAAAGGATAACTCTTTAAATCTTCGTTTAGTTTACTGAAAAGTAAACTAGTCCAAATCTTTAATATGTGGCTCTGTATTTTACACTTTTATTTTAAGGCTGACACTAGGCATTTCAGTATTATTTATGTTTATCTACTGTACCTGTATCTCCTCTCAGGGAGAATGATTAGTTCTTTAAACTTATGCTGGATATCTCTTTTGAGAATCATAATGTTATTGCGGATATACATGGTCATTATATCATTGTTCCAGGGAAATTATTTAATACTAATGTAGTGTTGGCTAACTTATATGCCCCTAATTATAATGATGATATCTTCTTTGAACATTTCTTATCTGCTCTACCAGATTTGAGATCATACTCTCTCATATTGGGAGGGGACTTTAACTGCTGTAGATCCATCACTTCTATCACCCAATCAGCCAATCCTATATCGTTGAGTAAATCTCAGCTACAGCTACAGTACTTCAGTCTTATCACTGCAGCTTTGGTATCTCATGTGGCGCTGGTATGACATATGGTGCTTCTCCATCATGTTCATCGTACTTTCTCCATGTACTTTCGTACTTTCTCCAGAATTGAATATTTCTTTTTAGATAATCAACTGATCTCAATGGGTAATTCTTGTGCTTAAACAGAGCATTGGGATATTGGATCATGCTCCAGTTGTTATTTCTATAAAGCTTCTTGATCTTAATTAGAAAATATTGGAAAAAAATAAAAACTTTAATTCATCATTACTGATAGAGGACGATTTTACCAAATTTATGGAAGACCAGACAGTTTTTTTTCTTAAACACGAATGAAACACCTGAAGTGTCACGTTTAGTTGTTTGGGATGCTCTGAAAGCCTACCTCAGGGGACAGATAATTCCATACACTGCAAATATGAAAAGGAAGGCATATAAAGAACGAAAAGATTTGACCAACCAAATTAAAGAAATTGATCAGCTGTATGCTTTATTTAAAAATCCTGATCCGTATAAAAAACGGGTAGAATTGCAAACCAAGATTGAACTCATCTCAACACACGTAATTGAACACCAATTATTAAAGAGGAGGAGCCAATTTTACATTCATGGTGACAAATCTGTGAAACTTTTTTTTTGTTGTTAGCATGATTTGCCTATACCATGTAAGTGGCATTGAAATAAGTGAGGGTTTGTTCATGAACAATTAGTTCTTTTTGAACGAATCTTTAACATGACTCAGAAGAACGAAAGAGTGATTTACTATTTTTTTACTGGGCGCTTATGCCCAACTAATCTTAAAACCTCCATATGAAAACAGAATTCAGCGATTCTTTCTCAATGACTCTTCTAGTCCGAGTCATTTGTTCTTTTGTCACGTGACTCCCATAGACGCTATTATGGTGGCCGAGAAGTGCAAAACAAAATAACAAAACCAAAAACAATAACAAACTAAAAAAAAAATTACAGAAAACAAAATAACAAAACTGAAAACAAAATAAAAAAAATTTAAACAAAATAACAATTTCAAAAACTAAACAACAAAACCAAAAACAACATAACAAATCAGAAACACACAACGACATATCCAGAGACTAAATACCAAATGAAAAAACACAATGACAATTCAAAGAATAGTTTGCGAATAACATTCTAATCGCTGACTGGATGAGACATCTGTCACTCAATTGCCCAATCGGTTGTCTAATCAACACGCCTATGTGTGGTTTGCGAATTAAATTCTTATTGTTGATCTTTAGTGGCAGATGTCTTGTCCAATCAGCGGGAAGGATGTAATCCGCAAACCAAACCTACCTTTTTTTGCTTGTTGATTCTTATTACCGATTGAAGTGGACATCTGTCACTCAAAATATACAGGAAGTACTGCAGCCACATGAACATTTAGATGTATTTTTATTTAAGAATTCATTTCAGTATTTTAGGATCACTGTAAAAAATCTTATGTGCTATCTATTAAAACAATATGGTAACAATATCGCACATATTATTTTTAAGCAGTTTTTAAGGCTTGATTTTTTTTTTGTAGAATTTACTTGAATAAATCATGTAAAAAAGCCTAAATTACTGTAATTAGCCAGATGCATGTTATTTTTCAAGTATTTACGGCTTGATTTTTTCCCCTAGCAGAATCTACTTTAATCAATCATGTAAAAAAAAATCCTAAATTATTTACCCAGGCACATGATGATTTTAACATTATTAATGGAATAATCTTTTTTAGGTTAAGCAAATAAAACATATATACAATGTATATATGCACATGTATACAAATGTACTCATATGTATTAAGGAAAATTACTTAATAATATAAAAAACATGTTATATTGAAATGAATACATAATGCTATTTGGTGTTAAACATGCTTTTATTTCATGTTTCACTGATATCAAAATATTAAATACTGTGTAAAATAGTGTATATAACATTAACAGCAGTTTTAAGATCTGTAAAACAATTTGTAAAACAGTTTGTAACTGACAGTTTCTATGTCATTAAAATCAACTGTTTAGCATTATATGTCAACATCTTTTTTGTGGGAATAGTCACATTTTGTACTAAAACCTGAGAGAACTTGTACAGTAAACCATTTTTAGGTTCATACCTTTGTAATATTGTAAAACACTAACTTTCCAAAACTTGTTTTAGTGAACTGTGGAGACACAACAACAAACGCAAGTATGCTAATGGCAGACGGGATGTTTTCAGAAATCTTCACAATGTTGAATTTATTTCATTTAAATTGTTGACACTAGAGTAAGAAAGAAGCTTATTTAAGAATTTTTAAAATCAAAATAAAATACTAAAATTAGTAAGGGGCTTAACTTACTTCTTAATATTTTACACTGTTCGTCTGTTCCTTCAAAATGGCGTCTGATCACTGCTGTTGTTGAGATTCAAATGAAGGTGACTCAATTAAACCTGAATAATTGGGCCAATTCTCTTAAAATAAATATGAAGCCTTTTTCCTTAAAATTTTTGCCTAAATGGTTCCTCAAATTAAGCCTAAAAATTGCACTTATTTCCCATTTTCCCATGCCACGTCGGAATCATTCGTCAAATCGTGAGTACTCACTTTCTTGGCTTTGCTTTCTGATTGAGTGTGTGTTTATAGGACGCGGGTTAGATTGTGTCTTTCCTTTGCTCCCCATTTGTGGGAGTCTTTAGATTAAATAGCGGGATTATCCTGCCTACTCGTGTTCTTCCGCGTTTGGGTTTACCATTCATGCAACAAAGGGCTACCTGCTAAAGCTACGTCTTCTGGTCACCTAAGGTTAGTTCTTGACAGATTAATTTTTTACAGTGATTATACAGCACTTTAGTCAACTAAGTTGTGTTAAATGTGCTTTAAAAATGATTTTGACTTCACTTAATAGTACTTTACTATTAGTATATACCTACCCTTTTCGGTTTGAGTAAATTGTTGTTGTTTTTCTTCTTTTGGTATTTTGTTTCTGGATATGTCGTGTTTTCTGATTTGTTATATTGTATTTGTTTTGTTGTTTTGTTTTCATTTTGTTATTTTGTTTTCATTTTGTTTTTGAATTTGTTATTTTGGTTTTTGCACTTCTCAGCCACCATAGCTATGCAGTGCAGTACACAGGAAACAGAATTGAGCGATTCTTTCTTAATGACTTTTCTAGTCTGAGTCGTTCGTTCTTTTGTCATGTGACTCACACAGACGCTATGCAGTGCAATAAAGTTAAAAGAACGACTCAGACTAGAAGATATGAGAGGTGAGCTACTCATTCTGTTTATCATAATATGTCCTTAGCTGCATTGTTATATTTTTATTACAGGAACTATAGGCAAAATGTGCATATGTAGATCTATTGGGGGTCTGTTTATTGAAAATGTAACATTTTATTTCTGTTAAAAAAACGAAATGAACTAAATGACTCAAAAAAATTCGTTTATTTTGATGAACAAGATTCAAAGAACTGAGTCACTAAAATGATTCAAACTTCCCATCACTAATTGAAAGACAAAAGCTAACCGAAGTGAGGAAAATATATAATAATATTAGTTTAACATTATTAGAATTATATATTAGAAAGAGTTATATAAAACTTACCTATTGTAATTACAGCTTGCTTACATACCCTCTGCTGGATCTCTTCACTCTTCAAAATGCTCTCGTTCGTTGTTGGAGTCATAATCTTCTTCTAAGGTAAAGGTAAATTCTTCCTCACTGTCCAGAACATTCTGGAGAGCTTCCTTCAGAAAAAAACATACTGAATCTGTGTGGAAACTCTGTGTTTTCAAGTCATTCTGTGTGAGTGGGTGTGTGTGCGTGTAGGGGGTGTGGCCTTGTATGTAGAGTACCCAGACTGTTATCTGTTATCTGCTAACTTTACTCGCTCTTGTCGATTTCTTCTTTACAATATCAAAAGAATTCGCCCATTTCTTTCTTCACAGGCTACTCAGGTGCTTGTTCAGTCCCTTATTATTTCAAGACTGGACTACTGCAACTCCTGGCAGGCCTGCCTCTGTCCACGATTCGTCCTCTGCAACTGATCCAGAATGCAGCAGCACGTCTCGTTTTTAACCTTCCCAAGTTCTTCCACACCACACCACTCCTCCCTGCACTGGCTTCCTGTAGCTGCCTGCATCAAATTCAAAACGCTGATGCTTGCCTACAAAGCTAAAAATGGCCCAGCGCCCACTTACCTATCTGCGCTAATTACACCACGCACTGCACCACGTTCCCTCCGATCCTCCAACACTGCTCACCTCATCCCACCATCTCTCAGGGATTGAGGGCGGCATTCATCCAGGCTCTTCTCTGTTCTGGCACCTAGGTCGAGGAATGAACTTCCTCTAGATGTCCGTACAGCAGAGACTTTGACTATCTTTAAACGACGACTCAAGACGCATCTGTTTCTCCAGTACTTGAACTAACCCCCCAAAAAAAAAAAAAAACTCTTCCCAGTTGTGTTTGACTAATGGCACTTAGTTATTAACCTAGTTAACCCAGTGTAAGTATGTATCCAATGATGTAAACTTTAAAGCACTTTTTGTAAGTCGCTCTGGATAAGAGCGTCTGCCAAAGGCCTAAATGTAAATGTAAATGTGTGAATGGTGTGTGAGGGCGCGTCCTGCCTTTGGTCATTATCAGATAATGAAGTGCAACAGAAATTCTGTGCCTGTCCTTGCTTTTACACGGATTACGTAAACTGAGAATGTTCAAAGTGACTTGGATCATTTAAAAGTACTGTGGACCCTCTAAGTTTTCTACAGATACTGTATATTCTGTCTGTGCAGTAGTCGCGCAGTTTCAGCTCAGTTTAAGGGCTTTTTAATACAAGTAAATAATTTAATTAGGTATATACAACAATACAAGTAAGAACCATCCTGTAAAAAATCCTACTTCAAAATGAAATTATCTCGTCTCAATATTTGCATTATTTAAAAGTTGAACAGTGTACCAGAATTACTGGATATTAGGATAACTTTTAATTTACTTATTGAATGGGTCACTATAGCCATTGTTGTCACAGTTGCCCATCTAAGACATTTGGCAGAAGCCACAAGTGCTCAGCTGGTTGACTTTTGGATTAATGTTAAATAACTAAAGAACTTTGCATGTGTTTAAATTCATTTTCATCTCTCCAAGAGAATGAAGCAAAAACAGCCAATATAACAATAAATGATGCCTTTGCTCCAAAGCATATATGGTTTACTAGATCGTTATTGAGTATATGACGAAAGCTAAACACAAATTTGAAAAATTCCCTTTTATTGGAGTGGCTTAATATGTAGAACAGATTGTTCTAGATAAGTCAAAACCTAGAATTTACTGTGATGAATTGGCACCCTGTCCAGATGGGGAAACCCGCCTCGTGCCCTAAGTCTCCTGGGAGAGGCTACAGCCCCCCATCACCCCCCGACCCGGAATACAGTATTAAGCAATATAAAAGATGAGTGAGAAAGTGAGCCTAGAGTTCAATGTTACATAGCTGGTTTGCATAGTCAAATTTACACAGACATGCAAACATGCTTACTTTCCTTTTTTTGTATAGTGCTTATCCTGTAGAGGGTCATGGGTCACTATGCCACTATGCCTCTGACACCCATCGCTTTATGATAAAATGTATGCATCAAAATATGTGGATAGTGTTATGACTACCATTTGTTTCTTTTCAGATTTATATATACCTATCGTTAAAATAAATTGTACTGTGAACACACTTCATAAACATTTGTCATATTTGACAACAAAGACAAAAATTTCCACCTAGCTAATGGTAGTTTTATAAAAAATGACATAAGTTCATCAATTCAGTATTTTCAATTTTAACGTTGTATAGGAATATCACATTACAGCCTCCTACAGTATAAGGAGCTAAACTGGACACTGCTTCCAAATTATCCTCTTTTTTAAATCATGTAATCATTAGGGACCCAATTGGATCAATGTCATACTGTAATCTATAGTAATAATGGCATTATTACTTATATGAAAGGTAATAAGGAACAAACCATATCAGGCCACTTTGAGTGATAGATTTCTTATACAGAAAACAATAAATTAACTGCAATAATAATGAATTAGTTAATGTTGGCTGCCACAGGTCATTAATTACTTGATTTATTCATTTATGTATTTTATTCAATTTTATTTTGTTTTGATGACATCTTTGGCTTGTTCACAATAAATTGTATAATTACAAGTTTTACTTTCAGTTTAAGGGAACGAGCAGGGTTTAGTATTATACTTCAGCAAGCCACTATACACTATATATGAACATGCCAAGTACATACTGGCTTCTGTTTTTTTATCCTGTTACCGGAAATATGTGTCCATACAGTATGTAAAAGCAACAAAAGATTTTTTTTTTCCGAAATCAGGTCAACGACTTTAGCAGTTAGAGCTATAGCAAGCACCAGAAAGAAGCATTTCGTCATGTTGAAAAATTAAAATCAATACAGGTAAGGTCCATCCTGTTTTGCATGCATTGTAAATAAGTTCTCATTCGCTCTCTGAATGGAGCAGAGAAAAGAATAAACAGTCACAGAGCACAGATAAATCACAGAAGATATGAAGTCGTCCTGTTTCTTTTTTCTCCTGCTTTGTAGCATGGCAGTTTGTCAGATAAAAAAATATATCTTCATAAATGAAGATTTGGACTGGTTTTCTGCTTTAGAATACTGCAGGGAAAATTATGTGGATCTGGCAACCATCACTACTGATCAGGAGAACCAGAGATTGGTGCAGGCTGCAGCTGCATTCAGCAGTGTAGAAGGGTGGATCGGGCTGAACAGAACCGAACCTGGATCAAACAAGTGGAAATGGTCTAATGGAGAATCAGATAGTTACTTAAAGTGGGCACGTAGCCAACCTGATAACCATCTTGGAAAAGAAAACTGTGTCATGGTGTGGCCGTTTGGCTGGAATGATTTTTCCTGTGACTTTGCTCAGCCATTCTATTGTTCTTGGATATATATTTTAGTGCAGGACAGTAAGACATGGGAGGAAGGCTTTGAATACTGCAGAACATATTACACCGGTCTGGCCAGTCCACTGTCTACAACAGAACGTATCCTGGCGAATAAGGCAACAAGTCAAACCCAAACAGTCAGTGTGTGGACTGGTCTACGCTTCATGGATGGACAGTGGGTCTCTATGGAAAATGTGGTGTTGCAGAACCTGGTCCCGCTGCCTCCATGCCCAGTTCAACACTACCGATGTGGAGCTTACAACACCGAAAAGAAAGCTTTGGAGAACAGGGACTGTCACGAGAAGCTTAGTTTCCTCTGCTACTGATGGTGAGTAGCAGACTCAGGAATCTGTACATATAAATACGTCTGTGTTCTTATGGCTGCTTTTACATCTCTCAGTCGTCTATTATAAAAAGATTGATTTCTAAAAAGCTGACTTTATTTCTCTGTCTGAACAGATGGATATCTATGAGTAGAATAGTCTTCAAGATCAACACATGCTCAAGGCCATGAAGCAATTTAATTTGTATGAGAGTTTATATATTCATATTTAAATACTGATGTAATGGTAAAATAGAGTTTTATTCTGGTTTTAATTATTTGTAAAGCTTGCTGTATGTGCATTTAATTTTCTTTATTTACATCCAGCAGAAATAAAAGTTAACATTTTTCCTTGAGGAAAAGTTGTTGAAATCTCTGTCTGTGTGCATGTGTGTTGTTTTAAAAGCCAATGCAAATGGGATGAAACGTGACTTCAAGGCTGACTCAGACTAAAATAACACACAGTTAGATATGCTTTACATACTTTATGTGGCTTGAACCATTGTTTAAGGTGCCCAAGGTTTTAGTTAGCATAGTTTTTTTTGTAGATTTTAATAAAATAAAATAAATTTGGTTAATAAAAATATAAACCCTTTTTTTATTTTAAAATTTTAACCATTTAGATTTTAAATTTGAAGATTTAATATTTAAATATAGTTATAAAGCATGTATGTATAAAATGTCATTACATTTTATATTTCATCATCTAAAGGAAATAAATTTGAAATTTGTTAGTAATTCGCTCTTTATTTCTTACTGAAACTCAACCCTCACGGCTCAGGGGTTTGATCACCAGCAGGCACGTTGTCATCATAGGCACACAACTTTTCATAGAGCAGGTGAGATCATCAGTGCTGAACAGGTGACGCATTATACATAGAGACAGTAGAGACAGCAGCGAGGGCAGACAACAGTTTCCTACTTACATACTATACAGGACTGGATGTTCTTCCCCTTCAAACTCCTGAGAAAGGACTGCTCCAAGCCCAGTGTCTGAACTTTCAGTTTGGACAACAAAGGGGAGGTTGACGTTGGGGTTCCGGAGGACAGGGGAACTGGTGATTTGAATGTCTGCTTCTCCTTAGCTGTCTGGCACATCGTCTCTGGCAGTCCTGAGTGAGACCCACTTTTCTCTGAGCTCACCGTTACAATATATATTTATGATACTGATTAATTAACTATTAAGGACATCTGCATTATTTTAATGCTATACGTTTAAAAGTATATAAAATAAATTACACAATACATGAAAACACAACCATAAAAATACAACCATACAGTACAAGGAAAACATTTTTATACTGAATATGCCATATCATTAACATTTATTATCATTTGTAAGCTAGTGAGCGGCTCATGGGCTCACCCATGCACTGGGGCCCAAAGGCCAGCCTGTCCAGACTGATCCAATAGAAAAGCCAATGCAAAACAAATCAGTCAACAAAAAAAAAAAGGAATTTATAGCTAAATGGCTATATTTGCTATATACAGTGGGGCAAAAAAGTATTAGTCAGCCACCAATTGTGCAAGTTTTCCCACTTAAAAAGATGAGAGAGGCCTGTAATTTTCATCATAGGTATACCTCAACTATGAGGGACAAAATAAGGGGGAAAAAATCAGAAAATCACATTGTAGGATTTTTAAAGAATTTATTTGCAAATTATGGTGGAAAATAAGTATTTGGTCACCTACAAACAAGCAGGATTTCTGTCTCTCACTGACCTGTAACTTGTTCTTTAAGAGGCTCCTCTGTCCTCCACTCGTTATCTGTACTAATGGCATCTGTTATCAGTATAAAAGACACCACTATGGCCAAGACCAAAGAGCTGTCAAAGGACACCAGAAACAAAATTGTAGACCTGCATCAGGCTGGGAAGACTGAATCTGCAATAGGTAAGCAGCTTGGTGTAAAGCAACCAACTGTGGGAGCGGATATTAGAAAATGGAAGACATACAAGACCACTGATAATCTCCCTCAATCTGGGGCTCCACGCAAGATCTCACCCGTGGGGTCAAAAAGATCACAAGAACTATGAGAAATAATCCCTGAACCACACAGTAGGACCTAGTGAATGACCTACAGAGAGCTGGGACCAAAGTCCAAGGCTACCATCAGTAACACACTGTGCCACCAGGGACGCAAATCCTGCAGTGCCAGACGTGTCCCCCGGCTTGAGCCAGTACATGTCCAGGCCTGTCAAAAGTTTGATAGAGAGCATTTGGATGATCCAAAAGAGGACTAGAAGAGTGTCATATGGTCAGATGAAACCAAAAAAGAACTTTGTGTTTGGAGGAGAAATACTGCTGAGTTCCATCCAAAGAACACCATACCTACTGTAAAGCAATGGGATGAAAACATCATGCTTTGGGGCTGGTTTTTTTTTTTTGCAGAGGGACCAGGACGACTGATCCGTGTAAAGGAAAGAATGAATGGGGCCATGTATCGTGAGATTTTAAGTGAAAACCTCCTTCCATCAGTGAGGGCATTGAAGATGAAATGTGGTTGGGTCTTTCAGCATGACAATGATCCCAAACACACAGCCCGGGCAACAAAGGAGTGGCTTCGTAAGAAGCATTTTAAGGTCCTGGAGCGGCCTAGCCAGTCTCCAGATCTCAACCCCATAGAAAATCTTCAGAGGGAGTTGAAAGTCCCCAAAACATCCCTGCTCCAAAGGAGATCTGCATGGAGGAACGGGCCAAAATACCAGCAACAGTGTGTGAAAACCTGTGAAGACTTACAGAAAATGTTTGACTGTTGAATGTTAGCACTTTCCTCTGGGATTAATAAAGTTCTTTGAATTTTACATCTTGAATCTGATAGGGCCCAAATGGCAAATAGCCCAATGTCATCAAACAAGCCTCCAAAGGTCTCTATACTGGGCCAAATGTTTTACAATGTTATGGTTGATCAGGGTATGGGTAATTGCTGCATTCACACAAACAATATTATCATGATTATTAACTTTTAAAAGCTTAATCATTCAAAACATAGGTTTGAAAAGTGAACAAATCAGGCTCTTGGTCTGTGACAGCTACTTTTAATCAAGTCAGGAAAATATTTTGTTCTTGAAACTTTAACACATTCCTGGTACGCATACAGGAATAGATGGTACAGTACCAACTTCAATTACAGTAAAGTAGAAGATACAGTCTAGTTGAAGATACATGTGTAATCAACATCCGTGCGCACGTGTACTGTTTATGATAATGCTGTGATTACCTGTGTGTGTGCGTGGAAGTTATTTTGTGTTTGTATGTGTGTGAAAGTCCTCTGTGTACTGTTTATTATAACATACGTGTGTGTGCGCGCATGTAAAGCAAAAGAAAGTGTCATTAGAGAGGTTAAAGATCCATTTTCTCTCTCTCTTTTTTAGCCTGCACTGCACTTAGTGTGTGTGCACGCACGTTATTGGACAGCGTGCCTCTTCCTGCCTCCTCTCGCCTTCACACACGCACCCACAGACACACTCTCTCTCTAACAGAAACACTGCTCTGTCGCGATTCTTTTCAAAGGTAAAGTGCAGGTCTTTTTTTTATATAATTTACAGCAGTGATTCCATTCGTGTGCGCGCACTCGAGGGTCATTAGAAATGTTTCTTGTTAATTTTTATGATGAGGCAGTGTTTCCGTTGGTGTGTGTGAAAGTTGTCCCACACAGTATTTCTCCCCTCTCTCAAAAAGGAGAGGAGAAAGCGTTATTTTGTAAGACGAGAGGAGGGTGTGGGACGGATCTCATCTCTCCTCTACACTTACTTTAGCCTCATACACGAACACACACATTCAGGTTAATTTGTTTTATTTTTACTTTATACTTTGTATTAATTATTTTTATGTATTTTTTGGGGTTGTAAAATAAGTAATTTAATTTAAGAACTATTGTGGAAAATATATTATAACTACATTTACAGGACCTAGTTATTTACTTTTTTTTTTATTAATTTTTTTATTAACTTTATTAATCCCAGAGGGAAATTGCTCAATTTTCGCATATCCCAATTAGGAAACTGGGGTCAGAGCGCAGGGTCAGCCAGTTTTACAGCGCCCCTGGAGCACATAGGGTTAAGGGCCTTGCTCAAGGGCTCAACAGTGGCAACTTGGCGATGCTGGGGTTCAAACCCCCGACCTTCTGATCAGTAACCCAGTAACCCACAGCCTTAACCGACTGAGCCACCACTGCCCCAAGTTTAAACCACTTTTTGGTTTTGGAAGTTATATGCTGCAAGTATACTTGCATATTTTCTTTTTTTTTTTCATTAAACTTAAAATCATACTTATAATTTACTACTTTTACATGATTTTTCTTCTTTAAAGTATAAAACTAGATTTCTATTTACAGGTAAAAGTTCCTAAAGTTCAGTGTATAACTTCAAGTTTATTGTATCTCTATTTTACTCTAATAAAATAAAATGTAATTAAAATATAAATTTTAATAAAATTTCCAGTGAACTATTGTCACAGAATACCAGCAGAAGGCGCCATGCGCAGAGATGCCATTTTGTGTTTCCTTTGTTTTCTGTTTTTGAACTCTGCTTCCCAGAATGCACCTTGGTCAGGTGATTGGAGTTAGCTAATTAAGTTCTTTATAAATAGTCTTGTGTTTGGTTTCTCCCTTGTCATGCATTTGTTGAGCTACCTTTTGTGACCACTATGTCTCTGCGTATGCCATTTCCCCCCTGACTCCTGGGGGTATCTCAGAAAGCTTGGTAAATTTACCATTTAGGTTAATTATAACCTCTGGTTTGATTAACCCCAAACCCGCATACCGTGATTATGTCGGTTCCAAAACCCCTGATAAGAGTAAGTTCAATCAACCCCCTACTGGTTACCCAGAGTTAGTGTGCGTGCACGGTGCATTTATAAAGACATTTACAATAAATCGCAGATTTCACGAGTCAAAATGGAAAATCAAAGTGAAAAAAAGAAAGCGGCATACTTCACAGAGGTTTTAATGTGCGCATATGAAGAATTCAAGCCAATAATAATGAAAAAAAAAAGCAATACAGCTGCACCGGCTAAAGAAAGAGTGTTGGCTTGGCAAAAAATAAGGGACAGAGTAAATGCGTGAGTGTATAAAATTGCACATTTACCATCGCCTCCCCTTTTATTATAATGCAAAATAATTAAACACCCCATCCGCATCCTTTTAAATGTTAAATGAAAGCATTTACTTTTCCTGCCATTCATTTCTTTAGGTTAAAACACCAATGTATGTTGGCTAGGAATATATGGATTCTTATTTAATAAGGTGTAATCCTTCTGAAACCAGAAGCCAAGTGAAAATGAAACACAAGAACATTCTGCAAAAAGGTAATATTTGATTACACGATCACTGAGCTATTTATTGAACATGATTTAGTATATTCTTTCTGTCATGTAGATAATAAAAAAAAGGCTGAAGCCCGTCTAACTGGTGGGGGCCCATCATTTCCACTGAGGGATGGCGATGAAGAGACCACACCTGCTGTGACAGACTCTTTTTACATTAGAGTAACAAACTGTCATTGTTCTTTCACAGTACATACCTGGGGATTTGCCCACAGATGAAGGTCCTTCAACCTCAATGCACAATCTAAGCAATGTAAGAATTTGTGTGCAGTTGTCCAAATTTAAATTTTATTGTCCGACAGAATCTCATTTATTTAATTATTTTTTAATAATAATTCCTAGTTTCCTTCCTAGTTGCCAGCAACAGTGCTGTATAAGGTCCGTCTTCAAAAACAAATAGGAAAAAGTGGCATGGAGATGGACCTTATACAACTTTAAATGGAAGAGAAAAGGTTATCTATAAAAAAAAAAGCAACACTAGAAATGTAATTACTGGAGCGACGCCTTAAGGTGAGAACTTGCGTACGTATACTGTATTAATCTGTTGCATGTTAAAAGTGTTGTGTATATAAAGCAATGTCATTTTGTTTCATTTTACTTTCATTGTTTTTCAGGAAATAAAAAAAATCAAAAGCAAAAATCTGTAGAGGTTCCTCTGGGCCTCTTCTTCAATACAAGGAAGGTGGCTCTCTCCTTTTATAGTGGCAATGTGGTGAAGCACAACACAAGCCACTATGATGTCACATGCCCTCTCTGGACTGACCCGGAGCCCACGCAGACACTGAGACCTAGACTTGAGGATCCCTATGGTCATCTCCACCTTGGCCCGTGCTCGGCTGTGAGCCAGGTTAAAGCGTGTCTGTGGTCCAGGATCAGGTTCAGGGTAGGGGGTCATTAAATAGGGCAGACAAGGGTGTCCTCTGTCCCCCAGCAAGTAACCATTGTACTGTCCTGTAATGATTCAGGGTGTACAATACAAATATAGTAGTATAGTATAACTCTCTCCCGGCGAAAAAAAACTCTTCTGAATAATCTTCTGAAACAAACTGACCCTGGAACACAACCTGCTACCGAGCAGCTCATCTTCAGAGAGTAAGTTGCCATGGTTACATACATACCCAGAAAGTTACCTCCGTTTTTGGAACCGAAAGTTGAGGTTATCCACTAACTTACTCTTAAACTTACCTGGGTATGTCCCATAACCTGCTTTCTGGAATACCCGCCTGGTCTGTTGTGTTCTGGTTCTGTTTATGTAATGTGATGTTTATTCTCCTGGCCTGTTCTGTTTAGCTCAAACGAGATTTTCCTGCATAGTTCATACACACTTGCACAGATGCACACAAACAAAATGCATCTATTTCCTGCATTTGTGTGTGTGTGTGTGTGTGTGTGTTGCTTTGAAAGCCAAGCCTTAACTAATGCAAATGTGCTGAAATATGACTTCAAGGATCACTAAGACTAAAAAGACACTTGGACAACAATTTTATAAAATTCTGTGGCTTTTAAATTTCAAAACTTAAAGCTGTTTTTTTTTTTTTTTGTTATAGCAAATAGCAACATTTAAAACAAATCTTTTTCTGGACTCAAGTTAGATAAAATTATAATGCCTTAGTATTAGGTAATGATATTTTAGATAAAGATGATGTAAATATTATTAGATAATGAAAATTCATTTAATTTTTGAATTTCAGTATATTTAGTACAGTTTACTTAAAAAAGCCTATTTCCTATGTTCTTTTTTAAAATAACAAAACCACCACTAATGGCTTATAAACACACACACACACACACACACACACACACACACACACACACACACACACAATTGTGTTTCCTAAAGAAGATTTGAACAACAGTGTTTCAGGTAGGTACAAGTTAAGATACACACATTACTATCTATAGTGAAATATTTGGACTTTATTCTCATTAGAATATCTTAATCCAATTGGGTATTGAAGATTGTGTGTGCATACCTTAGGACAAAAATGAAATTCACCAGTTAATTATACTGTAAATATTACATGGGCATTTTGATGGAAGATCAATTGTCTGATTTTGACATTTTGAAAAAAAAGAAGTAGAAATTCTTTCATTTGTAATTGCACTTTCACATTTTATGTGCTCCAGGTTGACCAAAACAAAAAAGGGTTTTTTCTTTTTTGCAATCTCATTTGCCTTTTCACTGGCATTAAGGTGGAACAATCAAACACAGGGGGTGGGACTTTGATTGCAGATGTTCCTGTGTTCTTCCCAGTGTATTCCGAAAAATGAATGTTTCTGTGCTTCAGGCTTTAATAATATGCACTATCCATGCATTTATAAATAAATCTGAGTCAACTGATAGTGTAACCTATCATTAGACAATTTTAAGATGGTAATTTATAGCTAATGCGCTATAAATTACCATATAAATTTATGAGCTAATCTCACTATAGAAAATATTCTGTTGTGTTTGGGAAAATCAGTTTATCCTTCTTATAGCCATACTTAATTTATGACAAAATACACTGTCTGGCCAAAAAAAGGTCATTATTTCAGAAGAGTTAAATTATTGGCAAGCAAAGAAAACAGCTAGCAAGATTTAAAATGACTGGAACTGGGTAAGAACCCTTCAACGCATTGTGAAAATCTGAAAGAATAATGCTGAACCAACAACTTTGTGGAAGAAATGTTTTCAGAAAGAAATCATGAATAGAGGTCACTTAAGCACTGTGTAAAGCTATGTGGTAAAAAAAAAAACTACAGCAAAAAAACAATAACGTTTATTTATAAAAGCATTTTAATGCACACACAATATAATGAGAATTTGCAAGATTGGGACTAAACATGTTATGCAATCATAAGCAAATCACTTTTTAGTAAACCTTATCAGGAAAGAAAAAGAGTAGAAACAACTCCTTTATATATAAAATAATTCTAACAATATAAGATAATTTTACAATACTGATAAATAGCCAATTTTGGGACAGCCTGTTGGATGTCATTTAATGCTGCTTGCTGAGTAAAACCTCACTTTTTACTTTCAAATAAGATTTAAGGATTTTAAGATTTTATTAGGCTTGGAGGCTTTCAAACAGAACAGGAAGGGCTGCAGTCATGAAGGCCTGGCCAAGGCAGCTGCCAAAGAAATTCACCCACTCACCCATTGTCTGTCTTTCATGGAACTTAGGGTAGAAGGTGGGGTACACACATGTCTTTTGACTGTGGGAGCAAACCAGAGTACCCAGAGGAAACCAACCAAGCATGCGGAGAACAGGCAAACTGCATGCACACAGACCCCACAGAACCCAGAACCCGGAGGTGCAAAGCAACCGCTAACCACTAAGTCACCGTGCCGCCTCCATACAAACTCACAACATATTAAAATTATAGATATACAACTTGAAATGCAGTTCTAAAAGTTCTTTGGAAAAATAAAACTTTGGAAGTTTGTGCTTTAGTTCTATATTTCTATAGCTATAGCAGGCATCATTTGGCGGATGCTATCTGAAACTATTCATTTTCCCTTTGGTACTTTTCCTGTTTTGCCTGTGTTGTAAATGAGTTCTCATTTGACCTCCATACAGTACTGGCAAAGAAGCCAGAGTAAACATTCACAGAGTTTAGACGCATCATAGCAGAGATGAAGTTTTCCTGTCTCTTCTTTCTCCTGCTTTGTGGCAGGGCCGTTTGCCAGATCAGAGAATATATCTTCGTTAATAAAAGCATGAACTGGCTTTCTGCTCAGGAGTATTGCAGGGAAAACTATGTGGATCTGGCAACCATCACTACTGATGCGGAGAGCCAGCGACTGGGAAAGTTTCTACGTACCTTCAGCATTTTCTATGCTTGGCTCGGGCTAAACAGGATTGCATTGGGATCAAACACTTTCCAGTGGTCTGATGGAGAACCCTCTCAGTTCTTTAAGTGGGGATTTGGCCAACCTAGTTCCTGGGGAGGATTCAACAGCTGTGTCGCTGTGTGGCTAAATAGCTGGTATGATACTAGTTGCACATTTTCTCTCTCATTCTTTTGTTCCTGGAGATATGTTTTGGTGGAGGACAGTAAGACATGGGAGGCAGCTCTTGAGTACTGCAGAACGTACTACACTGGCTTGGCCAGCCTGGTCTTTCCAGCACAACTTGTTCTGGCTAAAAATGCAATTGACCAAACCCAAACTGTTAGTGTGTGGACTGGCCTGCGCTTTTTAAATGGTCAGTGGGCATCTGTGAACCATGTGCCACTCAAGAGCCTGGTCTCACTGCCCTCATGCCCAGCTCTACGCTACCGCTGTGGAGCTTACAACACGAAAATGAATGTTTGGGAGAACAGAGATTGCAACGAGAAACTTAATTTTATCTGCTACTAATGGTGAGTAACAGACATCAAGTACAATTCATCAGGATTTTGTACATCTACATAATTTAGCACTGGCATGATAGTTTCTTGAGCTCTTAGTTCTCTATTAGAGACTTTTAATATAGAATAAACATTAAGTTATCTTAAAACTGTTTTTCTTTTCCTTTTTCTGGACAGGTTCGATTTCTACGAGTAGAACAGTCTCCTTCAAGAACATTACCTGCCCTGGGACATGAAGAAATCCAATAACCTATAGAGTTTAGGGATGTGGGTTATTTTATTTACAGTTAAACAGCTTTGAAATTAACTGATTAGGTTTATTTATATAATGTGTAAATAGAGTTTTATTCAGATGTTGGTTATCTGTAAATCTAAGTTCTTTTTCTCTCTAGCAAGCGAAAGAAATAAATGTGTCTTTTGCATTTGTTCTGATGAATATGTATGTCAATTTGAAAGCCAATACTCAACTAATGCAAATGTGCTGAAACGTAAATTCGAAGCTCATTAAAATTAAAAAGTCACTCAGACGCATCTATTTCATAGAATCATGTGGCTTGCTGCCTTAAATAGGAGTTTTGAATCCCTACATAATAATTTCCCCAGGGTGAAACACATACTGTACAATCTAAGGTGGCATATTCTGGACTTTTTTTTATTAGAAAATGTTCATCCAATTGTGTATTTATAACTGTATATGCATATTTTAAGAAAAAAAAGGCATAAAATAAACTGTATATTTACACTACTATTTTATGAACATAAAAAGATCTTTTTTTTGAAACTTTTTTTCTTATTAAGGGAAACGGCATTGTTTTAATGGCAACTGCTCAAAGTTTGGAAATTACTGGATGCAAAGTAGCTTCGTCAAATCCACAAACTCTCATCAGGGCGACAATACTGAAACAAAATAAATATAGTTTTGCAGATTTAATTCATTTGCTGTGAACATTTCTGTGAAAGTTTGTGAGTGTGGCTTTGGAGATTTGTGTTTATTCAGCCACAAGTGCATTAGATAACAAGGTCTGGGACACGGTTGGGGTTCAAAAGCTTGTGATTTTTAATGAACATGTTAGTAACAAGAACTTGACACACATCTTGAACTTGAAACAGCTCTCCAGCTCATGTCACAGCTGCTTATATGTTGTATACAAGTTAGGAAAGTTTACAAGTTTGCTCAACTCACCATCACTGTATTGTCCTTGTGACCAATCACAGATTTACATTTTTTTCCCCAATTGACCAATGACTGATCACCATGGTTCTCAGTGACCAATCTCTGAGACGTTTACTTTGTGATGCTATGACCAACAAAGATATGAACTTTTATTTGCTGGTCTGACGAAACTCTATTTTATTATAGTGCAGTATAATCCAACACTAAACTAATTGGATATATGTTGCATTTTTATACCGGGTTGAATACTACTTACTGTACTGATGCCGTGATCAAATTATTACCCTGTAAAATAATACAACCATGTTTGCTTTTTTTCTAACATAGGATTACTATCTGGACGCAGTCCTGAGAATTTATCTTGCTAGCTATACCATGTTTAGCCCTCAGTAGTGGCACAAGCTTTATCAAGCAGCACTTGGTGAAGGGAGTGAGGGTCAAATGAGTGGGACAGATGGCACACCTGATGATAGGCAGAGGTAACTTAGTGGTTACGCCATTGGACTGCTGATTGGATAGTCATGGCATCAAAACCCCAACACAACCAAGCTGACATCAAACGTCATGTTTACTGAGATATTTACTGTATAAGTCTCTCACTTGGATCAGAGCTTCTACCAAATGCCAGGCAAGCTTTTTCAACACAATTCATTATACTGTTATTAAAACAACAGCAGATTATGCATCTCAAAAGACCCTCTATACTGGTGCTGTATACTGTAGGTCATTATGTTTCTATCCATACATACAGTATAGTGATTTCACTGGGGATCTAATTCAGCAATGTTCAACCCATACTTGTCTTTATTCCTAACTTACTGTACAATTTGCTTTTAACTGAATGTCTGATTAATTCAAACTACCATTAGTTTAAAACCCCAACATTATTATTATGTTTTATATATATATATATATATATATATATTTTTTTTTTTTGTTGTTTTGTTTTTATGGCCACAGGTAACGCTGTATCTGCCATGAGGCAGGTGTACCGGCTGATGGTGTTGCCGTGGGATAACGAAGGGCAGGCATAAACGCAGAGGGTTCTTTTCAAAATAAAGAGTCTTTTATTGACAAACAGACTAATCACATGAAAACTAAACAAACAAAACACTGGCTCTGAAAACATCACACTCAGGTGTTTAGGAAACAACACACACACACAGGGACTCAATAACCCAAACACACTCAGGGATTTCATAAAACAAAACACATAGGGAAACCTTTAACACTTAACACTAGCTTAGTGTGGGGACACAGACTCTTACAGCCAGGCTCTAATGCCTGAGACACACATACACTAGCTCTGGGCTGGACATATCACACTCGTAGTGTTGTGACAAAGGCTTGAACACGTCTCTTAAACATATAATCACAGCCCCTGCAGGTGGAATTAAACCTCTTCTGCTGCTACGAGCGCCACACACTCACACGCCCCTCTGAACTACTCACACTCATGCTCCTATGAGCGGCACACACACTTACTTACCCACGCTCCGTATGAGCGACATCCCCACACACGCTCCTATGAACGATACTCACACACTCGCGCTCCTGTGTATGAGCGGCCCTCAAACACACACACCACACCCACGCTCCTATGAGCGGCATTCACTCCCCACACACCTCATGCACATTATACACACTCACACACCTCATGCACATCATACACGCTCACACACACCTCATGCACATCATACACGCTCACACACACCTCATGCACATCATACACGCTCACACACACCTCATGCACATCATACACACTCACGCACACCTCATGCACATCATACACACTCACGCACACCTCATGCACATCATACACACTCACGCACACCTCATGCACATCATACACACTCACGCACACCTCATGCACATCATACACACTCATGCACACCTCACGCACACATCACGCACACCTCATACACACCTCATACACACATCACGCACACATCACGCACACCTCACACACACATCACACACACATCACACACACATCACACACACATCAACACACATCACACACACATCACACACACACCTCACGCACATCATACACGCTCACGCACACCTCACGCACATCATACACGCTCACACACACCTCACGCACACCTCACGCACGCTCACACACACCTCACACACATCATACACGCTCACACACACCTCACGCACATCATACACGCTCACACACACCTCACGCACATCATACACGCTCACACACACCTCACGCACATCATACACACTCACACACCTCATACACAACTCGCGCACATCATACACGCTCACACACACCTCATGCACATCATACACACTCACACACACCTCATGCACATTATACACACTCACACACCTCATGCACATTATACACACTCACACACCTCATACACAACTCGCGCACATCATACACACTCACACACAACTCGCGCACAACATACACACTCACACACGCTCATACACACCTCATGCACATCATACATGCTCACACACACCTCATGCACATCATACACGCTCACACACACCTCATGCACATCATACACGCCTCATGCACATCATACACGCCTCATGCGCCTCATGCACGCCTCATACACACCTCATACACACCTCATGCACATCATACACGCTCACACACACACCTCATACACACCTCACACACACCTCATGCACATCATACACGCTCACACACACCTCATACACACCTCATACACACCTCATACACGCTCACACACACCTCATGCACATCATACATGCTCACACACACCTCTCGCACACCTCACGCACACCTCACGCACACCTCACGCACACCTCACGCACACCTCACGCACACCTCATGCACATCATACACACCTCATGCACATCATACACACCTCATGCACATCATACACGCTCACACACACCTCATACACACATCATACACAGCTCACACACACATCATACATGCTCACACACACCTCACGCACACCTCACGCACATCATACACACCTCATGCACATCATACACAGCTCACGCACACCTCACGCACACCTCACGCACACCTCACGCACACCTCACGCACACCTCACGCACACATCATACACAGCTCACGCACAGCTCACGCACACCTCACGCACACCTCACGCACACCTCACGCACACCTCATACACAGCTCACGCACACCTCACGCACACCTCACGCACACCTCATACACGCTCACACACACCTCATACACGCTCACACACACCTCATACACGCTCACACACACCTCATACACACCATACACGCTCACGCTCACCTCACGCACACCTCGCTCACACCTCGCTCACACCTCGCTCACACCTCGCTCACACCTCGCTCACACACACCTCACACACACCTCACACACACCTCACGCACACCTCACGCACATCATACACGCTCACGCACACCTCATACACACATCATACACAGCTCACACACACATCATACATGCTCACACACACCTCACGCACATCATACACACCTCATGCACATCATACACAGCTCACGCACAGCTCACGCACAGCTCACGCACAGCTCACGCACACCTCACGCACACCTCACGCACACCTCACGCACACCTCATACGCGCTCACACACACCTCATGCACATCATACACGCTCACGCACACCTCACGCACACCTCACGCACACCTCACGCACACCTCACGCACACCTCACGCACACCTCACGCACACCTCATGCACATCATACACGCTCACGCACACCTCACGCACATCATACACGCTCACGCACACCTCACGCACATCATACACGCTCACACACACCTCATACACAGCTCACGCTCACGCACACCTCACGCACACCTCACGCACACCTCACGCACACCTCACGCACACCTCACGCACACCTCACGCACACCATACACGCTCACGCACACCATACACGCTCACGCACACCTCACGCACACCTCGCGCTCACCTCGCGCTCACCTCGCGCACACCTCGCGCACACCTCGCGCACACCTCGCGCACACCTCGCGCACACCTCGCGCACACCTCGCGCACACCTCGCTCACACCTCGCTCACACACACCTCACACACACCTCCCTCACACACACCTCGCTCACACACACCTCGCTCACACACACCTCGCTCACACACACCTCGCTCACACACACCTCGCTCACACACACCTCGCTCACACACACCTCGCTCACACACACCTCGCTCACACCTCACACACACCTCACGCACACCTCATACACGCTCACGCACACCTCACGCACATCATACACGCTCACGCACACCTTACGCACACCTCACGCACATCATACACGCTCACGCACACCTCACGCACATCATACACGCTCACGCACATCATACACGCTCACACACACCTCACGCACATCATACACGCTCACGCACACCTCACGCACATCATTCACGCTCACGCACACCTCACGCACACCTCACGCACACCTCACGCACACCTCACGCACACCATACACGCTCACGCACTTCATACACGCTCACACACACCTCACGCACATCATACACGCTCACGCACACCTCACGCACATCATACACGCTCACGCACACCTCACGCACATCATACACGCTCACGCACACGCTCACGCACACCTCACGCACACCTCACGCACACCTCACGCACACCTCACGCACACCTTATACACGCTCACGCACACCTCACGCACATCATACACGCTCACGCACACATCACGCACATCATACACGCTCACGCACACCTTACGCACACCTCACGCACACCTCACGCACACCATACACGCTCACGCACACCTCACGCACACCTCACGCACACCATACACGCTCACGCTCACCTCGCTCACACCTCGCTCACACCTCGCTCACACCTCGCTCACACCTCACACACACCTCATACACGCTCACGCACACCTCACGCACATCATACACGCTCACGCACATCATGCACACCTCACGCACACCTCACGCACACCTCACGCACACCTCATACGCGCTCACACACACCTCATGCACACCTCATACGCGCTCACGCACACCTCATGCACATCATACACGCTCACGCACACCTCACGCAGATCATACACGCTCACGCACACCTCACGCACATCATACACGCTCACGCACACCTCACGCACATCATACACGCTCACGCACACCTCACGCACATCATACACGCTCACGCACACCTTACGCACACCTCACGCACACCTCACGCACACCTCACGCACACCATACACGCTCACGCACACCTCACGCACATCATTCACGCTCACGCACACCTCACGCACACCTCACGCACACCTCACGCACACCTCACGCACACCTCATACGCGCTCACACACACCTCACGCACATCATACACGCTCACGCACACCTCACGCACATCATACACGCTCACGCACACCTCACGCACATCATACACGCTCACGCACATCATACACGCTCACGCACACCTCACGCACATCATTCACTCTCACGCACACCTCACGCACATCATTCACGCTCACGCACACCTCACGCACACCTCACGCACACCTCACGCACACCTCACGCACACCTCACACACATCATACACGCTCACGCACACCTCATACGCGCTCACACACACCTCATGCACATCATACACGCTCACGCACACCTCATGCACATCATACACGCTCACGCACATCATACACGCTCACACACACCTCACGCACATCATACACGCTCACGCACTTCATACACGCTCACACACACCTCACGCACATCATACACGCTCACGCACACCTCACGCACATCATACACGCTCACGCACACCTCACGCACACCTCACGCACACCTCACGCACACCTCACGCACACCTCACGCACACCTCACGCACATCATACACGCTCACGCACTTCATACACGCTCACACACACCTCACGCACATCATACACGCTCACGCACACCTCACGCACATCATACACGCTCACGCACACCTCACGCACACCTCACGCACACCTCACGCACACCTCACGCACATCATACACGCTCACGCACATCATACACGCTCACGCACATCATACACGCTCACACACACCTCACGCACATCATACACGCTCACGCACACCTCACGCACATCATACACGCTCACGCACACCTCACGCACATCATACACGCTCACGCACACCTCACGCACATCATACACGCTCACGCACACCTCACGCACACCTCACGCACACCTCACGCACACCTCATACGCGCTCACCTCACGCACATCATACACGCTCACGCACACCTCACGCACATCATACACGCTCACGCACACATCACGCACATCATACACGCTTACGCACACCTCACGCACATCATACACGCTCACGCACACCTCACGCACATCATACACGCTCACGCACACCTCACGCACACCTCACGCACACCTCACGCACATCATACACGCTCACGCACATCTCACGCACATCATACACGCTCACACACACCTCACGCACATCATACACGCTCACACACACCTCACGCACATCATACACGCTCACGCACACGCTCACGCACACGCTCACGCACACCTCACGCACACCTCACGCACATCATACACGCACACCTCACACACACCTCATACGCGCTCACGCACACCTCATGCACATCATACACGCTCACGCACACCTCACGCACATCATACACGCTCACGCACACCTTACGCACATCATACACGCACACCTCACGCACACCTCACGCACACCTCACGCACACCTCACGCACACCTCACGCACACCTCACGCACACCTCACGCACATCATACACGCTCACGCACACCTCACGCACACCTCACGCACACCTCACGCACACCTCACGCACACCTCACGCACATCATACACGCTCACGCACACCTTACGCACACCTCACGCACACCTCACGCACACCTCACGCACACCTCACGCACACCTCACGCACACCTCACGCACACCATACACGCTCACGCACACCTCACGCACATCATACACGCTCACCTCACGCACACCTCACGCACACCTCACGCACACCTCATGCACATCATACACGCTCACGCACACCTCACGCACATCATACACGCTCACACACACCTCATGCACATCATACACGCTCACACACACCTCATGCACATCATACACGCTCACACACACCTCATGCACATCATACACACTCACGCACACCTCATGCACATCATACACACTCACGCACACCTCATGCACATCATACACACTCACGCACACCTCATGCACATCATACACACTCACGCACACCTCATGCACATCATACACACTCATGCACACCTCACGCACACATCACGCACACCTCATACACACCTCATACACACATCACGCACACATCACGCACACCTCACACACACCTCACACACACCTCACACACACCTCACACACCTCACACACACCTCACACACACATCACACACACATCACACACACACCTCACGCACATCATACACGCTCACGCACACCTCACGCACATCATACACGCTCACACACACCTCACGCACACCTCACGCACGCTCACACACACCTCACACACATCATACACGCTCACACACACCTCACGCACATCATACACGCTCACACACACCTCACGCACATCATACACGCTCACACACACCTCACGCACATCATACACACTCACACACCTCATACACAACTCGCGCACATCATACACGCTCACACACACCTCATGCACATCATACACACTCACACACACCTCATGCACATTATACACACTCACACACCTCATGCACATTATACACACTCACACACCTCATACACAACTCGCGCACATCATACACACTCACACACAACTCGCGCACAACATACACACTCACACACGCTCATACACACCTCATGCACATCATACATGCTCACACACACCTCATGCACATCATACACGCTCACACACACCTCATGCACATCATACACGCCTCATGCACATCATACACGCCTCATGCGCCTCATGCACGCCTCATACACACCTCATACACACCTCATGCACATCATACACGCTCACACACACACCTCATACACACCTCACACACACCTCATGCACATCATACACGCTCACACACACCTCATACACACCTCATACACACCTCATACACGCTCACACACACCTCATGCACATCATACATGCTCACACACACCTCTCGCACACCTCACGCACACCTCACGCACACCTCACGCACACCTCACGCACACCTCACGCACATCATACACACCTCATGCACATCATACACGCTCACACACACCTCATACACACATCATACACAGCTCACACACACATCATACATGCTCACACACACCTCACGCACACCTCACGCACATCATACACACCTCATGCACATCATACACAGCTCACGCACACCTCATACACAGCTCACGCACACCTCACGCACACCTCACGCACACCTCATACACGCTCACACACACCTCATACACGCTCACACACACCTCATACACGCTCACACACACCTCATACACACCATACACGCTCACGCTCACCTCACGCACACCTCGCTCACACCTCGCTCACACCTCGCTCACACCTCGCTCACACCTCGCTCACACCTCGCTCACACACACCTCACACACACCTCACACACACCTCACACACACCTCACGCACACCTCACGCACATCATACACGCTCACGCACACCTCATACACACATCATACACAGCTCACACACACATCATACATGCTCACACACACCTCACGCACATCATACACACCTCATGCACATCATACACAGCTCACGCACAGCTCACGCACAGCTCACGCACAGCTCACGCACACCTCACGCACACCTCACGCACACCTCACGCACACCTCATACGCGCTCACACACACCTCATGCACATCATACACGCTCACGCACACCTCACGCACACCTCACGCACACCTCACGCACACCTCACGCACACCTCACGCACACCTCACGCACACCTCACGCACACGCACACCTCGCGCTCACCTCGCGCTCACCTCGCGCTCACCTCGCGCACACCTCGCGCACACCTCGCGCACACCTCGCGCACACCTCGCGCACACCTCGCTCACACCTCGCTCACACACACCTCACACACACCTCACACACACCTCGCTCACACACACCTCGCTCACACACACCTCGCTCACACACACCTCGCTCACACACACCTCGCTCACACACACCTCGCTCACACACACCTCGCTCACACACACCTCGCTCACACACACCTCGCTCACACACACCTCGCTCACACACACCTCACGCACACCTCATACACGCTCACGCACACCTCACGCACATCATACACGCTCACGCACACCTTACGCACACCTCACGCACATCATACACGCTCACGCACACCTCACGCACATCATACACGCTCACGCACATCATACACGCTCACACACACCTCACGCACATCATACACGCTCACGCACACCTCACGCACATCATTCACGCTCACGCACACCTCACGCACACCTCACGCACACCTCACGCACACCTCACGCACACCTCACGCACACCATACACGCTCACGCACTTCATACACGCTCACACACACCTCACGCACATCATACACGCTCACGCACACCTCACGCACATCATACACGCTCACGCACACCTCACGCACATCATACACGCTCACGCACACGCTCACGCACACCTCACGCACACCTCACGCACACCTTATACACGCTCACGCACACCTCACGCACATCATACACGCTCACGCACACATCACGCACATCATACACGCTCACGCACACCTTACGCACACCTCACGCACACCTCACGCACACCATACACGCTCACGCACACCTCACGCACACCTCACGCACACCATACACGCTCACGCTCACCTCGCTCACACCTCGCTCACACCTCGCTCACACCTCGCTCACACCTCACACACACCTCATACACGCTCACGCACACCTCACGCACACCTCACGCACATCATACACGCTCACGCACATCATCCACGCTCACGCACACCTCACGCACACCTCACGCACACCTCATACGCGCTCACACACACCTCATGCACACCTCATACGCGCTCACGCACACCTCATGCACATCATACACGCTCACGCACACCTCACGCAGATCATACACGCTCACGCACACCTCACGCACATCATACACGCTCACGCACACCTCACGCACATCATACACGCTCACGCACACCTCACGCACATCATACACGCTCACGCACACCTTACGCACACCTCACGCACACCTCACGCACACCTCACGCACACCATACACGCTCACGCACACCTCACGCACATCATTCACGCTCACGCACACCTCACGCACACCTCACGCACACCTCACGCACACCTCACGCACACCTCACGCACACCTCATACGCGCTCACACACACCTCACGCACATCATACACGCTCACGCACACCTCACGCACATCATACACGCTCACGCACACCTCACGCACATCATACACGCTCACGCACATCATACACGCTCACGCACACCTCACGCACATCATTCACGCTCACGCACACCTCACGCACATCATTCACGCTCACGCACACCTCACGCACACCTCACGCACACCTCACGCACACCTCACGCACACCTCACGCACACCTCACACACATCATACACGCTCACGCACACCTCATACGCGCTCACACACACCTCATGCACATCATACACGCTCACGCACACCTCATGCACATCATACACGCTCACGCACATCATACACGCTCACACACACCTCACGCACATCATACACGCTCACGCACTTCATACACGCTCACACACACCTCACGCACATCATACACGCTCACGCACACCTCACGCACATCATCCACGCTCACGCACACCTCACGCACACCTCACGCACACCTCACGCACACCTCACGCACACCTCACGCACACCTCACGCACACCTCACGCACACCTCACGCACACCTCACGCACACCTCACGCACATCATACACGCTCACGCACTTCATACACGCTCACACACACCTCACGCACATCATACACGCTCACGCACACCTCACGCACATCATACACGCTCACGCACACCTCACGCACACCTCACGCACACCTCACGCACACCTCACGCACACCTCACGCACATCATACACGCTCACGCACATCATACACGCTCACGCACATCATACACGCTCACACACACCTCACGCACATCATACACGCTCACGCACACCTCACGCACATCATACACGCTCACGCACACCTCACGCACATCATACACGCTCACGCACACCTCACGCACATCATACACGCTCACGCACACCTCACGCACACCTCACGCACACCTCACGCACACCTCATACGCGCTCACCTCACGCACATCATACACGCTCACGCACACCTCACGCACATCATACACGCTCACGCACACATCACGCACATCATACACGCTTACGCACACCTCACGCACATCATACACGCTCACGCACACCTCACGCACATCATACACGCTCACGCACACCTCACGCACACCTCACGCACACCTCACGCACATCATACACGCTCACGCACATCTCACGCACATCATACACGCTCACACACACCTCACGCACATCAAACACGCTCACACACACCTCACGCACATCATACACGCTCACGCACACGCTCACGCACACGCTCACGCACACCTCACGCACACCTCACGCACATCATACACGCACACCTCACACACACCTCATACGCGCTCACGCACACCTCATGCACATCATACACGCTCACGCACACCTCACGCACATCATACACGCTCACGCACACCTTACGCACATCATACACGCACACCTCACGCACACCTCACGCACACCTCACGCACACCTCACGCACACCTCACGCACACCTCACGCACACCTCACGCACACCTCACGCACACCTCACGCACATCATACACGCTCACGCACACCTCACGCACACCTCACGCACACCTCACGCACACCTCACGCACACCTCACGCACACCTCACGCACACCTCACGCACATCATACACGCTCACGCACACCTTACGCACACCTCACGCACACCTCACGCACACCTCACGCACACCTCACGCACACCTCACGCACACCTCACGCACACCTCACGCACACCATACACGCTCACGCACACCTCACGCACATCATACACGCTCACCTCACGCACACCTCACGCACACCTCACGCACACCTCATGCACATCATACACGCTCACGCACACCTCACGCACATCATACACGCTCACGCACACCTCATGCACATCATACACGCTCACGCACACCTCACGCACATCATACACGCTCACGCACATTATACACGCTCACGCACACCTCACGCACATCATACACGCTCACGCACACCTCACGCACATCATACACGCTCACGCACATCATACACGCTCACACACACCTCACGCACATCATACACGCTCACGCACACCTCACGCTCACCTCACGCACACCTCACGCACACCTTACGCTCACCTCACGCACACCTCACGCACACCTCACGCACACCTCACGCACATCATACACGCTCACGCACATCATACACGCTCACGCACACCTCACGCACATCATACACGCTCACGCACACCTCACGCACATCATACACGCTCACACACACCTCACGCACATCATACACGCTCACGCACACCTCACGCACATCATACACGCTCACGCACACCTCACGCACACCTCACGCACACCTCACGCACACCTCACGCACACCTCATACGCGCTCACCTCACGCACATCATACACGCTCACGCACATCATACACGCTCACGCACACCTCACGCACATCATACACGCTCACGCACACCTCACGCACACCTCACGCACACCTCACGCACACCTCACGCACACCTCACGCACATCATACACGCTCACGCACACCTCACGCACATCATACACGCTCACGCACACCTCACGCACATCATACACGCTCACGCACACCTCACGCACACCTCACGCACACCTCACGCACACCTCACGCACACCTCATACGCGCTCACCTCACGCACATCATACACGCTCACGCACATCATACACGCTCACGCACACCTCACGCACATCATACACGCTCACGCACACCTCACGCACATCATACACGCTCACGCACACCTCACGCACATCATACACGCTCACGCACATCATACACGCTCACGCACACCTCACGCACATCATACACGCTCACGCACACCTCACGCACATCATACACGCTCACGCACATCATACACGCTCACACACACCTCACGCACATCATACACGCTCACGCACACCTCACGCTCACCTCACGCACACCTCACGCTCACCTCACGCTCACCTCACGCACACCTCACGCACACCACACGCACACCTCACGCACACCTCACGCACACCTCACGCACATCATACATGCTCACGCACATCATACACGCTCACGCACACCTCACGCACATCATACACGCTCACACACACCTCACGCACATCATACACGCTCACGCACACCTCACGCACATCATACACGCTCACGCACACCTCACGCACATCATGCACACCTCACGCACACCTCACGCACACCTCACGCACACCTCACGCACATCATACACGCTCACGCACATCATACACGCTCACGCACACCTCACGCACATCATACACGCTCACGCACACCTCACGCACACCTCACGCACACCTCACGCACACCTCACGCACATCATACACGCTCACGCACATCATACACGCTCACGCACACGCTCACGCACACCTCACGCACATCATACACGCTCACGCACACCTCACGCACACCTCACGCACACCTCACGCACACCTCATACGCGCTCACCTCACGCACATCATACACGCTCACGCACATCATACACGCTCACGCACACCTCACGCACATCATACACGCTCACGCACACCTCACGCACACCTCACGCACACCTCACCCACACCTCACGCACATCATACACGCTCACGCACACCTCACGCACATCATACACGCTCACGCACACCTCACGCACATCATACACGCTCACGCACACCTCACGCACATCATACACGCTCACGCACACCACACGCACACCTCACGCACACCTCACGCACATCATACACGCTCACGCACATCATACACGCTCACACACACCTCACGCACATCATACACGCTCACGCACACCTCACGCACATCATACACGCTCACACACACCTCACGCACATCATACACGCTCACGCACACCTCACGCACATCATACACGCTCACGCACACCTCACGCACACCTCACGCACACCTCACGCACACCTCACGCACACCTCACGCACACCTCATACGCGCTCACGCACATCATACACGCTCACGCACACCTCACGCACATCATACACGCTCACGCACACCTCACGCACACCTCACGCACACCTCACGCACACCTCACGCACACCTCACGCACATCATACACGCTCACGCACACCTCACGCACATCATACACGCTCACGCACACCTCACGCACATCATACACGCTCACGCACACCTCACGCACATCATACACGCTCACGCACACCTCACGCACATCATACACGCTCACGCACACCTCACGCACACCTCACGCACACCTCATACGCGCTCACCTCACGCACATCATACACGCTCACGCACATCATACACGCTCACGCACACCTCACGCACATCATACACGCTCACGCACACCTCACGCACACCTCACGCACACCTCACGCACACCTCACGCACACCTCACGCACACCTCACGCACACCTCATACGCGCTCACCTCACGCACATCATACACGCTCACGCACATCATACACGCTCACGCACACCTCACGCACATCATACACGCTCACGCACACCTCACGCACACCTCACGCACACCTCACGCACACCTCACGCACACCTCACGCACATCATACACGCTCACACACACCTCACGCACATCATACACGCTCACGCACACCTCACGCACATCATACACGCTCACGCACACCTCACGCACATCATACACGCTCACGCACACCTCACGCACACCTCACGCACACCTCACGCACACCTCACGCACACCTCACGCACACCTCATACACACCTCATACACACCTCATACGCGCTCACACACACCTCACGCACATCATACACGCTCACACACATCATACACGCTCACACACACCTCACGCACACCTCATGCACACCTCATGCACACCTCATACGCGCTCACACACACCTCATGCACATCATACACGCTCACACACACCTCATGCACATCATACACGCTCACACACACCTCATGCACATCATACACGCTCACACACACCTCATGCACATCATACACACTCCTATGAGCAATACACACACACACACACACACACACACGCACTCATAGAGCAGACCCAGGCTTAGAGCTTATATTAAACACAGGGAGATACACTAGAGAAAGGGGAAAGACACTAAAGGACAAAACAAATAGGAGTGACTAAAAACAAAAGGACAATAGTCACATACTTAATACTCACAAACAGAAGCAAAACCAAAGATACACTTAATCACATTTAACACAAAAGACACGCCCTCAGAGCCAGTTCAATACAAAACTGAATTTAAACAAAACAAAAGCCCACTAGACAATATTAATGCTCGACCCAGTTTCCCAGAACTAACAGCTTTCTAATTGGCCGCCTCGGTGCAGGTGAGCTCCTTCCTCACCTGACCGAGGTGCATTCTGGGAAACTGGGTCTTCCAACAAAACTACAAACAAAAATAACTGACAACCCCAGTGCCCTCTAGGGGCGGTCCCTTACAGTATCGCTGTCAGTGTCCGCACAAAATGTTTCAAGACATTTCATATGCACCTCATGCACTTTGTTCCTCTAAACAGTTTGTTATTTCTCCTTGAATAACAATTTAATCGCTTTATTACTGTTTTGTAAATAGTGTGATTTTTCACAAATAGCTATTTTAAGTTTTAATTGTCAAAATGTGCTTTCAGTCCAATTGATCCTGTCATGCTGGATCATCTTGACCATGACCCACAGGCTTCTTCAAAGATCGAAACCTTTGGCTGGAGTCTTTGTTTCAAGACTCCCAGTTATACATTTTTGCTTCTACTGTGTGGATGGCATAGGTTGAGGTGCCATAATTAGACTGGTCCATTTGTGTTATAATGATCAGATTCATATTTTTAACTGAGTAACACTAAACGAGAGATCTTTATGAGATCTTTGTGAGATCTTTGCATTAAAACTTAGCAAGAAAGATGAACACTATGACTGTTAAACAACCCCCCAAAAAATGATTATACAAAAACTAAACCAAAAAGTGAACCAAAACAAAGATATTTACAAAATATATACACAATAAAGATGTGTGTATGGACGGTTAGTATGTTCAGAATTCAGGTTATTTATATACTGTATGATCATTTGTGTGTTAGGAGAGATGAATCTGCCTCACCGGAAGTAACGTAAATAGTCCAGGAACACGATGTTGGAGCAAGAGTGATATTGCAAAGCAGTCCAGTTGAAGATAATCCAGTCAATGGAAAAATCTGCAAGGTACAGTCTACGCAAGTCTTTATAAACTTTGTGAGAAAACAGCAAAATACACAGCGCCCTGAACGACCATACTCTCTCCTCCTTTCCTTCTCCCTGTGTGAGTTTTTATTTAAAGGGGATCACATGAACCCGTTGCATCATTGGGCTTTACTTCGCAATTATGAAGTTTCCTCTCGCGAGAGTCCAACCCAGAACCACACACAGACAAGAGACACATCAACATATCGCAATATATTTTCATGGTGCAGGTTTGTCTAAACATGTCCGTTTAACTTGTTAGTTTAATCCCAGCCCTTACAATGTGAACCTCTTTATGTGGCTGCACTAAAGTGTAATCTATCATCTTAGCAACAAGCTTCAACCAACCAATTGTTGAGACATAAAACTATCATTGGAATGGAATGATAACAAGATGGCACATGCCTCCAAAGTGGAGGCTTATGATAAGGAACTTATGGCTCAGACTGGTCCCAAGGTTGCACACACAAAAGCAGAGACATCGCTCCGTACAAAATATTAGGTCAGTGTAGGTTATGATCTTTGTATCTGGATTGTCAGCTATTCAGGATGGTGGTGGTTTACAGGCTGGGTGCTCAGGTGGCTGTGAGTTTGGCTTTAAGTGTTTGTGTCATTCTGCCTAGGTCAGTCCATTCCAGATGTTCCTGATCTGATTCAATTGTCCCTCCAGTGTTGCCTGATGTCGTCGCTTCCACCTGAAGATAAGTCATCATTGAGGAATTGTATGTAAACTGAGGCAGAAGCTAGCATGGGCAGCTTTGATTTTCAATGTTAACTTAGTTACTTTTGGGATTTATGTTAATATTCTTTCTTTTGATCCCTTTTAGTGTGTGACTTCCGTTTTTGTCAACATTGTCTGTGGTCGACTATGATCTTGCCTTCTTACTTGGTTGTTTGACTACTGAATTTAAGAATAGTCACTGTTAATGTTTTTGCAAATCTCACATTATGCATAGTTATATACATAAAAGGGCTGTGACTGCCATTTGTTTTTTTGTTTGTTTGTTTTTTTGTTGTTTTTGGGTAGGGGCTTAGGGAGGTGGTGTTAGTTCCTCTTTAACATCTTAAATGCTTTTAGCCCTGCTTTACAAACATGGAAATCTGGAGAAGGCATGCACGGAGCAGGAAGCACTCAGTCACTCAGCAATGCTGCTTGCCCACTATGACCTAAACAAAGACATATCATGTGATGTTTTAACCTTTGAAATCGGAAAGGTCAGTTCGCATGTGATGATAGTAGCAGTTAGACAAAGAACGGCTGACCAAATGCATTTCTGCCACTCATTGAGCTGTCACATTGTCAGCCTACCAGTTCAATTTAAGGTAATTTAATAAAATGGGCTGAGATGCCTACCATTATCCGAGTTCTCCTACAGCATACTGTATGTGCTGGCAAATACTGTGTTTTCATTGAAACATGTCGCAGGTCAGACTTTCCCCTTTGTCATGGGAGGTGAGGAACTGGGATCTTATGCCACCATCTGGTGGCCAAGAATGTACAGGCTTAATGCTGGTAGTGTCAGTCCAATCAAAATTTGATGCCCTCCTTTCCACCCTTAGAGAGAGCAGGGCCTGTATTGACTATGCGTCTCATAATAGGAAATTGCTCCTCAGTGCAGTGGTCCATCAACAGATGTTGTATGTTGTTGCAGCAGAGAGTAGCGGTTTTGAAACAGTAACAAAGGTGACAATGTCAGAGATAATAAATAGTTTTTTTTTCTCTTACACCTCCACAAATCATGTGCGGATTCATATATTTTTCGCACCACACAGCATGGAATCAAATAAAAATAAGCTGCATTCATGGAGTTGTGGGCATGTGTCACTTACTTTTTCAAATCATTTTGATCAGATTATAACAATCCTGGACAGCTCTATTATAGGGGCTTGAAATAGTTGTGATTGTAACAGGCTGATTAAGATAACATCATGCAGCTGATCACGCATTTTTTCTATGTGCATAAGGCTTCCAAAGAACTGCTACTGATTTTACTATTTCGCTTTTCCGCTGCAACACTATAAAAACCTGTCAAAACTACAACAAACACTGTAATGTGCAGCCTACTTTGTGGCGCTCTGTCATAAAATGTAGGTCATGTGCTTCCCTTGACACAGTCCTAATTCTCGCAAAAAAAAAAAAAAAAAAATAGGAAGCTTCCTGAAGACCTTCGAGCCCGATTCCTATAAGTGATTCTTAGATGGTTAGTTAACAAAGGCCCAGATGACCCTTTTATGGGGCAGATGTTTCTTAAAATAATGGGTGTTCATTCGACATGTATATAAGCTCAGATCATGAGCAACATTACCTTCTTAGCCACACACAAGCATCTCAGAAATCTCATTTACAAGGGAGATCTGTCATATCAAAAAAAAAGCATACGAAATCATATACATTTACAACAAATTAAAATTAGCAATGAACTATTCCAGAGCTGTGTGCATGAAGTAGGCTGTTGATATGTTTCCTCCTGGTACTCCAGTTTCCTCCTAGAAGCCAAAGACATTCACAGTGCTTTTGTGTGATTGGGAGTGGAAGAGTGTGATTGTGCTCTGCAATGGTCGGGTACTTCATCCAGGGTGTACCCCACCTTAATGTCATAATTCTCCCAGGATGGCCCACATGGCTCTACACGGGATTAGAAGTATAGATAATGAATGAGTAAATGAATGAATATTGTACAGTCAAATACAGTCAATTTCAGAAATACATTCATTAAAAATATTAATTCACCAATCACCTAAAAACTGTGAGGCTCAGCTGGAAGTTAAGCATCAGAGAATAAAATAGTGTCAGGATATACTGAGGTGCTTGGGGAGGTGGACCCAAATGCAGGTGAGAGGCACACTGATGAATAGTTTGGCATGATAAGGGTGTGGGCATTAATGCAAACGGCTAAGCTGAGTAGTAATCTCACAAAAGAAGGCATTAGTTCAGAGCCGTGGGATCTTTTGCTGTTGCGACGAGTTGAAGTCACTGAGCAGAGGTGTGGTCGAGTGAGCAGAAGCGTTCCTTCAAAGCTGTGAAACCCTTTGAAGTTGAAAATGCTGAGTCACGAGTTAAAAGGTGGAAGGGTTAGATAAAAAAAACCTTGAAATTCATTAGCAAAGTGACTAATCCAAAACGTCAAAATCACTGAATCTTTATACAAGGACACTTCTGCCACACCACAGCCCCTGGGACCATGCAGTTGTCTCTTTATGTGGTGCAATGCCACTTAAAGGGCATTCAAACTATAGACATTCCCAAGGCCCCCATTCCACTGAGCTTAATATTCTCCCGAATCTAAAGTGATGCAAATTTGTTACGATCTCTGGAAAGCTCGGAAAAAGATTGTAATGGGCTCTTTTGGGCTCAGTGTGAATTTTGTCATGTGTATTAGCGTCTTTATTTAGAGAATGTTAAAAAATTGTCTTATCATAAGACAAAAATAGTCTTGTCTTACACAGTAACCCTTCCTCTTCTCTTATTTGTGCCGGACGACTTTCACACACACACACACACACTCTCACTGTAAATTAAATATAAAATAAATTAACCTGAACTTTATCTTTTGAAAAGAAAAAAAGAGAAAAAACATTGGCTTAGTTTTAGTCATGTGACACTCAACGTCAAAACAAGAAGTGCATGTGTGATACATGATACTCTGTACTCGTAAACCAAGACTTGTTTATTTTCAAAATTTTAAATTGTCAAAATTTATTTAAAAAATCTTTGCTCGTCTTGCAGAACACCCGCGAACCGCGTTACTCACAATCCGAGGTTCCACTGTAATCTTAAATGTTTACAGTATGATCATTTATGTTAACTTAATAATAAAGTCTGATGACAAATTTACCATAGAATAACCTAACCATACACCTTTCCCTGCCTGGCTCAGGCAGTTATATTCTAGGAGAACAAATTATATATATATATATATATATATATAATTTGTTCTCCTAGAATATAACTGCCTGATTAGCATTGTGTGTAATCATACACAAAAGAATGCATGACTATTCATATTCATGAGAACCTTCAGATAACATCACACTTGACTTGACTTACTGTATGTTTTTTTCCTTGCATTGGGTTAAAACAGAGAAGCAAAACAAAAATAGTTTTATTTAAAAAAAAAAAATGTATGTAATGCTAACAAGAAAAGTGGCTAAGCTGCTAATTATCCAGCTAATTATTATGATTATTTCTAGTCACACTATCTGGATCCTCCGAATGTTTCTTCATCATGTTGTCTAAGGGAGTTTTACCTGCTGTCACGTCTAGCCAGCTCATTAGGTATTTTAATCTATATCAATATTTCTGTAAATCCATTGTGTAATAATATCTGTTGTGCTTTACTTTTTATTTCTATAAAACTGTAACAACCAACATAAGGAGGATTTTGTCTCATGCCGTTTTTTAAAAGTTAGAATCAGTCTCTTTAGGGCTTATTCTGTTTTGCCTGATGTAAATTAGTTCTCACTTAATCTCTAAAGAGAGCAGGCAAAGATTAAAGTAAACATTCACTGCAAGCACTGACACATCATAGCAGTGATGAAGTTCTCATTTGTCTTTTTTCTCCTGCTTTGTGGCATGGCTGTTTGTCAGATAAAAGACTATATCTTTATTAATCATAACATGGACTGGTTTTCTGCTCTGACGTACTGCAGGGAAAACTATATGGATCTGGCAACCATCACTACTGATGGGGAGAACCAGAGATTGTTGATGACTGCAGCTACATTCATCAGTACAAATGGTTGGATTGGGCTGAACAGAACTACACCTGGATCAAACATCTGGCAATGGTCTGATGGAGCATCACCTAATTTCTTGAATTGGGCACCTGGTGAACCTAATAACATGGGAGGAGTAGAGAGCTGTGTCATGGTGTGGATAAGTGGCTGGAATGATTTTCCCTGTAATACTCCTCTACCTTTCTATTGTTCCTGGAGATTTATCTTAGTCAAGGAAAGTAAGACATGGGAGGAAGCTCTTGAGTACTGCAAAACTTACTACACTGGCTTGGCCAGCCCAGTAGCACAACCTATCTTGGCAAAAAATGCAACAGCTCAAACCCAAACAGTCCGTGTGTGGACCGGTCTGCGTTTTATAAATGGTCAGTGGGTCTCTGTGAACATGGTGCCGCTGCGGAGCCTGATCTCACTGCCCTCATGCCCGGCTCTACCCTACCGCTGTGGAGCTTACAACAATAACACACACCTTTGGGAGAACAGAGACTGCAATGAGAAGCTTAATTTCCTCTGCTACTGATGGTGAGTAACAGATATCCAGTACAATTAATCAGGATCCTGTACTTCTAAATATAAACTGTATGTGTTATAATGGTAGCTTCTAGATCTCAAAGTCCTCTATTAGAAACAACTTTTCAAGTTTGATGTCTCAAAAATTTACCTTTTTTCTCTTTCTGGACAGATGGATTTCTACAAGAAGACTTCCTTAAGAACAATACATGTTGATGGCCTAGGAGTAGCTGTAGTTAAAATAAATATAGCTATTTCCTTTTATGTAAGTTAAAAGGCTTTCAGTATATGAAATAATCTTATTTTGACTGATTTTATTTAATGTTATTTAGATGTTGGTTATTTGTAAAAATCTTTGTGTGAATTTACATTCTTTATCTTCATCAAGCCAAAATAAAATTTAACGTTTTACCTATTGTTGTTAGGGTGAGTGTTTGTGTTGTTTTGTAAGTTAAGACCAAACTAATGCAAATGTGCTGAAACGTGATTTCAAGGTTGGCTAAGATGTCAGTGACATTTAGACACGTTCACGCGTCTATTTTTTTTAATTTTGTAAAGCTGATTTGTAACAATGACTCTTTTTAAAAGCAATATATTTACATTTACATTTACATTTAGGCATTTGGCAGATCTTCTTATCCAGAGTGATTTACGAAAAGTGCTTTGAAGTTTCCTTTATTTAGATACTTACACTGGATTTCTGGGTTACTAACTAAGGGCTATTAATTAAACATACTGTAGTTGGGAAGGAGATTATTATTATTATTATTATTATTATTATTATTATTTTAATTGGGGGAGGTAGTCTAAGTATTGAAGAAATAAAATGTAATTGCATTTGCCACATTAGTCTATTGAAATTGTAGAGAAATGGGCTCGATTGACCCCAGTGCCCTGTGGAGACCATCTCTCACTGTCACAGAGAGCACAGCTTGCTATGTTGCATGGAGAATTTTCTGAAAAAAAGTTTTATATTACTATCAAAATCACTGTGTTAATATGTTTAATTAGCCATTTACAAAACAACACCGAAATGCTACCACTTAAAGGACCACAGGTGTGCATGCTTGTACAGTAGAAGGAAAGGTCTGTGTGTGTTCTTATTCATGAGTATAAGCCACACTATATTTATAAGTCACACTATAAACATTTATTACAAATTAACTTTTTTTGCACCATGTACTCACAGTGCCTATTCAATCTCCATCTTTAATTTATATTCTAAAAAAGTTGCATTCCGTCCTGTTCTTTTAACTTAGCTAAATAAAACTCCTCTTGTTGTGACATTCCTACAGTATACTGTGATATCCATATATAGTGTTTCTATGTGGAGAGAGGAAAACCTTCCAGAAGAACGACCATCTCTGCAGCACTCCACCAATCAGGCCTGCATAGTGGAGTGGCCAGACGCAAGCCACTCCCCAGTGGCTTGACAGGCACATGGAACTGGCCAAAAGCCACCTGAAAGACTCTCGAACCATGAGAAACAATTTCTTTTTTGTTAAAGCACATTTGCCACCAATTACAGCCTTTTTAAGTCTGATGCTACAAGATGTTTTTTCTTCTGGAAGGTTCCAGCCCAACCATCGGGTTCTTGTTCATCTCCCTGACTAAGGCCCCTCTCCCCTGATCTTTTTTTTTATGTGCACTGTCCACATTTCAGTTCTAGATTGGATTTCTTGTAGGGATTTTTTGCCAGTTATGTTACGAGCATATGTCATTATTTCTTATTATTCTTATAGTTTATATACTGTATCTTAACGGAGGTGCAACACTGCTGCTTACATTAAATAAAAGACTTATGACAAGGCTGCTTACATTAAATAAAAAATTTCTGGTGTTGTTTTATGTAAAACACTGGTGTTATTTTATCTAAAACGCTTGCATAATCAAAATAGCATAATTTTTTTATATTATACGGTTAATCATGGTCCTTGCTTCTGGTATTCTTTTATATGTTTTAAATTTATCGAGATGACTGGCAACACAGATTCCTCTATTTACTTCAAAATTGTCAGTTATGGCACATTTTGATTTATTTGTTGATGCGTTCTTAAAAACAAAGCGCCATCTAATAGTAGCACCCTGAAAATGAATAAATGTGGACCTAATGAGCATGTTTACTGTCATGCACACTCGCTCCGCAACAGGGCACTAGGACCCGGAAGTAGTATGGTCGCGACACAGGAAGCATAAAAGGAGACAAAATGGTGCATCACATCACTTAGTCATTGAGTTCGGCCATGCTGGTTCTGACGCGGCGCTTCCTACTTGTGAGTACTCACCTTTTTTGGGTTTCTCTTCCTGACAAGTGTATGTTGTTAGAACGCAGGTTTAATTGTGTAAACTCTTGCTCTCGTTTGGAGAGAGTTCTAATAATAATACGCATGGTTATCCTGCCGATTCGCACTATTTCCGCGTTTGGGTTTCCACTACATGGGCTAACTGCTAAGTCTTCTGCTTCACCTCCAGTTAGTTCGTGACAGAATGACTGAGCCAGCATCTGCAGTAAACACAACGGATTATGCTCACCTCTGCGATGTGGTGAACAGGCACATCGAGTTGATCGAGCAGCTGACCCGCAATGTCGCGGCTTTTTGCAGCAGCGTCCAAGATGTCACAGCCTTGCGCCGCAACAGGAGAACTCGGCAGCTGAGTGGGCCACGACAGTTCTGCGCTCCGATTCAGACACTCCTACAATGAATTCACCCACCAACTAAAGCTCACCTTTGAACATCCTGCCGGCGAGGTGAAGACCGACATCAAACTGTAACCATTACAACAGGGAGGGTCGTCCGTGAGCCCTTACACCATGGATTTCCATACCCTTGCCGTCCAGACCACCTGGGGAGACGCCGCCCTCCAGACGACCTACTACGAGGGACTGGCTTCTTGTATTAAGGATGAACTCCCAGGACGAGAATTGCCTGTGACGTTGGTGGGTTTCATCCAAAATATATCCGGATATACCAACGCCTACTCTCTCGCCCAAAGCCAGCCCCTCGGACCCTGCCGCTCACCACGCCATCACTATCCTATACCACGCCCCGGTTCCTGAGGCCCGAAATACCTTCACCCCCACAGTCACCAAACCTGTCGGATCGTCACCTCCCGCCGTGGTTGACACGGGAGCCGGGGAACCCATGCAACTAGGACGCGCCTCCTTGACCGCTGCAGAACGGGAGCGGTGATTTAAAAAAGGGCTTTTGCGCCTATTGTGAATCTGCGGCGCACCACCGAGCTATTTGTCCACTCCAGCCGGGAAACGCTCAGACCCGGTAAGCTGCCCTCATTTCTCACCGGGTCTGAGCGTTTCCCGGCTGGAGTGGACATCTCCAACTCTCCAACACAGTTTCCACCACAGATTCTACAGTGGGGCACGACCTGCACCGAACTATGCTTACGGGCTTCAGCTGGGACGTGCTCTAGGAAGTCCGAGGCCCCGACGCCGACATTAACGCCATTCCCGCTGCATACAGGGAACTGGCTAAGGTTTTCTGTAAAAACGGGCCACTCACCTTTCTTCTCACCAGCCTTACGACCTGGCAATAGACCTCCCGCCTGGCATTGTTCCCCCCCGCAGCCACCTCTATTCATTGTCATCTACAGAGATGCAGGCGATGGAGGAGTATGTAACCAACGTTTTCCGCCATGGCACCATCCGGCCCTACTTCTCACCTGCTGCCGTGGGGTTTTTCTTTATAAAGAAGAGGGACGGCGAACTTTGCCCATGTATCGACTATTCACTCAGCAACATCACTATCAAAATACGACACCGGTTGCCTCTTACTAACTCAGCTCTGGATGCTCTCTCTGGTGCCACAGGGTTAGGGTTTTACAAAGTTGGACCTCCGGAGCGCCTACAACTTAGCGCCTGTGCATCAGAGAGGGCGATGAGTGGAAGACGGTTTTCATCACCCCTACCGGACACTATGAGAAACTAGTAATTCCCTTTGGAATGTGCAATGCCCCCGCCGCTTTTCAACACTTCATTAACAATGTCCTCAGGGAAATGCTAGGCCGGTGGGCATTTGTTACTTGGGGGCGACATACTCATTCACTTCCGCACCGTTGATGAACACATCCAGCACGTCAGGGCGGTCCTAAAGAGATTGCTTACCCATCAGCTGTACTGTAAGTTGGAAAAGTGCGCTTTTCATGAGCGCTTCACCACGTTCCTGGGTTTCGTCATCTAGCCCCAGGGTGTGGCCATGGATCCGCAGAAGCTAGAGGTTGTGCATCATTGGCCCCTATCCAAGACCCTTAAGCAACTTTAACGGATTTTTGGGTTTGAGAATTTCTATCGTTACTTTATTTGGGACTACAGTACAGTTGCCGTGCCCCTAACCACACTGACTCACCCATCATCTCTCCCTTTCCACCTCAACACCACTCAGCAGTGATACGGGGTAGGGGACCGCGAGCTGCTGGCCATAAAGGGGGCTTTGGAGGAATGGCGTCACTGGCTCCAGGGCGCCAGTGAGCCATTCATCATCTGGACTGACCATCAAAACCTAATCACCATCCGAAACCTAAAACAGCTAAACCCCAGACACGCACGGTGGGCGTTGTTTTTTGAACATTATAATTTACACCTCTCAAACCGCCTGGGGTCCAAAAACACAAAAGCAGATGCCCTCTCTTATCAACATGAGGTAGACGCTCCGCAGGCGGACCCCACGCCTGTCCTTCCACCTTTAAAGATCATCGCACCACTACAGTTGAACCTGAAAACGAGGGTCCGCCAGGCGCAGACCACAGAGCCAGACCAACAGATTTGCCGCCTGGACGACTCTACGTTCCCAACACCATGAGATCAAAGGTTCTTCAGTGGGGTCACTCCTCCCCCATCTCGGGACATCTGGGCACACGACGCACCCTCCAGTTCCTCCAGCGTGACTTCGAGTGGCCATCCATAGCGAAGGACGTCAATGAGTTCGTCCAGGCGTGCCCGGTGTGCGCCAGGGCGAAAAACACCAACCAACCAACTTTAGGAGAACTTAAACCTTTCCCGGTTCCTCGTCAACCCTGGATGCACATTGACATTGACTTTGTCACAAACCTGCCGGTTTCCGAAGGAAAAAACACCATCATGACATCATCATCGATCAGTTCTCTAAGGCCGTGCACCTGGTGGCCCTCACCGGACTTCCGTTAGCCAAAAGTACAGCTGAGCTGATATTAGAGCATGTAGTCCGTCTGCATGGGTTCCCAAAGGACATCGTCTCGGACAGAGAGTCCCAGTTCACTGCCAAGTTCTGATCGACTTCACCTGCAGTCTATCATCTGGATATATCCCCAAGACTAACGGTCAGACGGAGTGGGCCAACCAACAACTGGAGCGCTATCTGAGATGCTTCATAGCGATCGTCATCTGTAGAAGAGCTTTCACATAACCTTCACGTCTCATCTGCCACGAAGCTAAGCCCATTTGAGGTATGCTACGGTTTCAAACCTTCAATGTTCTACCACCAGGAACTAGAGGTCGATGTGCCGTCAGCCCAACAGTTGGTCCGCAGGTGTCAGCGATTGTGGAATCAAGCTAATCGGGCCATCCAACAGGCCAACACCCGTTATACCACCCAATATCGCCGTCGACACCCTCCGGGATGATTGTACCACGTAGGTATGGCTCTCTACAAGAAATCTCCACCTTCACACCGAGTCACGGAAACTATCACCCAGGTTCATCGGATCTTACCGCATCACCCTCTGGATAAGCCCAGTCACCTACCATCTCCAGCTGCCTGCGGCGCTCCGGATCTACCAGGTATTTCACATCTCTCAACTTAAACGCCTAACCACCTCTCCTATGATCTCTTAAGTCTTCTGCTTCACCTCCGGTTAGTTTGTGACATTTACTGCTAAATCTAGACAGCCCTTTCTGGTAATAGGGAAAAGAGGGGCTCAGAATCACTGCTCAGTAGCTGAGTATTTTTTGGCCGGGAACTGTATGGGAACTGATTAGCATCCAGCTGGAAGAAGCTGGCTTTAACTGTATACATATTTTCCAACACATTTCATATTAACTTCCCTATTTTTTATTCTGTAAAGCTGCTTTGTGACAATGAAAAGGACAGAGCTGGGACGTTAACCTTTAACTACAGACAAACATTAAAATCATTTTACATGATAGTGCTGGCAAATCATACACAAACTACAAAAAAGAAATCCACAACATATAAAAATTAGCAAAATACATCTTGATATAAGATCTTCTCTCCAGACCTGTGTGTGGAGTTTGATTAATCTCCCCATGCTTGGTTTCCTTCTGGTACTCCAGTTTCCGAAAGACATGCACAGTAATTTGATTGGAATCTGTGTGACAAATTACCCACTTTCTTCCACCTTGTGTGAAAGTGTGTGAGTACAACTAAACAGCTGGACATTTGCCACATAAAATTGCACATTTCCTTTATACCTCCATTTCACTGAGCCGAATTTGCTACCGACCTCCCCGATATCTCCTTATTTGAAATCGGCTCTGAAGTCAGTCAATCAATATATTGTAATAAATTTGAAGTACCAATCTGGGTAATTTTTTAAACAAAGTGACCCCACTTTGAGCTGTTAATGATTTAAATGTTCTTGTAAGGACATGAAAACAACTTTACAGTGCATTATGACACAAAGCAATGATAACATGTTATTGACATGATACAGTTTCAATAGTGAGGCATTAAGGAATTAAACGATGTTCTATCAAGCCCTAAATAATTGATAATGAAACAATCACTACCGACATAAAGTGAAATTATAACGATGCTTCTGACTATTATAAACTATTACTGAGGTGTTAACAATCCCTTCGGGTCCTCGAACCCGGACAGTGAAGGTCTGTTAACAGTTGGAGTGAAGAGGAGTTCCTCCTCAGCCCGGTCCAGTCTTTGTGGTTGTTGCCGGAAGCCACATCACCCAGGCAACCGTTAAATCATATTCCGGAGGGCACACACCGTATTGCAAGCCGATCTTCACGAAATGACCAAACTATTGCCCACAGTTTTTTGTCATAGGTGGACCATCTTTATTCTGTAAAAGTAAGCATGTGACTAGGGTATGCAACTGTAGTGCAGCCACATAATGGGGTTGTTTTTATAGGTTAAAATAAAGTGGTAAATAAAAAATAAAAAACCACCAGGCCTTATTAGCAACCCCTATACGGTTTATTTTGTCTCCAAGACAACAGTGTTTGGTTCCGAGGTTAAGCTCTTGCGTGCATGCGCAGTTGTGCCGCAAGTGAACCCTGTTGACCTCTTGGGTGATGGGTACCGGCATAAAGCCGGAACCGGCAAAGGACTCGGGAGGGAGAGATGAAGATTTCACAGCGCTGTGTAAAAGAGAGTGAGAGCTAGTTTGTAGCAACCAGAGGATTACTTTTTCCAGTGGATTAATCTTTTCCTGAACTTCAACTATACCCCTCTTATTCCGTTTTCTCGTGCTCCCGGATTTACCATCTTACACCGCTGAGACCGAGCCATCTCTCCCGTTCACCATTTCTTACACTCACAATAACACAGACTTGGACATTCATACATATGCACACACACACACATGCATACATTACACACGTTGTTTATATTTGTATATATTTTGTATATATTGGTTTTTGGTGCACCTTATTTGTTTGTTTGTCTATTTCACTTTAATACACTTAGGTTCGGTTTAGAAATTGTTGTGTCGCGTCAATACTTGTGCAATACCGGAAGTGAGTATTATTAACCCATATTTAGATTTAAGACCCCGTAATAGTGTAATTAACTCTAATATAAGGTCTAAGCGTTACGCAACAACTAATGGACAGGACAGGACAGCTGTGTTAGATGCATTTGTACTCAATGTAAATGGCTGGTCAAAGTTAAGGAAAGCAATTACAAGAGAAGATCTTAAAGCACAGTTACATTTAAAATGAACATTTTTATGGGTTAATCTGTGTAGTTTGAGATTTAAAGGCATAGTCTTGAACTAATTATCTATAGTAACCACACAAGCCCAAAACATGCACATACCAAAGTAGCAGATATAGGAGTTGGCCAATGTCTTACTGTTTTGACTATGAGCTAGGTCAAAAGTCAGCCCATCCTTCGAGACAACATGAGCCATGTACTTTACCACTGACTTGCAAAACTGGCATTTTGTAGAGTTAAGCTTAAAACCTGCTTTCCCAAACCTACTGTAGTGATTAAGACCTTCCCATCCACTGATACACTTTAAGTTTATACATAGAGTCTATATAACACAATGCAGAACCTATTTGCTACAATGGTAAAACTTCTAAATAAAATGCAATACAAGCTCTATTGGGGATTACTGTACATACAGAACATACATGTATGGTTTTGTGGAAAGCTCATTCATTTTGAGTTTTTGGAACCATGTAATAATTTTTTAAAGGTGGATATTCCTTTAAGCTCAGGTTTACCTTTGTTAGTAGATCCTTCTGACATCATTTTTAGTTTACAACAAAAAAGAATAGTTTAGTTTACAACATCACCAGATTTTATAAAGCTACATCTCCAACAATTAATGCTTGCTGCTGCTGCTATAAGTTTTGTTAAAGAATTGACAAAGTAATTAGTCAATTAAAGCCAAGTGTATAATTAATAACTGTGTATGATCCTTTTTTGTTTCTACCTTATGGTGAATTTATGACCCCCTTGAGACTTCCTGTACACTCACTGGGAAATAGGAGTGTCATCTATGGTCTTGATTTTGTGAGTAACCAAGTTGGTTCCACTATAGTACTGCAAATATGGACAGGAAACATCTGAGAAAATGGTAAGTAAATCTGTCAGACTCTTTTGATATATCACAAATAACTCAGTGTTAGATACAAATGGTGGTACAGGTGACTTGGGCATTGACATTTGCCTGAAGTCAAAAACACTTTCAACACATAATATTTACCCTAATATTCAAGATAAGTAAATCCCTTATCTTCTTTTTACAGTCCCTACAAATCCAACTCTTGAGTCTTCACAATAATAAAGTTCAAACACACCGGAATAGCCATTTGGCGGCAAACCTGCATGGTGTGACACCAGTTTTGGAGAGATTAAAGCCTCGAACAGAACAGCAACAATCATAATGGTTGCCACTGTAACATCCTCAAGTTTAAGGTCATGTTGGTATATAATTTTTAAGGGTATGGCGTTCTCAACTAGCTGAAAAGACATGTTCTGCATGCTAACCACAATTTTGTGCATAGCCAAAAATTCCCACTGTCACCAAAAATATGTGTAAAAGGTAAAAACTGTTTAACCAAGGGTCGGTGCTGTGAAAAGTATTTTCCACTTTTCATATTATGCCACACTTTCAGATCATCAAACTAATTTTAATAATATAAAAGATAACATTAATAAATGCAAAATGCAGTTTTTAAATGATGATTTTATTTATACAAGGAAAAAAAATGTCCAAACATGCCTAGTCCTATGTGAAAAAGAAACTGCCCCTAAACCTAAAAACTGGGTGGAGTCAAGCGTTTTCAATATCCTGCAAGAAGTCTTTCACATCACAGTAAAAGAATTTTGCTTCATTCCTCTTTGCAGAAATGGTTTGCTGTAGCTTCACTGGAAGGTTTTCGAGCAGGAACAGCTTGTTTAAGGTAATGCAACAGCACAGGCTCCACCAAAACCTTTTTTTTCCTATTCTGAAGTGGACTTGTCCTGCTGCATAAAGCCCCAGACCATCACTCTACTAACACCATGTTTGACATACCAGTATGAAAGTGCCTTCTTCTTCTTTGTCTTTCGGCTGTTCCCTTTCAGGGGTCACCACAGCGAATTATCCATAAATCTCCTCCTTGGTCTTCCTCTAGACCTCCTGCCTGGCAGTTCCAACCTCAGCATCCTTCTACCGATATATTCATTTACATTTAGGCATTTAGCAGACGCTCTTATCCAGAGCGACTTACATTTTTTTTTTTTTTTTTATCTCATTATACATCTGAGCAGTCGAGGGTTAAGGGCCTTGCTCAAGGGCCCAACAGTGGCAACTTGGTGGTTGTGGGGTTTGAACCTGGGATCTTCCAAACCGTAGTCCAATGCCTTAACCACTGGGCTACCACAATCTCTCCTCTGAACATGTCCAAACCACCTCAATCTGGCCTCTCTGACTTTATCTCCAAAACATCTAACGTGGGTTGTCCCTCTGATAAACTCATTCTTAATCCTATCCATCCTTGTCACTCCCAAGGAGAACCTCAACATCTTCAGCTCTGCTACCTCCAACTCTGCCTCCTGTTTTTTCTTTAGCGCCACTGTCTCTAAGCCGTAGAGCATTGCTGGTCTCACCACTGTCCTGTACACCTTTCCTTTCATTCTCGCTGATACTCTTTTATCGCACAGCACACCTGACACAGTATGAAAGTGCCTGATCTAGTCTAATTTAGAAAGCTAAGCAGGCTTGGCCCTGGTTAATGCTTGAATAAGAGACTACCTGGTCCTATAGGCTTTTCAGTTCTAGTCCTTATATAGTTTATTTTTTTTTTATTTATTTATTTTTTAAGTTAAATTAAAAAAATCATTTTATTTGGTCAAATAGGCCTCCCATCAACCCAATTTCTACTTATGGACATACCAGTATGAGAGTGCCTGATCTGGGCCTAGGATCTATCCCTAAGCCTTTCTTCAACCCAATTTCCAATTTCATTTCCAATTTCATTCAGTTACAAAATATGGTACAGTTTTCTTTCTGTATTACACAGAAACAAAAAGATTACTGTTCTACTTGTTGCATTCAATACACCTGTAATCTGATGCTGCTGTAAAATACTAACAAATTAATTTGTTCTATATAATCTAAACATGCAAATAGCCCGGCCCTTTTTCTCCCAAAAAGTAGAAGCTGGCTGAGATGTGTGATGTAGAGGTTTAGATACTGTATACTCTTGTTGAAGTGGTTGGGTGATGCAGTAATCCATGGCTTTAGTTTCTTTGATAGACAAGGAGTAAATCCAAATATGTGGAGGGAGGACTCCCTCGACCAGTTCTATGATGCACTTGTAAAGTCAATGAGGAGGAAGGCTCTCTTGACTTTGCTGAACACTTTTGAGAACTCAAGATATTCTGGAAGGATAGAAATGGGAGACTGATACTGGGCTCTCCATACTGGTGAAGGCTTCCATAATGATTAGTGTTTGCATACAACCTGAGATTATTCAGAAACCTATTAAATATTTTTACTTTTTCGCAAGTTATGCTTTTGTATCCATAGAAATCCACTTGGACTTGTTTAACAGGTGTGATGGAAAAAGGGGTGATTTCCTGATCACCCCTGATCATTGTGGGTGATATAACCCCTCCCGACAGGTCCACGGACGACGGACTCATTATCGAGAACACAGAAATGGGCAACCTGGGACATCCGGAGCTCAAGGTACCTAACAGAAATTTACATTTATATTTAGGCATTTGGCAGACGCTCTTATCCAGAGCGACTTACAAAAAGTGCTTTAAAGTTTACATCATTGGATACTAACTTACACTGGGTTAACTAGGTTAATAACTAAGTGCCATTAGTCCAACACAACTGGGAAGAGGTTTTTTTTTTTGTTAGTTTTTTTGTTTTTTGGGGCATAATTAAATTATGCACTTGAACAGTTGCCCACGCTCACAGTTGACCCACAGCAACAAAAAAAATTATTAAAATAATTAACACACCAAAAGGCAGTCCATTTCTACAAAATAAACAAACTCAACCAAAAAGCACAAATATGACATAAAAAAAGACAAAAGAGAAAGTATTGGTAAGCAAAAATAATATGCATCCATACACCATCTCTCTCTCCCACCATCTCTCTCACACAAACACACACACTATAAACATGCCTTCTCCCCGGTGCACACACTTAAACCCACATTTATTTAGAAACTCTGAGGGTACACACACATACACTCATTCCTGAACTCCGAGCAAACACGAGAAACAATTTATGGCAAGGAGGAGTTTTAAAGCAAAGCAACAACAACAAAAAAAATTGAAACTTTAAATGCAAAACACCAGACAAATTAAACCCTGAAGCGAAACAGCGCTTTAAAGCAAAGCAAACCGGCAGCAAAGCAAAACTTTAAAGCCAAACAACAGTGTCCTCCAATAATGATTCCCACGTAGCACCATCACAGGGAATCTAATCATACGTAGCAACACAAGTAATCTGTCTGCAATTAAACTACATTTAAGACATAATAAAACAAAAAAAAACACAGCTATTGACTGTAAATAAAAGAATCAAAACAGACACAAATAATTCAAAAACACATTCCATACAACTTTATTCTAAGATTCTATCACTGGGGCAGACAAACCGCGTGTTTAAAAGCTGAGAGCTCATTTAGTCTATCTGGGAGACAATAAGTTTACTGGAGGAACAAAACACATCCGTAACGCCAGGTGAACACCCGTATCCGTTGTGCTAAATCAGTCTCGCTTGACGCCCTGTAAAAGATGCGGTAATGTAAACTCCCAATTCAGCCAACATTAACACACATACCTGGATGATGACTAAAAGTGACACCGGAACAGAAGAAGCAGGACTTGTGACCCTAGACCCTGATACCAACCACTTTATATTGTCCTCCACTGTCCAATGATAGGACAATCAGTGAGCAACCAGCCAACCCAATGCAAGTTGGAAGAGCTTCACTCTCCACTTTAAGTTACATTTGATTACAATTCTCCTGTAAACTCAAGGTAGTCATGGAGCAGACTAACCCCCTCCAGCAAATGTAATTAGTACTCTCATATTAAATAGTCTCTATGTTTGAGAATCTGTGTGAACAATATGTACATTGAGGCAGTGCACACTTCGAATACTTGCATTATGCATACCAATGTACAGTGGTACACTAACTACTGTATTGAAATTATAATTTTTCATTGGAGCAGTCAACAGTACTTTAATAAACATCTTCAGTATCCTAATAAACATCTTTTTTTTTTATTCAACTTCTCGCGTCATGATTTTATGTTCAATCTTGAATAAGCTAGCTCGACAGAGTAGCTATCTGCCCTAGTGTTCTTGTGTTTCTGTATTTCCTCTAACTGCGCATGCTTGTTCTTTTTTTTTTAAAAAGATGACTGAGATGCTATGATGAGGTAATGTCTATCATGTTGATTGGGAATCTTGCAAGTTTGCTAATTGCCTAAATTGCATCAGGCTATGTAGGTTGAATGCATGTCAGCGTGAGCCTTCCCTGAACCATATACAAAATGTGCTGCAGTGCCTGAAGTTCTAAGAGAAAATTCATATTCTAGGTGATTTTCAACCAGAGGGTAATACCCCACAGTACCCCACAAAAACAAGCCTTAATGGTGATTGCAGAAGTAATTGTCTAGAACACTGACAGCTAATGAAATTAAAATAAATCACATAAAAAATACTCTTTTTAACACTTACTGTAGATGGTGTGTCGGCCAGTCACCCAAAGGGACAAACCATCCATGAATGACACATAAAGATGAACAGGACACTGAATTAATGTTTGTTAAAATGGAGAAAGCTGCATGTACATACAGTACAATCAAGCAATGTGGATTCCCTCAATGGTTCTTCCTCATGTTGTCTCAGGCAGTTGCTGTCACTTCTGCAGGCATTAAGGATCTGAATCTACATCAGAATTTCTGTAAATTGGCTTTACAATAATGTTGCGCTTTAATTCATTATTGGTATACATCTATGGCAACCACCTTAAAATAAGTACCTGTGGGGCTTATCCTGTTTTGCCTGTGTTGTAAATGAGCTTTCACCTCTAATCAGAGCTGGTAGTGACACAAGTACACATTCACAGAGGTCAGACACTCCACAGCAGAGCTAAAGTCATCCATTGTCTTTTCTCTCCTTCTTTGTGCCATGGATGTTGGTCAGATAAAAGAATATATCTTCATACCTGAAAACATGGACTGGTTTTCTACACAGAAGTACTGCAGGGGAAACTACAGTATGTGGATCTTGTAACCATCATTACTGACCTGGAGAACCAGACATTGTTGATGGCTACAGCAACATTTACCAGTATAGATGGCTGGATCGGGCTGAACAGCTTCACACCTGGAATAAACAACTGGCAAGGGTCTGATAAAAAATTAGTTAACTATTTTAAGTGGGTGTCTGGCCAACCTGGCCAAGAGTTAAGAGCTGTGGCATGGTTTTGGCAAGTAGATGGATTTTTTTGTGTAAAAATGCTTAGCTATTAAATAGTTTCCAGAAGATTTGTTTTGGGGAAAACACTGGAGGAAGCTCCTGAGTACTGTAGAACTTACTCCACTGGTTTGGCCAGCTCGAGAGAATTTTTTATGCTTATCTTGGCAGAAAACACACAAAGCCAAGCATTCAAAGTGTGACCTGGTCTGTGCTTAGTGAATGGTCAGTGGGTTTCTGTGTATATGGTGCGACTGGGAAGTCTGGTCTTACTGCCCCCATGCCCAGCTCCATCCTTCCACTGAGAAGCTTACAACAGTAATACATACAAGAAGCTTCATTTCCCCTGCTACTTATGGTGAGTAACAAATATTAAAAAAAAGTAAATCAAGATTCTGTACATCCAAACATTTATGTGTAACTATAGTTGCTTCTAACTCTCACAGTCTTTCATGAGAAACAAATGTTCAAGTTCGATTTTTTTTAAGTGTAAATGTTTCCCATAATTATTGGGGTGAGTTTCTGTGATGTTGTAAAGGCCAATGCATAACTAATGCAAATGTGCTGAAAAGTAATTTCAAGGTTGACTACAATGTCAATGACACTGGGCCACATCTAAATTCAAATTGCACTTAAAATTCTCGTGATATATACAATCATGCCCTGTATGATAATCAGCAATATGCAGTGATATGTGTGATAGAGAGTAAAATTCAGAGAGATGCTTAACACATTATGGTATGCAGTGAAATCCATTTTATGGAATTTATTGCTTTTACCATTGAATTTTTTGAGAATCATTGAGATTTTTCTAATTGTAATACAGTATAACAAGGAATCTCACCTGAACTTAAAATCAAAGAATGCTGATGAATATTTTTCTTAATACCTTTCTTAATTTGGTTGTGGTTATCAGTACAATACAAAGGAGTGAGCTCAGGGAAATCTTAGAAAGGAAGGTTATTAATAGTTATCACTTCTCACTCACTCCGTAGGCTCCCTCCTTGGACACCCCCCCCCCCCAACCCCCCACGCCTGCCCCTTCTGCAGGTGTGCAAAGGGAACGAGGCCACCAGGTCAAGCTGGCTGGTGAAGATTAACATTAATAAAGGTCACCATTATGTGAGCGTGCAAGAGCGCTACCTCCGCGTGCTCCGCTCTGCCACTCTGCCCACCGCTACCTTTCGCCTCTCATCCTTAACCCTTTCCTTCCCCATTTTTTCAAAATAAAATTAACCTTTTTTCCCGTATGACCTCGTCTCTTGTCCGTGCGTCCGTGTGTCCATGGTGCCACCTGTGCACAAGGGTTGAACCTGTTACAGAAGGATTCAAATTTACCCTGATAAAAGACAATTTGGGATGGAGGATAATCTGAATGAACAATAATTGATTATATTTGTAATAGTAAAGAGACCGATAAATCTGGGGAAAAGTTTGCCAGAAATGGTTCTAATATGGAGGTCCCTTGTAGACAGCATGACCCTTTGGTCAATGCAGTAATTGTGTGCGGCTGAAATGTGGCAATCTTCCTGTATTTTAAAGATCTTAGCTAAGCAGTTTGTAAGTTTCTGGTTCGCCTCAACAACCTTCTACAAGGGACATGCTGGTAGCACTGAATCTTATACATCAGCATCTTATACCTGTTATCTGCCCATTGGTCTGTGGGTGGACACCTGTGAATAGATGTTATGTCAATGAGTCAACAGGAGGTTTGTCAAAATTGTGCTGTAAACTGGGGCCCCAATCTGACATAATGTCAATGTGAAGGCCATTGAGACAGAAGACATGGAGGACAAGTAATCTCCTTGGCTGACAGGAGCTTGGGCAGAGGAACGAGTGAGCAGACCCATCCTTTTCAGTGAATACTTCTCTGACAAAGTCATTAGCTACATATGACTTTGGGCTGTGAGGAAAAAGGAAGGGATCTTCAAAGGCCATCTGGTGGCTTATTATTGGGCATATTCCTCATTAATGTGTCACAATTCACAATGAATCCTTGAACTTCCTTTTTACATTGGGCCAACAGAATCATTGCTAAAAAAAAAAAAAAAACATGCAAGTTCTTCTGTGCTGGTTTAAATTACAGTATGTCCCATTTAAGGGTTTGGGGTCTTACCTAGGCCACAATCTTACAGGGGTCATAGCTTTGGGTTAAGACTTGGTAAAAACTGTCATAAAATAGCATCAGGTTTAGTATTCTTGGCTCTGGGACAATAAGACAATGTAAAATTAAAACTCAAAAAGAATGGGGACTACCTGGCTTGTCGAGTGTGTTGGCAAGTCTTTTAGCCATCTTAATATAGTCAAGATTTTTGGCAAGAATGATATATCAGCAAGAATGATTAGTCTAAACTAAGAATAGATTTCCTAACCAATATCTTTATCTTTAAAAGAAGTGCCGTCAGGTGGATTAAGTTCCCAAATACCAACATCATAGTCCTTCTCAACTGAGTAGAGATAACAGGAGAAGAAGAAACAGATTACACATTTAGCAGCCTTAGTGAAAGCACCCATCTTAAATGCATCCACTTTGAAGGCAAATTGCAAACAGAGAGCTGGAATGTGAGAATGGGGGCTGAGTTGAACTGGCCCAGTCAGTGATGGTTTTTGATTTAACTTTTCTCTGTTAATCTTGGATGAGGCAATGATGACTTTAAAAAAAGAGAGTGTGTTTATATGAAGGAGGGCATGAAGTGTTTCGCCTGCTATGCGGAAGGCCCGGGTTCGATTCGCAGCCAGTGCCCAAACACTGGATGCAGTGCCGGTCTGTAGTGCGGACTGGGTATTCCGCTGTGGCGACCCCTTGCCGGGAGCAGCTGAAAAACCAACAACAGTGTGTTTATATCAAATTTACATTGCTCTGGCTTGGTGTACGGTTGTTTATCTAGGAGTCTTTACAATACTTGATAATGCAAAATTGTGCAAAATCAAGGTTAAAAAAGACTAAAGAAAAGAAATGCAAGGTATTGGGCCATGAACTGGATACAGTTATCTGGGGGCAATTTGAAGTTGCTGATGTACTTATATAGATAGAAATTGATTAAACAGTATAGGAAACAGGTGTGTAAGAGATGGTTATCATTTATTAGGTGTAACACTCTGTTCACTAAAGTTTGGTTCGGATGATACTTCTTAACAAAGGCTTTGACATCACTCCAGTTTGCACAAAGTTTTTTATCATGTGCACAATCCATGACCACGGACTGACCAAAACTGATGAGTGTGACGCATTCATGCCTTTGTTTAGCTTATAGCGGTAGCTTGGAATGGCGGTTTCTGGGTCGTGTTCCAAGATGGAGAAAGATTTTAAGGCAACTGTTGTTTCGGTTTTGGTGGCGCTTAGGTGAAAGGAGACGGTCTATGAGTTGAAGCTCGTGAGGTGGACCAGGCAGGTGAAATGAGCAGGTAGCACAAGACAAAGACAGTGGAGCAATCGCAAGAGTGCAAGGCCAGCAGTGTCCTTCTAGGAGGCTAGGAGAGCGTGGAGTCTGTGAAGACAGGACACACATGTAAGAAAACGCTAAATAAGATCTACTAACCTGTCCAATTAAGCGTGGCCTTATTATAGGTTGCAGGTAATGAGAACATGGAACACAGAGCATATACATACTACTTGTAATTCAAGACCTCACTTGTTTATCAAGTAATCTTTTTTTAATTTCTGCTTGTCTTGCACCGACCAAGTTACTCACAATCCAAGGTTTCACAAAAATATTTAACTGATCTAAATATTGTGAAAACATGTCTATGCAGTGAGTATATGGAGTAACTAAAAATAGATAATGCAATAAAGTGAAAAAGGGTATGCAGGAATATATCACATGTCCATACCAACTGGCAGGACACAAAATAATACAAAAAAAAGATATGATATAAAGGTATGGTGTAGTTCAGTTTGTGTTGCTGTCTGTCTGATAAAACTTTGTTTATGCTTCAAATAAAAACTTTATTTATATAATTTATTACAGATTGCATTAATGGTTGCATTGATGCCCTGATGCTATTATTGATTTACTGTAAAACTAAACCACAGGTGATTGCTCTTTTGATCACAGGATTATTATTTATACCTAAACCTGAGATCTGGAGACTTTGATTTATCTTGCTTGCTACAGTATATCATGTTAAACCATATGTGGTGGCGGAAGTTTCACCACCACAAACCCCTACTCTGTGATGGGAACAAGGGTCAGGTGAACGGGAAATAATGCACATCTGATGATCGGCCAGGTTAGGGAAGGTCATGGGATCAAAATTCCAACCCCACCAAGCTGCCACTGTTAGGCCCTAAAGCAAGACCCTCAGCATTTAGTTGATGATGTTTAATGAAATAATTGTAAGTCTCTCTGGATAACAGCCATGATCAACTGCCATAAATGTACATGACACAAGAATCAGAAGGATAAACAATGACTTACATCTACTGTCTGTTTTCTGTCCTCCAATCCTGTCACACCCTGTCTACACCTGTCTTTGAATTGCCTTCATGATTTGTTTGCATTTTGCCTGTATTTACAACTGGAATCCTAATTGGACCTTGTTGTGAACTGTCGACCTGTGTGTCAAGTAGCTAACCACAAGAAAGACAATGTGAATGTTTTGTACTGACCGCTAAGGGAAGCTCTGAGTAAAGGAAAGACTGTTCTTTCTCTCTGTGAGGATTTTGTTATATTTTTCTCTTCTCCCCTAAAAATGGTATCATATAGACTGTTGTTAAGTTCTTAATAAGTGTACTTTTACAGATAAATTTCATTTTGTGGTTAATATTAGGTTGGCTGCTAATCCTTTGAATGTAGAAATCATCACAGTTTTATTCATTTATTTATTTATTTATTTATTTATTTTTCTTTGCAATAGGGAACACCAGTATTGAAGGTGTCTGCTTTTAGTGAATTTATGGCATGGACTGGCTGAAGTTGGAAGGCTTTTTGTTATTCTATGGAATTACGGAGGGGGAAAAGCACTCCTGGTCAGATTGTGTCTAATATTTTACCCGAGTTTCAGCAGATGTCTGCTGTTTTAGACCAGTCAGGTCAACATGGAATGATATTCAGACTAATACCCCGTGGTAACATTGATGGCATTCAAGGTCACTTGAAAGAGAATGAAGACTTTTTTACAAGGCAAAGAGAAACAGTGGTGGGCCTTTTAGAAGTACACTAAATACTAAATACTAAGCCCAATCTCAGGGCTTGTTTTAATAACAGCTTTGTGTCATTTGTGAAAACATACGTCATGTGCATGTCATGTCCAGAATACCAGTTGGGAAATCCATTAGTGAAACTAAGTGCAATTGTGCACATTACCATTGATCAAAGAATAATTGGTATGGTAAAGGTAATTGCAATGAACTGCACACAAACATTGATTTGTGTTAAACCTGCTGAATTGCCCCTGAAAAATGGACGAACTGGTTGAACTATTTAATCCTTTAATTCCTTAAAAACGTTATCAGTAAGTGCAATCACAATAATATACAAGATTGAGATAAATGGTTAGAACCCATGTTATTTGTAGGACTGAAAGTCCTATAAGCCACTACTTGATTTTACCTGTGTTAAACTACTGTACGGGTACAAGCCTCGATTTTTTTTTTTTTATTAAAATTTAAAGAGTACATTATTGAGTTGAGAGTCATGCCTTTGTCATACCTTTCAGTCCAACTTACCCGGTTCACATGATCACAGCTGAGGGGCTTTGTCCAGTGAAGAGCTATAAAAGAGCATCCCTAAATCATTAAAAAATTAAAAATGATTATGCAAGTTTTTCCCTCTCTCCTACCCTCTCTATGGGGTGGGATTCTGTTTTGCCAACATGGAAATTGGAAGAATGCATTACCAATGCGGCTTGTTCACTATTACCGAAAACAAAAAGATCATCCTGTCATGTGTTGCTTCACCCTTTGAAATCAGAAAAGTCATTTAATTTGTAATAAAGGATGGTTTTAAGACTGCCTATCTTTTTATCTTATCTAAGATTGGTTCTGCTTCATGTACACTGATGACTGTAGAAAAGGGATGTTTGCAGCTAGACAAATAAGGGATGGTCAAATGCACGTCCCCTCAGCCTCAGCCCAGATTTACCATTGGGCTCCCCCGTTATCTGACTACCAGTTCAATAAAATGTACTAGACTGGTGACCGTTTTGGAAATACAGATGCACTGAGATTCCTACCTTTACATGGGGTTCCAGCTGGACCACATACATGCTGCCAGAGACTGTGTTTTGTTGTAAAGGTTGTCTGAGACACCTTTTAAAGTGTCCCAGGTGAGACAATTAATAAAAAGAGTTCCTATCCTTTCTCAAATCTACTTAGTGTCATGGGGAAAAAAAGGGAGAAATGCCAGCTGGTGGCCAAGAATTGACCTTAACATAGAGGATAGGTTAAATGTTGACAGTGTCATTGCAGTCAGAACCTGATGCCTCCAGCTCCTTTGCATTCTTAGGAGCGCCACACTATCCCTGCTCTAGGCTGATTTGGATGGGGCAGATGTTTCTTGTAATGGTAGATGCTGATTCCTTCCTACAGAAGCTCACATCATGCGCAAAATTACAGCTCCTTTAACTATAAACAAACATAAAAAAAAATACAAATTCTCATCATACTGTATTAAAACTTGTGATTTACAACTTGATAAAAGATCTTACCTCGTGTGTGAAGTTCCTGTGCTTTGATTCCTCCTGGAAGTCCAAGTCCCTCCCACAGCCCAAAGACAAATAACAATAGATTTTATTTTATATAACTTTAACTATATATTTTATGGCATAGCATTAGCAAAGTTAAAGCATGTTTTTTTTTTTTTTTTGCTGTTAATGGAAGGTGTGCACTTTTTGGGTCATAGTTCTCAAAATGTGGGGCATGTCTCACTAGTGAGGAATAAAGACATGACAGGTGGGGCGCAAGGATCCAAAAAAAATCTGTCTGGCTTTTTTTTACTGACAATGAAGATCGGCCTGGGAGAGAAAAAAGTGGAACCATAGGGCAACAATAGCGGGTATAACGTCGAAATGCTAATTGCAGTGGAATAAGGAAACTTTTATACAGAGGACCAAAAGTGTACGTAGTGGACATAATAACGTAATAACATAAGATTGCTAAGTAGGTCATTCTCCCTCTGATGAAACAGGCTATATCTCAGTGATGGATTTGAAAAGCTGAGTGAATTAAATCTTCAGCTTTAAGACAGAGACGAGCACCTACCTCAGCTAGCAGACAAGATCGCTGCATTCACCCAAAAATTCCAGATGTGGAACAGGAGCCTCAATCAAGGCATTACTTGTTTTTGTGAATCTAATGTTGCTGAAACCAGTGATTTTAAAGGCACCACAGTGATCCATCCCATTTGTTAAGAAGCTCTTCTCTCAGCGGTTTATTTAAATACTTCCCAAACAACTTGTGCCTAGTATGACTGGGTTATGCATCCATTCAATGCAACAGGTTGCATTGATTTTATTTTAATGACTGACTATGACTATAACTATTCAATTTTAACTAACATTTTATTTAAATTGTATGCTTACTTACTAATTGAAGTTATTTGTCTTTAATATGCAATGGCAAAGTATTTATTCATATTTTGATTTCAGCTCTGCTTTACAGGACCAACTCATTGAGATGACATTTGATTCCACCCTGAGACTGAGGTTTATACATGTAGGTCAGACACTGAGTAAATTCTGTCTGGGAGTGGAGAGGGACGATCTATCTATCTCAGCTCAACCTTGAGCATGACTTCAAGGTAACAGCATCAAGCCGGCAGCCTGATTTTAAAAAGGATTTGTGGTGCAAAACAGGCTTGTTGCAGCTACTTATGCACTGATACAGTTTATATGTTGACTTGTTCCTCCTGGTCTTGACTTGTTTATGGGTTTTGCTAAATGCATTTGCTGTTTTTTTGCACAGATTGCAAAGTCACAAGGCACAAAGTCACAAGTTATAACCTTAGCCTTAGCTTTGCATTTGTATTTTATCTGTATTTAACTTGTTATTAGTGTTATTCGATCTTTTTAATAAAAAAAATTATATTTCAATTCATTTGAAATGTTAAACTTGGCGATTTCATCATAATTTTTGTTGAAAGTGGGGCCCTTTAGGCCAAGCTGAAGGTAAAACACAAGATGGTAGAACTTCAAGATGGCGCCGGTGAGGTCGGCTGCCGTCACGACTGCTCCGACCACCTTTTCTTTGTTTTTGTTCTTTAAGTTAGTTTTTAGCGTTTTAAAACCAGTCAAATTACCACCATGGAGTACATTAGTTATGATAGAGACACTCTTGTTTCTACTGGTATACAATGTACTCACAATTCGACGTTTTTAACTACGGATCCGAGCTGGCCGAGTGAGATCCTGAGGGAGAACAAAGGACGCGACGCGAAGCAGCGGCCCAGAGGGAAACGAGCCGGCGTCAGGAACAGGCTGAGAGCCCGTGCACACCGCACACCTCTGCCTAGCATCCTGCTCGCCAACGTTCAGTCACTGGAAAACAAGCTCGATGACCTCAGGGCCAGGATAAAGTTCCAGAGAGACATTCGGGACTGCAATCTCCTCTGCTTCACCAAGACATGGCTGAACCCAGCGGTGCCGGACCACGCCATCCAGCCGGCCGAGTTCTTCTCGGTTCACCGCATGGACAGGACACGGGACTCGGGGAAGTCAAGAGGAGGCGGCGTGTGTTTAATGGTGAACAGCAGCTGGTGCAACAGCGCGAGCGTTGTTCCTCTCACACGCTCCTGCACACCCAACCTGGAACTACTGTCCATCATGTGTCTTCCTTTTTCTCTACCTCGGGAGTTTACATCGGTCATAATCAGCGCAGTTTATATTTCACCACAAGCGGCCATGGACACTGCCTTATGCGAGCTGCATGAGGCACTCACACAGCACCAAACACAACACCGGGACGCTGCGCCGAACTTTTATCAGCATATCACTTGCCCCACCAGGGGCGAAAGGACACTGGACCACTGCTATACAACGGTCAAGGACGGCTACAAGGCACAATCTCGTCCACCGTTTGGCAAATCCGACCACGCCGCCATCTTCCTCATGCCAAAATACAAACAAAGGCTGAAACAGGAAGTTCCGGTTCAGAGGGAGGTCGCGCGCTGGACGGACCAATCGGTGGCCGCGTTACAGGACGCACTCGATGACGCAGACTGGGACATGTTCAGAAACAGCTCCGATGACGTCAGTGTGTTTACGGAAGCGGTTGTAGGATTCATCGGGAAACTAGCGGATGATACCGTGGAAAAAAAGACTATCATAACGTTCCCAACCAGAAGCCGTGGGTGGATAAAACCATCCGCGACGCTCTGAGATCTCGCACCGCTGCCTACAACACGGGACTCGCGTCGGGGGACATGGAACCGTACAAGGCTGCGTCATACAGCGTCCGGAAGGCGGTAAAAGAGTCGAAGCAGCGCTACGGGAGAAAACTAGAGTCACAACTCCAACAGAGTGACTCTAGGAGCCTGTGGCAGGGATTAAGGACAATAACGGTTTATAAAACACCAACAACCGGTATGACGAACGCGGACGTGACTCTGGCAGACGAGCTGAACACTTTCTATGCTTGCTTCGAGACTGCAGCTAAAGACGCTAGCGATGCTAATGCTAGCGGCGCTAACGGCTGCAGACAGGAAGTCACTGCCAGCACCGGAAACGCATTCATCATCACCGAGCATGACATGAGGAGAGCCTTCAAGAGAGTGAACACCAGGAAAGCAGCAGGACCAGACGGCATCTCAGGTTGTATTCTCAGAGCCTGCGCAGACCAGCTAGCACCTGTGATTACTGAGATATTCAACATCTCTTTATCTCAGTCGGTGATCCCCACATGCTTCTATCGCCCTGTAGCCCTCACTTCAGTAGTGATGAAGTGCTTTGAACGCCTGGTCAGGGACTTCATCATTTCTTCACTACCAGACACACTGGACCCACTACAGTTTGCATACCGTCCAAACCGTTCCACGGACGATGCAATCTCACATCTCCTCCATACATCTCTCACTCACCTGGACACTCGGAGGGGGAATTATGTGAAAATGCTCTTCATCGACTACAGCTCTGCATTTAATACCATAATTCCCTCCACACTTACCACCAAGCTCGAGCACCTGGGACTTAGCTCATCCATGTGTCAGTGGATCAATTTTCTGACTGGCAGACCACAGGCAGTAAGAATGGGCGGACATGTCTCAGCCTCCATCACTCTCAGTACTGGAGCCCCCCAGGGTTGTGTTCTGAGCCCCCTGCTGTACTCTCTGTACACCTCTGACTGCGTGGCCACTACCAACTCCACCACCGTCATCAAGTTTGCTGACGACACTGTCATGGTGGCGGGCCTGATCACCAACAACGATGAGACGGCCTACCTGGAGGAGGTTGGAAATCTGGAGAACTGGTGCCAGAGAAACAATCTCCTCCTGAATGTCAGCAAGACAAAGGAGCTGATAGTGGACTTTAGTACAAAGCAGGTGAGGAACTACCAGACCCCCATCATCAACAGGAGCCCAGTGGAGAGAGTGGACAGCTTCAGATACCTCGGTGTTCATATCACGCAGGACCTAGCATGGTCCTGTCACATCAACACCATGGTAAAAAAGGCCCGGCAGCGTCTGTACCACCTCAGACGCTTGAGAGACTTTAGACTGCCCTTCAAGGTGCTCAGGAATTTCTACTCCTGCACCATAGAGAGCATCCTGACGGGAAACATAACGACCTGGTTCGGGAACAGCACCATGCAGGACAGACGAGCTCTACAGAGGGTGGTGCGATCAGCTGAGCACTGAGCTCCCTGACCTGCACTCAATCTACACCAAGAGGTGCTGGACCAAGGCCAGGAAGGTCGTGAAGGACCTCAGCCACCCCAACAATGGACTGTTCACTCTGTTGCGGTCTGGGAAGCGATTCCGCTCCCTGAGGGCCAACACAGAGAGACTGAGGAGGAGCTTCTTCCCGCAGGCGATAAGGTCTCTTAACCACACCACTATGCAAAACTAACACAATATTTTCACAATTTTCACGATCAATCAATCAATCTTTATACATCCATGGACACTATGGACAACTCCACACACATCACATTTACACTACATGTTTACGTTTACATTCTGGACCATCGCACAAAGACACTTTAATAACCATTGCACAAAGTCATTTTTTCTATGCATATTTGCACACCATTATAGTTCTATTTGTACAGTATATTTCTTTTTTCAGTTTCTATTTTTAGTTCTATTTTTTCTAGGTAAATTTTATTTTATTTTATTTTTATTTAAATTTTCTATCATATTTCTTCTATTGATATTTATTACTTATTATAAGCTTTAATTCCCTTTTTAAGGTCACTGGCGGTCGTGTAAGCATTTCACTACATTTCGTACTGTGTATGACTGTGTATGTGACAAATAAAATTTGAATTTGATTTGATTTAATTCTCTCCATGCCTGTGTAACACTAATCCCGGTAGTATCTTGGCCGTTTGCTTCTTCCTAATTTTTTTTTTTTAGCGGGTGGCAGCCAGCTATTAGATGCATTACTGTAACTCGCTAGACTGGATTGGTAACGCTCGCCTGTTCGATCAAGTGCATTACTGCCATCTGCTGAAATAAATCAGTAATGCTGACGGGTCATGGTTTGCGAGATATAGTGAAATGATGGCGAGATCTCACAAACAAAAGGCCTTTTTTTCCCACCCATGTCCCTTAAGGTGCTCAGTATAAGAGCCACTGCCCGAGGGAAAAATTTACAGCAAAATTCGAACCCAGAACAAACTGTGGAATCAGACCAATTATTTTTACCAGAAAACGTAATGTTACAAATAATGTTAATTAATGTATTAATAAAACATACATGCTATTAACAAACATCCCACAAACAGCTCATATACACTCTGGAATGAGAAAATAATATACATGACAACTTGTGGTGAACGTTCTAGTGAATTCACGTTTCCACAAAAGTTATAGAAGAATATTTCATTTGCTCAAAGGTAGATGCATACACATTTATATGCATACAATAATGGACAAAACCATTATGCTAAACCGTTGCTAAACTACCTATTAGCCAGTTAAATATTATTTTTTAAATAATATTTTTATTCCCCCTGGACCCTTTGAATATTTCTTCATCATTTTGTCTTAGGAATTTTATCTGCTGTCACTTCTGGCTTAGCGATCAAAATCATTAGCGATCTAAATCTACCTCAGGATTCCTGTAAATCTGCTTTATTATGTATGGTGTGATTGAATTCTTTATTTCCCATAAAGCTATAACAACACAATAAGAAGGATGTTGTGTGACACTATTCATGAAATGTGAAAATTAGTCCCTTTGGAGCATATCCTGTTTTGCCTGTGTTGTAAATGAGTTCTCACTTAACCTCTAATCGGACCAGGCAGTGACACGATTAAACATTCACAGAGCTCAGACACACCACAGCAGACATGAAGTCATCCGTTGTGGTTTTTCTCCTGATTTTTAGCATGGCTGTTTGTCAGGTGAAAGAATATATCTACATTCCTAAATACATGGACTGGTTTTCTGCTCAGAAGTACTGCAGGAAAAACTATGCGGATCTGGCAACCATCACTACTGACAGGGAGAACCAGATGTTGTTGATGTCTGCAGGTGCGTTCTCCAGTGCAAATGGCTGGATCGGGCTGAACAGAACCACATCTGGTTCAAACACCTGGCAATGGTCTGATGGAACATCACCTAATTTCTTTAAGTGGGCACCTGGCCAACCTGATAATACCGGGAAAGTCGAGAGCTGTGGCATTGTGTTGTCAGGTGACTGGTATGATTTTTCCTGTAATTTTGCTCAGCCTTTCTATTGTTCCTGGAGAGTTGTTTTGGTGAATGCGAGTAAGACATGGGATGAAGCTCTTGACTACTGCAGAACTTACTACACTGGCTTGGCCAGCCCGTTTGGACAATCGATCTTGGCAGAAAATGCAACAATGCAAACCCAAACAGTCCGTGTGTGGACCGGTCTGCGTTTTATAAATGGTCAGTGGGTCTCTGTGAACATGGTGCGGCTGCGGAGCCTGATCTCACTGCCCTCATGCCCGGCTCTACCCTACCGCTGTGGAGCTTACAACAATAACACACACCTTTGGGAGAACAGAGACTGCAATGAGAAGCTTAATTTCCTCTGCTACGGAAGGTGAGTAACTAACATGCAGTACGATTATAAATCAGGGTGTATTTTTTAAATATTTATGAGTTATTATGTTTGCTTTTAGATCTCTCAGTCCTGTATTTAAAACAAATATTCAAATTTAATGCATGAAAAACTGAAATTTTTTTCTGTTTCTGGACAGATGGATTTCTACAAGTTCTACTTCAAGAACAATACATGATTGAGGTCCTGTAGTATTTAACAAATGTAGAGATTGTATGCAAGTCATTGACACTAAAGTGAAATAAAGTGTTTTTTTTTTTTCATATATTAATTAGTTGTTTGTAAAACCTTGTTTTGGTGTGTAATTTGAATTCCTAATTTGAATTTCCAGCCAGCAAATAAATGCTTTCTTTTTCCTCTAATTGATGGTGTTAATGTCTGTTTTGAAAGCCGTTGCAAATACGCTGAAACATAACTTTACGGTTGATTAAAACGTAAGTTACATCCAGTTGCATCCATTATGTATACTGTATATTGCTTATACCAAGTTACGATTATTTATTTTAACACAGAATAACAAATCTGTTCCTGATTATTACTGATATTACTTAGTAATTATATTAGTGGTTTTTAATCCAATGTACAGATCACATCAATACAGTACATTCTCAAAAAGTAGACTGCGATTATCAATGTCCTCACTGTGTCCTCACAATGTCCTCGCAATGCTTCCTTACTGCAATCCTGAGAAATCATTATTCAGCTACGTAACAGTGTTTAAATTTCAATCGTCTGGCTTGATAGAGTTTTCACATCTGCCCTAGAGATATCTAGAACTAGAACTAGAAACCCGTGCCTTAAGTTTAAAAAAAACTTCAAAGGACAGTCTATAAGTGATAGAGGGCCACTTTTTAACTAAAAGGAGCAGGTGGAAGGCTCCACGAAACACGTCCTGATGCTCAGGTTGTTATCCATCCTGTAAAATATACAATCATATTTTTCCATCATAGATGGAAACTAAAAGACCTGTTCCATATTGGACTGATAAGGGATGATCTTTAGGTATTTTTGATCTTTAGGTATTTTTGAGCATTAAAGTGAAATCTATGAGGGAAGTATTACAGGTCAGACTACAAAGATATGGTGACGTGTAAAAGCAAATAGTTAGTGGATCGAAGGAAACCCTCCTCTCCCTCAGCATTTCTGTGAAAAGAAAATAAAGGAAAAGTTTAAAATGATGATAACATTTGCAGAATAGTTTTCCTATTGCTAATTTGCATGTCGCATTTATTTATGCCCCCATGTCGGTTAATTAGTTTGTGAGCGAGGCTGGGGACTGACAATTCTCTCCATGAAAAAAAGAGAAATGGGTAGAATATAAAAATATATAGCTGTTATATTTTATTATTTTATATAAATGGTAAAATAGAGTATAACACTTATATTTCCTGTGTTGCTAGCGTACATAACAATGTATATTATTTTATGTACAGTGTTTTATGCCAAAAAAATAAGCTCAGAGTTCACTGAAGGTGAGTTCTGGGCCATTAAAGCCATTGTTCTCAAAATGTGGTTCGCACCTTAAAGACATGACCGGTGGGGTACAAGGAACTGGAGGAAATTCGTCTTTTTCTGACTATCTTAATTCATGCTTTCCCTTATTGACAAAGATCATACTCTCAAAACAAAATAACCACACACACAAAGAAATGGGTCATTAATACAAGTAATATAAAATAACATCAGTTTGGGGCCCAAGTGGAACCATAGTGCAACAATAATGGTTTAACGTCGACATGCTTATTGCAGTGGACAATATAAGAAAACTTTCACACAGAGGGCCAATAGTGCACGTAGTGGGCATAATAACACACATGGATAAATTTGTTACATGGACCAAAAAAAATGCAAAAAATAAATAAATAAATAAAAAATAGGCAATTTAGTGCAAGCAGACCGAAAAATTTACAGGTAGTAAGCTTAATCAACCAGCCGAAAAGAAAAATTTTATTTAGCGTATCTTGTGCTTGGACCCGTGTGTGTTTTGTGTCTTAATTCATCAGCAACAGACAGCATGAGACCCAACAAATTGGGAAGACACTTAGAGACAACACACCCCAGTCACATTAATAAGATGTGCGACTTCTTTGACAGACAGCAGGAAAATCGCATGGTAAAATCTGCATCAGTGAAGAGCCATGCACAAAAAGCTTCATTCACAGATGCATACAGAACTTCAAGTGCAAAAATACACACATTGGCTGAGTAGCTCATTCGCACTGCTGCTGTAGACATGGAGTCCATCATGCTAGATGAAACAAGCTTTCCCCCTATCAAACGATACAGTCGCAAGACATATATGTGACATTGAAGATCAAATCATTGAGAAGCTCAACGATACATGTTTTGCATTACAAGTGGACACGGCTGCTGACGGCAATAATGGCTGTTTGTTCATTTCCAAAGTAATAAGTAAAACTAAGTAAAACTCGGTAATTCTCTCCGTGCATGTATAACAACGAATGTGTAACACTAATCCCAATAGTATCTTCGCCATTTAACTTCCTTTATTTTTTAGCATTTGGCAACCAGTTATTTTCACCAACAGCAATAAAAAAAAACAAAAGATTGGGGAAAAAAAGCATTATGCCAAAGAGTTGCTAAGCTGCTTATTAGCCAGTTAAATTTGATAATATTTTATAATCCCTTTGAATATTTCTTTATAATTTTTTATAAGTTTTATCTGCTGACTTGCTCATTTGCGATCTAAATTTACATCAGTATTTCTGTAAAACTGCTTAATTATGTATGGTGTGATTTAATTCTTTATTTCCCATAAAGCTATAGCAACACAATAAGAAGGATGTTGTGTGACACTATTCATAAAATGTGAAAATTAGTCCCTTTGGAGCATATCCTGTTTTGCCTGTGTTGTAAATGAGTTCTCACTTAACCTCTAATCGGACCTGGCAGTGACACTATTAAACATTCACAGAGCTCAGACACACCTGAAGCACAGAGCTCAGACAAACATGAAGTCATCCGTTGTGGTTTTTCTCCTGATTTTTAGCATGGCTGTTTGTCAGGTGAAAGAATATATCTACATTCCTAAATACATGGACTGGTTTTCTGCTCAGAAGTACTGCAGGAAAAACTATGCGGATCTGGCAACCATCACTACTGACAGGGAGAACCAGATATTGTTGATGTCTGCAGGTGCGTTCTCCAGTGTAAATGGCTGGATCGGGCTGAACAGAACCACATTTGGTTCAAACACCTGGCAATGGTCTGATGGAACATCACCTAATTTCTTTAAGTGGGCATCTGGCCAACCTGATAATGCTGGAAAAGTCGAGAGCTGTGGCATTGTGTCGTCAGTTGGCTGGCATGATCTTTCCTGTAATTTCGCTCAGCCTTTCTATTGTTCCTGGAGAGTTGTTTTGGTGAATGCGAGTAAGACATGGGATGAAGCTCTTGACTACTGCAGAACTTACTACACTGGCTTGGCTGGCCCATTTGGACAATCTATCTTGGCAGAAAATGCAACAATGCAAACCCAAACAGTCCATGTGTGGAAGAACTGCGTTTTATAAATGGTCAGTGGGTCTCTGTAAACATGGTGCCACTGCGGAGCCTGATCTCACTGCCCTCATGCCCGGCTCTACCCTACCGCTGTGGAGCTTACAACAATAACACACACCTTTGGGAGAACAGAGACTGCAATGAGAAACTCAATTTCCTCTGCTACGGATGGTGAGTAACTAACATGCAGTACAATTATTATTCAGGGTTTTTTATTTTTATTTTTTATATTTATGAGTTATTAGGTTTGCTTTTAGATCTCTCAGTCCTGTATTTAAAACAAATATTTAAATTTGATGCATGAAAAACTGACTTTTTTTTTTTCTGTTTCTGGACAGATGGATTTCTACCAGTTCTACTTCAAGAACAATACATGATTGAGGTCCTGTAGTATTTTAACCATGTAGAGATTTATTGTATGTACGTCACTGACACTACATTAAAATATAATTATACTAGACAAAACATAGACATACATAGTTGTATGTAAAAACATTGTTTGTGTGTATTTGAATTCCTTTATTTTCAGCCAGGTAGAATGCAATACATTTTCTTTCCTGTAATTAATGTTGTGAGTGTTTTTTTTTTTGTTTTTTTTCCGAAAGCCATTGCATTTTAACAAAGCACAACAACAAACATGGTCATGGACACAGGTTTAATGAGAACACACTCGATTATTATTATTATTGCTATTCTCTAAAATGATATTTGCTTGTGGTGTTTAGTACAATGCAAAGATTACATTAATGAATTCTCAAAAAGAAGGCTGCAATGTTTTCACTAAAGACATGGAACAGATTACCCCCAGCACATGTAATTAATACTCTCCCTTAATACTCTTGTGTTTCCATATTTTCTTTGATCTTAAAGACACATTTCATGCAGGCTGAGACAAAATAGATTCAAGCAGAGTTAAAAAAAAATGCAGCTGTTTTACTGTAGTCAGTTGCTAGAACCTTAAAGCCACTTATATCCAAATGTAAGAGATTCAAAATTAGAGGTCAAAATTACTGCAAAACCAATTGCACTGCTTGTGAACCTAAACAGCTCGAACCTTTTACAATGACAAAGTATACAGGTGTTTTTCAAGACATTTTGACTTCAAAAGAAAAATTTTGAGTGATTTTCAAGTGAAAATAAGTAAAATGTGCTTGTTTTGATGCTTGAATAAACTGATGGTTTATCATTGACCCTCGTGGAGTGTCACAATGGTGTTGATCACTCGTGTCGTGTGTCTCCATTTAAGATAACACAACTGAGCTCACGAAACATGCAACATGTAAAAGTCAGTCAAAATATGCAGTGATGACATTGAGAGTCTGCATTCAATCAGCTGCCTAAAGTTTGGTTGCTAGATGGAGACACTGACCTCTTCTTTGCATATTTGGGTCATGACAATGGGTGTGATTTCCACTGACAGGAGACACTGAAGACACACTTTACACACTTGCAGGTCAGAACTTGAAAGCCCCTTAGTCATTAGCTAACGAGCAAATTTTAGAAAGGGCACAACATAATTTATAACACATGCAAAACATCATTCGGACGTGTACAAATTATAACATTTCATGAATAGTGTCAGCCAACATCCTTCCTATAGTAGCTCTAACTGTAAAGAAATAAATTAAAGCCAAACTGATTGAACAAACTGATCTTAAAGGACAACCCAACAAGACACTGTACTAACAAAATAATTTTAAAGTAAAAGTTGCCTAAAAAGTCATGTCTAAAAGAGGATAAAACACCAGCCGTTCTCCTCCTTTCCAGAGAGCTTGCGTGTCCATGACATTAGCAACTGCAAAGTAATCAAGAGCTAATGAGATCTAAACCTACATCAGGATGTCTGTTTTATAATAATGTACTCTGTGCACTGATGGTAAATAATAGACATCCAGTAAAACAAATCAGGACTTTGTACTTTGTATGTAAATATGTATGTGTACATTATGGTTGCTTCTAGATCTCTCAGTCCTCTATTAGAACCAAATCTCTAAGTTTGATGTCTCTGGTTTCTCTTTCTGGACAGATGCATTTCTACAAGATGGATTTCTACATTGAAAATTGAGATTTATTGAAAATCAAGGTTTATTGTAATACAGCATAACAACAAATCTGCACCTGGATTTGAAATTAATGAAATCTAATACCAGAGTATCACTATCTTTCCGGATAATAATGGGTTGGTTGTGGTTCTCAATACAACACGAAGATGTGACTTTAGAGAAATCTCAAAAGGGATGATGCAATTTTGTTCATTAAGAGAGGAAACACTGAAATTAATTTCAATCAATTAATCAATCTTTATTTATATAGCAAAAATCTACTAAAAAGGTGTTTCTAGATGAACAAAGTGCACGAATGTGAACTAAATTATCAACATTTAAATATATGTAACAGAAGATAAATTATAAGCCAAGTTAGTAAGACTAAGCACACCCTCTACTACATAATATAGGTTTTTCTGAATAAATGTGTCCTTACATTGACTTTAAATGTGGAGAATTCGTTTTCAGGGGTAAGATTCGGAGGGTGGAAATTTCACAGTTTAGAAGCTGCCACTGAAAAAGTAGGACCACCATATGATTTATATCTCATTCTAGGTACTTTCAGTAACAGAGTGTTGGTAGAGGTGTTAAAGCACCTCAAAGTACAGCCAGGGGTGTGCAGTTGAATAAGATCAGAAACATAGGTTGGTGCCATACCAGAAAGATCTTTAAAAACAAAAAGCAAAATTTTATACTCTATTCTCTGATGTACCGGTAGCCAGTGAAGAAAGAAAATAACTGGAGTGATTTGCGAATGCTTAGTAGTACATGTTAAAAGACATGCTGAACCAGCTGCAGGCAATAGAGAAAGGACTGGTTAATGCCAAAATAAACATTACAGTAGTCCAGTCTGAAACTAGTAAATGTTGGAATAGCTTTTTCCATGTCTCTCCTACAACCAAATGACTTCACTGTTGCTAGCAGGCAGAGTTCGAAGAAACTCGCTTTAACAACTGAATTTATTTGGCAAACTTGTTGCAGGTTGCTATCGAATATCATCCCTAAATTCGGAACCTAATATGCATTCACACTTACTTTGAAGGTTGAAGGGGTGGGGACAAAAGAATGTGTCCTGTTTGATGTGTCCTGTCTCCTTAGTGTGTGACTGCATTAACTGGGCCACAATAAAATTAAAATTTAAATTATATTCGTCACATACATGACCTGATCTGATATGCGGTGAAATGCCTAAATAATCGCCCATGACGTAAAAAAAATAAAAATAAATAGAGAATGCAAAAAAAGAAATAAAATACAAAATAAGAAAAATAATATGCAAATATAGAAAACTTCAGCTTTAAAATTTACAGTATGTGCAAGTAAATAACATTAAGAAATCAGTATTTGGTGAATGAAGCATATGCACAGGCTACAATTATGCAAACTTTGCATAAATCGCAGAGCGTCAAGCATAATAAACATAATTTAATCGCGTTAAAAGTAGGTGACACTGGCGTGGCGCTTCTACTGTTAACCTCTCTAATGCTTTTGCTTTACACACGCGCTGTACACACACGGATACAGACACAAAATAAAATATGTTTTACACACACACACACACACACACCATCTTTCTACATCGTGTCTTTTGTGTGAATTATTTATGAGACTGATCTGCCTCCATATAAAATTATGTGTCTTGTTTTGAAAGCAAATGCAAATATTCTGAAGTGACTTCAAGTTTGACTAAGATGTCAACAACACCAAGATGCATCGTATAGGTTATAGAATGCAGACAATTATTATTATTATTATTATTATTATTATTATTTACAAGTTATACATGTTTAATAGTATATGTTTTATAATGGTATCAGTTTTTGTTTCAATAAATATTCAACATTTAATGTCCATAGTGTGAAATTTCCACACCAGCAGCGACAGGTATCCGAGGTGCTTATGTTACCATGGTAACGCACGAAGGGAAGTGACGTCAGCACTGGTGACTTCGCAGGGTGTTCCGTGGTGGAGTTTTCGAGGGTTTCTCTGTATACTGTTATTACATATTTATATATTTTTGTACAAGTTTGCTTATATTGTATAACTTCTATTAAACTGTGTATAATTATTTGTATAATTTACTATTCTATACCTGAATCTTGTACTTTCATCTCTTTTATACTGTACTTTTTTTGGTGATTTAATAAATAAATAAATAAATAAATATTTTTTTTTATCTTCACCGTCATTACATCACTGCAAACGGAACAGGGAGTAGGGAACACTCTGTACAGTACACTTCGGAATGGAACGCAGCTCAAGCAGACGGAACCAACAACGTCATCAACCTGCGTCCATGGTTGCCATTGGTTACTAGACGCACTCGCTGACCCGCCAGCGTGATGTTTTTTTGTTTGTTTGTTTGTTTTTTTCCCCTCAACAGTTACACTGAAGGATTTAAGACAATTCCGAAGTGGGTAAAGTTACAGTCAAACTCGACAGTTTCTTCTGGAACTAAAGGTAAGACCCCAGATAAATGTGTAAAGTGTTTAAATGTTTCAATATTTCCGCTGCTTATATTTGTGTTTATTTTAATAACGCGCGCGTGTGTGAGCTTTTGGAGGAAAGCAGAAATGTGAACTTTGCTTTTATTGTTAATTTTTAAGACATTTTTACATGACCTGTAGTTGTTTATAATTTTTTTGGTTCGGGCTTCCTGTGAGAGCTAAACCACTTTACATATAAAAAAAATTAAAATAAATTGAAGCTCTGCGTTGGAGACCACTATACAGGGGCAATTCTAGGACCATACATTTAGGGCCACAATAGTGACCAAGCATTAATGCCTTGCTATGTAAGTCATTATTAATAGAAAGACACTATACCCGTCTTTTTTGTAGAAAAAGGGTTACAAATACATTTCAAAGCATCAATAGGTCTGAGAGGTTATATATAACTTTATATTAAACTAATCAATAATAAACTTTTTCTTTGTGCATTGCTCACCTTTTGTCTTCTTACATTAAATAAAATGTTACCTGAGTTTCACACAGAGAGAGAGGGAGAGAGACAGACTGCACTATCTCTTCTGATAGATAGATAGATAGATAGATAGATAGATAGATAGATAGATAGATTATTTTTTGTAACTGCAGATACAATAAAATTAAGTGTCACTCCTTATGATGCACAAAAAGTTAATAAAAGAGTAAAGTTGTTGTTGGTCTTTCGGGGCAAGTGGTCGCCACAGCGGAAGATCCAGTTCACACAACAACTTGGCACAGGTTCGACGCCGGATGCCCTTCCTGGCGCAACCCTCCCATTTTATCCGGGCTTGGGACAGGTAATGCATCCAGTGCCTGGGTCGTTTGTCGAACCCGGGTCTTCTGCATAGCAGGCGAAACACCTACCACTGAGCCACCAGTGTCCATGAATAAAGGAGTCAAGGATAAACCTAAATATAAATATAAAAAAAATGCAAATATTAAATTATGTGATCTGAACAAAGACATTTTCTTTACTTCTATTAGATGTGGAAAGTGCCTTTGTAAAGTTCAGCTTTGCATTACTCTACTCATGCCTTACTATAAAACACCTCCACCTCTATCTGTTCATCCATCCACTTATCTATCTAATCTGTCTTCTATCTATCTATCTATCTATCTATCTATCTATCTATCTATCTATCTATCTATCTATCTATCTATCTATTTGTATGGTTATCTATCTATCTATCTATCTATCTATCTATCTATCTATCTATCTATCTATCTATCTATCCATCCATTTATCCATCTGTATGTTATCTATCTATCTATCTATCTATCTATCTATTTTTCTATCTGTATGGTTATCTATATCGTATTTATTTAAACTCCAAGGCTCCAAGAATTTTATATTTATGTGATTCATATGGTATAAACCTTTAGTTTTTCCTTGTAGTGTTTTTACTCCCATTTGTTTTTTATTAATAATTTATTGTTTATGTTTTGTTTTATTTTATTTTGTATTGGACTTCTTTAAAAGAAACATTATACATTTTACTGTCCTGTTACACTCCTGTTTATGTTGTGTTGGAGATTAAACTTGGCGCTGTACGAGACTGAATCTACTTCCGGTATAAAAAAAAATCTTACCGGAAGTACGTATGAAAGAAATAATAAAAGTAGTTACGAAGCACCTCGGTCAACATAAAAAAAGAGAAAAAAACCAAAACAAACAGATGCAGCAGGAGATTTAAAGCCGCGCTCCTGCTCGGAGTTTATTTTCTATTTTGCAGATGTCTCATAGATTTGTTTGTTGGTGTTGAGTCTGAAGTGCACCAGTCTGCTCAGGACGAGTTTGTAGGAGTGCGGAGGAATTTTGTATTTCGGGCCTGCTTAAGAGGTACAGGTATTAAACACTACTGCTAATGCTAATGCTAATGTTAGTGCTCGCGCTAACACTGACGCCTGGCGAGCATGCTAGCTAGCTAGCTGTGTTTACAAATTAGCCCGTGACGGGAGCTGACCTAAACACGAGAACAGCATCAACAACAACAAAAACAACAACAATCATCAGGACTCCAGAACATCTCTCAGAGCAGTGCAGACTTCAGCTTTAATCTGTGGAAATAAAACGTGTTTGATTTAATAATAAAATAATAATAGCAGTAAACAAAACGAACATTAACATGGAGTAATGCTACTCGGGTTATAATACTAAACTGAAATAACTCGCAATTGTTTGGTTTGTAAAACGAAAAAATAAATGTTTCAGGAGAAATGTCATTATGTGATGCTAATCCGCGAGCGCAGCTAATCACGCTTTGCTAACTCGGTGTGTGTTTTTGTTTACACAACGCTTCCTCCAGCAACTGGATTGAAAAAATAACACAAATAAAGCAAAACAGAATACAATCTGTTTATATAATGCAAAAATAAAAAATGTAAGTGACCATTGTAAATCAGAAATCAGTAAGTGTCTAATGTGGCTAACACACCAGCTTTTGGTTTGTGTCTCTGCTGTAACGACTTTATGCTCAACTTGATCTTCTCTATAGCCGGGGGCCAAAAGTTTTGAGAATGACACAAATATTAATTTTCACAAAGTGTCTGCTGTTTGATTTTTGTAATTATAGATCCTTTTGTCAGATGTTACATAATTACAAGCATTTCATAAGTGTAAAAAAAAGTGAAAACTCCATTGAGTACATTTAATCTTTATTAAGGTTTGTACAATTCGCTCTGGCATGCTGTCGATCAACTTTTGTGCCACATCCTAACTGATGGCAGCTTGTTTTTGCATAATCAATGCTCGGAGTTTGTCAGAATTAAAAAAAAAAAAAAAATTGGTCCACCCTCTCCGGGAGTTTCCTGGCCATAGACCCAAAATTTCTGTTTTGTTTCCAGAGTCACTCAGTTGTCGTTATCACTATCACCTTATGGCGAGGAGCTCCATTATGCTGGAAAAGCCATTTTTCATCACCAAACTGTTCTTGGATGGAAAAGTTGCTCTCTGAGGATGTTTTTGTACCATTCTTTATTCATGGATGTGTTCTTAGGCAAACTTGTGAGTGACCCCATACATATCCTTTGGCTAGAAGTGACGCCGCACATGAATGGTCTGAGGATGCTTTCCTGTTGGCATGACACAGGACTGATGTTCACACTTACCTGAGGTAGACCTCCCCCCCAGATGCAACAACAACTAGACAGTGAATTCATCTGGGAAAATGACTTTACCGCAGTCCGATCCCTGTACTCTTTACAGAATATCAGTCTGTTCCTGTTTTTTTTCCTGGCTTCTTTGCTGTTATTGAAATGTATGAATGTGAATGCTGCCATCAATCCTGTATCATGAACTGTCATAATTGATGCAAACATGAATTCTGCGCTCTACCAGAAAATCCTGAAGAAGAAATATCTGGCCAACAGGTTGTGACCTCAAGCTTAAACAGGCTTGGGTCAAAATTCCTTCACATTGATGTAAAAAAGACTCGTTACCCGTTATTACAAAACCAAGGGTAGAACAAACAGTTATTATGCTTAGGAGGCAATTACTTTTGCATATAGGGCCATGTGGGTTTGGACAGGTTCTTTCCTTTAAAAAAAAAAAAAAAATCATATAAAAACTGTATTTTGTATTTACTTGGGTTATCCTTGTGTAATATCAAAATTAGTTCGATGATTCAAACATTTAAAGATTGACAGAGACGCAAGAAAAACAATACTTTTATGCTGTAATACTGTTTCATGGCACTTTTTTTTTATCATAGTGTGTGAGTTGTTTAAAACACACCACCTGTAGGATTATAGAGGAACTGCAACATTTTATCACAACAAATGAAAGCAGATATTAAGTAAAAAGTAATATAAATAATTATTAATATAATATAAATAATATAAATTAATTAATTTAAATAATTAAGGTGTGATATGAATTGCCATACAAACAAATCAAAACTTTTTTTTTGTCTAATTTGCCTAAAAACTGTAAGGGACTTCTTTTTTTTTTCACATCTCTGTCCTTAAGGCTTGGTTAATCTCCAAAAAGTCAGCTGCGAACCAAATCACACTTCGTGTTTTCGATTCACTTTGTGCAGTTGAATCGCTTTTCATTAGACTCTGCTTGTTAAAAAAAGACAGCTTTCTCAGACACACCTGTCTCATGCCTTGTGACTTATGTTTATGTTTACAGGAAAATAAAAATGCTGTAAACTAAAACAGACAGGACATCATGTTTTTCTTTCGCTTTGTGCAGTGAGTCGATTTAGATTTGATTCGCTTTCTTGCGAATCTTGAGGAACTGAGTTCTCACCAGCCTAAATAAGGTTCGGTCTAAACACTGTGCGTAAAAGTGTCCTTATTTATTGCATGCATGTCTAATTTGCATAATTTTCCTGACTTGTATTCTTCTGTTTATTATTTTCTTCTGTTTTACGTCTTAAAGTGGGCTCATTTATTTCACCCGCTGTCCAATCAGTCTGTATTTAAAACATGGAGGAGCTGTTATGATATAACGCTGATTTATTTACTCCCCCGACCTCAAGGCTCCCTTCGTTAGGAGGAAGGACTCGGAGGCAGCATGGCGGACACTCAAGGGCAATCCAGCGTTCCAAACGGTCAGTGGCATAAGTGTCATCTCTCTTCAGAGTTTTTTATTTTATTTATGTTTTTCCCTCATTTGTGTTTTACTTTGCGCATTACAACTTACAGCGTGTTGTCATCTAATCAGGTGTGCGTCTGTGTGGCTAATCCTCTAGGTGGCGCTGATGATCCAGAACCAGAGAAGGGGAGGGCCAATGAAGGAGACTCGACTTCAAATACAGAGGATCAGATACAACCCGATTCAGGTAACGGCAGGTCGACTGGTTTGTTCAGATGAATCAGATATGAGTATAACGATCGATTGTAGTACATTGAACATAATTTTTTTCATTGTTCGAAATGATTAATTTTCTTGCGTCGCATTAAGAAAGAGATTTGTGCAGATGATTCTGATACCAGTATAATGATCCATTCTGGGGATTAAGACAATAGAGTGGTTCACTCGGATGAATCAGATGCAGGTATAATAATTCATACCAAAGCACTGTATTACAGACTGATCCGTTAAGATGAATCAGATTCCTGTATAATGATTCGTTCTGGTGAATCACATAAAATAGTGATTAGATGAGAAGAATTTGGTTCAGATACATTAGAGTAATTCAGCCTCTAGTTTAGATCACCATACCCTAATACCAGTGAATGAGTTTATATTCTGAGAACAGTACGATGGTTTATTCTCAGGTTTAGATACCTGAGCGATGTGTTCAGATGAATCAGACAGCAGTTATTATGATCTGTTCTTCTGAATTAAACACCACTGATCCACTTGCATGAATCTGATTTATGTATGATTCGTGAAAGTGAATCAAAAACCAGCATGATTCGTTTAAAAGAATCAAATTTTATTCTTTTTAAACACCTCGAAATTGCGAAAAATCGATGGAAGGTGTATTCTTTCTGATAGAACTGAGCCCAGATCAGGATCAGCCAGTTGAAGAAGAAGAGGAAGAAGAGGAGGAAGAAGAGGACACGGACAGCATGGACAGCAGCCTCATGTACTCTTTTGTGGAGGAGGGAAGGGAGCAAGACAGCGAGGACGGTGGTCGGAAAGAGCGAGCAAAAAAGGATGAGAACAGGAGAGCCGGCCGGAAGCGAAACCGGCCCATGTCACGCCGCTCTTCCAGCTCTGACGATGACGATGGCGATGACAACGATGATGAAGAGGAGGACAATGTTGATGAAGATGAAGAAGAGAACGAAAAGGAAGAAGACGAAGACATGGAGGCATGGATTGGGGCAGACGTCAAGGAGATGGCTGGGCCCAAGTGGCGCGCAGTGCCGTCCCTGCGGGAGCGGGAGATCGGGAAGAACTCGTCCTGCTTCGTGCGGAGCGTGTGCGGTTCTCGGGGACTCGTGCAGCGCTTGGAGCTTCAGGCTCGGCTTGAGCGGCACAGCGGCTGCGTCAACACGCTCCACTTTAACCCTTCCGGGACACGCCTCGCCTCGGGCAGCGATGACCTGCGCGTGGTCATCTGGGACTGGGCAAGACGCCATGCTGAGCTCGAGTTCGAGAGTGGGCACAAGAGCAACGTGTTTCAGGTAAGAGGTTCAGGCAAACCTTTAACAAAGGATTTAGTTTTTCCTGGCTAATAGCTAGTTAAATTGTTTTGCTGAATCATGTTTAATTTAATTCCTTAAATTGACTCACCTAAATTTTGATTCCACGTACCAGATGACGATTTGTTTAATTGGCTTTGAGGTCAGCCCGGACATCCCAGTGTGTTTACTCGTCATGTTGAATTAAACTGTATTCTGTTAGTTAGTTTGTTTCTGCTTGATTATAATAAAGATGTAACTATTCTTCTGTTTCTGCAGGCAAAGTTTCTCCCTCACAGTGGCGACTCCACACTGGCCATGTGTGCTCGGGACGGGCAGGTCCGGATAGCCGAGCTGTCCGCCACGCAACGCTGCAAAAACACAAAACGAGTGGCTCAGCACAAAGGCGCTGCACACAAGGTACAACACATCTTGTAGCGCGAATGAATCCCGTGTGGCCCAAAATGTCATCTCTTACACTACAGGTTTTATTTCTCACCGCATATAAAAGCGTTTGTGGTTGCAAATGTATTTAAAAAAATTTTGTCTTTGCTTGTCTTTGTACTTGTCTGTGTGTGCGTATGTGTGTTTTTGGTTTAGCTGGCCCTGGAGCCGGATTCGCCCTGCTGTTTCCTCTCCACTGGAGAAGATGCCGTTGTTTACGGCATCGACCTGAGAAACGATCGACCCGCCAAGTGCGTCTAACTAAACACTGTAAAAATGTCACATTCTGAAATGCGGCGGTCAACTTCCAGATGACTTTATTTTGTAAACTTGCAACAAATTTATTATATGAATATGTTATATGGAAGACGTCCTGTTTGTTCTGATGAATTGAATGCCAGTTTGAGAATTAAATCGAAGGGCTGACAGGTGATTGTGATCGTTATGGTGATATAATTGTCGGTTAGCTGATTTTGTTCACGTAAAGTATTAATTGTAGTTAGTTGTGATATGTTATGGTGAATCAAATGGACGCCAGATAATTCGATTCATTGCAGTGAATAGAATGCCAGTCAGCTGGTTGATTTCATTAAATAATCTGTTCATCAATTGATTCGTTATGATAAATCAAATAACAGTTGGCTGATTTGTTCCAATATATCAAATTACGCCGAGTTGATTTTGAGTGTGCCAAATTTTAAAAGCCTAATGTTAAATTAACAAGTCAGTGGACGAGTCATGTTGACGAATTAGAAAAGAAACACAGATAGTCCCCGACTTACAAACATCTAAGTTACAAATTAAAAATTTAAATAAAATCTGGTATACAGTATTGTATGTGTGTGTTGGTGCGAGAGAAATAAGTCGGCTTCACCGATTTCTGAGAATCAGTCCTGGAGCACGATGATAGAAAACGTCTGTTCTGATGGTGAATAATCCTAATTTTGGAAAATCTCCAACAAAACAGAGTTCACAGTCCAATACGGTGGAACACAGCTCTGAGACAAAATGGCATCCAGGATTCCCCTCGCGATTTAAAAGCACAGAGACAACACTGTTACATTTCACTGTGAGATTCATTAACTTGGGTCCGTTTATGTTTTTTTGGCCACATGATGACAGTGTGGGGAAAGGGGACAGAGATTTAGTCATGTGGATTGGTATGATTTACATTGTATATTTGTGTCAAAGGCGTATAGGACTTACCTTGTCAGACTTAAGAACAAATCGGACTTACGAACATGCTCCTGGAACAGAACTCTGGACTGCCTGTAAAAGTTGACTGATGTGCTTGGGTATATTGAATCAAATGCTGATCATTTGATTCATTATCGGGAATCAAATTCCAGTTGTTTAAGCGAATCAAACAAAACGACTCATCATTTTGAATCAGATGCAGGATGGGTGGAATATCGCGGTGAATCAAATTCCCTTCAGTATTAATAATTTAATTAATTTGAGTATTACTATTAAGTTAATTGCACATGTAAGGTTTAGACTGATGAAAAAAGTGTGTGTCTCCTGTATTTAATCTTAATTATCTTAGATTTTTTTTGATGACCTTGACCTTCGTGTATCCTCCAGTGGTAAAAAAAAGACATAAACTGTTCCTGTACAGCATGTGTTCCTGAGTAATCATTTCTTTTTTTCTGGATTTTAGCAAACTCGTGGTGGTAAAGGAAAATGACAAGAAGGTGAGTTTGTACACCATCTACGTGAATCCGGCCAACACGCATCACTTCGCCGTCGGAGGAAGAGATCAGTATTTAAGGTGAGGCTACGTGTTCCGTTTCAAGATGGTAAGATTAATTTATATTAAATAACGCTTTCTCTCCTCTCACCTTTTGATTTAGGATCTACGATCAGAGGAAGATCAATGAAAACGAAAACAACGGTGTTCTGAAAAAGTTCTGTCCGTCTCACCTGGTGTCCAGCGATTCCAAAAAGAACATTACCTGCTTAGTATACAGCCATGATGGCTCAGGTAATACACACACTTTTAATCCCCCCCTCCCCCATACACACTCATGTGGAGTTAAAAAGTTATTCAAAGTGCAGTTTTTTTTATTTTTTTTATTTATTAAATGTACGATTTTCGGTCCCAGAACTGCTCGCGAGTTATAACGACGAGGACATTTATCTGTTCGACTCGAGCCATAGTGACGGTGCTGATTATCTTCGGAGATACAAAGGACACCGCAACAATGCTACGGGTATGACAGACACACACTGGTGGAATTATCACATAACGCAATATCATGAATTTCTGTGTTTTGATTATTATAATAATAATAATAATGATGATGAGTGAAAAAACTCTGGAGTAAAGGAGTAAAAATTAATTTAAAAAAAAAAAAAGATTTTTTTTTTTTTTTTTAAATAAAAGAAAGAAGAATTTGCTTATTAGTACTTTTTTATGTGTTATGTTAAAGGAACGCTTCTGTTTTTATTTATTCAACATTTATATGAGAATTATTAGCCCAATGTTTCATGAGAAGCCAAATTTAAAAACTACAAAGCCTTTAGACTGAAATAAGTAGTGTGTGTGTGTATGTGTGTTTAGTGAAAGGTGTGAACTTCTATGGACCGTGCAGCGAGTTTGTAGTAAGCGGAAGCGACTGTGGACACATTTACCTGTGGGACAAACACTCGGCGTGTGTGGTGCAGTTCATGGAGGGCGACCGAGGCGGAGTGGTAAGCAACACTGATGAACCAGAGAAATGATAAAAAAAAAAAATAATAATAATAAATGAACAAGCATGTTTAAATCTGGCATTGTTGTGGTTGCGTGAGACGACTCGCGTGCTGCGTGTTTTGAGAATCTTCCGCGGCTTTTCACGTTTCCTTCACCTCATCACTCCAGGTGAATTGTCTGGAGCCCCACCCTCACCTGCCCGGTCTGGCCACCAGCGGCTTGGACCACGATGTTAAACTCTGGGCTCCGACTGCGCAGCACCCCACCAACCTGAAAGGCCTCAAAGAGGTACATGTTCTCTACAAACCGTTTTTGTCTCACGACCTTTAAAAAAAAAAAAAAAAGTTATTATTATTCCTTTTTTTTTAAACTTTGTTCTCTCTGCGCAGGTGATGAAGAAGAACAAGCGCGAGCGCGACGAGGACAGCGCCCAGCACGGCGAGCAGTACGACACGCAGCTCCTCTGGTTCCTGATGAGACACATGCGGAACCGCAGACCTCTTAGAGTGAGTCTTTCACAATGCACTAGATCTAGATCTTCCCTTAACACCTGCACACTTCTGTCAAGTCCACTAGAAAACTCTCTGGACTCTCTGGACTCAGGCAGGTGTTTTATATGATTTCACCTTTATTTCTTTAACATTTAGACTCGTAGCCGACACGGAGAAGGTGGAGACGGAGACACAGACACAGAGTCCTACAGCTCTGCAGATTCTTCCGATGATGAGGACGGAGGCCCTGACCACGTCCAGTGCATGTCCTCCTGAGCCGCACACACACACACACACACACACACACACACACACACACACACACACACACACCTGCCCATGGCCATCTATTTAAGCACATACACAGTAGTTATGCACTGATACACACTGCGAGTAAAACGCCAGCAAAACACACACATACACAGCTTTACACAGAGTGAGGGAGAGATGATTGCAATGTAGACACACACAGGCAAGAATGTGATGAAAGAATTGATCATTTTTATACGTTTCTGTACTCTGATCAACACACAAACGTAGGCTTTAGCTCATTTACTCTCTCTCTCTGTCTCTCTCTTACACACACACACACACACACACACACACACACACATACAGTGTTCCAATGAAAGCAGCTTTCACTTGACACACTGGAGCAGAGGACGAGATTACGGCTTCTCGCTCTCTTGTTTGTCTTTTCCCGGACATCGTGGCCCCTGAAGAGGACAATTCAGCCACGAGGATGTCCCAGCGCATGCTTCTCAAGGCCCTTCTAGTTTCCTCCCTCCCTCACCACAAACTGAGCATCTTTAACGCAACGGGGAGAAAAAAAAAAAGATGAGCCATGTCAACATCCTGTCTTTTGTTTTTTTTCTTCTTCCTGTTTCGAGGACAGACAGCAGCAGACTGAAGTGTTTAACATGTTTGCTGGTTGAGCTTTGCTGGAATCTTCGGGCTCGATCCCAAATGGCTCCCTGTTCGGACACTCGATGGAGTGTAGAAGCCATTTTTATACCCCAAGTAGTGCACTTCCTGAATCCAACGCAGATGGTTATTGGACATGTAACAGGTTTTAAACTCTGTACAGTGCAAATGTGTATAAAGTTAAGAGATCTAAAGTTGGTGATAATGTAGGCCACTTCATTTCATATCCTCTGTGGTCCAGGTAGGTATATGGATTTCCAATTGGATAGCTACTGAACACATGAGGCAAGACCTGCAGTGATTATGTGGGATTATTTGATGTAGCCTATAGGGGATGACATCTACCCTATGCAGCGCACTTCGTAGGGCATCTCTGTATCTAGGGTTTAAATTCCCCCAAAAGTCGTGCACTAATAAGAGGAAGTAAGGATTATGTAACTGTGATTGTGACAAAGTCAGTATGGAGCTGAATCCTAACTGGATCTGTAGTGCGCTAAATAGGTCACAGTGGCATTATTTTCTGCCCTATGTAGGGCACTTTCTATACGCTGTATTTTCCCAGAGGCAAAGTGTGCACTACTTACAGTGAGTACACACGGTGTCAATATGTTCCCGCTTATGTAGCATCATTATAAAAACAGGGAGCAGAAAACTATCGGACGTTGAGTGCACTACACAGGGTTAGGGAGCCATTTGGAAGTGAACCCATTTCTCAGCTTTTCACTCGAGCAGGACAAAGCGGCCCGGCCTCGTCCCAATCCTACACCATGTTCCTCTCTCCCATGCTTAATGAGTGCACTTTAATCAGGGATCTGTTCATTTTCGAGTCTCTAAAGACTAGAGTGTGCACTTAGGCGGCTTGCAATACGTAACAGGTAAAAAAAAAAAAAAAAACTATTTTCTTCACCCAAACTGGGAATTAAGGATTTGAAGATTTGGTACTAGATATATTTGCACTTGAATGGAGAATCTGGATGTGAGCTCCTCTTAAAGGTGGTGTCCTTTGAAAGAGGGGAAAAAATAGCTTGGTATTAAACCCCCCCTCCTCTTTGAAGTGTGCATGCAAGTAAAGATTGTAGCAAAGCAAACTTTGTATTTGGGACAGAACTTATTGCTTAGAGTTGCTTTCGTTTTCCATCGTTTAAAAATACGCATGAATCGATTTTTTGAATCTCGAATTATTTCGTCTCGGACTACGAATTTAAGACTTGTATACGCTATTTATTTAGGGTTTTTTTTCTCCACCCAAAACCGCGGTTGCTTCTTGGTCATAGCACATTGTAAACATTGCCAGTCTTGTGTGGTAACTATAATACATAGAGTAATTATCACTGACGTCGGCACAGTCATCATGACGCGATTGTTTTTTTGTTTGTTTTTTTTCCCCAATAAGTGTTAAATCAAGAACAGAAGAGGTGACGTGTTTGGAGTGGACAGAGTGATGATACTTTTCGGTTATTTGCAACTTTAACCAGCGCTTCATTCGAGAAAGTCGGTGTAACTATTATTTCTATCCTAGAACAAGATCATGTCTTGTGTGTGCCTGTCTCATCATCGTAGAGGGCTGTGTACTAAATAGCAGACTATTTTGGTGTATTATTTTGACACGGTATTTAGCAGTGTGCTATTCCAGATGCGGCCATCGATTCGCTTAAGGAGGGGGCGGTTCGCAGTTTTCTTCTTTTCATGAGGGAAATTGAAAGTTTTTGCTTTTTGTACGGGAAAAATAAGTTAAATGATTTTGTATGTACATATGAATATATAATTATATATAAATATATATATAAAAAACTGTAAAGAAGGTCACTTCTGCCGCCATTATCCGAATTTGATTCAGAGATTTATATTGTATACAGAAGCAAATTTAAAAAGGAACAGTTTTTCTCTTATTTTTTGGTTTTCTTTATTGTCTTCAGAACATCGTTATGAGCATCAGCTAGAAATTCAAGTTATTCCCTTTTTTTTTTTTCTCCCCAAGCCCCGCACCCTCACAAACTTTTTTTTTTTTTTTTGGTTTGTTTGTGTATTTGCCCACACCCAACAGCTTAATGCAAAATGACATATAATTTTCATTGACTTTTTTTTGCTTCTTGAATTTTTGATTGTTGAGTTATCTCACCGCCGTCTAATAACTGTTATTGGTGCAGCTGAGAAAACATGTACAACTTGTGCAGTTAAAACAAGAAAAAATAGAAAAGGCTGTTTATGATCACGTGTTGTGTCTATTTATTTATTTATTTTTAAATAATTATAACATTCAGTTTTTAACCATCATTTCCATATAAAGCACTTTAGGATGTTATAGTTCATTTATAATGCAGGGTTAATACATAGGGAACGCAGTGCTGGATGGCCCTTTTGTACATCTAGTACACTTTGATTGGGAGATTAAAGGGGCAAATCCAAAGTAGTACCTAAAGAAGACTTTTAACAAAAAAACAAGGTATTCACCAGCTGTGTGATGATGCAAGTGAGTAAGGAAAAATACTCCTTACTTAATACATTTAGGGTTACTTACAGTTGTAAAATCTGCACGCTAGGAAAAGCAAGAAGGACTGTGTAATAAAATAAGTCATTATTTGATGCCTGTTTTTAACAAGTTTACATCTAGGGGTTCTTCAGTTTAGAAAGCAAATAGATAGTTACAGAAGACTTAAGACAGTATGTTGATAAGACTGCCACAGCAAAACATTTGAATTGTACAAACATTTTAGAGAAGACATGCATCCGTGAATGACGATCCTGCCTGAGGTGGCTCGGGCCCACTGCAGTAAACCTTCAGCGAGGGGCACTCGAAAATCGACTGATGACTTGTTGGAACTTGTATGGAAGTTTTGGTCTTTTACTCATACTGCATCTACGGAATATGTACTCATTTATACACCCCTCACTCAAAAAAGTAAGTACACCCCTCTAGTTTTAGCAAACATTTAAATATATCTTCTCAGAGGACAACACTATAGAAATAAAACTTTTTGGAGTCGTCAAGCTCCGGTGAATTCCAGGCCCAGAATGATTGAGGCCGTGCTAGATAATAAAGATGCGCACTTTACAGAATACTGACACTTTGGACACAGTTTTGACATGTTCACTTAGGGTGTACTCACTTTCATTGCCGGTTATTTAGACAATAAAGTCTGCATGTTGAGTTATAGTTAAAGGACAGTAAATCTGTACTGTTATACAAGCTGGACATTGACGACTCTAAAGTATATCCAATGTTCACATCTAGTATTGTCCCTTAAAAACATATAATAAAGTGGTTGCTGAAATTTGAGGAGTGTACTATTTAGTTTTTATGAAGAAGGCTTATATATTTTTTTTCTTTTGTGTATGTAGAAGATGTTACAGATCTTTGAGTTCAGCTCATGAAAAATGGGAGCAAAAATAAAAGTGTTGTGTTTATATTTTTGTTGTGTATATGAATGTACAGTACACACACTGCCTGAAGTGAAGAGTTTGTAGAAATAGTTAAAAGATTAAAGCTAAAAAATACACTCAGACTTCTTAAGGAAAATTTATTTCACCAGCGTTCTGTTTGTGTTTCAACTGGAACACCATATTTATTTATTTATTATTAATATTACAAAAATATTAAACTAACATTATTTGTGATTATAACTTTTCGATTTATTTTTAAACACCACCTGTTTAAGTAGTTTTGTTCTACATTAGGGTTTAGCCCGGGGATTTAAACGCGTCTATAATTCGTGCTAATTCCGCTAAACATTAAGAGGAGACTTTTATTTTGAAGTCCAGTCGTCGTTTACTCCTAGTGTTTTTTTCTCTCGCTCGCTTCGCACCGACACATTGCGCCTGTGAACATAAATATCTGCACCCTTGCTAATTTACGCGTTTTATCTTTGAACTTTCGGTGAGTAGTTTTTTTTTTTTTGTTTGTTTTTTTAATCAACGAATTTTTTTTTCTTCTTTTTTTTCGCTTTTTTCCCTTTTTATCCCCTGTGCGTTTTCCCCCAGTCTTTGCTCTGGGGCCTCCTGCAGCTGCTCTTTGTTTCTCTTTTAAAGCGTTTGTGCATTATTTTTAACATGATCATTATTAATAGTAATAGTCATGATGACTTCTGGTTCTTGTAGATTCTGTGGCATTTTAACGAGCAATTGCTATTTATTTTGCTCTGCATGTTAGATTTTTGTTTGTTTGTTTGTTAGTTTTTTAATATATATGTGCATAAATCCAAATTTGTGTTTTTTGATGACCTGCAGAGGAAAAGCAATATTTTTTTCTCCCAAATATTTTTTTGCAAATATAGCCTGGATAACATTCAAAACCCCGTTGTTAAGGGGAACATTTAATGCCCTCTTTTTATTCCCAGAGGATTTGTCCATAAATAATGCCCCCTATTATATAGGACTCTGTATACATCTTACACAACTTGGCTGGACCCAAGATTACTCCCATTGACTATATATTTTGTTTTTTTTAAGCATGAAAATGTTTTGACACATTTTTGCTCCCCTTTGCTAGTGTAGTAGGTGGCTAAATAAAAAATAACACCTTATTCTCATATATATATATATATATATATATATATATATATATATATATATATATCACTTGTAAGTTTTATATAGTGCATATATATATAGTGTGTGTGTGTGTATCTATATATGTGGCTTAGTGGTTAGCACTGTCACCTCGCATCTCCAGGTTCGATTCCCACCTTGGAGTCTGTGTACGAATGGAGTGTGCATGTTCTCCCCGTGCTTGATTGGCTTCCTCTGGGTACTCCGGTTTCATCCCACAGTCCAAAGACATGCAACTTAGGCCAATTGGCATTCCCAAAATGCTCATAGTGAATAAGTGTGTATGCATGAGTGCCCTGCGATAGATTGGCACCTTGTCCAGGGTGTACCCTACCTCGTGCCCTAAGTCTCCTGGGATAGGCTCCAGGGCCCCCCACCCCGTGTATACAGGAATAAGCAGTATAGATGATGAGTGATATGTATGTACACACACAGAGGCCCAAAGCTGTAGACAAACTTCAACAGTTTTCCCAGACTTGAATTGAAATATGGCAGCAATGTGTATGTTTCCTCTAAAGATGTCAGTAGTCTCACCAGGTGGCTCAGGAGCCTAAGTCTAGGCACTAAGGTTGTTGATCTGAGGATCCGGTTTCCACTCCCTACTCTCCAGCCACTGCATGCGGTGCCAGTCTCAAGCCTGGTTGGAAAATGGGAGGGTTGAGTCAGGAATGGCATCTGGTATAAAACTCGTGCCATGTTGTGTGCGGATTGGATGGTTTGCTGTGGCGACCCCTGGTCGGGAGCAGCCGAAAGGAAGTCAGTAGTCATGTGACCAATTTTTATTATTTGTTTGTGGCCCCCTTTTATATATACACACAATTCCCTATACAGTGCCTGACATGAGTATCCATCCTACTTCCAATATAATGCACTATATTGTACACGCACGTTTGTTTGTTTGAATCTACAATTAGACCTTACTTTTTTTATATTGCCCTATGTACAGTATGAGGTGTACAATGTGCACTTAATCCAAAATGTCATCCTGCTTCCTGTATAGTTCACTACACACAAGTGCCAAATTGACACCCTAATCCATACACAGTAAATCCTGGACGAATCCAAAATGCCTCCTACTTTCTGTATAGGGCACTAGATTTGCTTTGGACATACTTTAAAGTATACTACATGGCTTGTGCACCAATCCTTTACAGTTACACTACAATGCTAAACCCATAATAGCCCCCTGTAGCACACAAAGTATGGCTTGAACATCCTTCCTGGTGCACTACACGGGAGAATCCAGAATTCCCTGCTCCCAGTGTAGTGCACATAATATTGTCTGTGCAACCTACAGTATATAGTCCCCTTATTTATTTTCTCACACAACATAAAATGCATCCCTACGCCAAACAAAGTCTGATATACATGGCTTTGCATGCTTTATAGTCCCTGACAGTACGTGACTAACCCCAAACTATGACCAGGTCTTAAGGCCTTGGACTAGTGATCCGAAGGTACCAGGTTCAAACCCCAGCACCACCAAGGCCCTTACCCCTCAACTGCTTAGATGTATAATAAGATAAATTGTAAGTCGCTGTGGATAATGATGTCGGCTAAATGCCTGTATAGTGTGTAATGTACACCTCGTATAATCTACTGTGTACCAGTTTCCAAAGTGGCCCCCTGTTCTCAATGTACTGCACTTGTTTTAGTGCAATATGGCATTTTGCTCACTATATAGGGCACTAATTGGCTAAATCTATATTTTCTTTGAAATTATATACCTTACGTCGCACGATATTGTTGTATCCAAAATGGCCCTTTCACTCTTACATAGTGAAATATATGGCTTTATCCCAATGTCCTCTTAGTCCTTACAGAGGGCATTATGAATGGCTTATAATAATGCACTTCACACTTTTTTGAGTGTACTACATTTCCAAATTTATAATATGGCCCTGTTTTCCATATATGGTGCACTATAATAAAAAAAATAATAGCAATAATAATGCATTTCTTTGTGCAGTACACAGCTGAAGCTACTTCATAGCCCTCACAAGCTAGCTCTCCCAATGTACTGAGTAGCGCTTATTAGCTAAGGTGATGATGCTAATATACAATTAATTAGTGTTAATTAATTACACAGTGATTGTTTCACTTATGTCAATTGTTGAACTAATGTGTAAACAATGTAAACACTAGAGTTGGTCATAATTGTCAACGGTCTAAGAATGAATAAACTAGCATGAAAGATACCTGATTAGCTAATGCTAAATAGCTAGCTGACTGACTGATTGAATGAATGTCCCCCTCCCCACAACATTGTTTATGTTCTGTCACTAAATATTATATTTTGTTAGACTACATGTGCTGCACTTAATGAAGTCAAACATATATATATATATATATATATATATATATTTTTTTTTTATGTGAAATAAAATTACAATAAAAAGGCACACAACATCCATCCTTTCATAGTGAACTGATTTATTTCTTTTAAGTATCTTTAGGTCTTTTAAACACCTTTCTGACTGCACAAACTGACTGTTTGCTAACTCACAGATTGATCACCTGTTGTTAATTCATTAGCTAGCTAATTGACTGTGTGTGGATAATTAACCGCTTAGCTTTTCTCACTTCAGTGTTAATCTTGTGGGACGACTGCAGACCGAGTGGCCTACACACGCACCATGGAGTGAGTGAAAACCTTCAAAAAAAAAAAGAATTGTTATATATAAAATGTTTTATGTTTCAGACTTTTTTTTGGATAAAAATATTCATATGTTTGTGGTCTTGTAGCAGCAAAAAAAAAAAAAAGCATAGAGTTTTATTTGTTAAAGAAATTTATTGAATGTTTTTCTGTTTAATGTATATAAGATATTATTGATCACTGCAAAACTTATAACTATGACACTGGAGACTCCTTCCAATATAATTTACAGTCATATAAAATGTACAAGATCATGTGAATATTACTATGGAAACAGTAGAATGTTAAAAATGGCATATGCTGAGATTTGCAGCCTTGATTCCGTTATAGAAAATGAATCAACACAATTGAACAGTGATACACATTATAATGATTAGATTTATGTCAGTAAAATGTTGAGTGTGATTAGCCAATATGTGTTGACTTTCTTTCTGTATGAATAATAGAGGTTGGTTTTTGTCATGTGCTACCCCAGCCGTTCCCCAAGCGCGATGGCCAGCAACGTGACCAATAAGACGGACCCACGTTCGCTGAACTCGCGCGTCTTCATTGGGAACCTGAACACTATGCTGGTGACAAAAGCCGACGTGGAGGCCATCTTCAGCAAGTACGGCATGATCGTAGGCTGCTCCGTTCACAAAGGTTTTGCTTTCGTCCAGTTCGCGAACGAGAGGAACGCTCGGGCCGCTGTGTCCGGTGAAGACGGACGCATGATCGTCGGACAAGTCCTGGGTGAGAACGAGAACATGCTCTCTGTTTTTGGTTTACTCTCGCATTGAGGATTGATCGTTCAGTCATGAAATGTGAAAAGTATTTTTTGTACCGTATGACAAGATCAGCAGCGTCAGAACACGATTTTACTCCCGCAGAGTAAGCGTTAAAGTCCAGGCACGTGTTTCACATGTCATGACCCATGAAATGTGAAACGCTCAAACCCTAAGCTTTAAAAGCTTAACCAAACCATCCCATCAAATGTTTGACAAAATCATGTACTTTTCCTTTAAATAACTTTTTTTCCCCCCTTCCCCAGAAAGGCTACTTTGTACAAGCTAACATTTAGTAAATGGACAAAAATAGGGTGGTGTTGCAGAAAGTGTAACCTTTACTTGATTTGTAGGCTTGCATCAGAGCGCGAAATTACGCTTCAAACACTTAATTCGCTTATTTTTTGTTTATGCAGATTTTGACGCATTAGGCAGCTAAATTTAAGGACGTGACTGAATTAATTCCTTAACTTCAATAAATTCCCTACACTTGTAATTTTGTACAAATACTTGTCTATGCCTGTAATTTTTTTAACAAATTTACACTGCCTGGCCAGAAACAGATAATTCAATGAAAGATTTCAACTGGAAATCTGGAAGAAAAACGCCATAGCTGTGATAACCTGGTCATTCAGTACATTCAGATGGTCAACTGACTTCATTTTTTTGCCACATAACATTGCTGAGTCTAGAAGTGAGCAACTGAAGCAACCCCAGATCATAACACTGTCTCCAGAGACTTGTACAGTGGACACTATGCATCGCTTCATGAGCGTCCCTTCTTACCCTGACACTCTGGAATAGGCTCAATCTGGACTCGTTAGAGCACATGACATTTTCATTGCTCTAAAGTCCAATCTTAATGATCCCTAGCAAGCTGAAGGCTTTTTTTTTTTCATAAGTCTCAATAACGAGTGGATTTCTTATGGACACACAGCTGTTTAGTCCTAATCCTGAGTTCTCATCACATTTTGTGCATAATAATGCTTTTACTTTTACCATTAATTATCACTCTGTTTTTTTTCCTTTAACCATGGTTTTTCCTTTTTTTTAACCATGCAACTTCAAGTGTTTAAATTATCTCCATTTATGATTTTATATATTTTTTTTCCAACCACATTTCTTTCATAAAGTTGATGATTCAGCACTATCCATCCAGGTTTTGATAATGTGAACTTAATTCAGTTCCAGTCATTTTAAATCTCCCTAATTGTTTTTTTCCTTTGATGCAGCCCAATAATTTGTCTCTTCTAAAATTGACTTTCGTACAGGAAGTGTATCTGTGCTGGTAACTTCTTGTTGAACAAATAGCTTCTTAAAAACAAATGTAACGGTCATCATTGAAAGAAATTCAAAAATTCCTCATGACATAAATGTTTCTGTGTTGGTAACTAATCAAATACGTTTAATACAGAAAAAGCCTTCAGAAATACACAAAGCAAGTGTCTTGTAAAAAATGAACATGTCAACCTCTCATGTATAAATGCACAAATAATCTCAAGCATTAGTCTGATTATTGTTTTAATCTTTAATTGTTGCTTTCTCGTCACTTTAAGACATCAATCTCGCGGGCGAGCCCAAACCTCACCGATCGAAAACCACCAAACGTCCAGCAGAAGATATGTACAGGTGTCGTATCTCTGCTCATCCTTCTTTCTTGGTTTGAAGCTGGTGGTTGTTGTTGGTATCTCACTCGTCTCTTTTTCTGTGCCACAGCAGCTCCACCTTTGAGCTGGACTACGATTTCCAAAGAGATTACTACGACAGGTAGAGCATCATTTGACCCCTTTCTCACTTTGACCTCATAACTGGTAAAATCAATTCCTGCTTCATGATTGCCTGATACTTACATTTTATTTTTTTTTAGAATTAATTTAAGAATATAAGCATACCTTTTTTTTTTAACCATGTTTTTTACATTTGTTTGCATAAGTGCATATAACTTTCATTATACATTAAACTTTGTTTCTTCTTTTTCATCTTCAATTTAAGGTTTTTTTTGTTTAACATGCACTTTTTTATATTTGCTTTAAAACTTGCTGTTTAGTTCTTGTTCTTACCAATTAAAATTTGTGTGTATGTATACATGTTTATATATATATATAATATAAATAGTAACACATACACAAATACTTCTGTTTGTACCCATCTACATTTTGTTTTCTTTTCAGGTTGAATGTATAACAGTTTTTTTTTATCATTTAATCTAACAAAAAAGACTGCAATCTATAACAGTAATATATACATGCAAAAGTCTTATGCACCATATTATCTTTAGTACAAATTTTATTATACATGTTCGTGTCTGCATCATTATTATTCATTATACAAAACCATTCAATTTCAGTTTTCAAATGTAACTTAAAATTGATTAACATTACAGGACAATATTTACATGCCTGTAAAGAAAGCAGCATATTACAAGAAAGACCAGTTTTTAAAAGGAAGCACAAAAAAAACCTAGGTGTAGACCGCTGGGTTTTGCATAAAAATAGACAGGAGCAAGTGTGAGAAAGTTACCAGAAGAACTCATATTCTCCAGCAAGCTCAGTAAACCATAGCAGCTGTTCTGCTTACTGTACTGTACAAACATTTTAGGAACATTGGGGGGGGTCATAAGCAAAGATGCCTTTAAAAACATTTCTACATTAAAGAAAATTCTATAAAGGAATTGCATGGAGTTGCTCAGAATAAAAGCATATTGCATTATTTTAGTTTTTCTCTCACATTTGACTTGATCTATGCAAGCAGCACAGTTTCTTAATGTTTGCATAAATATCTTCATCGTTATTTTTCAGGATGTATGCGTACCCGTCCCGCGTGCCCCCTCCTCCCCCGCCCCTCTCTCGAGCCGTCATCCCTTCCAAGCGAGCGCGGGTCAGTTTGAGCGGAGGAGGAAGCCGACGCACCAAATCCAGCTTCTCCTCTTCCTCCAAAAGCAGCCAGCGCTCTTCGTCGCGAGCCAGTCAGTACAGTACTCACATGTTCCTCCAAAGTTTCAGATCTTTGTAACACTTGTACATTTATACCCTTATCTTCCTTAGTCGTTGTATAAATCAATTTGTTCATCCGCACTACAGTTAAAGCAGACGACATTCAGACCATAAAGAAAGAACTGGCTCAGATCAAACACAAAGTGGATTATCTCCTGGAGAGTTTAGAGCGCATGGAGAAAGATCACAGCAAGAAATCAGGTACTGGTTCCTTTCACCTCTTCATCAGGCAGTTTTACTTAAAACAAAAGGTGGATTTTTTCCCCCTCTCTCCCTTGTATATCTGATTCCACCTAACATGTTAATTTTCATGAATTTGGAGGTCAAGTCGAATTATTAAACCTCATCGAGAGAGCTTTTAGGAAAGTTTTCTCTCTTGTGTTCCTACTTGTAACATGATAGGATTGCTCATTTATTTGCTTTCTTTTATTCTGTCTCTGGCTGCAGAAGGGAAGGTGGTGAAGGCGGAGGTAGGCGAAGTCTCTCAGCAGCACTCGAGCAGTAAGAAGGAGCGCGAACGAGAGGAGCAGGAGATCAATGACTCTGAAGAAGAGGGAGATCTCCTGGAGGACGAGGTCAGAAATCTCTCCCACACACTGTTATAATGAATACGGAGAAAATTCCCCGGTGTTGAAATAACACCCAGCAGTGCTTGTATGAGTCCAGTTGGGCGCAAATAAACTTAATCAACACTGGGGAGTTTACTGTGTAGAGGTAACTCATGGGTCTTTAAAAAACGCAAATGTGCACACTTGTCTGTTTTAGGCAAAGAGTATTGGAGAGAATGAGGAAGAGGATGGAGAAGAAGAGGAAGAGGGAGAACACGAGGAAGGCGAGGATGACGGCGACAGTGTAAACGGCGACGACCCATAGAAACCTGTTTATTTTTTTTGCTTTTGTGTTCCACCCCACCCCCCTCTCTCACACCCACTTCAGTATGCAGAGTGAAGAAACATCAAAGTCTGTACTTATTTAAAAAAAAAAAAAAAAGGAAAAATGGTCAAGACAAAGAATGTAGATGACAACACCACCCCAACCCCCACACACCCACCCACACACACACACTCGCGCGTGTACACATGCTTTTCTTGTGAAGCATTTTTTAAAGTCTGGTCTGTCCCGAATAAACAATCAGTGCTTTGTTGCTGTAACCCTTTTAAAATTATGTTGTTTTAAACACTTTATTCCCCTCAATGTGCCATTTTTCTAAAGTCTGTCATCCCCTATTAGACCCCCACCTGGTGTCATTTTTCTTCAGACTTCCTACAAAATGATTAATATCGACTCCATTATTTTGTTTGTTTTTCATCTCCTGTTTGTCTGTCCTTTTATATCAGTCTTGTTCAAGATAAAATCACTGTATGAGTTTCAATAAAATGGTTAAAATATGGTGTTTGTCTCAGGTTGAATAAACTTTTATGCTGTTGATTTCTGACATTTTGTGATTTGAAGTGTAACAGTGTTGAGTTTGTTGAATAGATTTTTTTCAAGCTAAAAGGCAGATCAGAGTGCCGAAGTGGATTCCACATTAAGACTGGTTGTGGTCATGCTCTTCAGTGAGATCTTTAAGTTCACTAAACAAGTAATGAGTAATCTGAGTCCAGATTATAGTACCTACAACATGTATGCCTAGAACTCTATGGGTTGTTCAAGTCAAACCATGATTTGTGATTACGTTTCTGGTGAATGGGTGAAAACTGATTGACATTTACAGAATCTGGCTGTGGTGATTTGACAGCGCACACTTGTGGAAGATGCGCATCTGTCTGAGGAACTGTACACGCAATCATTCACTGGCACATGACAGGAATTCAGCTGGGAGTTGGTGCCACAGTCCTGACCTCGCTCCAAACCATTTCCCTGAGGAGTTCCTGGGAGTCCAGCGTTACAGACGTTAATCAGACAGGCAGTGTGATTTTGGCTCGAGTGTACCAAGACCTTCATGGTGTCCAAGCACAAGTGAAATGCTGGGATAAGCGCTTTAGTGTAGCCGGGGATTATATAGAGAAATTAAGGGGGTTTTTTACTCTCGAAATCCTGCCCAATCAAATGTCCCGATTTGACTTGAACGCCCCTCAGATAAATAGTACATCTAGAACAGATTAACCAGTTTTACCTTCATATGAATCACCAAGTCTGGGAATTCCATCAGGGGGCAGTATTTCTGTAGTCTCTCACCCTAAAAAAAAAAAAAACCTGGTGACTTCACTTCTGAGGTTTTTTTTTTTTTTTTGCCACAAAACTCTGAGTAGAAGGAAGTGAGCTCCAACAGGCTGAGTTTCAGAGTAGCCGATCCCCTGGCTCTTGCTTGTTCTCCCACACGTTTCACACTCCTGCTTTCCTCTCCCAGCCGGATCTTTTCAAGCACTACAGGTATGCTTTAATTTCTGGTCTTCTCTTATTACCTGGCAGGAATTTGCTTTGTGCTGCCTATGATGCTGCAGAGCCAGTCAGAACACACCCATGAAACTTGGAGTTGTCTTTTAAGAACTTTTTTATTTTTAAAGTTCCCAGAGCACATGGGTTCAGTGCTTTACAAGTTAGTTAAAAATGTTAAGTTTGCGTGTGTACTCAAGACCCTTTACCCTTTTTTGACTCTGTGTTGTGTAACAGCCTGTGACGTGTGACTTGTCCTGTCTCGCCTGCAACACTTGTGATGGTATCACAGGAAGAATTTTCCAGAACCATGAATTCTTGTGCACTGGGGCGTAGTTCAGTGGCTAACACTTGTGCAGAGTCTTTGGGCCTGAACCTATGATATGCTTTTTCTGCTCAAACACATCGCTGTTTACTCAGGGAGAGGCTATTTATAAAGCTCATTATAGCTTACCAAAGCAGTGTAAGCAACAAAACGACAAAGAAAAGTGGTTTAAAAGCTTTAAATCATCATTGGTACTGGCACCAACTTCAGACACCATGAAGCTGTAATGGAAGTGGAACAATTTCAATCAACCTGGTTAAAGTCAAAGCACTTTTGATTTTAATCTTAAGGAGTCTCCAGTATCAAAAAGAGGTAAAACTGTGAACCTTAAGCTCTTCAACATCTTCAGGACACCGGAGTTTACATGTTTTATACAGGAGGTTCTAGTAAAATGAAAACGCTGTTGTTTACAACCTTTTGTCACAATCTTTAGAGATTAGCTGTGTTAAGATCTTCGCTTCATGTCAAGGTAGAAGAACCACAATTGAATGTAAACCCTGTTAAATAAATAGATATGAAAGATTTTAAATAGATTTTTGTGCCATTAGCAGGGATGATGCTAACCTACGCGTTGTATATTTAATCATTCTGTGGTTAAAAAAGAAAACAAATTGTTAATCTTTAGACAGCCAAAGTTAAATTATGATTTTTGTAGACTTTGTGCCAAGAACGGGACAGTTTTCTGGTTTTCAAGTGATACCGAAGCTACAGGCTAAATGCTACTCTAGGTTCAGAATCACTATCAGAATCATTATACAAATAATTATACAAAAGACCAATTTTGTTCTTTCTCACTTCTGGATTTAGCTGATTAAGTCAATTTGAGGAAAGGGGTGTATTTATTTTTGCCCACTAGGCCAACATTTCATTTCATGACAAAAAAAAGTGGCTTAATTACCTTTTTTCTTTTTGCAAATCTATTTTACAATAAGAAAACGTTGGGGTTAGTGGTTGATGGTATGAATACTGTATGTACTGTACAGAACCAAATATTCAAATTTGTATTAATGACTCAAACTCTCTGTTTCTACACAAGCCAGCCCATAAAATAAAATAATATTAATCTACGAGCTTATCAACACTTGTGCTAGTTAGCACACCAGCGCATGGAAAATAATGTCCGTCGAGACCCATGATTACCTCACAGAGCTAATCTGAAGGATGTGCTTAGCATTATATATACGGTGTGTATAGAGAGAGAGAGAGAGAGAAGTGAAAATGTCACATTCTCATATGAGAACATTCAGGCATGTTACAGTGGGATATTTGCTAAATGTTTGCTGAACTACGTTATCTTTTCATTGTGCTGGCTTGGTTGTTTCAGATTTGTCCTGAAAAATGACTTCCTCGAAAGCCCAGTACACAGAAAGTGTGTATATTTTTTTTCCACATAACTCATCAATCAAAATTAAATTGGACTGTAAACTTGCATAATTAAGGGTGTCTCTGATTTGAGTGACATCTGTAATATACAGTAGCTGCTAAACTGCTATCTGTCTGCTAAGCAACACTTGTTAGCTAACCGGCTAACTGCAATCTCTGTAGTACAAGAAATGTAGGAGTTCAATCAAACGCAAAGTAAAACATTAGCCACATTAGCATTTTTTGCCATGCTAAAGCTAACCTAGCTAGTTTGTATTAACTGAAATAAATAGGCGTCTTCCATTCAACAGCCAGGCTCTGTTCTCTTCACCCATTTCTCCATGTACTTTATGGACTAACTGGAGATTTAGGCTGCCAAGATGGCAACGACCAGAGCTCCCACAGTCGAGCTTTAAAACACACTCTTCAGAAAACCTACAGGGCATTCCACAGAGGGTTTGTCTGGGTTTTTTACAGTCTAGTTTAACACTCAATATGCTAGCTAACTAGCTTTTATTGTTTAGCTAGCATGCTCCTAAGGCTTAGCTCGCTTTAGACAGAGGAAATCAAAACTATTTAGATTAAAATGATAAACTAATATAGTTCAGATCTGTTTGTCACATGATTATGACAGAGGAAATAATTGTGTGTGTATTTTTTCCTTTTTGAGTCATGAGAGTTAAAAACTGTACTGAAAAACGAAGAAGCTTTCTCAAGAAATGGGAAGTTCTACTCGCTGCACTTCGGGCTAGGGGGGTTTAATCCATAGTTTATATAAATATCCTTTGGAGGAAGTTTTTGGTCTCAGTTAAAACCCAGATAACGTATCTTTGTTTGTGTGTGTGTTGTAGGATGCCTCTTGGGGGTGGAAACAAATGTGGCTGCTGCCAGAAGACTGTCTACTTCGCGGAAGAAGTTCAGTGCAATGGACGGAGTTTTCATAAATCATGCTTCCTGTGTAGTGAGTTCACTTTTATTTTTACCTGGTGTTGAAGTTGCGTCATTTCCCATAACAGCAGCTCTGACATTAGTGCAGGCTTGTATTTATTTGCGGTGACACGATGGCTTGGTGGTTAGCACTGTGGCCTTGCACCCCCAGGTTCTCAGCTTCATTTATGCCTCAGGTCTGTGTGTATTGAGTTTGCATGTTCTCCCTGTGTTTGGTGGGTATCCTCCAGGTACTCCAGTTTCCAGTGCCCATTGTGTGTGAATGACAATGACACCATGACCCCTTATGTAACTGCCACAGAATCATTGGCTATATCTCCAGTGTGGGGAGTATCTGTCGCCTGACATGCCAGGTGGCACATGGACCGACCAAAATACCAAAAATATTAATGTGCTCCTTCTGACCTATGGCAGGTCATGAACAAAGTCTAATGCTAACCATGACCAGGTAAAAAAAAATGTAACAATAAATTTTGTGGAATCATTGTTATGGTGTTTATTTAGCATTTAGGGAAGGAGTCTCTAGTGTCAGCGCTTTGTAGCGGTTTTCTGCTATGGTAAAGTCCTTGTGATGGCATTGTAAGGTTTTGACTTATTAACCTTACAAGTGAGACAAAAAGTGAAGTTGTGAACTGTTCTTATGCAATTGCTACTGTATGATGTAAATGATAAGAGGAACTTACTTCTTTTGTTCCACACCATTAAATGTAACTTGTATATATACTGTACATAGGCATGTGTTACTTTAAAATAAAGCAAGAAAATATTGTTAGCAAATTGTTGTGGTATAAGAGTCATAAAACACATTAGGATGTGCTTCAGGGTGATAACAGTAACTCTGCCTCATCGCTTCACCCTGTTGCTGATTATTTTTCGATACATTTTCCATACAGTGGTGTACAGTAACACTGTGGCCTTGCAGCTCCAGGGTTGTGTCCTCCTTCAGGTCTGTGTGCGTGGAGTTTGCATGTTTTCCCTGTGCTTGGTGGTTTTTTGCCGGGTGTTTCCTTCCGCAGTCCAAAGACATGCTAATTAGGCTAATTGCTGTTTAAAATTTCCCGTAATGTGTTTGTGTGTATGTGTGTGCCCTGCAGTGGATTGGCTCGGGTGTACCCCGCCTTGTGCCCCTGGGATAGGGCTTCCTGTGACCCTGTACAGTACAGTATTGAAAACGAGCAAATGAGAGAGTATTGTTTTACACTTTTCAGTCCACACAGTGCAGTGCAGCCTAATCTTCCTGCACCTCCTGATGTTCCTGTCTGTCAGGCAACAGATCCTCCACATAACGAGCAGCACGAAAGGAATGTTTTGGAGTTTCTTATCCATTCTCTGCAGACATCTGCTGTGACGTTCTCATATGCTGCACCAATGGCAGCCGGGGATTTTAGACAACTGGGTATCTTTAGACAACATTTTAGATGGTAAGAAGTTTGTACAGGGTGTTTGGAGTTGAATTTCAATGAACCAATGTGGCCTGAGTTGCTGAGTTGATCTTATCAAACTCTAGCAAGCCACAACAAACTGCCTTGTGGAATTAGCTTATGCCAGACAGCATCATGACATGATGCTACAAGAAATGTGTGTGAAAGTTGCGGGGACTTTTAATGGTTTCTCGTAAACCTGCTCTTACAGTATATTTATCTCATAAAATGTGAGGATTTCAGGATGTGCTTGGAATGCAGGAAGTTCTTCTGTCCTCCTTATATGGAAGTGGATGTTGAGCCATCATGACGCAATTTAGCAGAACTGTGAACAACAAGGGTGAACCACGTGGCAAAAACCTATTATAATACTAAGAGTTGACAAAGTGTGCAATTTCACATTGCCTTTCCATGCTAAGGTTTTGTAACTTCTCAAATAACTTGAGTACAACTAACAAACTAGCATAAGTACTAAAGAAGTGGACCTGCAACAAAAAATACAACCAGAATCTGTTAAAAATTGTTTGCTGGAATACAAAGACAAACACACATTTTAAGTGACAATTAATGGAGTGGGGCAGCCCCTGACGAAAACACAGACCAACAGCCTGCTAGGAGTTATGCTAGTTTATTACTTTATTTATTGTAGTGATAAACTAACATCACTGCTAGCAGGTTTAAAAAAAAGAGAGCAATTAATTGTGTAGTAGTGTAAGAGCTGGAGTAGCTAGCCTACAATAGCCAACAATAAATACACATAAATCTGGTTAAGTTGCCTACCCTAAGTAATGCTAACATTCTAACTAAATGCTAGACTAGCAGATCTACAATTAAGACACCTAACAAATTTGGTCCCAGAGTAGTGCAGCGGTACCAAGATTGCGTGTTTGATTTCCGGGTGATGCTGTACTCTTTCGCAGCCGGGAGCCTAGATAGAGCTGACTGGCCAAGCTCGCTGAGATGGAGGGCACTCCAGCGCTCTCACATTAACCACGGCCAATCTAAGCCAATCACGGGCATCTGTGAGCTCATGCAAGTAGAAGGAGCTGGATAGCACTGTCCTCTAAGTGTGTAACACTGCTCCCAACTGTACATGTGTGAAAAGTTCAAAAATATGCGGTTTGCTGGCGTCACATAGCTTGGAGAAAACATGTGATAGTCTTTGGCCCTACCTGACTGATACCTTAATTAGTAGTACTGTAGATTAGTTAGTGGCCTTGATTGGGGAGTAATGACGAATGGGAATTGTCTACTAAATTAGGGAAAAACATACCTTAAAATTAGTTAAAAAATATTTTTTGTATCATCCGGGGATCGCTGGTTTCGAACCCCGGGTGATGCTGTTTTCCTCTCACAGCCGGAGGTCTAGAGAGAGCTGATTGGCCGAGCTCTCTCAGGGGGGAGGGATGAGAGGTACTCTTGGGGGAGAAAATTGTAAAAAATCCCCCCCCCCCCCCCCCCCAAAAAAAAAAAAAATTTTTTTAATTGTATTTTGTAACTGCTAGCTTAACAAGACACTAATAAAATGGACTAACTGATGAAGTATCTGTTCTCCTGTACACATGCTGACTAATTTGCTAAAATTATCAGAGTAGCAGGCATACAACAAAGACACTAACAAATTGGTTTGCAAAACTAACTGCTGGAGATGCTAGCCTGCCATGCTTAGCCAAACCCTAACAAGTGACTAGCATATATGCTAAGAGCAGTGATCTGGAATTAAAAAAATACATGGAACATCCTAGTTAATGAAGTTGCTAGAAAACACTACTACAAAAACACTAATAAATGGGTTTGATACAGTAACTGTTTTAGGAGCTGGCATAGCATGTAGACTGTAACAAGTAGGTAGATACCACAAGTGCTAGGGTAACTAGCTAATTATAAAACACTAGCAAATGGGTTGGGTTTCACATACCAATTCCTCCGTTAAAATGCTCACAGCTACATTGCTCTGCTGTATAAAGTTGTAGCATTTATTGAAAAAAAAAAGCAGTTTAATACTAACTCACTTTCACTCACATCTTCTATATCTCTTTATCCTGTACTCAGGGTCGCGGGGGCCTGGAGCCTATCCCAGGAGGCTTAGGGCATGAGGCGGGGTACAATCCATCACATGGCACACACACATACACTCACTCATACACACACTACGAGCAATTACGGAACGCCAATTAGCCTAACCAGCATGTCTTTGGACTGTGGGAAGAAACGGGAGTACCCGGAGGAAACCCACCAAGCACGGGGGGACCTGAAAACTTCATACACACAGAGACGTAAATCGAGCCTGGCTGGGAATCGAATACAGACCCTGGAGGTGCTAGGCGTTACTGTCAATCACTACACCACCGTGCGCCAGTTTTAATACTGAATTTTTTTTGAATACATTTTTTGCTTTAAATAATTTCACTAAATTTGCCTTTCTTGGTGGCAGTGGTGTGCCGGAAGAACCTAGATAGCACTACTGTGGCCACCCATGAAAACGAAGTCTACTGCAAGTCCTGCTACGGCAAGAAATATGGGCCGAAAGGCTACGGCTACGGTGCGGGTGCCGGGACACTGAGCATGGACAAAGGAGAGTCTCTGGGAATCAAGCATGAAACGTGAGCTGTGAAACGTGAGATTTAAAGATCAAACAAAATACATAAGCTTCAAACTTATTACCATTGCTTGACTATGTTTGAATTTGTCTTTGATCTTAACAGTGATCGACCGCACCAGCCCACCAACAACCAGAACACATCCAAGTTTGCCCAGAAGTTTGGGGGCTCCGATGTGTGTCCCCGCTGCGGCAAAGCCGTCTACGCAGCCGAGAAGACCATCGGGGCAGGAGCGGTGAGTGGAAAATGAAAGCTATTTTTGCCTCAGTCTAGCCGGCATTATGATCAACACAGATATCAAAGCAATGAGGATATCTAGTTTGCGCACGTGCACTTTTGATGGTTGGATGCACTGGGATGGTTTTCTGTTTATTTAAAAAAAATGCCAATCTGTCTTGTCTCAGCTAGTCAGCTAATTAGGTTTCGTAGTTAGGTAGTTAATTTTGTAAATTGATGTCGTTAATTTATGTTGTACAGTATGTAGCACCTTGGTCCTGGAAGAACGTTGTTTAATTTCACTGTACTAAACTGTATGAGGTTAAAATGACAATAAAAGCCTCCTCGACTACTTGACTTGATCAAAGGTGAAAAAAAAAATAAAATTATAAATACAAATACAGCAATAAAATAGGGTATTAATTACAGCTAGCCAGTTATATTTGGGGTTGTTTTTGTTAAGGAACTACGCTGTAGAAAGCTAGCTAATAATTACAAATATTTCAGACCCAGTTTGCTTGTCAAATGTTGTAGAAGCGGATGGTAAGCCTATTGGAGTGGGTGTAGACAGTTTCAGTAAGTGGGTGTGACCTCTGTGCCCATCAGTCTCTGTGAAGTAGACACGGCCTGTGCGCCTGCCATTCTCAATGAAGATGAAAACACTGCGCCATCTAGTGGTGGAAAACTGTGATATTGACAGATTTTTATGAATTTATTTAAAATGAGTTAGTGTGCTCACACAAGATTAGAAATGTTGCTTACATGTTGCGCAGAACATAAATCGCATCTTTACATCCTGCACATTTTCCAGGCTTGGCATAAGAGCTGCTTCCGCTGTGCGAAATGTGGGAAGGGGCTCGAATCCACCACCATGACAGACAAAGACGGAGAGATCTACTGCAAAGGTACAGCGTTGTTTATTAAACCCTTAAATTCTATCTTTGTCTCTTTTATTATAACATTTACTGCATGTCATTAATAAATGCAAAACTAATACAGTATATTACAGTGAATAATAAGGATAATAGTAGTAGTAATACTTTATTAAATAATCTTTATACTGTAGCAGTTCTTAGGCTAAATTGCTTTTTCCATTTGATGTATCTAGCCCCAGACGTATTTCATTTATCTTATCATTGCAAAAATATGGTATATCATGTATACTAAAGACATTTTCTTGTCCCACACACAGCTTGCTATGCTAAAAGCTTCGGGCCGAAAGGGTTCGGGTATGGCCAAGGAGCCGGAGCTCTCGCTCATGCGCAGTAGAACAGCGCGACCAAAACCTTTCTGATCCGTACGCCTTATTTCACTGCACCTGGAGAAAGCTCTCTGCACATATAATACAGTAGTTACAGCAGCTTGATTGTTGTTGTTGTTGTTGTTTTTTTTGTACTTTTGCTTAATGATAACTGCAGTGTTGTTGTTAGAGCATGGTAAAGGAATGTATGTTGCTTGTTAGCTAGCTAAATGTATCAACAATAGTGTTAAAATATAGCTACTAGCATTACTATGAGAGGTGTTCATCATGATGGAATGGAGGAAGAAAAGAAAAACACATACAGATGTTTAACGATATCTTAACCTATTTCATATTTAACATCAACTCAACTGAACACGGCTTTGGGTATTTGTTTGTAAATCATTTTCTATAAAGTCAAAAAAGAGTAAAAACAAATAATAATAATAATAATAATAATAAATCCATGAGCCGCATGCACACATTTATTGCAAATTGATTCCTTTATTTTATACAACATTTATAACGTCTGCTTTTGAAACCATGCTTCCAGGTTGTCATAGGATTTGTATTTTATTACACACATATAGCATAGCATGCAAATACAAACACGTTTATATCCACACTGACTCATTAAAGTCTTTTTCTAATTAAATGAACGGCAGTGAATTTAAATCTTTGTCTGTCACTTCATTCACTATCATGTCTGATTAGCTTGAGTGTAATTGGGTCATAAATTTGTAGAAAATCAAGCTCAAATTGGTTTTACGTTTTAACTAATGAAATTCCTGCATGAGGCATCCCAATAACTCTGTTAAAGGCACCGTTTCACAGGGGGGAAAGTAAAAACCCTCCAAAGCTGGTATAGCTCTCTGGATCATCATAAACCCAGGTGTTTTCCCACAGCTTGGTAAACATCTGGTCTCCTTTTTCTAGAGTGAGAATGACCCCGTTGCTGGCGTTGCCGTTAGTGATGGGCTTCCAGGAAAACACCGAGCACTGACGTTCTCCATTTTTAAACAGACTGACGGCCATTTTGATGCCGCCGTGACAGTGAGCGTAGAATCTGAAGTAGTAAACTCCTTTCACTGGTGCGGTGAAGATCCCTGGAAACGTGCAAGAAAGACAGTTTGGTGAAAGATTTGAGATTTAATAAAAGCGAGTGAAAAGCACTAAAGAAACATTTACCTATTTATAGAAGGAATTATTGGGTAAAGACATATACATGACTTATAGCCAACATATTTCATTAATAGATATTCTAATTGTTATCACATATTTACCAGTGTTTGAGTCGTAGCCGTTTCCAGCATTGGTGAAGACTTTTTTGTAGATTAATGGAGACGGAACAGAATTATAGGGGCCGGTGTGTCCCTCCCCAGAAGCTAAAAGTGATGCTGAAAAGGCCACCTTCCTGACTGTAACAACACAAAAATGTGTGTTTAAATAAAGTCTTTAATAAAATTTATAAACTCTTAACATCTTTTTATTTACCTTCGTTTTCGTTCCGTAGACTTTCGACTTTCTCCTGTAGAGTTTGGACCGTCGTCTTCAGAGCTGTTTTAAATCGACACATAGATATACAGTAGAGTTATACTGTACCGTGACTACAGTATGGACATTGTTTGGACTTCACTTGTATATAATGTATATAAATAGCAGTTTTTATTAGAATAAACACATAGTACAATTTTTAAATACACTAATTCATTAGAAAGAAAACTGGGAATATGTGTTTTACATGAAAAGGTTCATCAAACATGAATAAATAAAGAAATAAGCATGCATAAACTACAGGCAATCTGGAAACATCATTTAGTCTACCCTGCATGTCTTTGGACTGTGTGAAGAAACCTGAGTACCTGGAGGCAATCGACCCTGAAACACAGTGAAAACCTCTACACCAGTATATTATTAATATATGTATAATGTATGTACCTTCATTTTCACTTTTCAGATCCTCCAGTTTTGAGGTCAGCTCAGTCACCGAGTTGTTTTGGCTCTGCATCACTTCTTCTGTCGTTTTCATTCTTTCTTCCAGGGCTTTTATTTTTTGAATTTCACTAATTATGTTTACGCTAGGTGCCATGAAATCCTGCGCTTGAACGCAGCAGACACAAAGCAGCAAAACTATCTGAGAGCTAATTGACATGTTGGATTTAAGAGTGTTTAACGCAGCTGTAGCTCCTGTATATCGGCTGTAGGATCGAGGTTAGGACAGGAGTGATCACGGCTTACTTTAATAGCTGACGCTTTACATTTGCTCCTATGAGGAACTTTCGTCCTTTTGAACTTTTGTACTTTCTAAAAACTAGAGCCAGGGGTGAGTAGGTAGTCTCTTTTATTTGCATTTGACTTTTTCCAGGGTTCAGGGACATTTTTTTATCAGACCCAGTGATTCGACTGTATCTCTATGAAATATGAAAATCTATAGTGTGAAATCCTGGAGAAAATGGTATTATGTGACTCACCTTTTTAGCCACATACAGCCTGTATCTGTAAAAGGCAAACAACTAATGTATCCAGCAAGATATATAAAATTCAGAGCTAAAGTGGGACTCGATTTCCTACAACACATGACTACATGTACAATTCGGTACAATCACCTGCACTTTCATTACAACATTGCTTTTAGTTTCATTATACTTTAATTACAACAATTAGTAGTAAAGAGTCTAAGACTGTTGTTTGTTTGATACTTTTGATTTCTGCTTTTACCACATTGCTCTGTATTCAAATAAATAATACTGCAGATGTCAGGAAATTGCCATTCGTGTTCACTGCAAATAATCCACTTTATACCAACTAACTAACCTTTGATAAAATAATCAAAATCTGATCTAATGCTCCCAAAGAAGGTTTAACCCTCAGGGGTCGATCTCATCATTCACAATGTCAATCACTTTTTTCTCTTTTTTTTCCTCTCCAGTAGAAATATGTACACAAACAGTAGATGTTTTTTTTCCAAAAAGTTGATTTCCATTTAAATGTTTGTTATTAAATTAAAGTTAAAAAACAGCCATATGTCAGATTCTCGTCTCCACGTTTTGGAGACCCGCCCCCGCACTTAACGCTCCATTTACATGCAAGATTTATGTAAACAACTCTATTGAGATGTAAGTAAATACTAATTGCTGTGTTCTTTCGGCGGAGTGATGTGCTGACGCATGTCCGCATCCAACAGAATAGGAAGTGCTTGAAAAAGAAATGTCAATATTATGAACATTTTAAAAATTCTATATTTTCACGTAATTATATCGGCTCTTACAGGCAGCATCATCAAAGGGGAGATGAAAAGTGCAAAGTGAAAGTGTTCACCAAAGTGAGCCGCTTTATTTCACTTATAAAAGACTCAGATTACAAACAACAACAGTTGTGGAACATGAGTTGAAGCTGTTTATAAAATCCATATCTAATGCATCATGTCGTCTTGAGCTCGAAAAAACATGTTTTTTTGTAGTTTTATTAAAACCTTTCTTAAACTTTTACTAGTGATCATCCTAAGCCTGGTCATAACCAGATAAACCTTAGAAATACAATTTTATGCCTGCAAATCATGAATATTGCAAATATCAATAAAATCATAGCCAGTACGCACTGAGAATAATCGGTTTAACACTAGTTGAGTAAACTTTCTAAACTTCCGTCTCCATTGATGAAATAGTAAAAATATAATACAAATTTCCAAGAAAAGAGTTAGCAATTTGTTTATTCATTTTTTTATCCAATATATATTTGGTGAAAACTCCATCCAAGAGCTTTCTTAAATCCCTGCATAAATGGAAACTTAAACTCAATTTTAACTCAATTCTTTTCAAAGAATAATCTATAGCCCTCGTATCGTATGTAATGAAGCATAGACAGACGTCTCCAATGATCACAGCAAATACACAAAAATTAAACATTGCATGAGACAAACATTTCTGTTCTAATGTATTGCCCATTGTGGCAAATATAAAATTATATATTTTTACAATATTATTCAGGATATCATTTACCACATTGTAGCAATTCTGCATCCACTCTACATTTACATTTACATTTAGGCATTTGGCAGACGCTCTTATCCAGAACAACTTACAAAAAGTGCTTTAAAGTTTACATCATTGGATACATACTTACACTGGGTTAACTAGGTTAGTAACTAAGTACCATTAGTCAAACACAACTGGAAAGTACTGCAGAAACAAACATGTCTTGAGCCGTCGTTTAAAGATAGTCAGTCTCTGCTGTGCGGACATCTAGAGGAAGTTCGTTCCACCACCTAGGTGCCAGAACAGAAAAAAATCTGGATGAATCTGCAAGCATCAGTGTTTTGAATTTGATGCGGGCAGCTACAGGAAGCCAGTGCAGGGAGCGGAGGTGTGTGGTGGTGTGAAAGAACTTGGGAAGGTTAAAAACGAGACGTGCTGCTGCATTCTGGATCAGTTGCAGAGGACGAATCGTGGACAGAGGCAGGCCTGCCAGGAGTGAGTTAAAGTTGAGTTTACTCTATGTAAAGTTAAATAAGTAAAATGGTGGAACTGAAGTCACTCGACAAGAAACAACTGTGACATGATCGGAATATGACATCACAGTATGCATCACCTCACAGTCACTAATGGAGCAAAGGTACAGACTCAACATACAAGCACCACGTCCAAGAATATGTGAGACAGGGAAGCGCATCGGCTGCTGGTTATCTTAGGGACACTGATGGTATGATAATACCGCTCTTTACTTATACGAAGGACTGATTACTTGAATCTTGATTGAGTTACGTAATATTTAATTTATTCACTATAGTGCTCACTACAAGAGATAGAGTAACATATGTTATGCTATGATTGTTGTTCAAGTGTTTTCATGTATTTACAAGAAATGTAGTATGATGTTGTGTATTACATGTCTTTTAAAGGGTTAATAGAATAGTATGTGTTAGTTAGTTGTGTTAGAAGCTTAGTTAAATAATTCTGTTGTTGTATTTGTTTAAATATAATTTAACTTTTGTTTTTTAGAAGTAGTCATTTAACTGTTATTTATCAGGAATATTGTAGTACCCTTTTTTTGGTTTTCATTTAAGGTTATCGATCTCTCTCTCACTTAGTTAAATCCACTTTGAACGATTATTGTGTAACCAGCAAAGCTGTCAGACTTAAAAATTAAAGCTATTAGCTACTATCTCCACGGCAAAAACAGCTTCTGAACGCGCTATCACCATGCCTGTCGATACCGTCGGCTATAGTATGCAACTGGAACTCTTGATGAGACTGGTGAAAGAGGCAACCAAGGCTCTGGTAAACTGGGAAAGGTGGACACCAACAACTGTAAGAGCAGAGTTAGGGGGTCGCGTATGCAAGCTGAAAGAGCTTAGTAATGAGTGTGAAGCAAGAAAAAATTTATTTGCATGTACTCATGAGAAGATTACAGAGAATGCACAAGCATCAGAAACTGATGTGAAAAATAAGATGGATGTGATAGCGTCTGCAGCTCAGATTATGCCAGTAGTAAAAATAAAACCTAAAAGCTTACCTACGTTCAGTGGTGATAAGAGGGACTTCTACCACTGGAAGAGGAACTGAAAAAACCCTTCAGAGGCAAGGAGAACCCACAGGGTCGGATGAGGTTAAAAAGATTCAACTGGTGGACAGCATCGACAACAAGATTGCCAAAGAGCTCAGGCTTACCTCTTACAACACAGCTCCTGACATCTTCAAAGTGTTGGAGAACCTCTATGGAAACAGTACAACAATCGCCATGAAAACCGTCAAGGAGCTAGAAAGGATTCCTGCAGTGAGAGATGATCAGCCAAGGAGGGCTATACAGTAGAGTTAATCCAAATGGCTGGCAGGTCTGACAAACCTTGAAAACATCAGCGCAATCAAGAACCCACTTGTGATAAAGTCCATTAAGTGCAAGTTACCTAAATGTTCTGAAAAGAAAATGGTTAGTCTATATGGCGGATCCTGTAAATGGCATCACACCAGAGAAACACTTTGATGCACTACTAGAGTTCCTAAAGAAAGAAGAAGAAATTCTTGAAAGGCTCGAGCAGCTCAAAATCTCAGAAAAGGCGGAAAGGCCAGAAAAGTCTGAGAAGTATACCTTCACCAGAACAACAAAAAAAATTCTACAGAAAGTGAATGCATTGTGTGTGGAGAAAAGGAGCATAGAGACAAAATCTTTTTCTGCAAAAAGTTCAAAGAACAAAAACTAGCAGAGAAGAAGTCAACTGTAAGGGAACTGGTTGCATGTAAAAAGTGCTTGGGATGTCACAAGGATGGTGAAGGGTGCAATGACAACTATCTTTGCAGAAACAAGGACTGTAAAAGGGGAGCCCCGTCAGACCACCATTACCTTCTTTGTCCAAAAGGGGAACTCAAGAATATGGGTGAGGAAAGAGCAACCACCAGAGACCCCAGGAAATGAAGTAGATTTACAGATGAGCAAGAGGAACTTTTGGCAGAACTCTAACCAGAACTAGCAGAAAAGTTCAAGAGAGCATTGACCAACAAAGCCAAGATGGTAGACTGCTCTGAGAGAAACAAGATGGGACTTTTAGTCAGGAGTGGATTTAAATGAACTTCCTGTTATTATGATGTTGATGGAAGTAACCGCTAATGCAGGACAAAAAATTGGCATTCTGATAGATCTGGCCTCAGACACAAATTATATTACGCACAAAGCTACTGATAGACTCAAGTTAAGAGGAGAGAAATTTACTTTGGTGGTTCATGGGGTTGGCAAGATGGCCATTAGAGTGAGCACAAAAAGGTACCTCATGAGGAGAACGTGAAGGCTCATCAGCTGATCTGTTATAGGTTAGAGGAGGTTGCCAAAGTCCACAGAAGTGCAACTCCAGAGCAACTTAAAAAATTCTTTCCAGACACAGACCTCAAAGAACTGAAAAGGCAGAAGAAGATTGAACTCCTTATTAGCCACGGAGAGGGAAGACTGAGAGAATGAAAGTTGTGAGAGGTCTCGTTCTATGGGACAGTCTATTGGGGAAAACCATTGCTGGAGCACACCCAGATCTGTTTGAGAAGCTGGTGTTACATCCCAGAATAAGAATATGGATCCAATTGATACTGATTCTGTTTCTACACAAGACCCTAGATAAGCAGTGAGGTTAAAAGTGTTGGACCTGTTAATAAAAAACAAGAGTGTGAAGCACAGATTATTAAAATAAGGGTTATTGAAGCGGAGGTTGATCGGGATGTTAGGCTGCGAAGGCTCGCTTTAGAAGATCAGAGCGCATGTGCGCGACCAGTTCCTTCACCGCGCACCAAAGTCTCTTCACTTGCTTCTCCTGTACCTCCGATAGCTAGCCCCTTGCCTGGAGGGCATGATCAGGTATCAGTAAATGTTCCGTTTGATCCAAGTCGATATATTAAGCTTGTACCGCCGTTCAGAGAAATGGAGGTAAATTCTTATTTTGTCGCATTTGAGCGGGTTGCAGGTAAGTTAGGTTGGCCAAAAGATATGTGGGCTCTCTTATTACAATGCAGCCTCAGTGGAAAAGCGCAGGAGGTTGGTTCTGCACTGCCAGTCAAGTCATCTCTGGATTATGACATAATTAAAGCAGCAGTGATACACGCGTATGAACTTGTTCCCGAGGCATATCGCCAAAAGTTCCGACGGCATGCGAAAACAGCCAGACAATCTTATGTTGAATTTGCAAGTGAGAAAAGGGTTCCTTTTGACAAATGGTGTTTGGCTAGTAAAATAACGTCCTTGAATCAGTTGCAGGAGTTAATTTTCTAGAAGATTTTAAGAATTGTGTATCAGAAAATTTGGTGGTTCACTTGAATGAACAGAAAGTGGCTTGCTTGTCGAATGCAGCTGTTTTGGCTGATGAATTTGTATTGACGCATTGTAATGTTTTTCCTGTAGCGCGGCAGTCAAGATTCTCCCCGCAATGTGTAGTTGAATCGCAGAGTGTGGCCCCTCGTGTTATGCACCCTGTTAGAGTGGAGAATTTTGCAAAAAATCCTCGTAAATTAAAATCTGCGAATAGTGAGAGGAGGAAATGTTTCTATTGTCTGAGCCCTGAGCATCTGATTGCAGATTGTCAGTTGTGGAAACAGAAAAATGTGACCTCCAGAACCAAGAGTGTTGCTTTTGCTCAGCCCTTACCGAAATCAACTACCAGTGATGTAGAAAATTACCAGCCCTTTTTTTTTAAATGGTATGATCTCTGCTTTTCCTGATGCTGAGTTTAAACCAGTAGTTATGCTGAGAGACACGGGATCAGCCCAATCCTTTATTCTTGAAAGTCTTACCATTTTCAGCTGACACATATACTGGGCATGATGTATTGGTGCGGGACATTGAAATGCACTGTATAAATGTACCTTTGCATAGAGTTCACTTAAAGTCTGATCTTGTCAGTGGACTGGTTAAGCTGGGGGTTTGTAAACAGTTACCTGTGGAAGGTATAGACTTGATCATAGGGAATGATTTAGCAGGTGATGAAGTTTTCCCTACCCCGATTGTAACCCATACTCCAGTTGTAAAGGATGTTACTAATTTTGCTACTTTGTATCCCTCAGTTTTTCCTGCATGCGCAGTGACGCATGCATAAGCACAGAAATTCAAGGAAGTGGTGGATCTAACTGACTCTTTTCTAGTTCCTGAAACTGCCCCAATGGAGTACATGCTGTCCGTAGAGTCTAAACCTGAGTCTGATTCCAGTTCAGAATCAAAATCCCCCTTAAAAATGAGTAGAGAACATCTGACAAAGGCAAAAAAAGAAGACCCAACGCTAAAGGAATGTCTTAAAGCTGCAGATCTTGAGCATGCACCTAAATCAAGTGTTATGTGTGTGACGGATTATTGATGCGCAGATGGAAACCAGACATCAATGATGAGAATTGTCAGGAGGTCCAGCACATAGTTTTGCCAGATGGATACCGTATACCTGTATTAAAGCTGGCTCATGAGCATTTAATGTCCGTTCATCTGGGAGTGAAAAGGACCTACTGTGTTTCTAGATACTTCTACTGGCATGGTATTAAGTCTGCTGTGTCTGCTTTCTGCAAAGCCTGCAAGGTTTGCCAACTCGCAGGAAAACTGAACCAGAAAGTTCCGGTAGCTCCTCTTAGTCCCATTCCTGTGATGAATGAACCGTTTGAACGTTTGGTCATTGATTGCGTTGGCCCATTGCCAAAGTCCAAGGCAGGACACCAGTATATTATAACTATTATGTGTGCTGCAACGCGTTTTCCTGAAGCCGTACCACTACGTAGTCTGAAAGCTAAAACAGTTGTAAAAGAGTTGATCAAGTTCTGTTCCATTTTTAGACTTCCAAAAATAATCCAAACAGATCGGGGCACCAACTTTACACCAAGGATGTTTGAACAGATTTTGAAGGAGCTTGGCATAATCATCAGTTGTCTAGCGCCTACCACCCAGAATCACTGGGTGTGATTGAAAGGTTTCATCAGACACTTAAAACAATGTTGCGTAGCTACTGTATGGAGACGGAAAAGGACTGGGATGAAGGTCTTCCATTTCTTCTGTTTGCGGTAAGAGAAACTGTGCAAGAGTCTCTGAAATTCAGTCCTCTAGAGCTGGTCTTCGGTCATGTGGTACGGGGGACACTAAAGTTGTTAAGTGAGCAGCTGTTGACCGAACCTTCGACACTTGTAACTATTCCTGACTATGTGCAGTCACTCCGCCAAAGACTTGAACATGCTGGTAAAGTAGCCACACAACACCTTGTAGTAGCACAAAGTAAAATGAAAACCGGCTTTGACAAAAAATCTGTTGACCGATCTTTTCAGCCTGGAGATTTTGTGTTGGCTCCTGGGTCTGTGTTTCAAGCAAGATTTGCTGGTCCCTACGTGGTCAAGAAGAAAGTGAGTAACACAAATTATGTAGTTGATACACCTGACTGTAGACACAAAAGCCGTTTATGCCACATCAACATGCTGAAAAAAAATGTAACTAATATGCACAAAAGTGAAGTAAAGTATAACCAAGAAACAAATGAAACAAAGGGTGAGAAATTGTCCATGCCAACTTTCACTGTGGCTTTCAAATTGTCCATGCCAACTTTCAAACTGTACCATGGAAGAAGATGGATTAAATAGCAGAGAAGTTCAAGTTTCCTCCACACGACTACAGAATTCTGCCATTCTAAGTAATGTAAAAAACTATCTTGCTCATCTTGATGAAAGTCAAGCTGATAAACTGACTGGTTTACTGAATAAATACCCTCAACTCTTTTCAGATGTACCTGGAAAAACTGCGGTGTGTTCTCATGACATTGATGTTGGAGATGCACCCCCGATCAAACAGCATCCGGGTCAACCCCCAGGAACCTGGTATAATGAAGGCTGAAGTAGAGTACATGCTGCAGCATGGTTTTGCTGTTCAAAGTCAGAGGCCCCGGAGCTCGCCTTGCCTACTAGTTCCAAAACCAGACTCCACCTATCGCTTCTGCACAGACTTTCGCAAAGTTAACAATGTTACAAAAGCTGATTTCTTCCCCCTTCCATGGGTAAAAGACTGTGTGGACAGGGTAGGGAATGCAAAGTTTGTGACGAAGTTAGATCTCCTGAAAGGATACTGGCAGGTGCCTTTAACTCCTCGAGCCTCAGAGATTTCAGTTTTTGTTACCCCAGACAATTTTCTGCAGTACATGGTTTTGCCGTTTGGGATGCGGAATGCCCCAGCTACTGTACATATTAGCGATTGATGCATAATGTGTTGGGAGATGTGAAAAACTGTGAAGTGTATATTGATGATGTAGGTATCTATTCATCTATGTGAATGGAACATCTCTCAACCCTTAATAGGGTTTTTCAATGTTTGACAGATGCCTCGCTAACTTTGAATCTGGCCAAGTGTGAGTTTCGCAAAGGGAGTGATCACCTATTCAATTTTCAATTCAATTCAATTTATTTGTATAGCGCTTTTAGCAATTTTCATTGCCGCAAACCAGCTTTACATAGTCAAAAGAATTATTTAGGTTTGTATGAAATGTGAATTTGTATGAATCAAAATGGTCAGTTTGTCCCTGGTGAGCAAGCCGAGGGCGACAGTGGCAAGGAAAAACTCCCTGAGATGGTAAGAGGAAGAAACCTTGAGAGGAACCAGACTCAACAGGGAACCCATCCTCATTTGGGTGAAACAAAAAGCAGTAAATGATCTGCATATATACAGTGTGTAGGGTGGGAGGCAGTTCAGCTAAAATAGCTGATGTTAATTGATGTTAATATGGAGTCCAGGTAGTTATTGAAGACCCAGGTAGACTTGTAAGAAGTTCCAGTCATGAACTATCGAACTGTCAAGTCCCCAGAGAAACAGTTGCCAACACCAGTCAAGGCCAGAACCATTTTCTAGGTAGAGAGAATCATTCCCAGACACCAGACGCATCCCAGAGAGACACACGGGGCATCCATGTGACGAGATCTTCAGCCAGAAGCGGGGCACCAGGATGGGTCAGACAGGTCCGGAGGGCAGAGGGAGTCTGGATCACTGGCAGCTCAGGAACGACATGTGTAGCTCGACAGAGAGAGAGAGAAAGAGTGAAAGGGGGGGACAGGAGGAGAGAGGAAAAAGAAAGAGGGGGGGAAAGAGAAGAAGAGGAGAGATGGCAGTTAGGTATGGTCACAGTCACACAATGTATAATGTGAATGTATATTAACTGTAGCGTGCAAGCAGAGACTCCGGCAGGACTAACTATGACAGCATAACTAAAAGGGAGAGCCAGAAGGAAACACAAACATGAGGGCTTCCTGACATGTAAAGCAAACAATCACCTCACCGTCAGCAAACCTGAGTGATCAATTAGAGTGAGGAAGACAGCATCCAAACATACCAGTTCACCATAATACTCTACGTCTATGAGTCCCCCAGATCTGCTCCTTTACCTATGGCAAATCTATTTATAAAAATGCTCGGCTAAATAAATAGGTTTTTAGCCTGGACTTAAACACTGAGACTGTGTCTGAGTCCCGAACACTATTTGGAAGACTATTCCATAACTTTGGGGCTTTGTAAGAAAAAGCTCTGCCCCCAGCTGTATTTTTCATAATACGCGGTACTGACAAGCAGCCTGCATCCTTTGATCGAAGTAGGCGTGGCGGATCGTAAGACACTAGCAGTTCGCTCAGGTACTGCGGCGCGAGACCATTTAATGCTTTATATGTCAAAAGTAGTATTTTAAAATCAATGCGAAATTTCACAGGGAGCCAATGGAGTGAAGATAAGATAGGGGTGATGTGCTCATATCTTCTGGTTCTGGTGAGGACTCTCGCTGCTGCATTCTGGACTAGCTGAAGCTTATTTATGCATCTAGCTGAACAACCAGACAGTAAGGCATTACAATAGTCCAACCTAGAGGTGATAAAAGCATGAACTAGTTTTTCTGCGTCGTTTAGCGACAATAAATTTCTTATTCTGGCAATATTTCTGAGGTGAAAGAATGCTATCCTGGTAATATTATCTACATGTGCTTCAAATGAAAGGCTGGAATCAATAATCACACCAAGGTCTTTCACTGTTGCATTTGATGGAACAGAAAGGCCATCTAAAGTTACGGTATGATCTAAAATTTTACTCCTAGCTGTATGCGGTCCTATGACTAGAACTTCTGTCTTATCCGGATTTAGCAGAAGGAAGTTAGTTAGCATCCAATTTCTTATGTCCTGCACACATTGCTCAATTTTAGTAAGCTGTTTTTTCTCATCAGGTTTTGCTGAGACATATAACTGTGTATCATCAGCATAACAATGAAAACTAATACCATGCTTACGGATTATGTTGCCCAGAGGAAGCATGTAAAGGGAAAAAAGCAGTGGACCTAAAACTGAACCCTGCGGAACGCCAAACTCCACTAGAGAACATGCAGAATAATCACCATTTAAGTCTACATACTGATAACGATGGGTCAGATAGGATCTGAGCCAGGAGAGGGCTGTACCCTTAATTCCCACTACATTTTCTAATCTGTGAAGAAGAATAGCGTGATCAACAGTGTCAAAAGCTGCACTGAGGTCAAGTAATACAAGCATAGTTACACAACCCTGATCAGAGGCCAATAGAATGTCGTTTACTACTTTAACGAGCGCCGTCTCTGTACTGTGATGAGGCCTAAATCCTGACTGATACAGTTCATGTATGCCATTCCTATGTATATATGAGCATAGCTGCTCCGCTACTATCTTTTCCAGGATCTTAGAGATAAAGGGGAGGTTTGATATTGGTCTGTAACTGGACAGCTGACAGGGGTCGAGGTCAGGTTTCTTAATTATTGGTTTGATAACTGCTAATTTAAAAGATTTTGGAACATATCCAATGCTGAGTGAAGAATTAATTATTCTCAACAGGGGTTCTATTATTGCTGGTACTATCTGTTTAAGAAAATGTGTCGGTACAGGATCTAATATACAGGTTGATGAGTTTGAAGAAGAGATGAGTGAAATTAGTTCATTCTCTTCAAGGGGAGTAAAGTATTCTAGGTTCTGGTCTGACATGGCTAGATTAACATCTGCATCAATTACATTGTTCGGTTTCAAAACCTCAATTTTATGCCTAATATTTACAATTTTATTATTAAAAAAGTTCATGAAGTCCTCACTATTGCATGATGTTGTTGTGGAGATTTCTGCAGTGGTCTTATTTCTGGTTAATTTGGCTACAGCATTAAATAAGAATCTAGGATTATTTTTATTTTCTTCTATAAGAGTGGAGAGATATGTTGATCTAGCTACACTAAGAGCTTTTCTATAGTTCAGGATGCTCTCCTTCCATGCTATTTGAAATACTAGTAATTTAGTTTGACGCCATTTACGTTCTAATTTCCGAGCGGTCTGTTTTAAAGTGCGCGTGTGATCGTTATACCAGGGAGCAAGTTTTTTATCTCTAATAATTTTTCTTTTGACTGGAGCTACATTATCTAGGGTATCACCTATCTGGGTAAACAGGTTGGCCAAGAGATGGTAAAACCAGTTACAGCCAAAATCACAGCTATCCTTAAGTATCCTGTTTCCACTAATAAATGTGAACTGCGCAGATTCCTTGGAATGTGTGGATACTATCGTGCATTCCGCCAAACCTTTTCCTCAGTTGTCTCCCCACTAACTGATATGCTGAGCACTTCAAAAAGTTTTACCTGGACAACTACTTGTGAAAATGCTTTTAATGCAGCAAAGGACTTACTCTGTAGTGCCCCTGTTCTCAAAGCTCCTCAATTTGGAGCCCCAGTTACAGGTTGATGCTTCGGCTACAGGAGCTGGTGCAGTAATACTGCAGGATGATCAGTGCGGTGTGGAGCATCCTGTGTCGTTCTTCTCTAAGAAATTCTCCAAGTGTCAACAGAACTATAGTGTCATTAAAAAGGAAGCGTTGGCCTTATTAATGGCACTACAACACTTTGAAGTATATATAGGTGGTAGTGTGACCCCTATAGTTGTGTATACGGACCACAATCCGTTAACTTTTCTTGACAAGCTCATGTCAAGCTCCAGTCAACGGCTCCTGCGATGGTCTCTGCCTATCCAAGAATTTAACCTGGATATCCGATACAAGAGAGGCACTGACAATATAGTAGCTGATGCGCTATCCAGAGCATGAGCTATTTTAAATAGTGGTGAGAAAAAAAAACGGGTATGAAAAGAGTTATTTCTATTTTTCCTTGTTGTGAAAGTGAATGTATTTAGTATAATCAATTTTTATTGTTTATTACTTTAACGGTGGGGGTGTTACATCCCGTGATGTAAGAGGATGGTGATTGGGTGAAGATCATTTTGTTGCTTGTCTCTCTCACTCTTTCTCTCTCTATTGCCACGCAGCGCTCACAATCATCAGCAGCTGAGTCTAATTAGAAGCGTGGAACGGGCAGTGTATAAGACGACAGCAAAGCAAAGACCAGTGTGAGATCCCCTTCACTTATCCAAACCAGCGTGTTGCAGTGACAACAATGTGTAGATTGTGAAGCAGTGGTGTAAATACGAAGTGATAAACTAAGCTGGCTGAAAGTTTAAACGTAAACCCGTGTAAGGAGACAGGAGCCTACTTAGTTTGGGTTTTTACCCCCTTTCAGTTTTCTCCTGTTTTTTCGTTAGTCAGGGAGAGAGGTAAGAGAATTGTCTTTTATTTGCTTTCTTTTGGGTAGGTAAATTATATTGTTTTAAACCCTTTAGGAAGATTTAGTTTTGTTTATTATTTTGGCATTTTCCCTCTCCTGACGAATTGGTTTATTGTTTTGTTTTGTTTATCGATCATTGTATATAATATTTAGCCGGCCTGAATAAGCCGACAAATAAAATAAAAACACTTCATGCTTGAATTTAAATCGTGTATTAAGTGGTGTTAATCTAAATAGTGGTGAAGTTGTTTTGGGATAAGAGAAAGGTGATTTCTCCGCGTTTAATTTCGCCCGTTTGTGCTCACAGGCCATATTAATTTTGTATTTTTATTTTATCTTTATTTTCATTAGCCAAATAATATTGTTGCTTCCTCCCCAACCCCTAGACTGGGATAGGAATGTAACAGTGGATATGACAGCACATGAGTCTGAGACGCATTTTGCTCTGTCTATGAGGGCGGCTGCAGTTAAGTATGAGGAAATCTTTAAAAATGCTGAAGCTCCAAATATTCCCAAGATAATCCAAAGAGAGAAAAGTCATGTAGCTGAAACAAAAAGCTCAGTGGCAAGTAACCAGGATTTTTTTGAGTGGTGGAAGTGGGACAGTATCGGAGCGGCCTGTAAACCAAAGTGTTGGGGGTGCCGTTGTGGTAACTGTCAGCCTGGAGGAAAAGAAATGACCCTTGCAGAAGAGAAAGAACTTGAGATCATAAGAGAGGGTCTCACCTATGTTGAAAAAGATTTCCAAAGCAAGTCTCCACACTGGGATTCAAAGTATACATGGATTCAGGACCCATCCACCCTTCCATACAACAGAAGTGGGGTGGAAAGTGCCTACCTAAGAACAGAAAAACAACTCAAGAGAGTACCAGAATGGCGGAATCAGAATATTTACACAGCACAGATCCATGATATGGTCGAAAGAAGAGCAGCGATTAAACTCACCAAGGAAGTTATTGAGAGGTGGAATGGACCAGTTTGGTATGTCAGCCACTTAGTGGCACCAAACCCCCACTCAACAACCACTCCGGTACGACTGGTCAAAAAAATGGTAGCCAAAAATTCAATGGACCGAGCATGAATGATCTCCTACTAAAAGGACCAGATGTACTCAACCCGATCAGAGCTGTCTTGCTTCGATTTCTAAAGGGAGTATTTGCTGCCCTTGGAGACATTAAAAAGATGTACAACTCTGTCTGGCTTGAAGAGCGTGAAGTGCATCTTTACAGGTTCCTTTGAAGAGATACTGAGGAAGAAGAAATAGGTGAGTATGCCATAACAACATCGGAGATCGCCCTGCTGGATGCATTGCGCAATTAGCTATGCGTGAAAACAGCACGATTGGCAAAGTTTGTTCATTTGAAAGAGGAGTGCAAGTACTTGATGAGGATAGCTATGTGGATGACATCCTCACATCCCACAATGACCAGGAGAAACTGACCATGATAATAAATGGACTTGAAGAGATTCTGACAGCCGGCGAATTTGCACTCAAGCCATGGGTTAGGTCAGGGCAAAGTGGAAGGCAAGTGACTGGTGCACAAACACAAAGTCAAGCAATCATACTCCTGAACCAGATGAAGGAGGTAGAAAATAAAGCTTTGGGAACAGGGTACTTGGTAGAAGATGACAAACTCTACATTATGACTTCCGTTAACTTCTCAAAATGAAAAAAGAAAATGAGAACAGGCCAGAACCTTCGTAAGGGCGAAGTGAAGCTGGAAACACCTAACCAGTTGACCAGGAGACAGCTACTAAGCCAGGTTGCTGATTTCTATGACCCAATTGGTTTTGTTATGCCTGCCAAGCAAAAAGGTGCAGTTCTTGTCAGGAAGGCATTCCAAGAGACAGGAAATCAGAGCTTAGCTCGACTAACATGGGATAAGCCACTTTTGGAACATCTCAGAAATGAGGCCATAAAACTCTTAGAGAAGAATTGGCGTATGAAAGTTGAACATTGGCTTCACCTGGTAGACAGTCAGGTTGTGCTGGAGGCCATTCAATGTGATAGCGATGGGTTCCAGACTTTCTTTGCAAACAGGGTTGGAAAAATCCAAAAGGCTGAGCCAGCGAGTGACTGGTGGTGGATCCCAGGAAATGGCCCTGGAAAATCAATCCTGCAAGCTCTCGTCACAGGAATGGGGCAACAGAGAGTACTGTTCGCATTGTACAGCGAGCGCCACAGACAAGACAGAGAAAGTCAACAAGAAATTGAAGAAACAAGATTTCTGTGACCATCCTTCATAGAGATGTTAGACGGCTAGTTGTCTTGGTCCTGGCCGAAGAACAGGCAAAAGAAAAATAAGTGTGAACTAATTGGGTTCAAGAACCAGTAGTTCAAGTGGGAGGTGTAAAGTTAAATAAGTAAAATGGTGGAGTTAAAGGCACTCGAAAAGAAACAACTGTGATATGGTCAGAGTATGACACTCATCTCAGGGACACTGATGGTATTGTCACGCTCTCAGCGCGCCGCGCTGATCAAAGACCGCTTTCGTCTGCTGTCATGCTCTCCACCATCCTGGTTTGTTTTTCCACGCTGTCATCTCTCCACACACGCCCCCGGACCGCCCCACCGGCACACCGGTTTCTCATCTGGCGCTGATTTCTTCCAGCTTATAAGGATTATTGGGATTATTGTGTGTTTTTGCCGCAGTTTTCTCGCGTTCAAGTTCATGATTCTTTTTTTACATTACCGACCACGCTTTGTCCCCGTTTTTGCCTTTTGCCTCACGCTTTGGATTTATCACCACACTCGGATTAAACGGCTTTGAACTTTCGCTTTCGTTTTTCAACTACGGCTCTGCTTAGTGTTTGCTTTGGCTCGTTGCCCATGCTGACAGATTACACGGCTTTGGAATTCCGCTCTCGTCCCTCGACTACGACCCAGATTCGCCCTTCTACTGCGACACTGCCCCTCATCTCTTCTCACTGCACAGCTCGCCCAACGCCTCACAGAACCACCTGCACCTGGATCTATTTTTCCGCCTGTTCGTTCGCCCCTCGTGACAGAATAATTCAGCCAAGTTATGGATCCAGCAGAGTACGACAGGATGAGAGTGGCTCTGGAGAACCAGGGCACTCTTCTCGGGAAACAGCAGCAAGAGCTCCTCACCACCAGGCAGACTCTCGCCAACAACTCCGATTAGACTCAGCACTGTCCACAAGCACTGAAGCCCAGAGCGAACCACTCTTGCCAGCCCCACCCACCTATGGAGGGGAGCCAGGTACATGCAGATCTTTTTTCTCCCAGTGCTCACTGATTTTCGAGCTACAAGCCTCCACCTTCTCCTCAGAACGGTCGCGGGTGGCGTACGTCATCACCCTCCTTACAGGCAGAGCCTGGGAGTGAGCCACGGCCCTCTGGGAGGTTCGCGATCCATGTTGCTATGACTTTGGTGCCTTCTCCAAGGAGATGAAGAGGGTTTTTGACCATTCTCATGTTGGCAGGGATGCTGGGAGCAGGCTGTTTAGGCTCCGCCAGGGAGCCCGCTCCACTTATAATTACGCCGTTGAATTTCGGACCCTCGCCGTCACCAGTGGGTGGAACAACAGGGCTCTATCTGACACCTTCCTTGAAGGCTTGTCGGAGGCAGTCAAGGACCAGCTGGTATTTCAGGAGCTCCCCGCCGACCTCAATGGACTTATGGACCTCGTCGGCCGGGTCGATGCGCGTCTCCGTTCAAAGCAGGTCTCCAGAGGACTACTCTCTGCTCGGAGACCCTTCTTTTCCAGAACATCTCAAGAACCTCCTTCTCCGAGAGGGCCCAATCAGGAAGTGCCTATGCGGCTAGATACCGAATCTCCGAGGAGGAGAGACGCCGCCGCCAGGAGGGAGCCTGCTTCTATTGCGGGTGCTCAGGACATCCACTCAAAACCTGCCCATTAAAGAAGAGACGTCCTCTAGTCAGACTGGGAGCACTAGGGGGCGCTCCTCCAGATATTCAATTTTTCAATTCAATTCAATTTTATTTGTATAGCGCTTTTAACGATTTACATCATCACAAAGCAGCTTTACACAATCAAAAGAATTAAGTTTGTATGAAATGTGAATGTGTATGAATCAAAATTATATGATTGTCCCTGATGAGCAAGCCTAGGACGACGGCGACAGTGGCAAGGAAAACCTCCCTGAGATGGTAATAGGAAGAAACCTTGAGAGGAACCAGACTCAACAGGGAACCCATCCTCATCTGGGTGAAAACAGATAGCAGGGATTGATGTGCATAATAATATGCGAGACTGGAAGTTCAGTATAAGAGGAGATGTGTAAGATTAAAGTCCAGTTTGTTCCTGGAGGCTCAGGTAGACTGTGAAAAACTCCAGTCCTGAACTATTAAGCGACTGAAGTCACAGGTCCTCAGAGAACAGCTGTCTGCATCAGTCGAGGACAGGACCACCTTCATGGAAAAGTGGAACCAACCCCAGTCACCACACGCATTCCAGGCAGACCACACGGGGGCATCCATGTGATGAGATCTCCAACCAAAAGCAGGACTCCAGGATGAGTTAGAGAGGTCCAGTGGGCAGAGGGGGTCTGGATCACTGGCAGCTCAGGAGCGACATGTATAGCTTGACAGAGAGATAGGTAGAGGAAAAAGGAGAGAGAGAGAGAGAGGAGAGAGCAGAAAATAAGAGAGCAAAGAGATGGAGAAATAACAGTTAGGTATGGTCACAGTCAAACAATGTAAAAAGTGAATGTATATTTAGTGCAGAGTGCAAGCAGAGACTCCGGCAGGACTAACTATGACAGCATAACTAAAAAGGGAGAGCCAGAAGGAAACACAAACATGAGGACTAGACATGAAATAGACTCCCAGAACCTCGTCCCCTACTCCCCGCTACGCTAATCGTCGGCGGCAAAGCTCACAGGATTCTGGTGGAGCCATAAACGAGTACATCACGGGGGCCCTCGCCACTGGCATCATCTGCCCGTTCTCCTCACCTGCAGGTGCAGGGTTCTTCTTCGTCAAAAAGAAAGATGGGTCCTTTCGTCCATGCATAGATTACAGAGGGCTCAATGAAATAACTGTCAGGAAACGTTACCCCTTACCACTCATGTCCACAGCCTTCAAGCTTCTCCAGGGACTCACAATCTTCACTAAATTAGACCTGCGCAATGAATATCATCTTGTCTGTATTAGGGAGGGTGACGAGTGGAAGACCGTCTTCAATACACTGACCGGGCATTATGAATACTTGGTAGTGCCTTTTGGATTCACCATTGCCCCCGCCGTCTTCCAGAGCCTAATTAATGACGTACTCCAAAACTTTTTGAACCTCCATGTATTTGTCTATTTAGATGACATCCTAATCTTTTCTCACGACCTGGAGGAGCACCGGCGCCACGTTCGCCAAGTATTACAGAGACTTCTTGAAAACAACCTATACGTCAAGGCGGAGAAGTGTGAGTTCCACACGACGACTACCACCTTTCTAGGGTTTGTCATCTCCCCCTTGTAGCTGGAAATGGAACCGGCCAAGGTTCAGGCAGTCTCCAACTGGGTTTTGCCAATTTCTACCGCTGGTTCATTCAAGGATACAGCTCTGTCGCCGCCCCATTAACCTCTTTTACTTTCTCCAAGACGCCCTTTTGTTGGAATGAGGAGCAAAGAGAGCCTTCGCCAAGCTCAAGAGAAGGTTCACCTCGGCTCCCGTACTAATCATTCTCGACCCTTCGCGCCAATTCGTAGTGGAGGTGGATGCATCAAACACCGGTGCCGGAGGGGTCCTGTCCCAAAGGTCGCCACAGGATAACAAGCTGCACCCCTGTTCCTTTTTTCCCCATCGTTTATCCCCAGCTGAGAGGAACTACGACGTGGGCGATCGAGAGCTACTAGCAATCAAGCTAGCGGTAGAGGAGTGGAGGCACTGGCTGGAGGGAACCGAGTTCCCATTTCTAGTATGGACTGATCACAGGAACCTCGAATACCTACATAAGCCCAAAAGGCTTAATGCCCGACAGGCTCGCTGGTCCCTTTTCTTCTCCTGGTTTAACTTTGTCCTGTCCTACCGACCAGGCTCCAAGAACACCAAGCCTGATGCTCTATCACGCCAGTTCTCATTTCCCCATGACTCTACGCCGCCTGACACTATCCTACCCTCACGTTGTCTGATAGCAGCCGTAGAACTGGACATAGAGGCTAAGGTTAAGCAGGCATTGACTCAGGAGCCTGGCCCAAGCAATGTCCCTCCAGATCGTCTCTTCGTTCCCCTCTGCCACGCTCACAGGTCCTGGAATGGGGCCATGGCTCCAAGCTGTCCTGTCACCCAGGCTCCGCTCGGACACTCTTTATCCTTCAACAGTACTTTTGGTGGCCCACGATGGGGAGGGATGTTTCCAGCTTTGTGGCAGCCTGCGACATCTGCACCCGCTGCAAACCCAACAACCGCCCACCGGCCGACCTCCTCAGACCCTTACCCATACCTCACCGGCCGTGGTCGCAGGTCTCGCTGAATTTTGTAACGGGTCTACCCTCATCAGATGGAAACACCTGTATCATGACCATCGTTGACCGTTTCTCCAAATCCGTCCACCTGGTTCCACTCCCCAAGCTTCCCTCCGCCAAGGAAACTGCTGAGCAGCTAATCCTCCATGTTTTCCGTTACCACGGTCTCCCCACTGACATAGTATCAGATCGTGGCCCTCAGTTCACCTCACGCTTTTGGAGAGCTTTTTGTAAACTCATCGGGGCCACCCCTAGCCTGTCTTCCGGCTTTCATCCCCAGTCCAATGGCCAGACAGAACACAAGAACCAAGCTATGGAGATCGCCCTCCGGTGTATGACCACCCAGGATGCTACTGCCTGGAGCAAGTTCCTCCCATGGATTGAGTACGCTCACAACTCTCTGCCGTCTGCCGCCTCCAGTGCTGTTTAGGCTACCAACCACCGCTGTTTCCCTCTCAGGAGGAGGAGGTTAAGGTCCCAACATTTTGTACGCCGCTGCAAACGGACGTGGTTACGAGCCAGACGATCCCTACTGCAAGCGTCCAGATCGTACAAGAGACAGGCTGACCGCCACCGCTCCAAGACTCCCAGGTATCATGTGGGAGACAGAGTCATGCTCGCCAACAGGGACATCCCCTTAAGGACACTTTCACGCAAGCTCTCTCCACGTTTCATTGGCCCATTTACAATAACCAAGCTAATCAATCCATGCGCCGTCCGACTTTTACTTCCTTTTATCCATGCGACGCATTTATCCCACCTTCCACGTGTCCCGGCTACGAAACTGTCCTCTTTCATTTTTTTTGACTACGGCTCTGCTTAGTGTTTGCTTTGGCTCGTTGCCCACACTGACGGATTACATGCCTTTGGACTTCCGCTATCGTCCCTCGACTACGACCCAGATTCGCCCTTATACTGCGACACTGCCCCTCATCTCTTCTCACTGCACAGCTCGCCCAACCACCTGCCTCTCTGCACCTGGATCCATCTCTCCGCCTGCTCGTTCGCCCCTCGTGACAGGTATGATAATAGGACTGATCACTTGAATCTTGATTGAGTTACTTAATGTTTAATTTATTTACTATAGTGCTCATTACAAGAGATAGAGTAACTTATGTTATGCTGTGATTATTGTTTAAGTGATTTCATGTATTTACAAAAAATGTAGTATGATGTTGTGTATTACATGTCTTTTCAAGGGTTAATAGAATAGTATGTGTTAGTTAGTTGTGTTAGAAGCTTAGTTAAATAATTCTGTTGTTGTCATGCACACTCAATACACGACCGGCACTAGGACCCGGAAGTAAGGCGGTCGTACTCCTCCCCACATCATCGACGGTGGTCCCGCCTACACGGTGCGTCGGATCCTTGACTCCCGACCTCGGGGCAGAGGCACCCAGTACCTGGTCGATTGGGAGGGCTACGGCCCCAAGGAACGGTCTTGGATTCCGGCCAGGTTCATTCTCGACCCCGAACTAATCCAAGACTACCGTCGCAGGGTATCCTCCACCCCAGGACCGTCAGGAGCCGGTCCTGGACGGGGGGGTACTGTCATGCACACTCAATACACGACCGGCACTAGGACCCGGAAGTAAGGCGGTCGTAAACCAGGAAGTATATGAGGAGTAAACAAACCACGGCTCAGCGCTCAGTCATTGAGTTCAGCCCATGTCGGTTCTGGCTTTCTATCCATTGATTCGTGAGTACTCACTTTATTGGGTTTCACTTTCTGATTTTGAGTGTGTGTTTATAGGACGCGGGTTAAATTTGTGTTTTTCCCTTGCTCCCCTTTTGTGAGAGTCCTTAAACTAAATCGCGTGGTTATCCTGCCTTTTTCGCTTTCATCCGCGTTTGGGTTCACCATCCACGCTACATTGGGCTAATCGCTAAAGCTAAGTCATCTGGTCGCCCAGGTTAGTTCATCCTGACAGTTGTATTTGTTTAAATTTAATTCAACTGTTGTTTTTTAGAAGTAGTCATTTAACTGTTATTTATCAGGAATATTGATGTACCCTTTTTCTGGTTTTCATTTAAAGTTATCGACCTCTCTCTCACTTAATAAAATCCCCTTTGAGCGATTATTGTGTAACCTGAATGCGTCATACACAAGAATTAAAGTGATTTCAGAGTTAATCCCCATGTCTCCTGTAGTTGGCTATGGCTTTTTTCGAGTTTGTAGCGGAAGCTGATGTGCAAATTCTCAAACACCTCGACAATCTACTCTTCACATAATCTTTTATACCACATTTATTTATTATTATTTTTTTTTTACAGAAGGAGACTCCAGTGTCAGTGCTTTGTCACTGTCTTATGAAATAAGTGAAATAAAAGATGAAATGAGAGTTTGGAAATTACTGTTTATAGATTCTCAGGAATGACCCCTAGAGGATGCCCTGTGACCAAAGACTTTTGGATCCCAGAATGCACTTTGGTCAGGTGATGGGGGCACTCCACTGAAATGAGGTGACCAATCAGTTTGGCTATAAGTTGCCATGTTTTAAGTTTGGTTTTGTCTTGCATCTGTTTTTAGACAGAACGTCTCCTAAGTTTACAGCAGATACACAAAAATTAAACATTGCATGGAACAAACATTTCTATTCTAATGAATTGACCCTTGTGGTAAATATAAAATATATATATATATTTTTTTTTACAATACTATTTAGAACACTTTTGCCACATTTTAGCAATTCTGCATCCATTCTACACTTCACTTACTCACTCACTCATTCATCTTGTATTCCGCTTTATTCTGTACTCAGGATTGTGGGGACCTGAAGACTATTCCAGTATAATTTAAACCAGAATAATGTTTTGTGCTTTTTATTTTTTGACTTTTACATCACTAAATTTTCCTTTCTTGGTGGTAGTGGTGTGCTGGAAAAACCTTAGATAGCACTACTGTGGCCACCCATGAAAACGAAGACTACTGTAAGTCCTGCCATGACAAGAAATATGGTGCAGGTGCCAGGACACTGAGCATGGACAAAGGAAAGTCTCTGGGAATCAAGCATGAAATGTAAGCTGTGCATTTAAAGATCAAACAAAATACATAAGTTTAAACTCATTACCATTGCTTGACTATGTTTGAATTTGTCTTTGATCTTAACAGTGATCGGCCACACCAGCCCACTAACAACCAGAACACATCCAAGTTTGCCCAGATGTTCGGGGGTTCTGATGCGCTGCAAAGCCGTCTACGCAACCGAGAAGACCATCGGGGCAGGAGCGGTGAGTGTGAAATGAAAGCTATTTTTGCCTCAGTCTAGCCGGCATTATGATCAACACAGATATCAAAGCAATAAGGATATCTAGTTTACACACACGTGCACTTTATGTTGTTTCTTCTGTATAGGACTTGGATAGTTTTCTGTTAATGCAAATCTGTCTTGTCTGAGCTAGTCAGCTAATTGAGTTTCTTAGTTAGCTAGTTAATTTTGTAAATTGATGTTAATTTATGTTGTATGTAGAATCAACAATTCTGTGTTTTTCTGTCAATATGGGGGTGCTGTGTGTACATTAATAGGAAAAATATATAGGAGCAATATAGCACAGAGTGAAAAATTTAAGGAGGTCTGAATACTTTCCGTACCCAATGTATCTAGCCCCAGACGTATTTCATTTATCTTATCATTGCAAAAATATGGCACTAAAGACATTTTGTGTGCCACACACAGCTTGCTATGCTAAAAGCTTCGGGCCGAAAGGGTTCGGATATGGCCAAGGAGCTGGAGCTCTCGCTCATTCTCAGTAGAACAGCGCGACCAAAACCTTTCTGATCCGTACGCCTTATTTCACCGCGCCTGGACAAAGCTCTCTGCACATATAATACAGTAGTTACGGCAGCTTGATTGTTGTTGTTGTTTTTTTTGTACTTTTGCTTAATGATAAATTAGCTAGCTATGATTACTGCAGTGTTGTTTTTAGAGCATGGTAAAGGTTACTTGTTAGCTAGCTAAATGTATCAACAATAGTGTTTAATATAGCTTCTAGCATTACTATGAGAGGTGTTCATCATGATGGAATGGAGGAAGAAAAGAAAAACACAGACGAATGTTTAATGATATTTTTACCCCTTTTCTTATTTAACATCAACTCAACTGAACAGGGATTTGGGTATTTGTTTGTAAATTATTTTCTATGAAGTCAAAAAAGAGTAAAAACAAATAATAATAATAATAATAATAATAATAATAATAAATCCATGAGCCACATGCACACATGTATTGCAAATTGATTCCTTTATTTTATACAACATTTATAACGTCTGCTTTTGAAATCATGCTTCCAGGTTGTCATAGGATTTGCATTTTATTACACACATACAGTATAGCATGCAAATACAAACATGTTTAAATCCACACTGACTCATTAAAGTCTTTTTCTAATCAAATAAATGGCAGTGAATTTAAATCTTTGTCTGTCACTTCATTCACTATCATGTCTGATTAGCTTGAGTGTAATTGGGTCTTAAATTTGTAGAAAATCAAGCTCAAATTAGTTTTACGTAACTAATGAAATTCCTGCATGAGGCATCCCAATAACTCTGTTAAAGGCACCGTTTCACAGGGGGAAAAGTAAAAACCCTCCGAAGCTGGTATAGCTCGCTGGATCATCATAAACCCAGGTGTTTTCCCACAGCTTGGTGAACATCTGGTCTCCTTTTTCTAGAGTGAGAATGACCCCGTTGCTGGCGTTGCCGTTAGTGATGGGCCTCCAGGAAAACACCGAGCACTGACGTTCTCCATTTTTAAACAGACTGACGGCCATTTTGATGCCGCCGTGACAGTGAGCGTAGAATCTGAAATAGTAAACTCCTTTCACTGGTGCGGTGAAGATCCCTGGAGACGTGCAAGAAAGACAGTTTGGTGAAAGATTTGAGATTTAATAAAAGCGAGTGAAAAGCACTAAAGAAACATTTACCTATTTATATAAGGAATTATTGGGTAAAGACATATACATGACTTACAGCCAACATATTTTATTAATAGATATTCTAATTGTTATCACATATTTACCAGTGTTTGAGTCGTAGCCGTTTCCAGCATTAGTGAAGACTTTTTTGTAGATTAATGGAGACGGAACAGAATTATAGGGGCCGGTGTGTCCCTCCCCAGAAGCTAAAAGTGATGCTGAAAAGGCCACCTTCCTGACTGTAACAACACAAAAATATGTCTTTAAATAAAGTCTTTAATAAAACTTATAAACTCTTAACATCGCAATCTTTTTATTTACCTTCGTTTTCGTTCTGTAGACTTTCGACTTTTTCCTGTAGAGTTTGGACCGTCGTCTTCAGAGCTGTTTTAAATCGACAGATAGATATACAGTAGAGTTATACTGTACTGTAACTACAGTATGGACATTGTTTGGACTTCACTTGTATATAATGTATATAAATAGCAGTTTTTATTAGAAAGAACATTAAAAGCCTTGACCCTGAAAGTGTGAGGCTACAGTGATAACCTCTACACCAGTATATTATTAAAATATGTATAGTGTATGTACCTTCATTTTCACTTTTCACCTCGTCCAGTTTCGTGGTCAGCTCAGTCACTGAGTTATTTTGGCTCTGCAACACGTCCTCTGTCGTTTTTACTCTTTCTTTCAGGTCTTTAATTTTTCCGAGTTCACTTAAAACGTTCACGTTGGGTGACATGAAATCCTGCGCTTGAACGCAGCAGGCACAAAGCAGCAAAACTAACTGTGCGCTAATCGACATGTTGGATTTAAGACTGTTTACCCCAGCTGTAGCTCCTGTAGATCGGCTGTAGGATCAAGGTTAGGTCAGGAGTGATCATGGCTTGCCTTTATATATCATTTTAATATCTGCTGCTTTGATCTTTGCTCCTTTAAACTTTATTTTTTTGCGTAAATCTGGGGTTTCTAAAACAATCAAATACGTTTGTCCTTTTGAACTTTTGTACTTTGTAAAATCTAAAGCCAGTGATGAGTGGATAATCTCTTTGATTTGCACATGACCTCTTTGCTTTGGATGCAGATAAGGGGGTACTTTTGTATACTGTATATATATTGATTGAAAAATAAGATAAAATCAGAACTTGGTGAGAAAATGGCAGTTTGTAGTCGCTATAAATTGTTATTAGCTTTTTAAACAATATTTAGTTTAACTGCTAACAGATAATAACTATAATGATTGTTTTGTTAAATAATAGAAGCTTGCAAAAAAAAGAAGCTTTTTCTGCTATGTGTATTATACGCATAGTATTTTTTTTATAGTAATACCAAGGACGGCACTCAATTTTGTTGCATTTGTGTAATGACAATAAAGATTTTATTTTATTTTATTTTATTCTAACCAGCACATACATAGATGAAGTGCTATAGTCAAGAAAGCACAGGTGATATTTATTAGTTATTTTAATTATTATTCTTAACATTCTATTTATGCTTGATTGCATTTTCTGTAGTTTATTCACTTTAAAAGTTTTAAAATAAAGAAAAGTGCTGTTTTTTTACTTAAGTGCAATCAGTACTTTGGTTGAAAAAATGAAATTTGTGCAGCCCTCTTTTCCACATTTAGCAAGAAATCTATTTAAATATGATTTAAGGATTTAAACCTGAAGCAACTGGCCAGCTTCCCGTATGTTGCATCGCAATAACTCCACACTCTGTTTAAGGAATGTCACAAGCCACCATTACAAAGTGGGAAAAGTAAAAAACCAAAGCCAAAGCTAGTGTTTGGCAGCAGCTTGGTGAAAATCTCGTCTCTTTTACTAGAGTCAGTATGACCCCAATGCTGGCATTTCTGTTACTGATGGGCTTTTAAGAAAAGACTGAGAACTGGCGTTTTTAAACACACTGACAGCTATTTTGATGCCATTGAGCATAGAACCGGAAATAGTAAACTCTCTTCACTGGTGTGGTGAAGATCCCTGGAAACCTGCAAGAAAGACAGTTTGGTGAAAGATTTGAGGGCTTTAAGACAGCATAGGTTACATACATGCTGGAGCTAATAATATACGCCTTAGTCAGTCAGAGGTTAGCAAGGATAACTTCACAGAGATTGAAGATAATGTCCGATGCAGTAGTATGCTCTGATCTCATTCCAATACGATAGTGGGACCATAGGGAGACCATATCTGTTCCTCGAGCTAAATAAAAATGTAATTAATATAGACACCACAAAAGCACATTGAATACACAGCCAGCACCTCTAAAGCACTTATTGTCATAGAAACTATCACACATCCAGACTTTGTTTAGGACTTTGATAAACCTGGGTTAAACAGAACAAGTATGTGGCTTTAAATGAAGCTAGTCCTCCTGGATAGCGCTGTATGAATCAACCTAGGCTAAATATTGATTCCGCTAAATTTTATTTACAGATCGCCAGGGCTATCTCTGAATTTCTTTGCGAATTTGCCGATTTTCTCTCAAACCTGGTCATTTCTGTAGACAAAGCGTTAATTGCTGGAGATTTTAATATTCATTAAAGAATCCAGAAGACCCTCTGAGAACAGCATTTATGTCCATTCTGGAATCAGTAGGAGTAAATCAGTGTCTAGTAGGACCCACTTATAAGGCAGGTAATATTCTAGATTTAATATCCTCCAGATTAAGTATAAAAATTATATTGACATTTCTACAATCCAAAATTAATCTCAGATCACAATCTTATACATCTTTTACATCTATATTTAAAGTGTGTCATAGTACTAATGTATGTGCAGAGCCATACTACTGCATTAAACATACATTCACATCAACAACTACACAGAGCTTTACCAGTAATCTGATAGTTATTAACTATGATTGGATCACTGTCTGACCCCACACGACTCAATCAGGCAACTCATCATTTAGAGTCAACATTCCTTTATACCATAGATATTGTAAGAAAAATTATTATAGATAAGCCAGTACATCCTACCAGCCTCTAATCAGGGTTGCGTCTCTTTTCTTGTGTTACATGACCTTAGTGCAGCTTTTGCCACCATCAATCATAGTATTTTCTTTCGTAGATTAGAAAATGTAGCAGGAACTAAAGCAATGGCCCTCTTTTCCTCTTCTCGACCTTTACATGCCTTAGATTCATCAGTGTGCACTAATGATGGGAAGTTTTTTGTTGTTTTTTTAATCAAAAATAAAATAAAATGTTAAATAAAAAAAACAGACCCCCAACACGTCTACATACAGTACACAGATTTTGGCTTTAGTTCCAGTAATAAAAAATATTATAATGCAGCTAAGGACATATTATGATAAACAGAAGGAGCAGCTTACCTCTCATATCTTCTAGTCCAAATCATTTGTTCTTTTGTCACGTGACTCTCATAGATGCTATGCAGTGCATTACACAGGAAACATAATTTAATGGTTCTTTTCATGAGTCTTCTAATCCGTTCTTTTGAATCTATTGCACTGTCTATGGTGAAAAAGGACGAATGATTTGGAATAGAAGACTCAAAGGTAACTACTCATTTCTGTTTTCTGTACATAACCTACAGGGGTTTTGCTATGCTTTGCACGTGCGCGCCCAGTAGAAAATGAACTAAGCACTTTAGTGAAATTCAGACCGAATTTAAAGTTGATGATTGGCTGTTTCTTCAGGCAACACACAAGATGAATGTGCACGCTTCATTTACGTTATTTCATCCGCCTGATTCAACCACAATCCATTTTCCGCCTTTTCTTCTTTTAATGTTGTTTTCTTACACTCGAGAGGCTGATTGTGAGCCATTGAAATATCAGCTCAACAAAAGTATTATCACCTGTTAATTTGACTGCCGTTAACAAAGCTGTTGTAAAGTCTACTGAATCTGGTGAGTGCTATTGACGAGAAGTCAATAGCACTCACTATTATTATTTAAAGGGGTCATACAGCACTACATGCACTATTTTAAGCTGTTTGGACTAAACTGTGTGTTAGGAGAGTGCGTACACAACCACTCTACGATGATAAAGAGTCGCCCAGTGGTTTTCTTTTCGTTTATTACAGTAACATCCCCCTTCTGAAATCAGGCCAATCGCAAAAGCCTTGCCTTGTGACGCCACACCACAAGAGGGCGTTCCTACACAAGTTGATTGACACTGGTGTTTTAGCAAAGACCCGCCCCGAGTGAGAAGACGCTGTCGGCCATTGTTTTTTCGCCGCTGGAGCAAAATGACGCCTAAGCGAGTGTTGTGCACAGTTGTTGGGTGTAATAGTGAACACAGCAGTCGTCATTCACTACCTAGGGTTAGTGACCTAGGGTACCTACCTAGGGTTAGGTATCTGAGCCGCTGAGGAGGCAGTGGCTGAATTTAGTTTTTAAAGCTAACGTCCCCGCTGATTTACCTAAATGCGTTCATGTTTGCACTACTCATTTTTCACCAGACTGCTTTATAAACGCGGGTCAATATAAAGCAGGTTTTACTAGGAAGCTGCTCCTAAAAATCAGATCTGTACTAACGCTTCGTGTTCCTGCTTCATCTTCACCAGGCTCGGTGAGTGTGATTTATTTTACTATGAATCTTTGCAGATCGCCTTTTCTAATAATCACGATGAATGCGGAGTGTAAGTTAACTTACACTCTCATAGAACATGGTTATGGTTTCTTCTCTATGTACATCCGTCTCTATATAATCCCTAATCGCCCGTTTATAATAAACAATGCATTGAGGTGATTGTCTAGTTGCAAACTGTGTACGTAGTCGGAAAACTATATTATGCTTACCTTTGTTATGTTAGATGGTTTATAACGATGTCTGTCGAAGATTAAGAAGTCATGTAAACACATCAGTAAACACATCACATCCGTATCTCTCTCAGTAAGTTTCTCCGCTTTTGTTGTTGTTGCTCGCGGCAGCGCAACAGCCCGTTAATTCATGCACATGCAGTGATGAGAAAGACAAATCAAGTCGATGCATGTCCATTCTTTTAATTTCTGCGTTGTCAGGCGATATTACAAACTTCCGCGTAGGTTCCGTACTTAAATCAAACCAAAAACGACTGAAGAAAACAGGCTCGGGCTCTATAATCCATAGTTTTCCAGTTTGGACTGCATTACCCACAAAGCACTGCGTTGTGGCAATGCTTTGTGGGCAATGCAGTCCAAAGCATTGCCCGCACTGGACTACACTTCCGTCGCTATACCCCACGTGTCACGCCCCACAGAAAGGGGGGGGGGGGGAGGGGGCTCAGCAGAGGTCATGAGCAATTAAATTAGCATGTACTGAAACAGGTTGCTGAGAACAGAGCTAGTTTTTACCAGGTAAAAGTAGTGTTTTTTTTACACAATCCTTTTGAATTTTTAATTAACGTATAATACAAACTTTTCATTAGGTTTTTCACAGATTTTGGAAGTGGGCCATCATCCCAATATGTGAAAACACAAAACACTTGTAAATCAAAGTGAATTTCCCCCATAAGAAATAATAGAAACTCTGATGATTTTTTCCAAAGCCCAAACATATTCAGACACTCTTCCTCCTATCCTCCTCTCTCTGGTCTCAATCACTACAGCCACAAATCTTTTCAATGAAAAAGTGCAGGTTAATTTGTTCGATTTTAACTTTATATTTTGTATTAACTATTTAAATATGAATATTTTTGGGTTAAGGAATGAATCATCTGAGTTTCCATTATTTCTTATGGGGGAAATTCACTTTGATTTACAAGTGTTTTTATATACAAGCACACTCCTGGAATAAATTATGCTCACAATCCAAGGTTCCACTCTACTGTATATTTTTACAATTTGTAATTTCTATATAAGAACATTACACATAGCACATGTAGTTGGGTTCAGAAAGGTCATTGTCCCCATGATGGGTTTAGGGGAAATGATGTTTGTGTAATTGGCTTTTTCTGTAAACTCTAAAACTTTTTATCAAAGCTTATTTATTTTTTGCAAGCTTTTATGATTCACTAAAACAAACAGCGCACTGTAGTAATTATCTGTTAATAGTTACCCTGAATGTTGTCAAAAAAACAAAAACATTTCATAGCATCTACAAACAGCTATTGCCTCACCACGCTTTCATTTTAACTTATTTTTTTGTATATATATGAAATCATATATAAAATCATGTTTAAAAGTAAGTACTCCCTGTTTTACCTAGTGCTTGTTGTGTTAAAACATCATAGAAACTTCTGATCGTGTTATGTTTTTACAGAAAAACACACATGAAATGAAAATATGGGGTACTAACTTTTGCACATGACTGTATATAAATACCCTATGGTCAATCCACTTCTATTTTTATATTACTTTAGACCTAGGCAAGATGTAGGAGTTAGGATAAAAAAAAAAAGAAAATATAACAGCTATGCATATAAATGATTTCAGTATCTTATACTTACAACACATTAACATTCATTCAAAAAACCTTTTTAAATACTATTTATTCAGAACATATAACACACAGCACGTGATGTTGCATTCAAGAAGGTCAATGTCCTCAGGTGGGCGGATGGGAAATGATGTTTGTGTAATCAGCCTGTTCACCAACTCTTCACTTTTTATCAAAGCCTATTTTTTTTTGTAAGCTTCTATCCTTCACCAAAACAAATGGCACATTATAGTTATTATCTGTTAGCAGTTACACTGAATGTTGTCTAAAAACCAAGAACACTTTATAGCAACTATAAACAGCCATTTTCACACCAAGCTCTCATTTTACATAATTTTTTATCAATGTATATACACAGTAATTTTCAAAAGTAAGTGCCCCCTTTTTACTTCTACAGTATGTTTATGTAAAAAAACAAAAAATAATAATCTTATCAGATACAATGTGGGTAATACTAAGTACCCCTTTACTGCTTCCGTTGAATGTAAGAAAGTAAATTGCATCCAGAAAAAAGGGGTGCAAATAAAAGCTCATCATTTCGTTTTTACAAAGTACAAAAGTTCAAAAGGAGTAACGTATTTGATTGTTTTAGAAACCACAGATTTACGCAAAAAATAAAGTTCAAAGGAGCAAAGATCAAAGCAGCAGCTATTAAAATTTTATATAAAGGCAAGCCATGATCACTCCTGACCTAACCTCGATTCTACAGCCGATCCACAGGAGCTACAGCTGGGGTAAACACTCTTAAATCCAACATGTCGATTAGCGCACAGTTAGTTTTGCTGCTTCGTGCCTGCTTCGTTCAAGCGCAGGATTTGCCTGATGTGAACATTTTAAGTGAACTCGGAAAAATTAAAGACCTGTAAGAAAGACTAAAAACGACAGAGAACGTGTTGCAGAGCCAAAAGAACTCAGTGACTGAGCTGACCACGAAACTGGACAAGGTGAAAAGTGAAAATGAAGGTACATACACTATACATATTTTAATAATATACTGGTGTAGAGGTGATCACTGTAGCCTTACACTTTCAGGGTCAAAGGTTTAAATGTTCATTCTAATAAAAACTGCTATTTATATACATTATATACAAGTGAAGTCCAAACAATGTCCATACTGTAGTCACGGTACAGTATATCTCTACTGTATATCTATCTGTCAATTTTAAACAGCTCTGAAGACGACGGTCCAAACTCTACAGGAGAAAGTCGAAAGTCTACGGAACAAAAACGAAGGTAAATAAAAAGATTGCGATGTTAAGAGTTTATACGTTTTATTAAAGACTTTATTTAAAGACATATTTTTGTGTTGTTACAGTCAGGAAGGTGGCCTTTTCAGCATCACTTCTAGCTTCTGGGGAGGGACACACCGGCCCCTATAATTCTGTTCTGTCTCCATTAATCTACAAAAAAGTCTTCACTAATGCTGGAAACGGCTACGACTCAAACACTGGTAAATATGTGATAACGATTAGAATATCTATTAATTGAATATGTTGGCTGTAAGTCATGTACAAGTCTTTACCCAATAATTCCTTATATAAATAGGTGAATGTTTCTTTAGTGCTTTTCACTCGCTTCTATTAAATCTCAAATCTTTCACCAAACTGTCTTTCTTGCACGTTTCCAGGGATCTTCACTGCACCAGTGAAAGGAGTTTACTATTTCAGATTCTACGCTCACTGTCACGGCGGCCTCAAAATGGCCGTCAGTCTGTTTAAAAATGTAGAACGTCAGTGCTCGGTGTTTTCCTGGAGGCCCATCACTAACGGCAACGCCAGAAACGGGGTCATTCTCACTCTAGAAAAAGGAGACCAGATGTTCACCAAGCTGTGGGAAAACACCTGGGTTTATGACGACCCAGCGAGCTATACCAGCTTCGGAGGGTTTTTACTTTTCCCCCTGTGAAACGGTGCCTTTAACAGAGTTATTGGGATGCCTCATGCAGGAATTTCATTAGTTACGTAAAAACAATTTGAGCTTGATTTTCTACAAATTTAACACCCAATAACACTCAAGCTAATCAGATAGTACATAAAGTAACAGATAAAGATTTGAATTCACTGCCATTTATTTGGTTAGACTTTAATGAGTCAGTGTGGATATAAACATGTTTGTATTTGCATGTTATATGTGTGTGTGTGTAATAAAATGCAAATCCTATGAAAATCTGGAAGCATGATTTCAAAAGCAGACGTTATAAATGCACTGTATTTCCTAACAGTATAACAAACACATTAAAAAGAAGTTAATTATATTTTTGAACTTTTGAAATTGTTGAACTTTCATTCAACTTAAAACCTTTAAGTGTTTTGACTTCCAGTTACTCAAATAAAATAGTTGAATTTATTCAACTCAAAGATTCTAATTATAACCACCAAATGACTCTGATTATTATCATTATTATTAATTTCTTCTATTCATTTATTCTGTCCTTTCTGTTTATTTATTTATTTCTTTTATTATTTAAAACATCAGATAATTGTCTTTAGTTAACGGGTTGCCTTATGGCATTCTATTTAAAAAATGACATGAGGAAAAAGAGTCTGAATAGCAACTGCACTTTATTTTAAATTAAAAACATATAGGTAAAAAATCTGTACTATAGAAATAGTCAACATTTAGTCTATCGTACCATGTCGGATTATTTAATGTTTTACATTAAATACTACAATTAACAGTTGATTTAAATTTGAAAACGGGCACCCCACCATTTTGAAACGGTAGTTAAAAGCGCTGTTGCAGTACATGTTTGTCATGCACACTCGGAACGCGACCGGCACTAGGACCCGGAAGTTAAGCGGTCGCAAACCAGGAAGTATAAAAGAGGTAAACAAACCATAGCACCTCGCTCAGTCATTGAGTTTTGCCGATGCCACGTCGGATTCCTACATCTAACTGTGAGTACTCACCTTTTTGGTTTCAATTCCTGATCGAGTGTGTATTTATAGGACGCGGGTTAGATTGTGTCTTTCCCTTGCTCCCCATTTGTGAGAGTCCTTAGATTAAAACCGTGATTATCCTGCCTACTCGTGTCCTTCCGCGTTTGGGTTTACCATTCACGCTACAAAGGGCTAACCGCTAAAGCTACGTCTTCTGGTCATCTCAGGTTAGTTCTTGACAGAATGACTGAGCCCACCGCGGTGAACCCAGCAGATTACGCGCACCTCTGCGATGTGGTTGATCAGCACGCCAAGCTTATCAACACGCTAACCGGGGAGATCGCTAATCTGTGCCGGGACCTCCAAGACGTTGCGGCCCTGCGCCGCGAGCTCGCGAAACTCCGGCGGGAGAACGCGGATCACCGGGCGGCAATGGATAGCGCGGCTAGCCGGTCTCCCGTCGCGGCGCCGCACCAACCGCCCCCCCCCCCCTCCTTCTGATGTATTTTTGGCACTCCCGGATAAATGGGACGGCACGGACGGGAAGTGTAATGTGTTTTTAACAGCGCTTGATCTGGTGTTTGAGTTTAATGCCACCAGGTACTCCACCGATCGGCTACGCATCGCGCTTCTGGTCTCATTGCTATCCGGGCAGGCAGCTGAGTGGGCCACGGCAGTTCTCCGGGCGGATTCAGATACCGCGCACTCATACAATGAGTTCACCCGCCAACTCAGACTCACGTTCGAACACCCAGCGGGCGAGGTGGAGACCGACACCAAACTCTATCATCTGCGGCAGGGAGGATCGTCCGTGAGCTGGTACGCTGCTGAATTCCAGACCCTCGCTGTGCAGACCGACTGGGGAGATGCCGCGCTCCGGACATCCTTCTACGAGGGACTGGCTCCACGCATCAAAGACGAGCTCGCCGGGCGAGAGCTTCCTGCTACCCTGGAGGGGTTGATCCAGCTCGCCCTCCGTATTGATCAACGCATCCTCTCTCGCCCGAAGCCAGCCCCTAGGACCCTGCCGCCTGCACCCACCTTCACCTACACCTCACCACGACCACCTACTGCTCTCACCACCTCCACTACTGGACCGGTCGGATCTCCACCTCCTGCCGTGGTTGACACCGGAGCCGGGGAACCCATGCAATTAGGACCCAACCCATCACGCTCGCCATAGACCAGCACCAGGAGCAGATCCAATTCCACCTAACGTCCATCTCATCACCGCCTGTTATCCTCGGCTATCCCTGGCTACTACAACACGACCCGATCATTTCGTGGACCCAGAACCGGATTCTCCAGTGGGGGCCGACCTGCGCCGAACTCTGCCTACAGGCACGGACTGGGACGTGTTCCAGGGAGTCCGAGGCCCCCAACGTCGACACCAACGCCATTCCTGTCGCCTATCGGGACTTGGCTGAAGTTTTCTGCAAGAGATGAGCTACCCACCTCCCACCTCATCGCCCATACGACCTGGCGATAGAACTTCAGCCGGGTTCCGCCCTCCCCGCGGCCATCTCTACTCGTTATCCACCTCGGAGACGCAGGCGATGGAGGAATACGTCACCAACGCCCTCCGTCAGGGAACCATTCGGCCCTCCACCTCGCCTGCCGCCGCGGGGTTCTTCTTTGTCAAGAAAAAAGGGGGCGAACTTCGCCCATGTGTCGACTATCGGGGGCTAAACAACATCACCATCAAGAACAGACATCCACTGCCTCTCACCAACTCAGCCCTGGACGCCCTCTCTGGTGCCACCATGTTCACCAAGTTGGACCTCCCGAGCGCCTACAACTTGGTGCGCATCAGAGAGGGTGATGAGTGGAAGACTGCATTCATTACACCCACCGGACATTATGAGAGCCTGGTCATACCATTTGGACTCTGCAACGCACCCTCGGCCTTCCAACAATTCATAAATGACGTCCTCCGAGACATGCTGGGCCGATGGGTGTTCGTCTACCTGGACGACATTTTCATTTACTCCCGCCACCTGGAAGAACATATCCAACACGTACGTGCTGTTTTAAAGAGATTGCTCACTCACCAATTGAACTGCAAGCTGGAAAAATGTGCTTTTCACCAGCACTCCACCACGTTCCTGGGTTTTGTCATCTCGCCCCAGGGTGTGGCCATGGACCTGCAGAAGCTAGAAGCTGTACGTCATTGGCCCCTACCCAGGACACTCAAACAGCTTCAGCGGTTTCTCTGGTTTGCGAATTTCTATCGTCGCTTTATCCGGGGCTACAGTACAGTTGCAGCACCATTAACCACATTGACCAGGCCCTCATTTCACCCATTTCAGCTCAATCCAACTGCCATCTCAGCCTTCAAGGAACTCTGCCATCGCTTCACCACCGCACCGATTCTTCTTCATCCCGATGCCAACAAAGCCTTCGTTGTGGAGGTGGACGCGTCGGATGTGGGCGCCGGCGCAGTTCTCTCCCAGCGAGGTCCAGACCAGAAACTGCATCCCTGCAGTTTCTTCTCCAAAAAATTTGACCTCACTCAGCAGCGATACGGGGTAGGGGACCACGAGCTGTTGGGCATAAAGTGGGCTTTGGAGGAGTGGCGTCACTGGCTCCAGGGCGCCAGTGAGCCATTCATCGTCTGGACCGATCACCAAAACCTGATCACCATCAAGAACCTCAAACAGCTCAATCCACATCAGGCACGGTGGGCGCTATTTTTTGAACAATATAATTTTCATCTTTCTTACCGCCCGGGGTCGAAGAACACCAAAGCCGACGCCCTATCACGCCAGTATGAGGACGATCTCCCCCGGGCGGAACCCGTGCCTGTCATCCATCCATCTCGAATCCTCGCACCCCTCCACTGGGATTTGGAGACCAGGGTCTGCCAGGCACAGGCGGCGGAGACCGAACTGGCAGGTGTGCCGCCCGGACGACTCCACGTGCCCCAACATCTACGAGCGGAGGTTCTCCAATGGGGACATTCGTCCATCATCGCCGGACATTCTGGGGCCTGACGAACCCTATCGTTTATTCAACGGGCATTCTGGTGGGCCTCCTTGAGGAGAGACGTCCGCGAGTCCGTTCAGGCGTGCCCGGTGTGCGCCAGGGCAAAGGACACAAATCAACCAGCTCCAGGAGAACTCCAACCACTCCCTGTTCCTCGACGGCCCTGGACGCACATCGCCCTGGATTTCATCACGGGCCTGCCGATTTCTGAGGGTAAGGACACCATATTAACCATCGTTGATCGGTTCTCCAAGGCCGTGCACCTGGTGGCCCTAGCCGGACTCCCCTCAGCAAAGGACACAGCGGAATTGATTTTGGAACACGTAGTCCGACTGCATGGGTTCCCAAAGGACATCGTCTCGGACAGGGGGCCCCAGTTCACAGCCCGGTTCTGGAAGGCCTTCTGCCGTCTGATCAACTCCACCTGTAGTCTGTCATCCGGTTATCACCCCCAGACTAATGGTCAGACGGAACGGACCAACCAACAATTGGAGCGCTACCTAAGATGTTTCGTTTCCGATCGCCAGCGCTCCTGGGCCCGCTACCTCAAATGGGCCGAACTGTCCCACAACCTCCACGTCTCCTCAGCCACCAACCTAAGCCCATTTGAGGTGTGCCATGGTTTCCATCCTCCCATGTTCAACCATCAAGAACTGGAGGTTGACGTACCATCGGCCCAACAGTTGGTCCGTAGGTGTCGGCGGATATGGAACCAAGCTAATCGCGCCATCCAGCGAGCCAACACCAGCTACGTCGCCCAGCATCGCCGCCGACACCCGCCGGGACGTTTGTACCACGTAGGTGACAAGGTATGGTTATCAGCTAAAAACTTCTGCACACTGAGGCAAGAAAATTATCACCAAGGTTCATCGGACCATACCGCATCACTTTACGGATTAACCCTGTCACCTACCGGCTCCAGCTGCCTGCGGCGCTCCGGATCCATCCAGTCTTCCATACTTCACAACTAAAACCCTTCATCACATCACCTCTGGTTCCACCCACCCCCCCTGCTCCTCCTCCCCGAATCATTGACGGCGGTCCCGCCTACACCGTGCGACGAATCCTTGATTCGCGCCCTCGGGGCAGGGGCACCCAGTACCTGGTCGATTGGGAAGGCTACGGCCCCGAGGAGCGATCTTGGGTTCCAGCACGGTTCATCCTCGACCCTGAGCTCATCCGGGACTACTGTCACAGGGTATCCTCCACCTCAGGACCGTCTGGAGCCGGTCCTGGACAGGGGGGTACTGTCATGCACATTAGGAATGCGACCGGCACTAGGACCCGGAAGTTAAGCGGTCGCAAACCAGGAAGTATAAAAGAGGTAAACAAACCATAGCACCTCGCTCAGTCATTAAGTTTTGCCGATGCCACGTCGGATTCCTACATCTAACTGTGAGTACTCACCTTTTTGGTTTCAATTCCTGATCGAGTGTGTATTTATAGGACGCGGGTTAGATTGTGTCTTTCCCTTGCTCCCCATTTGTGAGAGTCCTTAGATTAAAAGCGTGATTATCCTGCCTACTCGTGTCCTTCCGCGTTTGGGTTTACCATTCACGCTAGAAAGGGCTAACCGCTAAAGCTACGTCTTCTGGTCATCTCAGGTTAGTTCTTGACAATGTTTCTCTGGAAATTATGTCAGTGCTAGTTGTGACAAGTTCAGGGACGATTAACCAAAGATGCAAAGATCACTCTGGAAACCAGCGATGTTAAGGCCAATAGACTTTATATAGCCGAGCAGTTTCTCTGGAGTGGAGAAAGCTCTCATCTCTTCTACGATGCATGCTTATATACGTTTACATGACACTTCTTCAACATCCTGTTCCCACCAACACAATGCTCCCATACATGTGTTCTGTTGCTAACAAGATACTTACTTTGTTACTAACAATGCTAATGTGGGAGATAATTCTTCCACCTGTTGATGTTGCTGTTAATTTAAAATATCAATCAGTTAACAAGTCATTAACAAAGAGAATTAAAGAAGAATTAAAGAAGTTTACGCCACGCAGAGCTGGATGAAGTAAGTCAGGCTTTTATTGCAGCAATAAGAACCCAGGTGAGCCGGACTAGCAATGCTTTAGATCAGATCACAAGCAATGCCAAAATCAGACTACCTTCACAGTCAAAATCATGCTCCTTTTATACAGTTTCTGAGAGGGGGGATCTCCAGTCTCCTCCCCTGTACCTTCACCTCGTTTGACCGCATCAGAATTTTTATTCCATTATAATTCCAGTTTATATCAATCATTATTTTTGACTCCTCCCTGCGCTTATCTGACTCCTCCTACGCTCATTAATTTCCCATTATAAATCGTTTTCTTTAATATTTATTTTCTATTATCTTTACATTTTTCGTATCTTTTTTATAAAAAAATATAGGGTGGCGCTTGTTTTCAAGGCTTTTTTCCTCGTTTTTCTTTGGTTTGTCCTTTATTTCTCAAGAGACCAGCCATGGGTAAGCATCTCCTTTGCATTATTTTACTTATTTGCCTTATTTTACCCATTTCAATGTTTCTCATGTATTTTGTTCTATTTTATAGCTAACCGCGACTTCTCCATTGATGACTTTTTCCCTTTGGATGATTCAGACAGCCAAGGCAGTCCAGATCGTGTTCCTTCTGAGGACTACAACCCGACTGAACCTGTTATGGATCAGGCCTCCGTGAGTCCTGTCCGAGCTGATTCTGAGTTGTCTGGCTCTTTGATGCATTATCTACGTAAGGGTTTACCTATGTTAAAAAAGGTGATTTCAAACCTGGTCTTTCTAAAAGACGGCGTTTGGATTTTGAGAGTCCTTACTGTTCTTTTCAGCCAGTGAGGCCAGAGTCTAGTACTCCAGCTCCATCTGTCAGAAAGCCTAGATGGTATGTAAGTATTGGTACCCAAACTGATTTTAAAGTGTCTGTTAGTACACAGACTAACGAGACAGCTACTGTTGGTACTCAAACAGATTTTCCTCAAGCTCCTGTTCCTCTGTTAAATCGTGGCATTTCTGCTTTTATTCCTCTCACTGACCTTCCTCTTGGTGTTGTTTTAGCTCAAAGAAGGTTTGATATGTAGGAATATTTTTTGTTGATGCTTCACCCTAGCCCCTTATGTTTTTGTATTATACGCTGGGCTTTTATTCTCTGTATTTTTATATCATTTCCATGTAGATACACATTTTTATTCGGTATCTTCTCTTAATAAACTATATTATTCACAAGACTGGCTTTGTGTCTCTGATTTTTCCCTGCTCTTTGTTTGTTCGTACCAGCCTGTGCCCGTGGTGCCTTGCGCATATGTTTCAGGGAAATTCCTGATCCTTTTAAGTTTGGTTTCGAGGACATAATTTATTACATAGGTTACTGTGCACCTCGCTAGCTTCTCTCATTGTCTGTTTTTTTTTTTTTGACCTGGTCTTTGCGTTTTTTTCTATGTTTCTCTCATTACCTTGGTTTCTGTTTATCTGCATGGGCAGTTTTTAGGTATTTCCCAAGCTCCTGGTACCACTGTTTCTGACTTGCTCCTGTCCTGTCTTTCTGCTATAATGGTATACTTACATGCCTTTTATATTTCTGCCTGCATAAATATATATTAATTAAAACATGCTTACATGAATATAAGTTGATTAAAACATGCATACATATTTGATTAAAATATGCTTACATATTTCCCCCTCTGCGACTTTTAAGTCGCATAATGGAAGTAACTCTGTAAGACATAGGTAAAGGAAAATACATCAAAGAAAAATAAATGGTGATTACGGGTCCATTATAGTCATATTATATGGTTATCATGTTATACGTTATATGTTCCACATCATGTTATACGTTATATGGTTATATGTTCCACTTACATATTACCCCCTCAGCCAAAGGCCTACACCCAATCAGGATCATACATCGGATACACATGATGAGGAAATAAGGGCTAATAAACAAGTATAGAAAGGGTAAATATTGGTTACAACCATGAGTAAATAGCAGGTATGTGTAATGAGTTCAGAGGTGGGCGAAAAACCCTCAAGTTTAGCCAATTCAAAAGGGAAAAAATTCCACACCTTGCCAGCTTGTTTGTGCTCGACAGTGCATTCGTCACCTGAACTCATCACTTGTATATATATGTATATAGTCATGCGTATACATGGATCAATGGAAATTATCAGGACCAATCAAACAGTGAGTTAGGGTCCCTGTAGAACAAAGACAAAGTGTCTAGGTTTTCACTCCCTTCGTCCATCATTAGTTTGCGGTCCTCCTCAGAGTAGTCAAGAATATATAAGTCTGTGCAATGCAAGAGGAATGAAAGCGGCATGAAACATGGTCTGTCTGCATTCCGACAAAGAGGATCTAACCAGTGTCCCAGTGTGGACAAGGCGTCCAATGCTCGCTGTGCAGTGCTGGGAGTATCTGTCCACAAAATGTCTTCTCCCAATCGTACCTTAGTGATGACCTTCGATGCTCTTAGATAGACATGTTCGAATTCAAGTGTTTCACAAGGACCATACCTTTCCCCGTGCTCCTCACCGTTGGCAGTCGTGCAGAGGCCAAACTCAAGGTATCTCCCTAGTTGGTACGATGTCGTTTCTAGAAGAAGTCCTCGGTTCTCATCAAGGAAGACTGTGTCCTGTTTTCTCGATGTGACCCATTTGAGGTTCTGAGTCTGCCATGATGATGAATCTAGTAGGCCATGTTGGGTAGGGTGGATACCAGTCGACCAGATCATGTCGTAATGCGTCCCATCGTTTTGTGGGGGTCCATGCTGTAGTTTGCCTCCAGATCTCGGTGCAGATGGTGCAGGAGATTTTCCACTGTGGCCACGGCCTTGCTTCCCCCTCTGGTGCAGGTTCTACAGGGTCCATTCTGTAACACATATATGTATAGCAGAACAACAATACACTCTACTGGAATTAGGTCCATTCTCTATTGTTATATAACTACTAATCATGGGTCAAGTGGTTTAAATGACTGATTCAGAGTGTACAAGATAAAGCATGTTTTCTGAACAATTTCAGTATACATATGATCATCAAAGATATAGTTCATGATGCAGCTGGTTGATCATTGATCACTCATTTGCATGTAGATTGATTCATCTCCGTCGTTTTCAACATAGACCGTTTGCCTGTCATATTCCACAAGAACAGTAAACTGTCCCACCATTTTTCTGATGCTTGCTTTTGCCAGTGGAATGACACAGCATGATAGGATGAGTAAAGTACCTAGCACAATCAGGACAACTGTTCCCATTTTTAGTAGTAGTCCATACGAGCTAGAAGGGTTGAGCCAGTCAAACCAGGAAGTCCATGCTGTAGTCTTCTGAACTTCCTGGGTGACTCTGACAAGTTCATCTCTCAACTTTCATATAGCTTTTAAAATTTTGGTTATGTTACCCTCCGGTCCAGTGTGTCTTGGGATGTACGTGCAGCATTCTTCTCCAATCAAGGCACATACGCCTCGTTGAGGTGCTAGCATTGTGTCTAGGACGAACCTGTTCTGCATAGTCATTAATGTTGTCCTGTCTAACTGTTCTTGTACCAATCCTAGAATGTTAAGTGTGTGATTCCAGAACCTCTGTTGATTATACCATAACAGATTTATCCATCTTGCGTTTTTACCGATCTGTCCCCATGGAAGGAAGAAAGTCATAAATCCTCCCGCTACCCTGTTTATGACCTCGTGTTCGGTAGGTACGCCTATTGGAATGCCATCCCATGTTACTGTTATTTCTCCTTCTCTGTCGAACTCGTCCCATACTCTCAATTCTTCTTGGCCAATTTTCTCTGTGAACTTTGTGTCTTGTGTGTCTCGAAGGTCTTTCTCATGATGTAAGCCTACCACCACTAAGTCTCCCCCTAGTAGTACGTTAGCACAGCATCCTCCCCAATTGTTTGGTAGTGTTTGTCTGACTGTAGTTCCATCACAGTACCAGAATATGTCTGCCAAGGGTGTGGTACCTGCACTCAAGTTGGGTTGTCATATCTTTACCATTTCACTGCAGGCTATATTGTCAGTCTTGCTGTCACAGACATGGCACATCTGTATGGAGAAACCTGCTGCCGGTTGTGTCTCATTGCAGCTTGAGGATAGATCTCCTATTTCTTCTGTCCCATTCGAACAGATACATAGAGGATAGGTTTGTTGGATTGGTGTTATCTCTCGCTGGACGGCGTCCAACGTGGTCACTGGCTGATAGGTACACTTGCTTGTATTCTGCATCCATTCTGGGCCATAGTGTATTGCAGCTGAGTGCAAAAGACATGGGGCATAATTGATAGGGCATAATTCTGATGTACTGTATGTTGGGTTGTCTGTACATTCCTTCGTGCCCTGAATGGGAATCACATGTAGGGGTTTGTTACTTCTATCATGACACACTATAGTCTCTTGAGGTCAGTGAGTCTGCAGTGAATTTTAGCCATTGGAAGAACATGTCCTTTTTCCACGTTATATCAGTTTCCGGTAGGTTCTCAGGTGGCACCTTTGTCATTTGTGGGATAATTGTTACGTATGACGTTGATTCGTTATCTGAGATCCTAATCTGTTTGTCTGCTCTTGCGTAGCATCCCTGCCAATCCGTCAGAATTAAGCATGCTTCTCGTATCTTTCCTTCTGCTGATTTATTGAATGCACACCAGTTGTTAGGCAGTGGTTTTGCTTCAATCGCTCCTTCTGTCCTGGACATATGCTCCATTTTGCTCTTCTCATCTAATTCTATGTGGATGCGTATTTGTTCGTCTGATTTTTGTGTCTTGTCCACCTTTATTTGGAACCTTGCTGTCCAGGTTCCTGTTCTGTCTATGCCGGGCATTCTAGCTGTTCTCCTTGCCCTAGTTATTGAGGCTAGTACACAACGCATTTGTCTTTCATTAAGATCCCAGTCCGCGCTGGCTTTATTACTCAAAGGGTCTCTGCCATCAGTTAGACCTGACAGTAGAACAGGTGTTATGATTATAAGCATAATTTTAAGTTTATTTTGGGGGTAGTAACGGAATCGTTTCTCCATCTGGATCACAAAGTCGACACCTGGGGCTGTGGCCTAATAATCTACACAATATATGTCTCAGTGTATTTTTCGTTGGGTGTGACGTTACTATTGGGGTTGCTTTAACTATGTTAATCACTATCTGATCCAGTGTCGGGTTCTACCTGTTGCCGTGCTTCTTTGATTCTTGCACGTTTTTCTAGTCGTTGTTTGCCACGGCCTCTTGTTCTTTGGGCTGGACCGGCTTGTTCTGCAGCAGCCTCTTCTTCAATGAGTTCCACTTCCCACTTTCCTATGTTATCTTGGGGCCACTCTGGCGCTCAGTCCACGGCGATCCTTCTGTGTGCTCGTAAGGGTCTGGTGCCTGTCGTCTAGGTCTTTCTTCAGGTGCCTGAGTCCTCTGGGGGCCTGCTTGTAGTCCCGATGGTCCGGCCCTTGGAGAGTCTTCAGGGACCTCTGGGGGAAACCTATCTCTTACCCGGTCTGGGTTTGGTGCTTTGCAGCAGTGGTTCAGATGATACCATGCGTCTTTTCCTTGTACTTTCACAGCGGTTGGAGTTGCCAATACCACTTTGTATGGCCTGTCTCTCCTGGCTTGGTTTTACCTTCTTCTGAATACTCGAATGAATACCCAGTCACCAGGTAGTACTGTCCTGTCATCTGCTTCTTCCTCGGCTTCGTTAACTGGTCTTTGTCTGTTGTCGTCAAGTATCGTTGCTCCCTTAACCTGTTGGAAAATAACTTTGTGTATTTCAGATAAGTGTTTTACATAATGATCAAGTTCACCTTGTAGTTGTTCGACAGATGGACCTTTATAGGGTCCTCGAACAAAGGACGTCAGCATTGGTCTGCCAGTAAGCATTTCATGCGGTGTTAAATGCATGTTTCGGTTAGTCTGCGATCTCATGCACATTAAAGCTAGCGGTAAAGCTTCTAGCCATATTCATGTTTGTTTCTGCACAGATCTTAGCTAGTTTCATTTTAAGTACCCCATTCACCCTCTCCACCATCCCTTGGGATTGGGGATGGTATACGCATCCGAATCGGTGTTTGATGTTCAGCCACTGAGTTACCTTTTGTATTACCTTGTTTGCAAAATGCTTTCTGTTATCTGAGCTAAGGGTGTCTGGAATCCGAAATCTTGGTATTACCTCTCTACATAGAAATTTTGCTACAGCAGTTGCATCTTCCTTAGCCATTGCTACAGCTTCTACCCATCTGCTGAATCTGTCAACAACCACTAGGATGTATCGTTTCCCTTGGAATCTAGGTTTACCCATGTCTACAAAGTCACACATTATATGTCTAAATGGTCCATCTATTTCTGGAATGTGCCCTACATGTGAGGTTTCTATTGTTGAATCTAGCACATATGTCACAAAATTGAGACAACGTTCGATGGACCATAGGGCCTAAATAGGGTGACCACTATGTCTTTTGGATCCTCCTTATCACCTCTCCTTTTGCTACATGGTCGTCGCCATGGGCTTGTCTTATTAAAGTCAGGAGGAAGCTCTGTGGTGCTACGAATCGCCCATCCATGCTTCGCCAAACATTGGTATCATTATCTTTCTTTGCCCCTCTAGAGACCCATTTTCGAATTTCTTCGCCCGAGGCTGTCATCTGCATGTCTGCTAAGTTAGCTAAATCTGGTGAGGGCGGTGCGTAATCTTCAGGCCTGAGTATTATCCTTTCTTCTACTTCCGGGTCTACTTCTGGCCTAGCAGGGCTGGCGGCTGAGCCAGGGCTAGAGCTTGAGCTGGAGCTCGAGCTAGATCCTGAGCTAGATCCCGAACTAGAGCTGGAGCCAGAACTGGACCTGCACATTTGACTATGGCTACTTTTGAGGGTAATTTGATTGCTCTTAGTAGTTCTGCTATTGCTTCTCCATGTACCACTGAGGTTCCATCTGCTCTTTTATAACCTCTTTGTGCCCATATGGGGCCATACAAATGGCATATTCCGTATGCATATGCTGAGTCAGTATATATGGTACACGCCTTCCCTTCTGCTAGTTTACATGCATTTGTTAGGGCGAGTAACTCAGCTAGCTGAGCGGAACAGGGTTGTGGCACCTGTTCCACTTGTGCTATTCTGAATGTTTTTCCATCTAGTGTCGGTGTCACTACAGCATAACCTGCTTTATTGCTGTCTCCATCTCTAAAACATGATCCATCTACAAAGAATATACAGTCTGGATGTGTTAGAGGTTGATTTTTTAGGTCTTGTCATGTCTCTAAGTGCACTGCAGATACTAACTGACAGTCATGCGGTTCTCCTTCTGCTAAAGTCATTATGCGATCTGCTGGATTGACCGTCTGACACCTCCGTATGGTCAACTCGGGTACAGAGAGTATTACATCATATCCTGTTCTTCTAGCATTTGTGATTACAAATGATGGACTGGTCAGTAGTGCGTGCAGTGCATGGGTGGTGTACAGTGTAACTGGGTGTCCCATAGTTATTTTAGCTGCTTTTTGATAAGCAAATGCTGTTGCTGCCACTCCTTGGTAGCAGGGCGGCATGCCTTTTTCAATGTTATCAAGTGCTGTACTGTAGTAGGCAATTGGTTGTTTACTAGGCCCTTGTTGTTGAGTCAGAACCCCTGTGGCAAAGCCGCCACGCTCTAAGACATACAGGTGAAACGGTTTATTATATTCTGGACTAGCCAATGCTGGTGCCGTGCAGAGTTCTCTTTTCAACTGTTCAAAGGCTTCAAATGCTTCGTGGGTCCACTCTAGTAGTGCACTATTTTTGGCTTGTCCAACTGCCTTGATTATAGCGCCCTCAGGGGTGCTTTCCAATCTCTGCTAAAGCCTACCATGCCTAAGAAGAACAACATCTCTTTTATAGAACGTGGCTTGGGGGCCTTTAATATTACTTGTACGTGCTCGGGAGATATGTGCTTAAATGTTCTTTTCAGTATTCTTCCTAAGTACTCCACCTCTTGTCTGCAGAATTGCAGTTTTTCTTTACTTACTTTGTGGCAATTTTCGGCTAATACGGTTAGCTTAATTATGGTTGGGCTGCAAATTAGAAGGTCGTCACAATATTGAATTAGGGTGCTCCTAATGTTTATCGCCGCCAGATCTTGCATTAGCACTCCATTAAAGATAGATGACGCCTCCGAGTAGCCTTGAGGTAAACGATTATACGTGTATTGTTGTCCTTCGTAGATGAAGGCAAACAAGTGTTGTGATGCTGGATACAGTGGAATGCTAAAGAAAGCCGAGCATAAGTCTATGACTGTATACCATTGCGTGTCTTCTGGTATATTGGACAACAGAGTGTGAGGCAGCTCTGCTTCCACTATTTGGTTTATGGCTCGTAGATCATGTACGAGTCTCCATTTGTCTGAGTTGGGCTTCCTGACGGGAAAGATAGGAGTGTTGCAAGGACTCTTAGTGGTTTTCAATACTCCAGCTTCTAATAAGCCTTATATAGTGGGTTTTATCCCAGCTATGGCCTGTGGTGTTAGTGGGTATTGCCTTTGATAAGGTAATTTCGTGTTCGGTCTTATTTTTATTAAGGCTTGTCCTCCAGATCTAACTACCCCTACGTCGGTAGGATGTCTTGTCCATAGCTTATCCGGGATTGTTTTCAGTAATTCTTCTTTTAACATTCTTTCTCCTTCTTCTACCTGTCCTAACATTCTTACTGACATTTGTGTGTGCGATGATAACGAGGTGTTACACATCCCCCTCTGAGGGTGTGTTGACAACAGCATGTTCCCATCTATCTCTGTATGCGTTGCCCTCATTCTGTTCCTGAAAAAGTTATCTTTAAGAATCTCTTATCTTGTGAGATGTGTACAGAGGAGTTAGAGACTTCTGCTGCCTGTTTGAACATTAGTCCTAGTTCTTTTGACTGCGCTCCTTCTCCCACTAACAGTGAGATGTGGGGTGCGGTGTTCGGCACTTGATGCCAGTGTTCCATCTGTTCAGTCAAATGCACAGTGATGGCTGCTCCTGCAGCACCTACGATTATGTCTCCTAGTGCTACATAGGTGATTGTGTCTTCCATGACTTCTGTCCATAGCTGTGCATATTCTTCATCTTGACTTCCTGTGTCGTAATACATGGTACAGTGTAATAGCAAGGTCACTTTTTTGCAGTCTGGTCGTCGTTGAATTATCCAGTCTTCCCATAATTCTTGAGCATGTTGAGCTCCTCTGCCTGTGCAAAGCAGCCAGTATACTGTGTCCATGTTGTGTTGTTTTTTGACAGTCTGCAGGAACTGTCCTATTGTTACACATAGTCCTTTAGTATTACATCGGATCTTTGCTTTTAGTTTACACAACAAATCTCTTCCAAGTAGATTAACTGGGGTACTCGGTAAGAAGAGTAAAGGTGCCGTTATAGTAGTGTCTTCTAGTGTTATTAGTTGGGGCTCTGTAAAGTGCAATACTTGGGATAGTCCCGAGAAGCCTGTGGTTTTTTTGAGAGGGGGAGCTTCGAGCCATCGCGTCCTACACATGAGTAGGTTGCACCTGTGTCAATCATAAATGGAATTGGTTGCGAATTATTTTTAGACACCATAACAGTTGGTTCTTGTTGTGGATGCAGTGTTGAGACATACTGCATCTGCTCCCCCTCTGGCTTCTTTGGGCCTCGTCAATTCCAGTTTTGAGGTCCCATCCAGGGGCCTGTCCACTGGTTTTGGGGTTGTCCCTGTGTCCAAGATCCAGGGGGTCCCATGTTCCCGGCAGGAGCCTGCGCTGCTCCATACGGTCCTCGAGGTTGGGGTCCCATTGGCATTCCTCCTGTCAGCTGTAGGCAGTTTTGTCTAAGGTGTCCCATTCCTCCACATTGCCAGCACTTCATGTCTTGAGATCTTGGACCCATTGGTCCTGGGGCACTCATTTGTTGTCTTCTGGACTGTTGTTGATATGATCCCCTCTGACCTTGGCCTCCATAGGGCCTAGGGCCTTGTCCTTGCCACCTCATGGGTGGAGCTGGTCCTTGCTGGTTTCCAGGATATGTATATGGTGGAGGGGCTGCTGGTTGCTGTGCTTGCTGTATTTGCTGTACTTGCGGTGCTGGCCCAGCAGGGGGTGGTGATGTCTGATTCTCTGGCACCATCACAGCCGCTTGGATCTTGCCTTTTTCTTTTTCTTTCTTCTTGGCAGCTGAGAGTTCTCCCAGCTGTATTTTGTGCAGTTGAGTTGTGATCGATTCAGCTGCTTCCTTGTTCCCCCCCTTTCTCTTTCTCTTTCGATATTGGTCCACATGATGTACAATGTGGGCTTGGAACGTGTCCCAAGGTAGTGTGTTCAAACCTACCACTCCCTCTAGGGCTGCCTGGACCTCCAGAGGCATGCATTTCTTCAGCATCATTCGGAACAGGCTTTTACTTGTGTCTGTTTGGTCCCATGATCCTCCTGTTTTTTCTCTCCACTTGGTTTGAAAGTTATTGATGAATTTTACTGTATTCTCATCTTCCCCTAGTGACACTGATTCCAGTTTTCCTGGGTCCATTTTTGTAGGATAGGCTCTTCGTAGAGCATTCCGTATCTCGTTTCTGTACGCACCGATTACAAGTCCATCTCCGGCGTTTTGGCCTTTCAGGGCAAACAGACAAGCATTGTCTAATATCTCCATAGTTTTTACTTTTCCAATTGTTTGTGCTAGGATAGCTTTTACATCCCCAATTGCTTTTCTTCAAACTTAGTTATCCACTTCTGTGCTCCGTTGCACAACTCAGGTAATTGGCCCGCTAGGCCTGTCATGTCCATGAATGACCATGGCACGTACTGGCGCTGGGCTCCCTTTATCACAAGAGGGCACTGTTTGGTGGTGTAATCTTCTGTATCTGACATACTAACACATAGTTCATCACCTTTCCGTTGTCTCGGTTTTCTCTTATGTGTGGGCACGTGCCATTCTGGGCCGTCGTACCAACGTGATGTTTGCTTTGTGCGTGCAGATCTCCTTATCACTCTTGGGTCTGTCAGTGCTCTCTCTGTCTTTTTCAGGGCACTCTTAGTGTACTGGGTCAGATGGCTATTCCTTCTTCTGCCTGCTTGAGTGCTTTGTCAATGGATCTTTTATCAATGATTTTCTTTTCAGTTACACTGGGGGTTTCATGGCAACTTCTACTCCTGTATGTCTGTTTTTTACTTATTGTATGTCTTTGATCGCTGCGTCTTGGGGCGCTCATCCGGCCTTGTCTTTCTGCTCGTTTCACTGCATCTTCACTTGCCTTGAGCTTCTTCAGTCACTTCGTCTTTTTCCTCGGACCCTTTCTTGTTCCCTCTTTCCTTTGACAGGCTTGGGGTGCCGTGTAGGTTTGAGCATTTGGGTTTGTATGATGTTAGTTCAGGGTTGCATGGCGTCAGTTCAGGGTTGCATGGCGTCAGTTCAGGGTTGCATGGCGTCATTTGAATATGTCCGGTCAGTTGCCCTTTAAAGTCCCATGTTCCTTCGTTATTTTCCGTTAGTGTTGGGTACATTCCCCTAGCCCTCCGGTGCATGTGTTCCTCAGTGTATGGTGGTGGTCTTTCTTCGTCTATATTTATCTCATTTCTCTTTTCCTCACGTGCTACTTCTTCTTTACCTGTTTTTACTTCCTGTTCTTTTTCTTCAGTTGGTTTTGCCTTTTCCTTTCTTTTTCCTTCTTTTATAAACCATTCAATGATGTCTAACTTATGCTCCAGTTTCATTCTTTCCTTACTGCTTTTTCCTTTAGTAGTATGTCTGAGCATTTCTTTGACTTCATTGCAATGTTCTTCATTGAAGGTTCCCTTTTTAGGCCATTGCAGCTCTCCTGTTGTCCCGTCATGCCATTTTGTCATGCATTTTCTGATGTACTTTTCCTCTTCTCTGTGTTAAGCTATAATTATATCTGCTGGAGTCACTGGCTTTGGCCAAATGCTCTTTCTGCAGTGGAACATCCTCCCCATCACACTCTTTTGTTCCTGTTTATGTGTTAAATGCTTGTGTTTCTTTTCTCTCTTATTTACTACCGTTCGTCTGTTGTGTATCTTGTGATTGTTGCTGTAGATCTTAAATGCTTGCTTTTCTTTTATATGTTCTCTGAGCATTAATCATGCAGTGCTGTCATAATCAGAGGCACAACAAATTTGTCAAAGGTCTGAAAAATTATTCGTCCGTCGGGGCCAACTGGTATCAGAGTAAAATAACTATTATTATTATTAATCCACCACTCACGACACAGCACTAGCAGACCAGCTTCAGCTTCTATCAATCTGTACCTCCCTCTTCACTTATCTGTTCTTCCCAATTTATCTCTCTACAATCAGCTGTCATAAGTTTTATCTGTTCCCTTATGATCTATTGCGGATGTGCCACATCCGCCAATATCTGATTATTGCTTTAGCTATATTTTCATTTCTTTTATTACTTGTTTATTTATATATATATTTATATATGCTTTCTTTTACTTCATACACGCAGGCTCTATACCTAGGTGTTAACACACACATATAACATATACACAGAAAATGTACACTCCAAATACAATACAAGCGCTTTTAATGAGTTTTACAAGTTTGAGCACTCCAAATCACTTCAATACTAATTAACAGTTCATCACACAACTGGGCCCAGAGCACAAATACCACCTGTAGGAATTTCAGATATCTCTTATCTCCCCGTTTCTAGCGAAACCTCATACACATGGGCTCTAGCCCTAGGACACGAGATCGTACGTTAATCACCTACAGGACTTTTCCACAATACCACCTGTTAAGCTCCGTGTCTTAGAATCACCTCACTTTTCAATGAGTTCTATACTTAGCGGCTTATTACAGGACTTTTCCACCTGCCACGTTTGAGGATTTGCTACCGTCCTCTAACTAGTGAACTGCAGGACTTGGAACCATCTGGGTCCGGCCCCACTGGTTGGCGAATCCTCGTGTACGGGCTCTAGCCCCAACACAGTGGCGTTACCTCAGATATACCAAACAGAACGTGCGTGCACCACAAATATAAAATAACCTTTGAGATCTCCTATTGTTTTGTTACTTCATCCAGTCTTTTGTATTAACACAAATACAGTACTTATTTTGTCAATATCACATAACATGTGTTCAATATACCTTAGGAGTTGCTCCCTCTAGCTGGAAACACGCATACTAACAAACCATGAACTTCTAATGCAGAAATTTGACAAAACAGGTTTTCTGCTTACCTTCTCTATGTTGGCCAAAGTCGATGGTTTGTCAGCCTGCGGTGGTCCCAGGTCCCCAGAGGGGCCGCCCCCGAACGGTAATCGCAGTCGGGGGTCACCAATAAATGTGGGACATTTGAGAGTCCTCACTGTTCTTTTCAGCCAGTGAGGCCAGAGTCTAGTACTCCAGCTCCATCTGTCTGAAAGCCTAGATGGTATGTAAGTATTGGTACCCAAACTGATTTTAAAGTGTCTGTTGGTACACAGACTAACGAGACAGCTACTGTTGGTACTCAAACAGATTTTCCTCAAGCTCCTGTTCCTCTGTTAAATCGTGGCATTTCTGCTTTTATTCCTCTCACTGACCTTCCTCTTGGTGTTGTTTTAGCTCAAAGAAGGTTTGATATGTAGGAATATTTTTGTTGATGCTTCACCCTAGCCCTTATGTTTTTGTATTATACGTTGGGCTTTTATACTCTGTATTTTTATATCATTACCATGTAGATACACATTTTTATTCTGTATCTACTCTTAATAAACTATATTATTCACAAGACTGGCTCTGTGTCTCTGATTTTTCCCTGCTCTTTGTTTGTTCGTACCAGCCTGTGCCCGTGGTGCCTTGCACATATGTTTCAGGGAAATTCCTGATCCTTTTAAGTTTGGTTTCGAGGACATAATTTGTTACATAGGTTACTGTGCACCTCGCTAGCTTTTCTCATTGTCTGTTTTTTTTTTTTGACCTGGCCTTTGCATTTTTTTCTATGTTTCTCTCATTACCTTGGTTTCTGTTTATCTGCATGGGCAGTTTTTAGGTATTTCCCAAGCTCCTGGTACCACTGTTTCTGACTTGCTCCTGTCCTGTCTTTCCTATAATGGTATACTTACAGGCCTTTTATATTTCTGCCTGCATAAATATATATTAATTAAAACATGCTTACATGAATATAAGTTGATTAAAACATGCATACATATTTGATTAAAATATGCTTACACTAAGAATGCTAATAATGCTTCAATACAGAGGTTTACTCATTCCCACAAGACACAATGCTCTCATACATGTTTATCCTATGGCTAAGGGAAACATTACTCACTTAATTGGACAGCTTGTCCATGCGCTCTTATCCTACAGTCATACGAGGCCTCAGTAGAGTTATACTAAGGCCTTAGTGGCCCAGTACACATGTTTTATGTCATCAGTCTCTTTACTGGGTATAATAATACATTTTGCACTATATTGTTCCAAACATATATAAAGTTTTTGTTTATTGTTTTGGTACTATTTTCATAAGTAAAGTGTGCATTTTCAAATCTCTTAGTACAAAACTCACATTTGTAACACCACTAGTCATTCTTTCAAATCTGATGTCATGATTTCATTGTATTTGCACAGATTTTTATTTCACTTAATTATTGTTTCAGAACACATGATCATTGTGATATATATCGAGAACATTTGCTTTAACCACTTAGTACTTTTAAAAATCATTTAATTCAGGAGCAAAAAATACAAGGTAATCATTTCAAATTGTCCTTGGTGATGAATGAGTGTAACTGAACTGTAAAACTTTACACAGCAAATATTACACATATGTTCCGACATAAAAAAATTATATATACATATATACTGTATATATATATACACATACACACACACAAAAAACAATTCATTTACATAAGCAAAATATATTTTTATGAAAATCACTTTTACACAATTAATCAAGGCGGTCATTAACATTGGGCCATATATTTTCATCAACATCACAGTGGATGTCTTCATTGTTTCGTCACTATGGGAAAAATCTCTGGCATTACGAATCCAGGCTTGACATTGCTCAGCAGTTATATCACCACAAGCTTCACACATGACTTGAAGAAGGGAGACATGCTCATGGGGATGGCGATCATACACCTTCCACCTCCATGTAGAGAAGAATTCGTCAATTGTGTTGAGTAAAGGGGAATATGGTGGAAGATAGAGGGTCATGAAGCGAGGATGTGTTTGAAACCATTCCTGAACCAGCTGTGCATGGTGGAAGCTGACATTGTCCCACACAACATAGATAATGTCTCCTCCCTGACAGGACTGCTCAAGCTCATTTAAAAAAACTATCAGGTGTTTAGTGTTGTATGACTTTAGAACTGGTCTACAGCCTACCACACCATCTTCAGATATAGCTGCACACATTAAGATGTTTTCCCCACGTTGTCCAGCCACTTGGATGGTTGCCCTTTGTCCAATAAGATTACGTCCTCTGCGTTTAGTTTTTGCCAGATTGAAACCGGCCTCATCAACAAAAATATACTTGTGATGATTCACAGCAGTGTCCAGCTCCATCACCCTCTAAAATGATAATAAAAAAATAATAATTTTTACAACTTATAATTGTCAGTACCGTTACAGTAATTGCATGCCAGGTTAGTATTGTACCTGAATATATTCTGAACACAGTTGTTTCACCCGGACATTATTCCTCTCAAAAAGAAACCAAGTAAATTTGTTTCATGAATACCTGGTGCTTTTTCAAAAGCCGGGCAATCGTTGGAAGGCTAATTGATGGCACATTGGCAAAGGTGTCATTGCTGTTCTCAATAGCCTGTTTGATTTCAGACAGCCGTATGTCATTCCTTCCCCTGACCATTTCCACCACAGCCAACTCCTGCACGTGGGCGACCACCACTAGGTTGTTCCCTGTTAATTCTGAGGACAACCATATACTGTCAATATTGTAGTAGCCCTATTACAAATTACATTACTGTAAACTGACAATTACATGTTGTTCATCTATACAATAGAGTACTATATTTTAGAAGTAAAGTTGCTCTAGCATTCTGATGATAGAGCTGACAGTTGATCTTTGTAAATGAGGCTGTACCAACCTGGCAGCCTCAGACATGGTAAAGCCTCTGTTTACCATCTGGTCAACAATGATGGCCCGGACTTCATTAGAGATGATGGTGCGTTGTCTCCTGCCTACATTTCTCTGAAGACCACCTCTCTGTTGAGGAGCACCATCACCTCTTTCCCTTTGTCTTTGCCCAACTCTCTGTCGAGAAGCACCACCACCTCTTCGATGAAGGTTTCCTCTCCCTCTCCCGAGTTTTTTTGTGATCATCAAGGGAAAACAATTAGCAATTAGTATTTCTAGATTGAACGCCCTTGCAGCAATTTGTAACTTACAAATGACCAGACAACAATCAGTCAAGTTGAAAAACCATGGACATAATGAATGATTCATTAATTAAACATTAATATCAGTTAATTAAATGACAGACAAATGTATTAAACTCAATAATAAGAGATGCAAATCAAAAATTTGATAGTGATAACATTATGAAAGGCAGTTACTGTGAACGAAACACTTATTTTGTATAGTGAATAGGATATTTTGTGATTATGTGTATTGTACTAACACGATTGAAAATGTGCTGAAATGTTTGAAAAAAGTGCACTTTTGATGATCTGTTGTGATATAAGTACTAAAAGTTTTGAAAATGTACCAATTGCTTGTGAAAACTGCGCCAAACCAATTAAAAAAAATCCTGTAATATAGCAGATTAGGCAGGAGTCAGTGATACAAAAGTTCCAGTACTTGTGCTATAAATTTACACAATACACACAACATTTATCTACTTTTTTTTTCCATGCCGCGTGCTTGTGGCAGGCCTTATTGTGCACCATGATTTTCCCACCACCATCACTGTTTTCTTAACAGGAATCTGTACTTTCACTGAAGGAAATTAACCCTTTTTAACCCTTGAAACAATTTCCTTGATCAATATGTTCTTCTAAAATGTCATTACTACTATTATTTCCATTAACTGAAACAATATTTAATCAATTATGCTTTTACTTTACCTTATCAACTTATCAATTGAACTGATTCAACTATTATCTATAACTTTCATTTAATTTACATTAACTCAAACTTATTCTGTTTAATTCAATTCACCAGCTTATTCATCTACAACACTAGGCTGACCTAGGGTATGGTAAGTAAACATTCTCTTTTTCCTTCTATTTCTTAAAGGATATATTCTTTTGCAGACTGGTCCTGAAGTAATCTCTGCTTCACTCTCTTCAGCATCATCCGTTTCTCTTTCGGCTCTTTTAGAAGGTGACACATTATCTTCTCCTTGTTCTGCTTCTTGTTCTTTATTCTTCTTAAATTCAGCATCATTCAACATCACTGTTTCTTCCGCATGAACTGCTGGGGGTCCTTGCCATGGGTACTCACAGTCGTTTTCAGCCTCTCTCCCAGTTGGTATTTCAACTAAAGTTCTCCAGTCGTCTTCAGTATCTGAACTTTCACAGTGCATTTGATCCATCTGTTTCTATGCTTCTTGAACCTTTTTCTTACCCTTCCTTTCAGGTTTTTCAGGCAGATGTTCTGTTTCCACAGGTAAGAAATCACACGGGAGTAACATATTTCTGTGCAGTATTCTTGTTTTATCTTTCCCATTTTCAGGTTGCACTTCATATACTGGACTGTCTTGATACTTCTGTTGAGTGACAACGTAAACTTGCCAGGTAACAATTCAACTCCATAAGCTTTCTTGTCATACAAAGCTTTTCCTCTCTCCTTGTCTTTATTTGACACTTTTAAGGCTAACTTGTAAGCTTCCGTTATTCTTTTTCTCCAACTCTCTGCATAGTCCTGATGAGAGGAGCTTTGATCTTTTGTTGAAACATTAAACATGATATCAATTGGCAATCTGGGTGTCCGGCCAAAAAGAAGATAGTAGGGTGCAAATCCTGTCGCCTCATTTTTCGTACAGTTGTACACATTCACAACCTTTGCCAATGATGTCTTCCAGTCAGTTTTTTCAGTCTCAGGCAATGTTCTCAACATTGCGAGCAGAGTACGGTTAAATCTTTCGACTTGCCCGTTTCCTTGTGGATGGTATGGTGTTGTACGTGAGCCTCTGACACTACACTGCAACTTCGTGAACAATTTGTTGTCAAATTCCCTTCCCTGATCGTGGTGCAGTTTTTCTGCAGCTGTTTTTGCACTTTTATTTCTGCATGCAGACGCCTGGGGGAACCGTATAAAGTGATCCATTACCACTAGAATGTACTCGTACCCTCCCTTACATGACTCCAGGTGCAGAAAATTTATCGACACCAATTTGAAGGGGTAAGTGGTGATGATGTTTGTCAGAGGAGCTCGAGTCACCCTGTTTGGACGCTTACTTCTCAGACAACTACACACCCGTGTGACATAGTGTTCCACCTCCCTCTGCATGCGTGGCCAATAAAATCGATCCCTGATCAGGTTTAACACCTGTTCTGTCCCTAAATGTCTCATATCTTGATGTCTGCACATGTTTCTCATTTCTCTCTCTCACACACACACACCTCCCCTGAGCCCTCGGTCAACATCTAATGACCGTCGATCTGCAAATGAGTCAAGACGTAGCCTAACGTGGTGTCGTGTCGGATTTCAGTGGTCACGGAGTGGAAAGACTTTGAAGCAGTTGCAGCGTTTTTTCAGTTACAACAAGCACAGCGATGAGTCCACGTTGTTTTACTGGTTATGACATAGTGACACTAAACAGCTGAACAACTTCACTTTTTTGAGAAAAATAGCTGTATTTTGTTTGTTTATATGTAGAATTTTTATAAGAGTACAAGAGTACAAGAAAGTAACAGCTTGGCCTGTGTAGTTAGCGCCCTTGTAGAGAATAAATAAATGAATAACACCTTCATATCCCCTCTCAAGAGAGTGCCATAGTCTATTGTTAGTTTTAATGATTTGGCTGAAACTAATTATCACTACATAAGTACCCCAACACCATTGATCATGAGTTTCAGCTGAAACTAATTCATATATATATATATATATATATGTGTGTGTGTGTCTGTGTGTAATATGTGTGTGTGTGTGTGTGTGTGTGTGTAATATGTGTGTGTGTGTGTGTGTATTACAGTTTTTCTCAGTCGCTTTAGTGCGTTTCTCAGATCAGAATTAAAATTCTCATAACTATTAGTTCAACCTCCACAACATTTAGTCATTTGTGCACATTATAGTAGCAATTTCTCCTTTCTCTGAACAAACTGCAAATGATTTTGGACATGTATTAGTTGCTTTCATACATTTCTCTGCTGTTTTTTAACATTTTCATTTGCTTATGTCATGTCAGTCAAAATTAATTATACTTATGGATGCTGAATAGTCGTTTTCAATAAAACTAATAGTCTTACTTTCATTGCTTGAGTCATTACACACAAAATTGTTGAACTAGTTATCAAATGTCAAATATTAGTCATCTGTCAAGCAAATTCTATACCTTTTTTATTATTTTTTCATGGAAATGTCTCCTAAATTGAACAATTGATCTCAGGTGAATTTCAGCTGTCACTCATGAGAAGGTGTGTGAAATTTTAGTTGTAACCAATGACAAACAACTTGTTCACTGTCAATCATGGATGAATCCTGTGAATCCTCAATTGGCAAGCATATATGAACTGAGCAGGAGCTAGTGTGTACCATTTCTACACTTCTGTGACACAAAATGGAAGGTCAGCATCGTGGAAGAGTGGTGAGGATGCGGGGAGGAAGGGGAAGGGGAAGAGGGAGAAGAGGCAGATATAGGCAAATTCCTAATGAAATTAGGGCTACAATTGTGGACCATGTTGTCAATCACGGCCTCACCATGGAGGAGGCTGGTGGAAGGGTGCAACCCAATATTGGAAGAACAACTGTCAGTTCAATCATTCAAACATTCCGTAGGAAAAACAGGTATGCATACAGTAATTTACTGTACTGTACCATCTCATACATATCTCATGTTACTGTACTGTATTTGTAATTTTACTGTAATTTTACTCTGCACCACATAGGATTGAAAGACAACCCCGCGGAGGTGGAAGAGTGCCCCTTTTTACCCCACAGCAAGAGGAAGCCATTTGTGCAATGGTCATTGCAAACAATGCAATAAAGTTGAGAGAAATACAAAGCGCTGTCGTAGAGAATAACACGGTATTTGGCAATATTGAATCTGTTTTAATTTCAACAACTGACAGAGTTCTAAAAAAAAATGAAATCCGCACGTAGCAAATGTATAAAGTGCCATTTGAACAAAACAGTGAAAGGGTGAAGGAGATCCGTCACCAGTATGTGCAGGTAAAGCAGGTCTTCTATGTTCAGCACTGTTAACTGCTTTACAGTACTTTGTAGTTTTATGCTAGCAATTCTACAAAACATACTCTACAATGTGTTTTACCAAATGCATGCATTACTGTTTGTTACTGTACACAGGACAATTGTGAAATTGCATTTCTGTCTCTCTCTAAAGCGTGTACTGGAGCTGGAAGCCAGGGAACCACTGCACACATTCATATATGTTGATGAGGCAGGTTTAAATCTGGCCAAAGGCAGAAGGCGTGGAAGAAATCGCATTGGACAGAGAGCAACCACTGAAGTCCCTGGTCAGCGCGGAGGGAATATTACCATGTGTGCAGCCATCTCAGACAACGGCGTCCTCACCCATATCCCCCTTCTTGGTCCATACAATACCCAACATCTCCTGACATTTTTAGACACTCTTTACAGGGACCTAGTCCCTGAGAATGAGAGGGGTGGAGGCCAACTCAGCAAGTATGTTGTTGTCTGGGATAATGTCCGTTTTCACCACTCCCATCTGGTCAGAGAGTGGTCGGCAGCACATGAAATAATGCTGGTTGAATATCTCCCTCCATATTCCCCATTCCTTAATCCAATAGAGGAGTTTTTCTTTGCCTGGAGGTGGAAAGTTTATGACCGGCATCCACATGAGCAAATGGCCCTGCTAGCAGCCATGGATGCAGCATGTGACAACATCACAGCAGAGTCCTGCAGAGGATGGATTCGCCACTCCAGGAGATACTTTCCTCGCTGCATTGCGAGGGATAACATCCGTTGTGATGTAGATGAAAATATGTGGCCAGACAGACAGGAACGTCTGGATGTGCCAGAATGATTTACTGTACCTGTATGTTACAGTACTGTACAATACTGTATGTACTGTTACATGTACTGTATATTGTTCACATTTGTGCACAGCTCTACCAAAAGGGTGATTTTATGTTTACATGTATTCTACAGTAAACAAGTGACTGTAGCATATTTTTCTTTTGCACAATGCTGTAGAATTACAAACACCTCTATACAGTAAAAATGTTAAACGTACGTATTCAGTGTCTCAGTTACTCCCAAAACTCCCATAACATCTACAGTAACTTTACTGCACATTTCAAATGGCTGTACAAGTAGGGCATAGTGCTGTCTTGAGCATTTTCAGGTGTCACCAAATATTTTTGCAATGGAAAACACTAAAATTATAAACTGTCATAGTGAAAACATGACAAAGCCATTTGACTATCTTGTTCATAAAGATAGTGTCAAGACTTTTCATTTTGATGGCACTGAAAGTTTCATTGACATGAATACTTGCTTTTGAGGAATGGATTATCAATTTTGAGCATGTGACGTGCTTTTGCAGGCTATCCACTAGGTTTTGCAGTTTGCACTAATTGTTTTGAGAAATGCACTAACTGCTGTGCAAATGTTAATAGTGTTCTGAGAAACGCACCAAAGCGACTGAGAAAAACTGTAATATATTCCTAAAATTTATATATTCAAAAAGCGGTCTTAATATTAATATATTAATCAGTTTATATATTAATCTAAGCTTGAACTTATCAGCATTATTTCGTTCAGATTCCGCTTCAGTGTGTTTCTTAATCTTTCCCCACATTTTTGTGTCAATCAAACTATTATACACACACACACACACACACACACACACACATATACAATATATTAAATAAAATCCAATTTAAGTGAAGAGATATTTGACCGACAGCCTAGAAACAAAAGAACTGTAGGTGTGATCACAACCCCCTCCGAACTACCGTGCCATCAATCACTGACCACCTCAGAAGTTCCCTCCAATGTATGCTGATGTTTTGCAAGTATTTTTAGCACCATTCAAAGGCTTACAATTCATTTAACCTAAGTAAATGAATATAGTCAAATTTACCTCGTGTTTTCTACTATAAGATTATAAACCAATATAAACCAAACCTAAGCTAAACGTTACATTTTAAGTTACAAGTCCTTGGAATCCACTATAGTAAAAGCCTAAATTCGACTATATATATATTGTAGCGTTTTTACGCCGGAAAGAATGCTGGAGAGACGAGTGAGCTTATTTGCTGCTCATGCCATACCTGCTGTGTGCCTAATAAAGTACTCCCAGCCATTGTATGGGCAGCAAATAAGCTCACTCGTCTCTCCAGCATTCTTTCCGGCGTAAAAACGCTAAATTGGTGTCAGAAGTGGGATGGAGAGTAACGGGTTCAAGCGCACAACAGAGGACCTTCTGAAAATCCAAGCGGGCTGCCGAGTAGTGGAGCGACTACTCGCTCAGAAGAAGCGCTTTCCTGAAGGAGCTAGCGCGAGCACACCACGTCCGAGCCAGCGTGCAGCCGTGTTACTGCGTCACCCAGAGCGTCACCCGCAGTCGCTCCGGCGGTCTCACAGCTGAACTGAAAACCGCTCATCGCCAGGCAGAAGGGCCCCACCCAGCGCTCGCGGGCACCGCTGCAAGACTTTCGGGTGGGGGCACCTATGGGGCGAATGGGCGTGGACACTCACAGCCAGGGGCGTGGGTGTGTTCCTCCGGAAGGAGAAAAAGGGGGCTCTCGGCCGGGCGTGTGTCTCACTGGGTGGGCCCCTGTACGGTAATAGCTCGGCTCTCCGATGTCATCTACCGGGTGCGGTTGGCAGGGCGGGCACAAGTTTTGCTCAACCGGGACCGTCTTGTGCCTTACCAGCCGCACGCCGGGGAAACCTCGAACTCAGTGGAGGCCGGACCGTCTCAGGACTATGTTCACGTTCATCCCTCACCTGCCAAAAGACGCCGGCGTTCCCACCGCCAGCGCCGACCGCCTCCACGCCTCCGAGACAATGTTGGTGACCAGGGACGGTCACAGCTCGGGTGGGGGCAGTGTGGCGTGGGCGGGGCGGCGGCTGACGACCAGCATGCCTTGCGGGGATGTCGGTGTGTTCACCATGATGGGGAAAGGTGTTTGGGTTAGTGGCTTCGGCCCTGTTTGTGTGTGTGGGAGTGTGACGTGTAAAATGTGCTCCAGTTCAGGCTGACGCTGAATTGGATGTAGGCTCCTGAGTGAAGGTGCTGCTCATGCCATACCTGCTGTGTGCCTAATAAAGTACTCCCAGCCATTGCATTGGGCAGCAAATAAGCTCACTCGTCTCTCCACCATCCTTTCCGGCGTAAAAACGCTACAATATATATATATAAATAAACATATGATCAGTTCTATGGCCCATCTGCTTAACATGTAATGTAAATGTAAACTGAAAATGTAGTTTTTTTTAGTATTCATAAGACAACCTTTGAGTTTTGTAAATATTCTAGTTACAGTGTGATAAGTCTTACTTTAGGTTCAACGTTTTTGAGAATTAAAACATCTAGCTAAGATAAATGTTATGTCGTTGCTTAATAAAATAGGATATTTCATTTTATTTTGTTCTATTTATTTATGTTTCACTGTTTATGACATAGTGACACTAAACATCTGAACAATTATCAATTTATGAAAAACTAATTATCACCACATAAGTACCCTAACACCATTGATCATGAAGGCGGAGCTATTATGACCAATAGCATTTCTTATACTTCGAGACCTATAAATAAGTCAACAGGTACTGTGGAGCCTTTCCTGGGGAAAGGAAGAAATATAACAACAGACAATTTCTTCACCTCGTTGGGACTTGCAAACAATCTTTTGGCGAATAAAACCACTATTGTTGGCACAATGAATAAAATCAGACGAGAAATGCCCCCTTGTACATAGGCACAGTCTGAACGATATTCGACCAGGTTGTTAAAGGCTGGAAAGGCCACGCTCACGATTTATCAGGCAAAACGAAAAAAAAATGTATGCGTTCTGAGCACAATGCAGCAGGCAGTTTCAACTGATAATGGCGAAAAAAAACTGCCTGAAACAATTTCCTACTACAACAGCACTAAAGTTGGCGTTGATGTTATGGATTAAATGGCTCGGCTGTATTCAATAAAGGCAGGCACCCGGCGCTGGCCTGTGGCTGTGTTTTACAACCTCCTAGACCTGGCGGAAATGAATGCACATATTATATATAAACAGTGCATGAATGTGACCATAAGCAGGAGGAGATTTATTCTGGAGTTGGTAAAGGAGCTATGTGCGCAACAGAAAACGGAAAAGGCAGCAGGGGCACAATGGCAATGGTATGCAAGCGACCTTTACCTGAAACTCCTTCTCCACCTGCGAAAAGGAGGCAGTGTCAAATTGGCAGATGTGCAGGGAACAAAACCTCTTATTTCTGCCAGACCTGTAAGCGGTTTGTATGTGGCAAATGCTCAAAGAAAGCTATGCTTGAAATGTTAATAAAGCGATGCAAGCATCATGGGCAAAATTCACACTGTTGAAGGGAACTTGTGTTCGTAAGCAAATAAAAATCAAGCGGCAGATGTTCAGAAACAAAACTTATGTCATCTGCTAGTAATCTAAACTCAATGAATTGTAAGCCTTTGAATGGTGCTAAAAAAAACTTGCAAAACATCAGCATACATTGGAGGGAACTTCTGAGGTGGTATATAAACTGGTCCTCTCCGTGACCGCTGAAATCCGACAGACAGTAATTGGATGTTTACCAAGGGCTCAGGAGAGGTGTGTGTGTGTGTGCGCGTGTGCGTGCGCTGCAGCCTGTCCCTTTTTCAGCGGATTTTTCCGCTACTGCAGATCAGGTTAGCAACTTTACATCAACAATATATTTAATATATACATTTTAGGAGTATATTAACATGTGCAGACAAATATATGAGGGTGCGCTGCCCCTCTTGCCCTTCATTTAAAAACTGCATTTTGTGTTCAATTATGTTATCTTTGACTAATAGTTAACGGTTTTTGATGAGCAGAAACATTTAAGTGTGACAAACATGCAAAAGAATAAGAAATCAGGAAGGGGCAAATAGTTTTTCACACCACTGCATAAAGGTGCGGCTTTTCAGGAAAAGTTCTCAATGTATGACCAGTAGTACGAGAGAAACCCTAACCATCTTCTTACCTCTCTTACTGTCTTGGGAATCTTTTCTTTCAGCGCTTGAACAGGAGCAATGTCAGCTGCATCCATGGTGTATCCGTCTTTGGTCACTTACTTCCCCAGCAATCGTACTTATTTTTTGAACACTTCAAATTTTCTAGGGGTTAGCTTAACACCATGTTTCTGATAACACTGTAGCACTTTTTTAAGGTCCTGAAGGTGATTGTCAAATGTTTTAGAATGAACTAAGTTGTCGTCTAAGTACGGTTGACATACCTCATCACAAAGTTCTCTCAAACACTCCTCCATGCTTTGTTGGAACTCAGCAGGTGCGTTTGATAATCCAAACGGAACCCTCACCCATTCATATAGCCCTCATGGTGTTATGAACACGGTGAGAGGTCGACTAGACTCCTCCACAAACCCCTGGTGATAGGCTTTTCCCTGGTCAAGAACTGAGAACCAAGCACTACCCACCAAACTGTCTAACATATCCTGTATGCGGGGTATAGAGTGTCTACCTGGAATCAATTTCTTGTTTAACCCCCTATAGTCGCAGCAGAGACGGAGTGTTCCATCCTTCTTACGCACGCAACCCACCGGCGAAGAATATGGTGACTTTGATCTCGTAATCCCCCCCTTGTTTAACAGATCCTCCAGGTATTCTTTTACCTCTTTGTGCAGTAGCTTTGGGACAGACATGTATGCGTGCTTTACAGGTGTGTTGTCATGAAGGTGAACTTTCAATTGAAGAGAGGGGATACACCCTACATCATTGTCATCACAGGCGAAGGCACTATTTTCCTTCCTCAACAGCTGTTTTAGACTCTGCTGCTGTTCAGGCGTTAAATGATCAACACAAACAGGTGGATCCCACAAACTTTTACTTTGGGTCTTCCATGTTAGTTCTGCACCTTCTGTGGATCGAATAACATTACTGTCTCTGAAAAAAACGGGCTTGGAGTGGTATGTGTGTTTATCTTACATACACTCTCTTTCTTAGCTTTTACTGGTTTCACTTCAGCTGGGTAAATGCCTTTTATGCACTGTATGTGTCCCAGGAATGCACGTGGAGGTAGGTCAATGTTATGAGCAGTTTCATTAAGCACAGGGATGCCGATGCATGACTAAGTCCCCCTTTGGAGCCGGATAATGTTTTCCTTCAACTTTAATCCATCTGGCCAACGTGCGCACTCATCTGGCACAAACAGAGCAGATTGACTGGATAACAAAGGGCATGTTTAGATACAACATTTAACAGCTACAGACTGTTTCGCTGGGATTTGTTTTGCTAACTTTTTTGTTTTCACAACCCCATTGCAGTATTCATCACGCACACTGTTCACTAAAGTCAATAACACTTCTGCTTTCTTGCAGTCACAGGACAGAGCAGTACTCACGGCTTTGGTTGTTACACTTGTAGGTTGCTCAACGCCATGATTCAGAAGATATTTAATCACATTGTACCCAATAATGGGCTCCTCCGCCACTCCATCATCAGTAGAGACTAATACAGGTACCTTCAATTCCAGCGATGTAGCTTTATCTGTTCCCAGCTTGAACGTCACTTCGACCCAGCTTTCAAATGAAATGACCGTTTGATTTACTGCTCGACCGGTGAGACTTCCTGGACCGAGGATTTCTTCCAGGTGGTGTAACTTGGTCTGTGGGAGATGTTCCTCCTCCACTTCTCATTCATAAGGCAAACTTGCGAACCAGTGTCCCAGAGCGCTTGTGTTGCTACCCCATCGAAGAAGCAATTCACTAAACATTTCTCTCCAATCAAATTTAACAACTGGGCATGATGTTTTGTGGATTACTGGTTAGTACTTACTGACTTGATGAACTGTCGGTAAGTCTCTTTCTCCTCAGCGTTTTTTTTTTCTTCTAACTGCTTAATACTGTCACACAAGAGCATGTTTTGTTGTTTTGACCCCTTAGACGATGTTGCATCAACTGTGACCACCGTGCTACTGGCTAAATGCTCCTTTAATGTTTTTCCTGCAATTGGTCCTCGGCACCCTCTAGAAAGATGTCCACTTTGTCCACATTTAAAACAATGGTCACACTGATCACCTCTATCATGCTCCTGACACCCACGACATCCTGGTTTTTTTTTCGGTGTGGTGTGCTACGGTAAGTTGTCATTGCTTTCCTTATTCCTCCAATCTCCTCCTTTAGCTGCTTGACGATCTCATATAGCTCAGAGTCTTTCCTATCTGCAACCTGTGGTGTTTTCAAAGCTTTTACCTGTTCTTTACTGTTGACACCATGAACCATTCTGTCTTAGTTTGACATAATTCTGCGTGGCACTCAGTGACTCTAGTCTCTTTGACGTGGGCGGTTCTCTTAAACTTCTGCTGACGCTCCCACTCTAGGCTTGCAGCTTCGTTCATCTTTGTAATGAGGACTTCGTCCATGACCGTTGAATCATCCAGGTACGCTTTAAGTTGGTACTTAATGTGATTGTTTGACAGACTTGTCCCTAGTGCACGTAGAAATCTTTTCTGTATGAGATCTGGACTGTACGATTCTTTTCCATCTGGTTCACAAGCAGCAGCTAAAAGTCTTTCTTTTAATTCAATAGCTCGAAATAGAAAGTTTTGTGGTGATGCGGTTTTCCACGTTATGTTGATCAGTCGATGATACAAGTCAGTTTAGTTCTCTTCTTTATAATGGCCTTTCAGAATTGTGCACAGCTGGGAAAGGGTTAAATTTGTCTTAATCTCCAGCATGTCACGTAGGCCCATGCCTGGACTGATTGCTCTAATCACAGCATCAATGATCTCAGACTCTCTGTGCCCTTTGCTCATTCCTGTGTCAATTTGATGCATTAGATTGTTGTATGATAGCTTATCTTTCTGTCCCTGTTCTCCTATTTGTCCATTAATTTTAAAATCACGTCGAATTGTGACTTAAGGAACTGCCTGTTGCTTTTGGGCAAACACAGGAGGAACTGACACCTCAGGAACTTGCAAACTCATACGTTGAATTTCACTTTTTAACATCCTTGTGGATGACTCAAACTGATACTGCAGCTCTGCATACTGTTTCTTTAAATGTGCAAGCTCCTCTGAATTCCTGTCTGTGTCGTCACCACCACCATCTTGTTCCACGAGATCACTGCGTTGCTTTATTTCGCTTATAAACTCTAATAAATCTTTCACATGTTGACCAGCTACATCATCCTTTTCCATTTCTACAACATCATCTACTGCTCTACTTATTAATCTCCTACTGTCCTACTGCCGACAGTTTTGCAAACACACACACCTCTTGCAGTTGATCAAGTCACAGCCGGAGTAATGCCTCTCCCAGCCAATCCTGCAGTTTTTCAGTGTCCATGCTCAACGTTGTCATAACTCACTCAAACAGTACCACTGATCCCATCCTCGTCGCCAATATTTTATAATACACTTGATGGAGTGAACAAGTGTGGTCAGTTTCTGGGTTCTTTTTTGGGTTTATTTAGCGAGCAGTTTCTTACAAGTCTTTTTTCACAACAATACAGCAATGTCCTAACTACTAACACTTCGTCTAACTTTCTTCTTCTCCTGTTACAGGTACACTCCATGGATTCCATCGGACTACCGCCACCCACTGGACAATCATCACTGTATGCAGGTAAGCCATGCATTTTGATAATAAATATCTCTTTTTTTCTACAACAAAACTATAAAACATTCTTGAAAATTAAATAATATATGTTGGTGGGGGTCCTGTCTTTTATACAAAACCACAGAATACGTTTAGGTATCTCCACAGATACACAAAAATTAAACGTTGCATGGAACAAAGATTTCTGTTCTTACATATTGCCCATTGTGGTAAATATAAAATTATATATTTTTTCATTTTTTTTGTTTTTACAATATTATTTAGGATATCTTTAGCCACATTTTAGCAATTCTGCATCCACTCTACACTTCACTGACTCACTCACTCATCTTCTTTTCTGCTTTATCCTGTATTCAGGATTGCGGGGATGTGGATGTAACAAGCCACCTAGCTCAACCCAGCACCTCCAGATCCTAAATTCCACTCCTTTCTCCTTACCCACTCACCTCGCTCTGACACACCTGAAACCTATGTTATCATCTCTTAGCTTTATAAGCACACTGAAAGAACCACTCAGTGCCGCAGTGTCTCACTCTTGTGCCTCGCGTCTTGTCTGCAAAGTGTTTTTCTGTTTACTCTAGCCCGTTATCAACCCTGCCTGTTCCCTGGATTTTTTCTCTCATCCTCGCCCTCTGGTAACGCATCTATTATCGGACTGATTAACGTTTACGACCCCGTATGCTCTCTGGATTTTGTTATAGTACTCACGATTTGGATTGTTCACCCTCGCTGCTGGATTACTGGATACTGAACCCCGCCTGGCAAAATGATTCCTCTCAGCATACTTCTCCACAAGCAAGCTTTCATCCCGTGAGATGAGCACTTCCATGTTTGAGTGCCTCCCTATTCGCGACATCGCTAGCCGACTCCTGTTTCCACCGACGAAATCAAGCTGCTGCATTCCATTGTCCATCCACGGCGCGCTATGCAACTCAACAGCGAGAAACGCTTATCTAACCGGAGAGGATTCCCAGTGTTTAACTTCCGGGTTTGCGGAGATTCCCTCACATAATAGGCCTGCCCCCTCTTTCGTCACTGGAGGCTTCCCCAATCTCTCATTCCAGTCACTAAGTGCACACACGCACTGCTTCTCTCCCCTGCTCTTGCTGCGTCTGCCTCTTTCAGACCTTTGTGTTCTCAATAAAGCTCTTGACATCACTGTTTGTTTGCTATTGGGTTCACTCCTGTTCAAGTCTTTACCAATCTGGATCTCTGCAGCACCTACCATCTGGTTAGAATCAGGGAGTGGGATGAGTGCAAGACTGCCTTCAATTTGTTGTCCGGCCACTATGAGTATCTGGTCATGCCTTTTGGACTGGCTAATGCTTCGGCAGTTTTCCAAGCCCTGGTCAATGACGTGCTCCGGGATTTCATCAATTTCTTTGCCTATGTTTACCTGGATGATATTCATCTATGATATTCATCTTTTCCTGTTCCTTAGAAGCACATAAACTTCATGTTCGCGAGGTCCTTCAGAGGCTTCTCGAAAACCAGCTCTTTGTCAAAGCTGAGAAGTGCAAGTTTCACTGTAGCACGGTCTCTTTTCTGGGCTTCATCATCGCCCAATCTAAGATTCAGATGGACCCTGCCAAAGTTCGAGCAGTAACTGACTGGCCGGTCCCAACCACCCGCAAAGAGCTCCAGCATAAGACCCCGCCTGGCAAAACGATTTCTCTCAGCATACTTCTCCACAAGCAAGCTTTCATCCCGTGAGACGAGCACTTCCGCGTTTAAGCGCCTCCGAATTCGCGGACATCGCAGAGCGCATGGACAAAGGAGAGTCTCTGGGGATCAAGCATGAAACGTGAGCTTATTGACAACGTGATTTGTCTTTGATCTTAACAGTGATCAGCCACACCAGCCCACCAACAACCACAAGTTTGGGGGTTCCGATGTGTGTCTCTGCTGCGGCAAAGCCGTCTATGCAGCCGAGAAGACCATCGAGGCAGGAGCGGTTAGTGTGAAAAAGCTATTTTTGCCTCAGTCTAGCTATTTAGCTGGCATTATGATTAGGACAGATATCAAAGCAATAAGGATATTTAGTTCGCACACTTGCACGTGCACTTTGTTGTCTCTTATGAGACTTGGATAGTTTTCTGTTTATTTAAAAATGCCAATCTGTCTTGTCTCAGCTAGTCAGCTAATTAAGTTTTCTAGTGAGCTAGTTAATTTTGTAAATTTATGTTGTATGTAGCACCTTGGTCCTGGAAGAACATTGTTTCAATTCACTGTACTAAACTGTATAAGGTTGATATGACAATAAAAGCCTCCTTGACTACTTGACTTGATCAAAGGTGAAATAATAAAATTATAAATACAAATACAGCAATAGAATGCAATAAAATAGGGTATTAATTACAGCTAGCCAGTTATACTTATGTTGTTTTTGTAAAGAAACTACACAGTAGAAAGCTAGCTAATAATTACAAATATTTCAGACCCAGTTTGCTTGTCAAATGTTGTAGAAGCGGATGTTAAGCCTATTGGAGTATGTGTAGACAGTTTCAGTAAGTGGGTGTGACCTCTGTGCCCTTCAGTCTCTGTTAAGTAGACACGGCCTGTGTGTCTGTCATTCTCAGTTTATTTAATTTATTAAAATGAGTTAATTTGCTCACACAAGATTAGAAATGTTGCTTACATGTTGCGCAGAACATAAATTGCATCTTTACATCCTCCACATTTTCCAGGCTTGGCATAAGAGCTGCTTCGCTTCTGCTGTGCAAAATGTGGGAAGGGGCTCGAATCCACCACCATGACTGACAAAGATGGAGAGATCTACTGCAAAGGTACAGCATTGTTTATTAAACCTCAAATTCTATTTTTGTCTCTATTATAACATTTACTGCATGTCATTCATAAATGCAATGTTAATATAGTATATAACAGTAAATAATAACGATAATAGTAGTACTAAAAATAGAAGTAATTGAACAGAGCCTACTATATTAAATAATCTTTATACTGTAGCAGTTATCAGGCTAAATTCCCTTTTCCATTTGATATATATCTAGACCTATTTCATTTATTTTTTCATTGCAAAAATATGGTATATCAAGTTTACTAAAGACATTTTCTGTAACTGCTATTATAATCAGTTATTCTGTTTCTTTATTATCATTTATTTTAATTGTTTCAGTTCAATATATGAATATTTTATGTTAAAGTATAATTTTGTTAAGCATAAATATCATTAGGAACAGGAGGATGTGTGGTTAAATTACCACTTTATAGTGTTTTCAGAGTGAAACCAATGTTCTCCAGTCAAACGGGAAGTAAGAGTTTAATTGTGTGCGACACCATATACTTGCCATGTGAGAGTTGTTGTTGTTGTTGTGACGGAATATTTTGGGCTACATTGTCGTGTAAAATATTTCCTTAAATACACGGATGGAGTGAAGATTAAGTTTATTTTTCTCCCTTTTTGGTTATTGCGGCCAATGAGGTATGTAAGGGTTTACTTAATGCTTTAAGTTAATGCACGCTATCTTAAACTTAATGCATGCTAGCGGACCTTACAAGAGCAGTGTTCACCTGCATTTAAATGAATGTAAATATTCTTTTATTTTGTGATTAGCACCTCATTGTTTCTGAAGTGTAATAATCAAGCTATTTGTGTTGTGAATATTTATTTGTTTATCATTCCTATGAGAATGCTTGTGTTTTAAGACATTTATGCGATGTGTGTTTTATTTTTCTTATTTGTTTTATTTTTGTTATCTAGTTCTTACGGCATATTGAAGGCATATTGAAGGCATATTGAAGTATGAAAGTAAAATAAATGCCAGTGATCAATCAGAGAACGCCTTGTGTCCGTGATTTGACTAAAGGGAGCAACATTTTCTGTCCCACACACAGCTTGCTATGCTAAAAGCTTGGGCCGAAAGAGTTCGGGTATGGCCAAGGAGCTGGAGCTCTCGCTTATGCTCGATAGAACAGCACAAACAAAACCTTTCTGATCCGCACACCTTATTTCAACTCGCCTGGAAAAAGCTCTCTAGACAAGATGAAACTCTTCACCTTATGCACATATAATACTGACAGCAGCTTAGTTTTTTTTGCTTACTAATAAATCAGCTAGCTATGTTTACTAAAAAGTGCCAAAGTCAAATTAAATAAATTCTAATTTTATTTGTCACATACACAGTGAGATGTTTAATTCTTCGCATATCCCAGCTTCTCATATCCCAGGCAGGGGTCAGAGCGCAGGATCAGCCATTTTACGGCGCCCCTGGAGCAGACCAGGGGCCTTGCTCAAGGGCCCCACAGCGGCAACCTGGCAGAGCTGGGGCTCGAACCGCAGATCTTCCAATCCGTAACTCAGAGCATTAACAGACTGAGCCATCACTGCCCCAAGTGCTGTTGTTAGAGCATGGTAAAGAAATGTATGTTATTGTTAGCTAGCTAAATGTATCGACAATAGTGTTAAATATAACTGACTAGCATTACTATAAAACTTTACATAAAGAGGTGTTCATCATGATGGAATAGAGAAAGGAGAAAACCACAGATTAATGTTTAACGGTATCTTAACCCATTTTATATCCAACATCAACTGAACAGGGCTTTGGGTATTTGTTTGTAAATCACTTACTCAAAAAAGAGTAAAAACAAATAATAATAATAATAATAATAATAATAAGTCCATGAGCCACATGCACACATTTATTGCAAATAGATTCATTTATTTTATACAACATTTAAAATGTCTCCTTTTAAAATTATGCTTTCAGGTTGTCATAGGATTTGCATTTTATTATACACATAGCATGCAAATACAAACATGTTTATATCCACACTGACTCATTAAAGCCTTTTTCTAATCAAATAAATGGCAGTGAATTAAAATCTTTGTCTGTCACTTCATTCAGTATCATGTCTGATTAGCTTGAGTGTAATTGGGTCATAAATTTGTAGAAAATCAAGCTCAAATTGGTTTTACGTTTTAACTAATGAAATTCCTGCATAAGACATCCCAATAACTCCGTTAAAGGCACCGTTTCACAGGGGGAAAAGTAAAAACCCTCCAAAGCTGGTATAGCTGTTTGGATCGTCATAAACCCAGGTGTTTTCCCACAGCTTCGTGAACATCTGGTCTCCTTTTTCTAGAGTAAGAATGACCCCATTGCTGGCGTTGCCATTAGTGGGGGGATTCCAGGTAAACACAGAGCACTGACGTTCTCCATTTTTATACAGACTGACGGCCATTTTGATGCCGCTGTGACAGTGAGCGTAGAATCTGAAATAGTAAACTCCTTTCACTGGTGCGGTGAAGATCCCTGGAAACATGCAAGAAAAACGGTTTGGTGAAAGATTTGAGACTTAATAAAAGCAAGTGAAAAGCACTAAAGAAACATTCACCTATTTATATAAGTTCAAGTAGGCTTTATTGTCATTACAACCATCTACACTACAGTTAGAACACAGTGAAACGAAACAACGTTTCTCCAGGACCAAGGTGCTACATGCAACATAAATTTACAACATAAATTAACAGAAACACTAAATTAGCTAACCAAGAGGCCTAGTTAGCTGGCTAGCAGAGACAGGACAAAAAGACCTAACATAAATTACAACATAAATTAACAAAAACTAACTAGCTAAGTATAACTACAGGTTTTATAGACAACATAAAGTGCATGTGCAGATGTGCAAACAAGAGCAACAACAAAGTGACAGTGCGACAACCACGACAAAACAGAACATAAAATATGGTGTTAAGGTAGTGGGGAACAATAAACATTCCTTAACACAGCAGCAAGAATCAAGGAATTAGTGCAAAAAGTAGTCCAGTAATGATCATTGTGCAAAAGAGATAAACAGTGAAGCATTTACAGGTTGGTGTGTACGATAATTTGGTGGTGTAGGTCAGTGTGTCTGCGCTTGTGTTGATTAGTCAGTCCAGTCCCAATATTTTGAGGTAGTTGAGTTAAGCTGAGTGATAATGTTTGTGTGTGTGTGTGTGTGTGTGTGTGTGTGTGTGTGTTTCAGTCCAGTCCCTTTTTGTTGAGAAGACAGATGGCTTGTGGAAAAAAGGTGTTGCACAGTCTGGATGTGTGTGCCCGAATGCCTCGGTACCTTTTTCCAGATGGCAGGAGTGTGAAGTGTGTGTATGACGGATGTGTCTGATCAGCCACAATGCTGGTGGCTTTGGGGATGCAGCGTGTGGTGTAGATGTCTTCAATAGAGGGGAGAGAGACCCCGATGATCTTTTTCGCTGTCTTGCGGCCCGATATGGCACAATTCCCAAACCAGACAGTGATGCAGCCACTTAGGATGCTCTCGATAGTTCCTCTAAAGAAGGTGGTCAGGATCGGTGGTGGAAGCTGGGCCTTCCTCAGTCTTCTCAGAAAGAAGAGACGCTGTTGGGCTTTCTTGTGTAAGGAGCTGGTGTTAAGGGACCAGCTGAGGTCCTTTTCTAGGTGGAGAATGGTCACCTTGTGTCCTCCTAAAGTCAACAACCATCTCCTATGTCTTGTCAACATTTAGAGACAGGTTGTTGTCTTTACACCAGTCCGTTAGCCTCTGCACTTCCTCTCTGTATGCTGACTCGTCGTTCTTGCTAATGAGACCCACCACGGTCGTGTCATTAGCAAACTTAATGATGTGGTTCGAACTGTGTGTTGCTACACAGTCGTGAGTCAGCAGTGTGAACAGCAGGGGACTGAGCACACAGCCTTGTGGGGCCCCAGTGCTCAGTGTGGTGGTGCTGGAGGTGCAGTTCCCGATCCGTATGACTGAGGCCTACCGGTCAGAAAGTCCAGGATCCAGTTGCAGAGGGAGGTGTTCAGGCCCAACAGGTTCAGCTTCCCAATCAGTTGTTGGGGGATGATAAGGTTGAATGCTAAGCTGAAATCTATGTACAGCATTCGAACATATGTGTCCTTCTTGTCCAAGTGTGTGAGGGCAAGATGAAGTGTAGTGGAGATGGCGTCGTCCGTTGAGCGGTTAGGATGGTACGCTAATTGCAGTGGGTCCAGTGAGGAGGGCAGCAGGGTCTTGATGTGTCTCATGACGAGCCGCTCGAAGCACTTCATGATGGTGGGTGTGAGTGCAATGGGACGGTAGTCATTGAGACAGGACACAGTAGACTTCTTGGGCACGGGGACGATGGTGGTGGCCTTGAAGCACGTGGAAACGACGGCGCTGCTCAGAAAGATGGTAAAGATGTCAGGGAGAACATCTGCCAGCTGTTCAGGACATTCTCTGAGCACTCTGCCTGGGATGTTGTCTGGTCCAGCAGCTTTACGTGGGTTGACTCTGCGTAGAGTTTTCCTCACCTCAGCTGTAGTGAGACACAGCACCTGGTCGTTCGGAGGAGGGGTGATCTTTCTCGCCGCCACGTCGTTCTGCCTGTCAAACTGAGCGTAAAAGTTGTTCAGCGCATCTGGGAGGGAGCCGTCACTGTCACAGGCAGGTGATGTCATCCTGTAGTTTGTGATGGCTTGTAAGCCCTGCCACATCGCCGCTGTCCCTGAAGTGATTGTGGATTCTCTGGGCGTGTGCGCGCTTTGCCTCTATGATGGCCCGAGAAAGTTCGTCCCTTGCTCTTCTAAGAACCACCTTGTCTCCCACTTTGAAGGCAGAGTCTCCGGTCCTCAGAAGTACACGCACTTCTGCAGTAATCCACGGTTTCTGTATGGGTCGTGAGATGATGCTCTTGGAGACAGTGACGTCATCGGTGCATTTGTTAATGTAGCAGGTGACTGATGACTTGTACTCCTTCAAGTCAGTGAAGTCGCCGTTTAGCTTTCCTAAACATGTTCCAGTCAGTGCTCTCGAAACAGTCCTGAAGAGCAGAAATGGCTCCTGCTGGCCAGGTTTTCACCTGTTTCAGAACCGGTTTTGAGCGCCTGACGAGTGGTCTGTATGCTGGAATTTAGCATAACAGAGATGTGGTCTGAGTAGCCAAGGTGGGGGCGGGGCTCTGCCCGATATGCACCGGGGATGTTTGTGTAAACAAGATCCAACGTGTTTTCCCCTCTCGTTGCAAAGTCCACATACTGATGGAATCTAGGAAGCACTGACTTGAGATTTGCATGGTTGAAATCTCCAGCAACAATAAACAGTCCATCCGGGTGTGCATCCGGTTGTATACAGTTCCCATAGCGCTTACTTACCATTAGCGCTAGGTGGAATGTACACTCCGATAATGAAAACAGTGGTAAAACTGCATCTAACAGTCACAAACTCCACTAGCAATAAGCAATAACTAGAAACTAGCACATAGTTCTTGCACCATTTCGTGTTGATGTAAACACACAAGCCGCCACCACGAGTCACAAGGCTAGCCCGTCTAGCTAAATAGTGGCATCCGGTACTCTGTCGCTGAGCCATGTCTCCGTGAAAACAAAGACACAGCAGTCTCTAACTTCACGCAGTGTAGCCTGCTGAAGTCGGATGTAGTCCAGTTTATTGTCCAGGGAGCAGACGTTAGATAAGATGATGGACGGGAGAGCCGGCCAGCTAGGGTTTGTTTTTAGCCTAGCACAGACTCCTGCCCGCTTGCCGCGCTTCCGCTTCCCATGACCCTTCCTCCGGCATCAGGCAAGGCTGAGGCTTCGAGGCCTGGTTCACGCAGCAAGCCGAGGTCGCGTAGCTTTTCCCGCAGCTTATCGTGGATGTCATTAACTGGGTTATTTAGGTTGAAAAGTGTCTGGCTGTTGTATGTACGGACACCAGTTGCGACGATATCCATACACAGAGTAAAATAAACGCGCTACACACAAAACGTAAACAACGTGGCAGACTTATACATGACTTACAGATAAAATATTTCATTAATAAATATTCTAATTGTTATCACATATTTACCAGTATTTGAGTCGTAGCCATTTCCAGCATTAGTGAAGACTTTTTTGTAGATTAATGGAGTCTCTACATCATTATAGGGGCCGGTGTGTCCCTCCCCAGAAGCTAAAAGTGATGCTGAAAAGGCCACCTTTCTGACTGTAACAACACAAAAATATGTGTTTAAATAAAGTCTTTAATAAAACTCTTAACATCGCAATGTTTTTATTTACCTTCATTTTCGTTCCGTAGACTTTCGACTTTCTCCTGTAGAGTGTGGACCGTCGTCTTCAGAGCTGTTTAAAATCGACAGATAGATATACAGTAGAGATATACTGTACCATGACTATGGACATTGTTTGGACTTCACTTGTATATAATGTATATAAAAAAGCAGTTTTTATTAGAATAAACACAAAGTACACTAATTCAATGCACTGTAAATGCTGCATTTAGTTAAACATTATTAGTTATCTTCTATGCATGTCTCATTTGTTTGCTTACAAATAAAAAGTAGAACAAAAACTGGGAATATGTGTTTTACATGAAAAGGTTCATCAAACATAAATACATAAAAAAATAATTATGCATATACTACAGGCAATCTGAAAACACCATTTAGTCTACCCTGCATGCCTTTGGACTGTGTGAAAAAACCTGAATACCTGGAGGAATTCAACCCTACACCCAACCCTAGAGATAAGCTCTACACCAGTATTTTATTAATACTGTATATGTAAAATGTATGTACCTTCGTTTTCCTCTCTTAGATCCTCCAGTTTTGAGGTCAGCTTGTTGTTTTGGCTCTGCATCACTTCTTCTGTCGTTTTCATTCTTTCTTTCAGGACTTTTATTTTTTTTTATTTCACTAATTATGTTTACGCTAGGTGCCATGAAATCCTGCGCTTGAACACAACAGACACAAAGCAGCAAAACTATCTGAGTGCTAATTGACATGTTGGATTTAAGAGTGTTTAACGCAGCTGTAGCTCCTGTAGATCGGCTGTAGGATCGAGGTTAGGACAGGAGTGATCACGGATTACTTTTATAGCTGACGCTTTACATTTGCTTCTATGAGGAACTTTCGACCTTTGGAACTTTTGTACTTTCTAAAAACTAGAGCCAGGGGTGAGTAGGTAGTCTCTTTTATTTGCATTTGACTTTTTCCAGGGTTCAGGGACATTTTTTTATCAGACCCAGTGATTCGACTGTATCTCTATGAAATATGAAAATCTATAGTGTGAAATCCTGGAGAAAATGGTTTATGTGACTCACCTTTTTAGCCACGTACAGCCTGTATCTGTAAAAGGCAAACAACTAATGTATCCAGCAAGATTTATAAAATTCAGAGCTAATGTGGGACTTAATTTCCTACAACACATGACTACACAGTACGCTTCAGTACAATCACCTGCACTTTCATTACAACATTGCTTTTAGTTTCATTATACTTTAATTACAACAATTAGTAGTAAAGAGTCTAAGACTGTTGTTTGTTTGATACTTTTGATTTCTGCTTTTACCACATTGCTCTGTATTCAAAGAAATAATACTGCAGATGTCAGGAGGTTGCCATTAGTGTTCACTGCAAATAATCCACTTTATACCAACTAACTAACCTTTGATAAAATAATCAAAATCTTATCTAATGCTCCCAAAGAAGGTTTAACCCTTAGGGGTCGATCTCATCATTCACAATGTCAATCACTTTTTTCTCTTTTTTTTCCTCTCCAGTAGAAATATGTACACAAACGGTAGCTGTTTTTTTTTCCCAAAAAGTTGATTTCCATTTAAATGTTTGTTATTAAATTAAAGTTAAACATAAAAAAACAGCCATATGTCAAATTCTCGTCTCCACGTGTTGGAGACCCGCCCCCACAATTAACGCTCCATTTACATGCAAGATTTATGTAAACAACTCTATTGAGATGTAAGTAAATACTAATTGCTGTGTTGTTTCGGGGGAGTGATGTGCTGACGCATGTCCGCATCCAACAGAATAGGAAGGGCTTGAAAAAGAAATGTCAATATTATAAAAATTTTAAAAATTCTATATTTTTACATAATTATATCGGCTCTTACAGGCAGCATCATCAAAGGGGAGATGAAAAGTGCAAAGTGAAAGTGTTCACCAAAGTGAGCCGCTTTATTTCACTCATAAAATACTCAGATTACAAACAACAACAGTTGTGGAACATGAGTTGAAGCTGTTTATAAAATCCATATCTAATGCATCATGTCGTCTTGAGCTCTAAAAAAAACATGTTTTCTTGTAGTTTTATTAAAACTTCTCTTAAACTTTTACTAGTGATGATCCTAAGCCTGGTCATAACCAGATAAACCTTAGAAATACAATTTTATGCCTGCAAATCGTGAATATTGCAAATATCAATAAAATCATAGCCAGTACGCACTGAGAATAATCTGTTTAACACTAGTTGAGTAAACTTTCTAAACTTCCGTCTCCATTGATGAAATAGTAAAAAATATAATAAAAATTTCCAAGAAAAGAGTTAGCAATGTGTTTATTTATTTTTTTTATCCAATGTATAGTTGGTGAAAACTTCATCCAAGAGCTTTCTTTAATCCCTGCATAAATGGAAACTTAAACTCAATTTTGACTCAATTCTTTTCAAAGAATAATCTATAGCCCTCGTACCGTATGTAATGAAGCATAGACAGACGTCTCCAACGATCACAGCAAATACACAAAAATTAAACATTGCATGAAACAAACATTTCTGTTCTAATGTATTGCCCATTGTGGCAAATATAAAATTATATATTTTTACAATATTATTCAGGATATCTTTTACCACATTGTAGCAATTCTGCATCCACAGAAAGCCAGTGCAGGAAGCGAAGGAGTGTGGTGGTTTGGGAGCATGAGACATGCTGCTGCATTCTGTATCAGTTGCAGAGGACGAATCGTGGACAGAGGCAGGCCTGCCAGGAGTGAGTTGCAGTTGAGTTTACTCTATGTAAAGTTAAATAAGTAAAATGGTGGAACTGAAGTCACTCGACAAGAAACAACTGTGACATAATCAGAATATGACATCACAGTATGCCTCACCTCACAGTCGCTAATGGAGCAAAGGTACAGACTCAACATACAAGCACCACGTCCAAGCATATGTGAGACAGGGAAGCGCATCGGCTGCTGTCTCAGGGACACTGATGGTATGATAATACCGCTCTTTACTTATACGAAGGACTGATCACTTGAATCTTGATTGAGTTACGTAATATTTAATTTATTCACTATAGTGCTCACTACAAGAGATAGAGTAACATATGTTATGCTGTGATTGTTGTTCAAGTGTTTTCATGTATTTACAAGAAATGTAGTATGATGTTGTGTATTACATGTCTTTTAAAGGGTTAATAGAATAGTATGTGTTAGTTAGTTGTGTTAGAAGCTTAGTTAAATAATTCTGTTGTTGGATTTGTTTATATTTAATTTAACTTTTGTTTTTTAGAAGTAGTCATTTAACTGTTATTTATCAGGAATATTGTAGTACCCTTTTTCTGGTTTTCATTTAAGGTTATCAATCTCTCTCTCACTTAGTTAAATCCACTTTGAACGATTATTGTGTAACCAGCAAAGCTGTCAGACTTAAGAATTAAAGCTATTAGCTACTATCTCCATGGCAGAAACAGCTTCTGAACACGCTATCACCATGCCTGTCGATACCGTCGGCTATAGTATGCAACTGGAACTCTTGATGAGACTGGTGAAAGAGGCAACCAAGGCCAACAACTGTAAGAGCAGAGTTAGGGGGTCGCGTATGCAAGCTGAAAGAGCTTAGTAATGAGTGTGAAGCAAGAAAAAAATTATTTGCTGTCATGCACACTCGGAACGCGACCGGCACTAGGACCCGGAAGTTAAGCGGTCGCAAACCAGGAAGTATAAAAGAGGTAAACAAACCATAGCACCTCGCTCAGTCATTGAGTTTTGCCGATGCCACGTCGGATTCCTCCATCTAACTGTGAGTACTCACCTTTTTGGTTTCAATTCCTGATCGAGTGTGTATTTATAGGACGCGGGTTAGATTGTGTCTTTTCCTTGCTCCCCATTTGTGAGAGTCCTTAGATTAAAAGCGTGATTATCCTGCCTACTCGTGCTCTTCCGCGTTTGGGTTTACCATTCACGCTACAAAGGGCTAACCGCTAAAGCTACGTCTTCTGGTCATCTCAGGTTAGTTCTTGACAGAATGACTGAGCCCACCGCGGTGAACCCAGCGGATTACGCGCACCTCTGCGATGTGGTTGATCAGCATGCCAAGCTTATCAACACGCTAACCGGGGAGATCGCTAATCTGCGCCGGGACCTCCAAGACGTTGCGGCCTTGCGCCGCGAGGTTGCGGAGCTCCGGCAGGAGAACGCGGATCTCCGGGCGGCTGTAGATAGCGCGGCTAGCCGGTCTCCCGTCGCGGCAGCCGCGGCGCCGCACCAACCATACCCCCCCCCCCCCCTCCTTCTGATGTATTCTTGGCACTCCCGGATAAATGGGACGGCACAGACGGGAAGTGTAATGTGTTTTTAACAGCGCTTGATCTGGTGTTTGAGTTTAATGCCACCAGGTACTCCACCGATCGGCTACGCATCGCGCTTCTGGTCTCATTGCTATCCGGGCAGGCAGCTGAGTGGGCCACGGCAGTTCTCCGGGCGAATTCAGATACCGCGCACTCATACAATGAGTTCACCCGCCAACTCAGACTCACGTTCGAACACCCAGCGGGCGAGGTGGAGACCGACACCAAACTCTATCATCTGCGGCAGGGAGGATCGTCCGTGAGCCGGTACGCTGCTGAGTTCCGGACCCTCGCTGTACAGACCGACTGGGGAGATGCCGCGCTCCGGACATCCTTCTACGAGGGACTGGCTCCACGCATCAAAGACGAGCTCGCCGGGCGAGAGCTTCCTGCTACCCTGGAGGGGTTGATCCAGCTCGCCCTCCGTATTGATCAACGCATCCTCTCTCGCTCGAAGCCAGCCCCTAGGACCCTGCCGCCTGCACCCACCTTCTCCTACACCTCACCACGACCACCTACTGCTTTCACCACCTCCACTACTGGACCGGTCGGATCTCCACCTCCTGCCGTGGTTGACACCGGAGCCGGAAAACCCATGCAATTAGGACGCGCCTCCCTGACCGTGGCGGAACGCGAACGACGGTATCGAGAGGGGCTGTGTGCCTACTGTGGGTCGGCGGCGCACCACCGAGCTATCTGTCTGATTCGCCCGGGAAACGCGCAGCCCCGGTGAGTGAAAGAGGAGACTCACCGGGCCCCCTCCACCTCTCCTCCACAATCGACGCCACCATCTCACGCTTCACGGTTCAGGTAAACCTCCAAATTGGCCACAAACGAGTTCGAAGCACCGCGTTCATCGACTCCGGTGCCGCGGGTAACTTCATTGACTCTAATTATGCCAAAGAATTGGGGGTGAGGACTGAGGCGTTATCCCAGCCGGTAAGAATCACTTTGGTCGACGGTCGGCCCTTATCATCCAGCCCTATCATCCATCAGACCCAACCCATCACGCTCGCCATAGACCAGCACCAGGAGCAGATCCAATTTCACCTTACATCCATCTCATCACCACCCATCATCCTCGGCTATCCCTGGCTGCTACAACACGACCCAATCATCTCGTGGACCCAGAACCGGATTCTCCAGTGGGGGCCGACCTGCGCCGAACTCTGCCTACAGGCACGGACTGGGACGTGTTCCAGGGAGTCCGAGGCCCCCGACGTCGACACCAACGCCATTCCAGTCGCCTATCGGGACTTGGCTGAAGTTTTCTGCAAGAGACGAGCTACCCACCTCCCACCTCATCGCCCATACGACCTGGCGATAGAACTTCAGCCGGGTTCCGTCCCTCCCCGCGGCCATCTCTACTCCTTATCCACCTCGGAGACGCAGGCGATGGAGGAATACGTCACCAACGCCCTCCGTCAGGGAACCATCCGGCCCTCCACCTCGCCTGCCGCCGCGGGGTTCTTCTTCGTCAAGAAAAAAGGGGGCGAACTTCGCCCATGTGTCGACTATCGGGGGCTAAACAACATCACCATCAAGAACAGACATCCACTGCCACTCACCAACTCCGCCCTGGACGCCCTCTCTGGTGCCACCGTGTTCTCCAAGTTGGACCTCCGGAGCGCCTACAACTTGGTGCGCATCAGAGAGGGTGATGAGTGGAAGACTGCATTCATCACACCCACCGGACATTATGAGAGCCTGGTCATACCATTTGGACTCTGCAACGCACCCTCGGCCTTCCAACAATTCATAAATGACGTCCTCCGAGACATGCTGGGCCGATGGGTGTTCGTCTACCTGGACGACATGCTCATTTACTCCCGCCACCTGGAAGAACACATCCAACACGTACGTGCTGTTTTAAAGAGATTGCTCGCTCACCAACTGTACTGCAAGCTGGAAAAATGTGCTTTTCACCAGCACTCCACCACGTTCCTGGGTTTTGTCATCTCGCCCCAGGGTGTGGCCATGGACCCGCAGAAGCTAGAAGCTGTACGTCACTGGCCCTACCCAGGACACTCAAACAGCTTCAGCGGTTTCTCGGGTTTGCGAATTTCTATCGTCGCTTTATCCGGGGCTACAGTACAGTTGCAGCACCATTAACCACATTGACCAGGCCCTCATCTCACCCATTTCAGCTCAATCCAACTGCCATCTCAGCCTTCAAGGAACTCTGCCATCGCTTCACCACCGCACCGATTCTTCTTCATCCCGATGCCAACAAAGCCTTCGTTGTGGAGGTGGACGCGTCGGATGTGGGCGCCGGCGCAGTTCTCTCCCAGCGAGGTCCAGACCAGAAACTGCATCCCTGCAGTTTCTTCTCCAAAAAATTTGACCCCACTCAGCAGCGATACGGGGTAGGGGACCGCGAGCTGTTGGGCATAAAGTGGGCTTTGGAGGAGTGGCGTCACTGGCTCCAGGGCGCCAGTGAGCCATTCATCGTCTGGACCGATCACCAAAACCTGATCACCATCAAGAACCTCAAACAGCTCAATCCACGGCAGGCACGGTGGGCGCTATTTTTTGAACAATATAATTTTCATCTTTCTTACCGCCCGGGGTCGAAGAACACCAAAGCCGACGCCCTATCACGCCAGCATGAGGACGATCTCCCCCGGGCGGAACCCGTGCCTGTCATCCATCCATCTCGAATCCTCGCACCCCTCCACTGGGATTTGGAGACCAGGGTCCGCCAGGCACAGGCGGCGGAGACCGAACCGGCAGGTGTGCCGCCTGGACGACTCCACGTGCCCCAACATCTACGAGCGGAGGTTCTTCAATGGGGACATTCGTCCATTATCGCCGGACATTCTGGGGCCCGACGAACCCTATCGTTTATTCAACGGGCATTCTGGTGGCCCTCCTTGAGGAGAGACGTCCGCGAGTTCGTTCAGGCGTGCCCGGTGTGCGCCAGGGCAAAGGACACAAATCAACCAGCTCCAGGAGAACTTCAACCACTCCCTGTTCCTCGACGGCCCTGGACGCACATCGCCCTGGATTTCATCACGGGCCTGCCGGTTTCTGAGGGTAAGGACACCATATTAACCATCGTGGATCGGTTCTCCAAGGCCGTGCACCTGGTGGCCCTAGCCGGACTCCCCTCAGCAAAGGACACAGCGGAATTGATTTTGGGACACGTAGTCCGACTGCATGGGTTCCCAAAGGACATCGTCTCGGACAGAGGGCCCCAGTTCACAGCCCGGTTCTGGAAGGCCTTCTGCCGTCTGATCAATTCCACCTGTAGTCTGTCATCCGGCTACCACCCCCAGACTAATGGTCAGACGGAACGGACCAACCAACAACTGGAGCGCTACCTAAGATGTTTCGTTTCCGATCGCCAGCGCTCCTGGGCCCGCTACCTCAAATGGGCCGAACTGTCCCACAACCTCCACGTCTCCTCAGCCACCAACCTAAGCCCATTTGAGGTGTGCCATGGTTTCCATCCTCCCATGTTCAACCATCAAGAACCGGAGGTTGACGTACCATCGGCCCAACAGTTGGTCCGTAGGTGTTGGCGGATATGGAACCAAGCTAATCACGCCATCCAGCGAGCCAACACCAGCTACGTCGCCCAGCATCGCCGCCGACACCCGCCGGGACGTTTGTACCACGTAGGTGACAAGGTATGGTTATCAACTAAAAACCTCCATCTGCACACTGAGTCAAGAAAATTATCACCAAGGTTCATCGGACCATACCGCATCACTTTACGGATTAACCCTGTCACCTATCGGCTCCAGCTGCCTGCGGCGCTCCGGATACATCCAGTCTTCCATACTTCACAACTAAAACCCTTCATCACGTCACCTCTGGTTCCACCCACCCCCCCTGCTCCTCCTCCCCGAATCATTGACGGCGGTCCCGCCAACACCGTGCGACGAATCCTTGATTCGCGCCCTCGGGGCAGGGGCACCCAGTACCTGGTCGATTGGGAGGGCTACGGCCCCGAGGAGCGATCTTGGGTTCCAGCACGGTTCATCCTCGACCCTGAGCTCATCCGGGACTACCGTCACAGGGTATCCTCCACCTCAGGACCGTCTGGAGCCGGTCCTGGACAGGGGGGTACTGTCATGCACACTCGGAACGCGACTGGCACTAGGACCCGGAAGTTAAGCGGTCGCAAACCAGGAAGTATAAAAGAGGTAAACAAACCATAGCACCTCGCTCAGTCATTGAGTTTTGCCGATGCCACGTCGGATTCCTCCATCTAACTGTGAGTACTCACCTTTTTGGTTTCAATTCCTGATCGAGTGTGTATTTATAGGACGCGGGTTAGATTGTGTCTTTCCCTTGCTCCCCATTTGTGAGAGTCCTTAGATTAAAAGCGTGATTATCCTGCCTACTCGTGCTCTTCCGCGTTTGGGTTTACCATTCACGCTACAAAGGGCTAACCGCTAAAGCTACGTCTTCTGGTCATCTCAGGTTAGTTCTTGACAGTTGCATGTACTCATGAGAAGATTACAGAGAATGCACAAGCATCAGAAACTGATGTGAAAAATAAGATGGATGTGATAGCGTCTGCAGCTCAGATTATGCCAGTAGTAAAAATAAAGAGGAACTTTAAAAAAATTTCAGAGGCAAGGAGAACCCACAGGGTCGGATGAGGTTAAAAAGATTCAACTGGTGGACAGCATCGACAACAAGATTGCCAAAGAGCAGGAGGTTGGTTCTGCACTGCCAGTCGAGTCATTTCTGGATTATGACATAATTAAAGCAGCAGTGATACGCGCGTATGAACTTGTTCCCGAGGCATACCGCCAAAAGTTCCGACGGCATGCGAAAACAGCCAGACAATCTTATGTTGAATTTGCAAGTGAGAAAAGGGTTCTTTTTGACAAATGGTGTTTGGCTAGTAAAATAACGTCCTTGAATCAGTTGCAGGAGTTAATTTTCTAGAAGATTTTAAGAATTGTGTACCAGAAAATTTGGTGGTTCACTTGAATGAACAGAAAGTGGCTTGCTTGTCGAATGCAGCTGTTTTGGCTGATGAATTTGTATTGACGCATCGTAATGTTTTTCCTGTAGCGCGGCAGTCAAGATTCTCCTCGCAATGTGTAGTTGAATCGCAGAGTGTGGCCCCTCGTGTTATGCACCCTGTTAGAGTGAAGAATTTTGCAAAAAATCCTCGTAAATTAAAATCTGCGAATAGTGAGAGGAGGGAATGTTTCTATTGTCTGAGCCCTGAGCATCTGATTGCAGATTGTCAGTTGTGGAAACAGAAAAATGTGACCTCCAGAACTAAGAGTGTTGCTTTTGCTCAGCCCTTACCGAAATCAACTACCAGTGATGTAGAAAATTACCAGCCCTTTCTTTTAAATGGTATGATCTCTGCTTTTCCTGATGCTGAGTTTAAACCAGTAGTTATCGTGAGAGACAAGGTATCAGCCCAATCCTTTATTCTTGAAAGTCTTACCATTTTCAGCTGACACATATACTGGGCATGATGTATTGGTGCGGGACATTGAAATGCACTGTATAAATGTACCTTTGCATAGAGTTCACTTAAAGTCTGATCTTGTCAGTGGACTGGTTAAGCTGGGGGTTCATAAACAGTTACCTGTGGAAGGTATAGACTTGATCATAGGGAATGATTTAGCAGGTGATGAAGTTTTCCCTACCCCGATTGTAACCCATACTCCAGTTGTAAAGGATGTTACTAATCTTGCTACTTTGTATCCCTCAGTTTTTCCTGCATGCGCAGTGACGCGTGCACAAGCACAGAAATTCAAGGAAGTGGTGGACCTGACTGACTCTTTTCTAGTTCCTGAAACTGCCCCAGTGGAGTACATGCTGTCCGTAGAGTCTGAACCTAAGTCTGATTCCAGTTCAGAATCAAAATCCCCCTTAAAAGTGAGTAGAGAACATCTGACAAAGGCACAAAAAGAACACCCAACGCTAATGGAATGTCTTAAAGCTGCAGATCTTGAGCATGCACCTAAATCAAGTATTATGTGTGTGACGGATTACTGATGCGCAGACGGAAACCAGACATCAATGATGAGAATTGTCAGGAGGTCCAGCAGATAGTTTTGCCAGATGGAGTAACGTACACTTCTTCTTCTTTGTCTTTCGGCTGTTCCCTTTCAGGGGTCGCCACAGCGAATCATCTGCCTCCATCTAACCCTATCCTCTGCATCCTCTTCTCTCACACCAACTAACTTCATGTCCTCTCTCACTGCATCCATAAATCTCCTCTTTGGTCTTCCTCTAGACCTCCTGCCTGGCAGTTCCAACCTCAGCATCCTTCTACCGATATATTCACAATCTCTCCTCTGAACATGTCCAAACCACCTCAATCTGGCCTTTCTGACTTTATCTCCAAAACATCTAACGTGGGTTGTCCCTCTGATAAACTCATTCTTAATCTTATCCATCCTTGTCACTCCCAAAGAGAACCTCAACATCTTTGCCTCTGCTACCTCCAACTCTGCCTCCTGTCTTTTCTTCAGTGCCACTGTCTCTAAGCCGTAGAGCATCGCTGGTCTCACCACTGTCCTGTACACCTTTCCTTTCACTCTCGCTGATACTCTTTTATCGCACAACACACCTGACACTTTTCTCCACCCATTCCAACCTGCCTGTACCCGCCTCTTTACCTCCTTTCCACACTCCCCGTTGCTCTGGACCGTTGACCCCAAGTACTTAAAATCCTGCACCTTCTTTACCTCTGCTCCCTGTAGCCTCACCGATCCTCCTGGGTCACTCTCATTTACACACATGTATTCCGTCTTGCTGCGGCTAACCTTCATTCCTCTGCTTTCCAGAGCATACCTCCACCCCTCCAAATTTTCCTCCACCTGTTCCCTGCTCTCGCTACAGAGCACAATGTCATCTGCAAACATCATAGTCCATGGGGACTCCTGTCTTACCTCATCTGTCATCCTGTCCATCACCAGAGCAAACAAAAAGGGGCTTAGAGCTGATCCTTGATGCAGACCCACTGGCCTGAGGTTCATTTTTCTGAGAGTGTTCTCAGAAACAGGGTAGATTGGCCGAATGCCTTATTAATTCACTATATTGGTATTTGATAAATGTGTGAATCATCTCCAAAGGTGTAGAGGCACGTGAGATTTGAAATAGAATCCATATTCCTGATAGTGTATCAGGAACGCGGAGATATTGCACATTTTGATAATACACTTATAAATTACAGTATTCTTCAGTTTTAAATAGATTCTGATACACTCTGTTCAAACGTCACACCACCCGTAATAAAAAAAATTAAAAAAAAAAGCTTAAAGCGTCCGCTTAACTTCGATAAGCTTGGTTTGTTTACTAACTGTAACTTACTAACAAAATGGGTAATGGTCGTTCCAAACAGTCTCTTACTCCTAATGATTGGATGTATAATTAAGGATTTGGAATTTTATTTAACCTTTTGTGTCACCTATTCGACAGGAGTAGGTTTTAGGAATTAAAATATATTTAAAAAAAAAAAAATTTAAACTGCATGTTTTTACACAGGGACTTTCTTTGTTAATAATATAGACCGTAATTCTGCTAAATCTCTTAAAATTTCTCTAGCAGGGTCCGGACACTAACCTGCCATACAACTCATGGGAAGGATGGTTGATTCTACTGATGAATCTATTGTCATCCCATCCTACTTGTCTTCTGTACCTCCGAGGTTGTGGTCTACTCATGATAATGAAGTGGGCACAGTTTGCACTACACCATACACAGCAAAACTTAAAACACTGACACCTGTGTATTGTAAACAATACCCTCTTTCACCAGATAAAGAGGCTGGCATTGAGAAAGTGATTTTGTCATTAATACAACAAGGTGTCCTAGTTCCTACCCAATCTCCATACAATGATGGAGATTTACCCAAGATCTGCGCAAAATTAATGATATTGTAATTCCTGCCAGTCCTATTGTTCAGGACGTCCCATCCATCTTGACGTTAATACCTCCAAATCATTCATATTTTACAGTAGTTGATTTGTGTTCTGCCTTTTTCAGTGTCCCTGTCAGTGAGCAGACGCAGCCTATATTCGCTTTCACCTTCAAAAACCAACAACTGACCTGGACTCGTCTTCCTCAAGGGTTATAGACTCTCCAGCTGTGTTCTCCTCTGTTGCAAGAGATGCCATGGCTTCCCTGACCCTGCCTGAGAACGTCCGCCATCTGTTATACGCGGACGACATCCTCCTCTCAGCTGAAACTGTCGCAATGTCGCAAACATTCACTGCACATGCTGACACATCTGGCTGATGTTGGATTCAAGGCTTCACTCACTAAGCTTCAATTTTGCTTACTGCAGGTCTCCTATCTGGGATTCACAATCGCCCAGGGACAAAGAACATTATCTGCTGATCGCATTCAATCTGTTCTCGAGATTCGTCCACCTGCCACGAAGCAAGCAATGATGAGCTTTCTTGGACTTATAAACTATTGTAGGCAGTTCATTCCTGACTGTTCCTACTATGACAAGATATTGCGAGTCATGCTCCTTCACTCAACCAGACAAAATCACATGGACATCTGAGATGAAGGACTCTTTTTGTTACCTCAAGCAATCTCTAAGTTCAGCTCCGGCATTGGGTCTACCTGATTATGGCAAGCCATTTCACCTGTATATCTCTGAAGGCGGGGGGGTCGCAGCGGGGGTCTTAGCCCAAGATCACGGTGGGTCTTATCGGCCAGTTGCGTACTTATCTAAAACCCTAGATCCTGTAGCATCAGGACTTCCTGCTTGTCTGCGAGCGGTGGCTGCCTCTGCTCTCATTGTCATGGATGCTGAAAAGATTGTTCTCTCGTACCCCTTAGTATTACACTCTTCTCACCAAGTTATAACGATCCTTAATAATATTCAAACACAGCACATGACAGCTCAACGTCGTTCAGGATACGAAGCTATTCTTTGTGCCACACATAATCTAACTATTAAACCAATATCAACACCCAACACTCCGGCTGTACTCTTACACCGCCTCATGACGCTCTGTGGCCCCGATCAGACCCAACCAGACTGGGCTGATCATGACTGTTTACATGAGATCACCACTACCTCGGCAGTACGCTCCGATTTATCTACCACTCCTTTAGAGCATGGCACCCATATTTATGTTGATGGCTCTTGTTCGAGGCCTAATGATAATGTGACATATTGCGGCTATTCTATCTGTCAACTGCCCAATATTGTATTAGAAGCTTATTCGTTGCCCTTTCTTTCAGCGCAAGCTGCTGAACATACCGCTCTTACTCGTGCATGCCTCCTATTTAAAAATCAACCTGTTACTATCTTTACGGATTCACGTTATGCTTATGGTGTCGCACACGATTTCGGAAGGATTTGGGCTTCGCGAGGTTTTAAATCAGCCAATGGAAAGCCTATTTCACATGCTACTCTTGTAACTGATCTTTTACAAGCTAGTTTGCTTCCCTCACAATTGGCTATAGTGAAGGTCAAAGGTCATGCATCTGGTGACTCTGAAGAGGTTTTGGGTAACTGTTTAGCTGATGAAGTTGCCAAATGGGCCGCTAAAGAAGCACCTTTGTCCCCACAGGTTTGTAGGGATACAGTATTCTCTCTGACGTCCCATGTTTCCGTCCCAAGTTTGTCATCTGACATTGACATAGCCTTCTTGCAAACCCATTCATCACCCGAAGATCTACATTTTTGGTCCTCCCGTAAGTGTTCACCTGGCAGCGATATGTTAATTCGGGATGAGACTGGCCGTATAGCTCTTCCAGCATCTGTCCTCCCGTTATTAGTGCGACATTTTCATGGTATTTCACATGTCGCAAAACGGGGGGTAATCCGTATGATCGAGGACAGATTCTGCATTCGCAATATCAAACAGGCTACACTTATTCTATTAGATTCCTGTTTGATCTGTGCTCGCGCAAATACACAAGGACAACATGTTAAACATGATGCCTTGCCGATGCCTATTGCACCATTTCAATGTTTACAAATTGACTTTACACACATGCCACCTGTCAGAAATCTTAAATACATGCTTGTAATTGTGGACAGATTTTCTAAATGGGTAGAAGCATTTCCATGCTCAAAAGAAAATGCAACAATAGTAGTTAAAGATTATATAATTCTGGCTAAAGAAATCATTCCTAGATATGGTATTCCAACATCTATTGACAGTGATAATGGCACGCCCTTCGTCTCCAAAGTGACACAAAAATTGTGTAAATTTTTAAGCATTGATTGGAAATTTCACATCCCCTACCACCCCCAAAGTTCTGGTGTGGTAGAAAGGATGAACAGAACAATCAAAGATAGGTTGACCAAAGCTATGATGGATACAGGTAAGAACTGGGTTGACCTGTTACCGTCTGTGCTTTGTGAAATTAGAATGACACCCAACTCTACAACCAAACTTTCACCATTTGAGATTATAATGGGACGACCATTCCCCACCCCCTGGGTAAAAGGTAACCCTGGTGTTTCCCTTACAGGTGATCTGGACGTGATTGTCGGCGATTACACGCAAGCACTCATTGAAAAACTGAACAGTGTTCATGGTAATGTCTCTGCTTCTCTCCCTCTGCCTACAGACAAGCCTACTCATTCTTTCATCCCAGGTGATACAGTGCTGGTGAAAAGTTTGAATTCCAGGAAGTTGGGGGACGCTGCCTACAGTACACCTACAACTGTAATTGCAGTGACTCGCACAGCTGTTCTCACAGATTCACAGCCACAGTGGATTCACGCCAGCCGTGTGAAGAAGGCACCACAGACGACTCTGACTGCTTGAAATAATCGGCCACTACTTCACAAGATCTCCTAGCCCGCACCGAGGGGCTAGTGGAGCGACACACGTCCTGAAGACACCTCAAAAGGGGGCTCTCGTCGCTTCTTACCTTTTTCACATACACATATAGGTTAAACCTTGTATTAGCTCTTTTTCCACATTTTATTTTATTTTGTGCCAACGCCTGATGACTTATGTACTGTTCATTTCATTTCTAATTGTGATTCTAGAAGTGATTTAATCCTGATCTTCTCTATAACTGTTCTATCTATTTTATCTATTCTCTTTATCATCCTTCTTATCATCTTTGCTGACTTTACTAATTATGAATCTCTACTTCTTCACGTTAATATCTCTTGCTATGTTAACTAATTGACATTCACAAATTCTTTTAGAATTTAAGGGAGCAAATGTTAGAATTATTTTATTTATAAAGGAGTTATTTCTACTCTCTTGCTCTCTTCCTCATAGATCTGATATTAACGTGTTAAATCTTTCCTGTTGCTATCTTCCTGTCTCCTCTTGCATCTGCTCCTTAAGGTGTGAACGCTCCCACGCTCACCTTCCTATTCTCTCTTCATGTCTCTCTCCCCCTCTCTCTCTCTCTCTCCCCCTCTGTCTCCTTCCCCCTCTCCCCCTAACTCGAGCCAACATCTTGTGATCTGTCTCTGGACGGACTCCTCTCTATCTTTCTCTCCTTTGATTCTTCAGGATCTCACCAGGAATATTTACAATGGTTTATGTTCTTTGTAGCAACATATGTCTATGGCACAGGCGTTTGGTCAAACATATATAAACCCCATCTTTTGCTGTTAATAAACAGAGACCTTTCTGACAGACAACGTGTGTGTGTGTTTGACTGAGTCTCTCCTGGCGCCAGAGAAGCTTACCGAAGCACAGCGGACAGACCGAGCAACTCGCCTCTTCTACTACGTAACTTTAGAAAAACTTTACACCCACCTCCACCTTAAACTCTTCTGTCACACCTACAGCACATCTTACCACTGTCTTACAGCTCTCATACATGTCCTGCACCACCCTAACATACTTCTCTGCCACTCCAGACTTCCTCATACAATACCACAGCTCCTCTCTTGGCACCCTGTCATACGCTTTCTCTAAATCTAAAAAGACACAATGCAACTCCCTGTTACCTTCTCTGTACTTCTCCGCCAGCATCCTCAAAGCAAATACTGCATCTGATGTACTCTTTCTAGGCATAAAACCATATTGCTGCTCACAAATGCTCACCTCTGCCCTTAACCTAGCTTCCACTACTCTTTCCCACAGCTTCATTGTCTGGCTCATTAGCTTTATACCTCTATAATTGCCACAGCTTTGCACATCACCCTTGTTCTTAAAAATTGGCACCAATACACTTCTCCTCCATTCCTTTGGAATCCTCTCACTCTCCAAGATCTTGTTAAACAAACTTGTCAAAAACTCTACTGCCACCTCTCCTAAGCACTTCCATACCTCCACAGGTATGTCATGGAGTAACGTACACTGTGCCTGTATTAAAGGTGGCTCATGAGCATTTAATGTCTGGTCATCTGGGAGTGAAAAAGACCTACTGTGTTTCTAGATACTTCTACTGGCCTGGTATTAAGTCTGCTGTGTCTGCTTTCTGCAACGACACTTGTAACTATTCCTGACTATGTGCAGTCACTCCGCCAAAGACTTGAACATGCTGGTAAAGTAGCCACACAACACCTTGTAGTAGCACAAAGTAAAATGAAAACCCGCTTTGACAAAAAATCTGTTGACCGATCTTTTCAGCCTGGAGATTTTGTGTTGGCTCCTGGGTCTGTGTTTCAAGCAAGATTTGCTGGTCCCTACGTGGTCAAGAAGAAAGTGAGTAACACAAATTATGTAGTTGATACACCTGACCGTAGACACAAAAGCCGTTTATGCCACATCAACATGCTGAAAAAAAATGTAACTAATATGCACAAAAGTGAAGTAAAGTATAACCAAGAAACAAATGAAACAAAGGGTGAGAAATTGTCCATGCCAACTTTCACTGTGGCTGTGGTTCCAAACTGTACCATGGAAGAAGATGGATTAAATAGCAGAGAAGTTCAAGTTTTCTCCACACGACTACAGAATTCTGCCATTCTAAGTAATGTATGTAAAAAACCATCTTGCTCATCTTGATGAAAGTCAAGCTGATGAACTGACTGGTTTACTGAATAAATACCCTCAACTCTTTTTAGATGTACCTGGAAAAACTGCAGTGTGTTCTCATGACATTGATGTTGGAGATGCACCCCCGATCAAACAGCATCCGTATCGGGTCAACCCCCAGGAACCTGGTATAATGAAGGCTGAAGTAGAGTATATGCTGCATTATGGTTTTGCTGTTCAAAGTCAGAGGCCCAGGAGCTCGCCTTGCCTACTAGTTCCAAAACCAGACTCCACTTATCGCTTCTGCACAGACTTTCGCAAAGTTAACAATGTTACAAAAGCTGATTCCTTCCCCCTTCCACGGGTAGAAGACTGTGTGGACAGGGTAGGGAATGCAAAGTTTGTGACAAAGTTAGATCTCCTGAAAGGATACTGGCAGGTGCCTCTAACTCCTCAAGCCTCAGAGATTTCAGCTTTTGTTACCCCAGACAATTTTCTGCAGTACACGGTTTTGGCGTTTGGGATGCGGAATGCCCCAGCTACATATTAGCGATTGATGCATAATGTGTTGGGAGATGTGAAAAACTGTGACGTGTATATTGATGATGTAGGTATCTATTCATCTACGTGAATGGAACATCTCTCAACCCTTAATAGGGTTTTTCAATGTTTGACAGATGCCTCGCTAACTTTGAATCTGGCCAAGTGTGAGTTCGCAAAGGGAGTGATCACCTATCTGGGTAAAAAGGTTGGCCAAGAGATGGTAAAACCAGTTACAGCCAAAATCACAGCTATCCTTGAGTATCCTGTTTCCACTAATAAATGTGAACTGCGCAGATTCCTTGGAATGTGTGGATACTATCGTGCATTCCGCCAAACCTTTTCCTCAGTTGTCTCCCCACTAACTGATATGCTGAGCACTTCAAAAAGTTTTACCTGGACAACTAGTTGTGAAAATGCTTTTAATGCAGCAAAACTGTTTCTGTGCCACTACAACACTTTGAAGTATATATAGGTGGTAGTGTGACCCCTATAGTTGTGTATACGGACCACAATCCGTTAACTTTTCTTGACCGCATGTCAAGCTCCAGTCAACGGCTCCTGCGATGGTCTCTGGCTATCCAAGAATTTACCCTGGATATCCGAAACAAGAGAGGCACTGACAATATAGTAGCTGATGCGCTATCCAGAGCATGAGCTATTTTAAATAGTGGTGAGAAAAAAAAACGGGTATGAAAAGAGTTATTTATATTTTTCCTTGTTGTGAAAGTGAATGTATTTAGTATAAACAATTTTTATTGTTTATTACTTTAACGGTGGGGGTGTTACATCCCGTGATGTAAGAGGATGGTGATTGGGTGAAGATCATTTTGTTGCTTGTCTCTCTCGCTCTTTCTCTCTCTATTGCCACGCAGCGCTCAAAATCATCAGCAGCTGAGTCTAATTAGGAGCGTGGAACGGGCAGTGTATAAGACAACAGCAAAGCAAAGACCAGTGTGAGATCCCCTTCACTTATCCAAACCAGCGTGTTGCAGTGACAACAATGTGTAGATTGTGAACCAATGGTGTAAATACAAAGTGATAAACTAAGCCGGCTGAAAGTTTAAACGTAAACCCGTGTAAGGAGACAGGAGCCTATTTAGTTTGGGTTTTTACCCCCTTTCAGTTTTCTCCTGTTTTTTCGTTAGTCAGGGAGAGAGGTAAGAGAATTGTCTTTCATTTGCTTTCTTTTGGGTAGGTAAATTATATTGTTTTAAACCCTTTAGGAAGATTTGGTTTTGTTTATTATTTTGGCATTTTCCCTTTCCTGACGAATTGGTTTATTGTTTTGTTTTGTTTATTGATCATTGTATATAATATTTAGCCGGCCTGAATAAGCCGACAAATAAAAGAAAAACACTTCATGCTTGAATTTAAATCGTGTATTAAGTGGTGTTAATCTAAGGTCAGGGCAAAGTGGAAGGCAAGTGACTGGTGCACAAACACAAAGTCAAGCAATCATACTCCTGAACCAGATGAAGGAGGTAGAAAATAAAGCTTTGGGAACAGGGTACTTGGTAAAAGATGACAAACTCTACATTATGACTTCCGTTAACTTCTCAAAATGAAAAAAGAAAATGAAAACAGGCCAGAACCTTCTTGAGGGCGAAGTGAAGCTGGAAACACCTAACCAGTTGACCAGGAGACAGCTACTAAGCCAGGTTGCTGATCTCTATGACCCAATTGGTTTTGTTATGCCTGCCAAGCAAAAAGGTGCAGTTCTTGTCAGGAAGGCATTCCAAGAGACAGGAAATCAGAGCTTAGCTCGACTAACATGGGATAAGCCACTTTTGGAACATCTCAGAAATGAGGCTATAAAACTCTTCGAGAAGAATTGGCGTATGAAAGTTGAACATTGGCTTCACCTGGTAGACAGTCAGGTTGTGCTGGAGGCCATTCAATGTGATAGCGATGGGTTCCAGACTTTCTTTGCAAACAGGGTTGGAAAAATCCAAAAGGCTGAGCCAGCGAGTGACTGGTGGTGGATCCCAGGAAATGGCCCTGGAAAATCAATCCTGCAAGCTCTCGTCACAGGAATGGGGCAACAGAGAGTAATGTTCGCATTGTACAGCGAGCGCCACAGACAAGACAGAGAAAGTCAACAAGAAATTGAAGAAACAAGATTTCTGTGACCATCCTTCATAGAGATGTTAGACGGCTAGTTGTCTTGGTCCTGGCAGAAGAACAGGCAAAAGAAAAATAAGTGTGAACTAATTGGGTTCAGGAACCAGTAGTTCAAGTGGGAGGTGTAAAGTTAAATAAGTAAAATGGTGGAACTGAAGGCACTCGAAAAGAAACAACTGTGATATGGTCAGAGTATGACACTCATCTCAGGGACACTGATGGTATTGTCACGCTCTCAGCGCGCCGCGCTGATCAAAGACCGCTTTCGTCTGCTGTCAAGCTCTCCACCATCCTGGTTTGTTTTTCCACGCTGTCATCTCTCCTCACACGCCCCCGGACCGCCCCGCCGGCACACCGGTTTCTCATCTGGCGCTGATTTCTTCCGACTTATAAGGATTATTGGGATTATTGTGTGTTTTTGCGGCAGTTTTCTCACGTTCAAGTTCATGATTCTTTTTTTACGTTACCGACCACGCTTTGTCCCCGTTTTTGCCTTTTGCCTCATGCTTTGGATTTATCACCACACTCGGATTAAACAGCTTTGAACTTTCGCTTTCGTTTTTCAACTACGGCTCTGCTTAGTCTTTGCTTTGGCTCGTTGCCCACTCTGACAGATTACACGGCTTTGGAATTCCGCTCTCGTCCTTCGACTACGACCCAGATTCGCCCTTCTACTGCGACACTGCCCCTCATCTCTTCTCACTGCACAGCTCGTCCAACGCCTCACAGAACCACCTGCACCTGGATCCATCTTTCCGCCTGTTCGTTCGCCCCTCGTGACAGAATAATTCAGCCAAGTTATGGATCCAGCAGAGTACGACAGGATGAGAGTGGCTCTGGAGAACCAGGGCACTCTTCTCGGGAAGCAGCAGCAAGAGCTCTTCACCACCAGGCAGACTTTCGCCAACATCACCCTGGAGATGCAACAACTCCGATTAGACTTGCACTGAAGCCCAGCGCGAACCCCTCTTGCCAGCCCCACCCACCTATGGAGGGGAGCCAGGTACATGCAGATCTTTTTTCTCCCAGTGCTCACTGATTTTCGAGCTACAAGCCTCCACCTTCTCCTCAGAACGGTCGCGGGTGGCATACGTCATCACCCTCTTTACAGGCAGAGCCCGGGAGTGGGGCACGGCCCTCTGGGAGGTTCGCGATTCATGTTGCTATGACTTTGGTGCCTTCTCCAAGGAGATGAAGAGGGTTTTTGACCATTCTCATGTTGGCAGGGATGCTGGGAGCAGGCTGTTGAGGCTCCGCCAGGGAGACCGCTCCACTTATGATTACGCCATTGAATTTCGGACCCTCGCCGTTACCAGTGGGTGGAACAACAGGGCTCTATTTGACACCTTCCTCGAAGGCTTGTCGGAGGCATTCAAGAACCAGCTGGTCTCTCAGGAGCTCCCCGCCGACCTCAATGGACTCATGGACCTCGCCGGCCAGGTCGATGCGCGTCTCCGTTCAAGGCAGGTCTCCAGAGGACTACTCTCTGCTCGGAGACCCTCCTTTTCCAGAACATCTCAAGAACCTCCTCCTCCGAGAGGGCCCAATTAGGAAGTGCCTATGCGGCTAGATACCCAATCTCCGAGGAGGAGAGCCGCTGCCGCCAGGAGGGAGCCTGCTTCTATTGCGGGTCCTCAGGACATCCACTCAAAACCTGCCCATTAAAGAAGAGACGTCCTCTAGTCAGACTGGGAGCACTAGGGGGCGCTCCTCCAGATAGACTCCCAGAACCTCGTCCCCTACTCCCCGCTACGCTAATCGTCGGCGGCAAAGCTCACGGGATTCAGGTGCTCATCGGTTCTGACCGTAACCTTATCAGCACCGCTAAAGTCAGGAAGCTAGAGGTCCCCTGCGCTCCTGTTGAACCCCCACTCTCGTTTCAGGCCCTAGATGGCACTCCCCTACCCGCCATCACACGACGCACCCTCCCACTTACCCTAAAGACCTCAGGGAACCATTTTGAGGAGATCAGTCTGCTGGTCATTGATAGATCCCATGCTGCTGTGGTTCTTGGTTTTCCCTGGCTTGCCCTTCACTGTCCTTAGATTGACCAGACTAAGCAGACCATCACAGGCTGGGGCTCCTCATGTTCCAAGTCTTGTCTTCTCTCGGCTCTCCCTTCTGCTCCAGCTAAGCCGGAGGACCCTCCGGACATCTCTAATGTTCCCGCTAAATACCATGGTCTCATGTTAGTCTTCAACAAGGCTCGGGCTACCTCCCTCCCTCCTCACCGACCCTATGACAGTCCTATTGACTTCCCGGCACCTTCCCACCAAAGGGCTGTCTCTACTCTGTGACGCGCCAAGAGCAAGGAGCCATGAACGAGTACATCACGGGGGCCCTCGCCGCTGGCATCATCTGCCCATTCTCCTCACCCGCAGGTGCAGGGTTCTTCTTCGTAAAAAAAGAAAGATGGGTCCTTTCGTCCATGCATAGATTACAGAGGGCTCAATGAAATAACTGTCAGGAACCGTTACCCCTTACCACTCATGTCCACAGCCTTTGAGCTTCTCCAGGGACTCACAATCTTCACTAAATTAGACCTGCGCAATGCATATCATCTTGTCTGTATTAGGGAGGGTGACGAGTGGAAGACCGCCTTCAATACACCGACCGGGCATTATGAATACTTGGTAGTGCCTTTTGGATTCACCAATGCCCCCGCCGTCTTCCAGAGCCTGATTAATGACGTACTCAGAGACTTTTTGAACCTCCATGTATTTGTCTATTTAGATAACATCCTAATTTTTTCTCACGACCTGGAGGAGCACCGGCGCCACGTTCGCCAAGTATTACAGAGACTTCTCGAAAACAACTTATACATCAAGGCGGAGAAGTGTGAGTTCCACACGACGACTACCACCTTTCTAGGGTTTGTCATCTCCCCCTAGTAGCTGGAAATGGAACCGGCCAAGGTTCAGGCAGTCTCCAACTGGGTTTTGCCAATTTCTACCGATGGTTCATTCGAGGATACAGCTCTGTCGCCGCCCCATTAACCTCTTTTAACTCCCTTTTGTTGGAATGAGGAGGCAAAGAGAGCCTTCGCCAAGCTCAAGAGAAGGTTCACCTCGGCTCCCGTACTAATCATTTCCGACCCTTCCCGCCAATTCGTAGTGGAGGTGGATGCATCAAACACCGGTGCCGGAGGGGTCCTGTCCCAAAGGTCGCCACAGAATAACAAGCTGCACCCCTGTTCCTTTTTTCCCCATCGTCTATCCCCAGCTGAGAGGAACTACGACGTGGGCGATCGAGAGCTACTAGCAATCAAGCTAACGGTAGAGGAGTGGAGGCACTGGCTGGAGAGAACCGAGTTCCCATTTCTAGTATGGACTGATCACAGGAACCTCGAATACCTACATAAGCCCAAAAGGCTTAATGCCCGACAGGCTCGCTGGTCCCTTTTCTTCTCCCGGTTCAACTTTGTCCTGTCCTACCGACCAGGCTCCAAGAACACCAAGCCTGATGCTCTATCACACCAGTCCTCATTTCCCCATGACTCTACGCCGCCTGACACTATCCCACCCTCACGTTGTCTGATAGCAGCCGTAGAACTGGACATAGAGGCTAAGGTTAAGCAGGCATTGACTCAGGAGCCTGGCCCAAGCAATGTCCCTCCAGATCGTCTCTTCGTTCCCCTCTGCCACGCCCACAGGTCCTGGAATGGGGCCATGGCTCCAAGCTGTCCTGTCACCCAGGCTCTGCTCGGACACTCTTTATCCTTCAACAGCACTTTTGGTGGCCCACGATGGGGAGGGACGTTTCCAGCTTTGTGGCAGCCTGCGACATCTGCACCCGCTGCAAACCCAACAAACGCCCATCGGCCGACCTCCTCAGACCCTTATCCATACCTTACCGGCCCTGGTCGCACGTCTCGCTGAATTTTGTAACGGGCCTACCCTCATCAGATGGAAACACCTGTATCATGACCATCATCGACCGTTTCTCCAAATCCGTCCACCTGGTTCCACTCCCCAAGCTTCCCTCCGCCAAGGAAACTGCTGAGCAGCTAATCCTCCATGTTTTCCGTTACCACGGTCTCCCCACTGACATAGTATCAGATCGTGGCCCTCAGTTCACCTCACGCTTTTGGAGAGCCTTTTGTAAACTCATCGGGGCCACCCCTAGCCTGTCTTCCGGCTTTCATCCCCAGTCCAATGGCCAGACAGAACACAAGAACCAAGCTATGGAGATCGCCCTCCGGTGTATGACCACCCAGGATGCTACTGCCTGGAGCAAGTTCCTCCCATGGCTCTCTCAATTCCAGTGCTGTTTAGGCTACCAACCACCGCTGTTTTCCTCTCAGGAGGAGGAGGTAGAGGTCCCAACATTTTGTACGCCGCTGCAAACGGACGTGGTTACGAGCCAGACAATCCCTACTGCAAGCGTCCAGATCGTACAAGAGACAGGCTGACCGCCACCGCTCCACGACTCCCAGGTATCATGTGGGAGACAGAGTCATGCTCGCCAACAGGGACATCCCCTTAAGGACACTTTCACGCAAGCTCTCTCCACGTTTTATTGGCCCATTTACAATAACCAAGCTAATCAATCCATGCGCCGTCCGACTTTTACTCCCTTTTATTCATGCAACGCATTTATCCCACCTTCCACGTGTCCCAGCTACGAAACTTTTCGACTACGGCTCTGCTTAGTGTTTGCTTTGGCTCGTTGCCCACACTGACAGATTACAAGGCTTTGGACTTCCGCTCTCGTCCCTCGACTACGACCCAGATTCGCCCTTCTACTGCGACACTGCCTCTCATTTCTTCTCACTGCACAGCTTGCCCAACCACCTGCCTCTCTGCACCTGGATCCATCTCTCCGCCTGCTCGTTCCCCCCTTGTGACAGGTATGATAATACCGCTCTTTACTTATAAGAAGGACTGATCACTTGAATCTTGATTGAGTTACTTAATATTTAATTTATTCACTATAGTGCTCATTACAAGAGATAGAGTAACTTATGTTATGCTGTGATTATTGTTCAAGTGATTTCATGTATTTACAAAAAATGTAGTATGATGTTGTGTATTACATGTCTTTTAAAGGGTTAATAGAATAGTATGTGTTAGTTGTGTTAGAAGCTTAGTTAAATAATTCTGTTGTATTTGTATAAATTTAATTTAACTGTTGTTTTTTAGAAGTAGTCATTTAACTGTTATTTATCAGGAATATTGATGTACTGGTTTTCATTTAAGGTTATCGACCTCTCTCTCACTTAATAAAATCCCCTTTGAGGGATTATGGTGTAACCTGCAAAGCATCATACACAAGAATTAAAGTGATTCCAGAGTTGATCCCCATGTCTCCTGTAGTTGGCTATGGCTTTTTTCGAGTTTGAAGCGGAAGCTGATGTGCAAATTCTCAAACACCTCGACACTCTACTCTTCACATAATCTTTTATACCACATTTATTTATTATTATTTTTTTAAACAGAAGGAGACTCCAGTGTCAGTGCTTTGTCACTGTTTTATTTTAAGTGAAATAAAAGATGAAATGAGAGTTTGGAAATGACTGTTTATAGATTCTCAGGAATGACCCCTAGAGGACGCCCTGTGACCAAAGACTTTTTGATTTTTGGATCCCAGAATGCACTTTGGTCAGGTGATGGGGGCACTCCACTGAACTGAGTTGTTTTAAGTTTGGTTTTGTCTTGCATCTGTTTTTAGACAGAACGTCCCCAAAGTTTACAGCAGATACACTAAAATTAAACATTGCATGGAAGAAACATTTCTGTTCTAATGAATTGACCCTTGTGGTAAATATAAAATAATATTTTTAATTTTTTTTTAATTTTTACAATATTATTTAGGATATCTTTTGCCACATTTTACTCACTCACTCACTCATTTATCTTCTATTCCGCTTTATTCTGTACTCAGGATTGCGGGGACCTGAAGACTCTTCCAGTATAATTTAAACCAGAATAATTTTTTTTGCTTTTTATTTTTTGACTTTTACATCACTAAATTTTCCTTTTTTTTGGTGGTAGTGGTGTGCTGGAAAAATCTTAGATAGCACTACTGTGGCCACCCATGAAAACGAAGTCTACTGTAAGTCCTGCCATGACAAGAAATATGGTGCAGGTGCCAGGACACTGAGCATGGACAAAGGAGAGTCTCTGAGAATCAAGCATGAAATGTGAGCTGTGCATTTAAAGATCAAACAAAATACATAAGTTTAAACTCATTACCATTGCTTGACTATGTTTGAATTTGTCTTTGATCTTAACAGTGATCGGCCACACCAGTCCACTAACAACCAGAACACGTCCAAGTTTGCCCAGATGTTCGGGGGTTCTGATGTGTGCCCCCGCTGCAAAGCCGTCTACGCAACCAAGAAGACCATCGGGGGAGGAGCGGTGAGTGTGAAATGAAAGCTATTTTTGCCTCAGTCTAGCCGGCATTATGATCAACACAGATATCAAAGCAAAGGGATATCTTGTTTACACACACGTGCACTTTATGTTGTTTCTTCTGTATAGGACTTGGATAGTTTTCTGTTAATGCCAATCTGTCTTGTCTGAGCTAGTCAGCTAATTGAGTTTCTTAGTTAGCTAGTTAATTTTGTAAATTAATGCCGTTAATTTATGTTGTATGTAGAATCAACAATTCTGTGTTTTTCTGTCAATATGGGGGTGCTGTGTGTACATTAATGGGGAAAATATATAGGAGCAATATAGCACAGAGTGAAAAATTTAAGGAGGTCTGAATACTTTCCGTACCCAATGTATCTAGCCCCAGACGTATTTCATTTATCTTATCATTGCAAAAATATGGTATATCATGTGTACTAAAGACATTTTGTGTCCCACACACAGCTTGCTATGCTAAAAGCTTCGGGCCGAAAGGGTTCGGGTATGGCCAAGGAGCTGGAGCTCTCGCTCATTCTCAGTAGAACAGCGCGACCAATACCTTTCTGATCCATACGCCTTATTTCACCGCGCCCGGAGAAAGCTCTCTGCACATATAATACAGTAGTTACAGCAGCTTGATTGTTGTTGTTGTTGTTTTTTTATTTTTTACTTTTGCTTAATGATAAATTAGCTAGCTAGGATTACTGCAGTGTTGTTGTTAGAGCATGGTAAAGGAATGTATGTTACTTGTTAGGTGGCTAAAGCTCGCATTACTATAAGAGGTGTTCATCATGATGGAATGGAGGAAGAAAAGAAAAACACAGATGAATGTTTAACGATATCTTAACCCTTTTCATATAAAATGTTTGTAAATCATTTTCTATAAAGTCAAAAAAGAGTAAAAACAAAGAATAATAATAATATTCCAAGATAAAATAAAATTCCAAGATGGCGCCGGTGAGGTCGGCTGCCGTCACGACTGCTCCGACCAGATTTTCTTTGTTTTTGTTCTTTAAGTTAGTTTTTACCATTTTAAAACCAGTCAAATTACCACCATGGAGTACATTAGTTATGATAGAGACACTCTTGTTTCTATTGGTATACAATGTACTCACAATTCGACGTTTTTAACTCCGGATCCGAGCTGGCCGAGTGAGATCCTGAGGGACAACAAAGGACGCGACGCGAAGCGGCGGCCTCGAGGGAAACGAGCCGGCGTCAGGAACAGGCTGAGAGCCCGTGCACACCGCACACCTCTGCCTAGCATCCTGCTCGCCAACGTCCAGTCACTGGAAAACAAGCTCGATGACCTCAGGGCCAGGATAAAGTTCCAGAGAGACATTCGGGACTGCAACCTCCTCTGCTTCACCGAGACATGGCTGAACCCAGTGGTGCCGGACCGTGCCATCCAGCCGGCCGAGTTCTTCTCGGTTCACCGCATGGACAGGACGCGGGACTCGGGGAAGTCAAGGGGAGGCGGCGTGTGTTTAATGGTGAACAGCAGCTGGTGCAACAGCGCGAGTGTTGTTCCTCTCACACGCTCCTGCACACCAAACCTGGAACTACTGTCCATCATGTGTCGTCCTTTTTACCTTCCTCTGGAGTTTACATCGGTCATAATCAGCGCCGTTTATATTCCACCACAAGCGGACACGGACACTGCCTTATGCGAGCTGCATGAGGCACTCACACAGCAACAAACACAACACCGGGACGCTGCGCTTATTGTGGCGGGGGACTTTAACAGTGCCAACCTCAAACGTGCAGCGCCAAACTTTTATCAGCACATCACCTGCCCCACCAGGGGCGAAAGGACACTGGATCATTGCTACACCACAGTCAAGGACGGTTACAAGGCACAATCTCGCCCTCCGTTTGGTAAATCCGACCACGCCGCCATCTTCCTCATGCCAAAATACAAACAAAGGCTGAAACAGGAAGTTCCGGTTCAGAGGGAGGTCGCGCGCTGGACGGACCAATCGGTGGCCGCGTTACAGGACGCACTTGATGACGCAGACTGGGACATGTTCAGAAACAGCTCCGATGGTGACGTCAGCGTGTTTACGGAAGCGGTTGTGGGATTCATCGGGAAACTAGCGGATGATACCGTGGAGAAAAAGACTATTAAAACGTTTCCAAACCAGAAGCCGTGGGTGGATAAAACCATCCGCGACGCTCTGAAATCTCGCACCGCTGCCTACAACACGGGACTCGCGTCGGGGGACATGGAACCATATAAGGCTGCGTCATACAGCGTCCGGAAGGCGGTGAAAGAAGCGAAGCAGCGCTACGGGAGGAAACTAGAGTCACAACTCCAATAGAGTGACTCTAGGAGCCTGTGGCAGGGATTAAGGACAATAACGGATTATAAAGCACCAACATCCGGTATCATAAACGCAGACGTGACTCTGGCAGATGAGCTGAACACTTTCTATGCTCGCTTCGAGGCTGCAGCTAAAGACGCTAGCGATGCTAATGCTAGCGGCGCTAATGGCTGCAGACAGGAAGTCACTGCCAGCACCGGAAGCGTGTTCATCATCACCGAGCACGACGTGAGGAGAGCCTTCAAGAGAGTGAACACCAGGAAAGCAGCAGGACCAGATGGCATCTCAGGCCGCATTCTCAGAGCCTGCGCAGACCAGCTAGCACCTGTGTTCACTGAGATATTCAACATCTCTTTATCTCAGTCGGTGATCCCCACATGCTTCAAAGAGTCTATTATTGTTCCAGTCCCAAAGAAACCTCATCCTGCTTTCCTCAATGATTATCGCCCTGTAGCCCTCACTTCAGTAGTGATGAAGTGCTTTGAACGCCTGGTCAGAGACTTCATCATTTCTTCACTACCAGACACACTGGACCCACTACAGTTTGCATACCGTCCAAACCGTTCCACGGACGATGCAATCTCACATCTCCTCCACACATCTCTCACTCACCTGGACACTCGGAGGGGGAATTATGTGAAAATGCTCTTCATCGACTACAGATCTGCATTTAATACCATAATTCCCTCCACACTCACCACCAAGCTGGAGCACCTGGGACCCAGCTCATCCATGTGTCAGTGGATCTCCAATTTTCTGACTGGCAGACCACAGGCAGTAAGGATGGGCGGCCATGTCTCAGCCTCCATCACTCTCAGTACTGGAGCCCCCCAGGGTTGTGTTCTGAGCCCCCTGCTGTACTCTCTGTACACCTCTGACTGCGTGGCCACTACCAACTCCACCACCGTCATCAAGTTTGCTGACGACACTGTCGTGGTGGGCCTGATCACCAACAACGATGAGATGGCCTACCTGGAGGAGGTTGGAAATCTGGAGAACTGGTGCCAGAGAAACAATCTCCTCCTGAACGTCAGCAAGACAAAGGAGCTGATAGTGGACTTCAGTACAAAGCAGGAGAGGAACTACCAGACCCCCATCATCAACAGGAGCCCAGTGGAGAGAGTGGACAGCTTCAGATACCTTGGTGTTCACATCACGCAGGACCTGACATGGTCCTGTCACATCAACACCGTGGTAAAAAAGGCCCGGCAGCGTCTGTACCACCTCAGACGCTTGAGAGACTTTAGACTGCCCTCCAAGGTGCTCAGGAATTTCTACTCTTGCACCATAGAGAGCATCCTGACGGGAAACATCACGACCTGGTTCGGGAACAGCACCATGCAGGACAGACGAGCTCTACAGAGGGTGGTGCGATCAGCTGAGCACTTCATTCGCATCGAGCTCCCTGACCTGCACTCAATTTACACCAAGCGGTGCTGGACCAAGGCCAGGAAGGTCATGAAGGACCTCAGCCATCCCAACAATGGACTGTTTACTCTGTTGCGGTCTGGGAAGCGATTCCGCTCCCTGAGGGCCAACACAGAGAGACTGAGGAGGAGCTTCTTCCCGCAGGCGATAAGGTCTCTCAACCACACCACTAGGCAAAACTAACACAATATTTTCACAATTCTCAAAATCAATCAATCAATCTTTATACATCAATGGACAATATGGACAACTCCACGCACATCACATCTACACTACATGTTCACGTTTACATTCTGGACCATTACACAAAGTCACTTTAATAACCATTGCACAAAGTCACTTTTTCTATGCATACTTGCACAAAATTATAGTTCTATGTATACAATATATTTCTATTTTCAGGTTCTATTTTTTCTAGTTAAATTTTTATTTAATTTTTTTTATCATATTTCTTCTATTGATATTTATTACTTATAAGTTTTAATTCTCTTTTTAAGGTCACTGGCGGTCGTGTAAGCATTTCACTACATTTCGTACTGTGTATGACTGTGTATGTGACAAATAAAATTAGAATTTGAATTTGATTTTGAATTTAATAATAATAATAATAATAATAAATCCATGAGCCACATGCACACATGTATTGCAAATTGATTCCTTTATTTTATACAACACTTATAACGTCTGCTTTTGAAATCATGCTTTCAGGTTGTCATAGGATTTGCATTTTATTATACACATATGGCATGCAAATACAAACATGTTTATATCCACGCTGACTCATTAAAGTCTTTTTTCTAATCAAATGAATGGCAGTGAATTCAAATCTTTGTCTGTCACTTCATTCACTATCATGTCTGATTAGCTTGAGTGTAATTGGGTGTTAAATTTGTAGAAAATCAAGCTCAAATTAGTTTTACATAACTAATGAAATTCCTGCATGAGGCATCCCAATTACTCTGTTAAAGGCACCGTTTACAGGGGGAAAAGTAAAAACCCTCCGAAGCTGGTATAGCTCGCTGGATCGTCATAAACCCAGGTGTTTTCCCACAGCTTGGTGAACATCTGGTCTCCTTTTTCTAGAGTGAGAATGACCCCGTTGCTGGCGTTGCCGTTAGTGATGGGCTTCCAGGAAAACACCGAGCACTGACGTTCTCCATTTTTAAACAGACTAACGGCCATTTTGATGCCGCCGTGACAGTGAGCGTAGAATCTGAAATAGTAAACTCCTTTCACTGGTGCGGTGAAGATCCCTGGAAACGTGCAAGAAAAACAGTTTGGTAAAGGATTTAAGATTTAATAAAAGTGAGTGAAAAGCACTAAAGAAACATTTACCTATTTATATAAGGAATTATTGGGTAAAGACATATACATGACTTACAGCCAACATATTTCATTAATAGATATTCTAATTGTTATCACATATTTACCAGTGTTTGAGTCGTAGCCGTTTCCAGCATTGGTGAAGACTTTTTTGTAGATTAATGGAGACGGAACAGAATTATAGGGGCCGGTGTGTCCCTCCCCAGAAGCTAGAAGTGATGCTGAAAAGGCCACCTTCCTGACTGTAACAACATAAAAATGTGTGTTTAAATAAAGTCTTTAATAAAACTTATAAACTCTTAACATCGCAATCTTTTTATTTACCTTCGTTTTCGTTCCGTAGACTTTCGACTTTCTCCTGTAGAGTTTGGACCGTCGTCTTCAGAGCTGTTTTAAATCGACAGATAGATATACAGTAGAGATATACTGTACCATGACTATGGACATTGTTTGGACTTCACTTGTATATAATGTATATAAATGGCAGTTTTTATTAGAATGAACATTAAAACCCTTGACCCTGAAAGTGTGAGGCTACAGTGATAACCTCTACACCAGTATATTATTAAAATATGTATAGTGTATGTACCTTCATTTTCACTTTTCACCTCGTCCAGTTTCGTGGTCAGCTCAGTCACTGAGTTCTTTTGGCTCTGCATCACGTTTTCTGTCGTTTTTACTCTTTCTTCTAGGTCCTTAATTTTTCCAAGTTCACTTAAAACGTTCACGTTGGGTGACATGAAATCCTGCGCTTGAACGCAGCAGGCACAAAGCAGCAAAACTAACTGTGCGCTAATCGACATGTTGGATTTAAGACTGTTTACCCCAGCTGTAGCTCCTGTAGATCGGCTGTAGGATCAAGGTTAGGTCAGGAGTGATCATGGCTTGCCTTTATATATCATTTTAATAGCTGCTGCTTTGATCTTTGCTCCCTTGAACTTTATTTTTTTGCGTAAATCTGGGGTTTCTAAAACAATCAAATACGTTTGTCCTTTTGAACTTTTGTAAAATCTAAAGCCAGTGATGAGTGGATAATCTCTTTGATTTGCACATGACCTCTTTGCTTTGGATGCAGATAAGGGGGTACTTTTGTATACTGTATATATATTGATTGAAAAATAAGATAAAATGAGAACTTGGTGAGAAAATGGCAGTTTGTAGTCGCTATAAATTGTTATTAGCTTTTTAAACAATATTAAGTTTAACTGCTAACAGATAATAACTATAATGATTGTTTTGTTAAATAATAGAAGCTTGCAAAAAAAGAAGAAGCTTTTTCTGCTATGTGTATTATACGCATAGTATTTTTTTTATAGTAATACCAAGGACGGCACTCAATTTTGTTGCATTTGTGTAATGACAATAAAGATTTTATTTTATTTAATTCTATTCTAACCAGCACATACATAGATGAAGTGCTATAGTCAAGAAAGCACAGGTGATATTTATTAGTGATTTTAATTATTATTCTTAACATTCTATTTATGCTTGATTGCATTTTCTGTAGTTTATTCACTTTAAAAGTTTTAAAATAAAGAAAAGTGACATTTTTTACTTAAGTGCAATCAGTACTTTGGTTGAAAAAATGAAATTTGTGCAGCCCTATTTTACACATTTAGCAAGAAATCTATTTAAGTATGATTTAAGGATTTAAACCTGAAGCAACTAGCCAGCTTCCCGTATGTTGCATCGCTATAACTCCACACTCTGTTTAAGGAATGTCACAAGCCACCATTACAAAGTGGGAAAAGTAAAAAAACAAAGCCAAAGCTAATGTTTGGCAGCAGCTTGGTGAAAATCTCGTCTCTTTTACTAGAGTCAGAATGACCCCGATGCTGGCATTGCTGTTACTGATGGGCTTTTAAGAAAAGACTGAGAACTGGCGTTTTTAAACACACTGACAGCTATTTTGATGCCATTGAGCATAGAACCGGAAATAGTAAACTCTCTTCACTGGTGTGGTGAAGATCCCTGGAAACCTGCAAGAAAGACAGTTTGGTGAAAGATTTGAGGGCTTTAAGACAGCATAGGTTACATACATGCTGGAGCTAATGATATACGACCTAGTCAGTCAGAGGTTAGCAAGGATAACTTCACAGAGATTGAAGATAATGTCCGATGCAGTAGTATGCTCTGATCTCATCCCAATACGATAGTGGGACTATATCTGTTCCTCGAGCTAAATAAAAATGTAATTAATATAGACACCACAAAAGCACATTGAATACACAGCCAGCACCTCTAAAGCACTTATTGTTATAGAAACTATCACAGATCCAGACTTTGATCAGGACTTTGATAAACCTGGGTTAAACAGAATAAGTATGTAGCTTTAAATGAAGCTAGTCCTCCTGGATAGCGCTGTATGAATCAGCCTAGGCTAAATATTGATTCCGCTAAATATTATTTACAGACCGCCAGGGCTGTCTCTAAATTTCTTTGCGAATTTGCTGATTTTCTCTCAAACCTGGTCATTTCTGTAGACAAAGTGTAAGGGTCCTCCACTAGAGGTCACTGTTTTTATTTTGTAGTTTTTGTTGGCCGACTCAGTTTCCCAGCAGGCACCTCGGTCAGGTGAGGCAGTGCACACCTGAACCGAGGTAGCCATCAATCAATCTATAAATAGCTGTTTAGACTAGGAAACTGGGTCGAGCATTTTTGGTAACACCACTGTCATTTGTGTGGGCATTTTGTTCTGTTTTGTTATTTGTTTAGTTTGTACTTTGATTTTAGTTGTGTTGACTTGGGCTCTCTTATTGGCAATGTTTCTGTGTATCTTGTGTGTCTTTGTTAGTGGAGCTGATTCAGTCCTGTTCCTGTGTTCTTGTGTTTAGCTAGAGCAGGTAAGTAGGTAGGTGTGTGTTTGGCTAGGAGCATGTTTAGCTAAGATCTATGTGGAGTTACAGTAACTAGCATGCTTCTAGCCATAGCCCCTCTGTGTCTCTAGCTGTCCTGTGTTTCCTCTCCCCCTAGTGTCCCAGTGCGCCTGGCTTTGGAGTAACGACTAGCTTGTGAGTGCCGCCTCGCTTAGTCTTGGAGGGCTGCCTCGCCTAGCCACTGGGTATCCTTTGTCTGTGTTTCTGTGCACCATTCCCTAGTGTGTGTTAAGCTATTAGGTAAGTGTAGCTTAGTGCATGTTGGGGCTAAAGACATGCTTAGCTAGGTGTATGTGTAGCTAACTGCCATGGTTAAGCACTGCTTAGCCATGTTTAGCTAAAAGCCATGCCTAGCTGATTGCCATGTCTTTAGCCCTCGTTCCGTCCCTCTAGTGTCTCCCGTTCCCTCTAGTGTGTCCAGTTTCAGCTCCACGCATCGTTTGTGTCCTGTTATGTGTTTGTCCCCCTGCCTGTGTCTTGCCAGAGAGCCCCTGTTAGCAGAAAGTTAAGTATTGTTTGAGTTTGTTTGTTCCTTTGTTTGTATCTTTATTTATACTTTGTGTTTACCTTTAATTAAAAGACTCTTTTTGGTTACACCACCCCTCTGCCTCTGTGCCTGCTCCTTCCGCCCACGGAATTATATTGACATATATATAATTATATTGACATTTTTACAATCCAAAATTAATCTCAGATCACAATCTTATACATCTATCTTTAAAGTGTGTCATAGTACTAATGTATGTGCAGAGCCATACTACTGCATTAAACATACATTCACATCAATAACCACACAGAGCTTTACCAGTAATCTTATAGTTATTAACTATGATTGGATCACTGTCTGACCCCACACGACTCAATCAGGCAACTCATCATTTAGAGTCAACATTCCTTTATACCATAGATAATGTAAGAAAAATTATTATAGATAAGCCAGTACATCCTACCAGCCTCTAATCAGGGTTGCGTCTCTTTTCTTAGTGCAGCTTTTGCCACCATCAATCATAGTATTCTCTTTAGTAGATTAGAAAATGTAGTAGGAACTAAAGCAATGGCCCTCTTCTTCCTCTTCTCCCTTTACATGCCTTAGCTGGGCAACATAATTTTACACTGTAATTTTACGGTGTAATTAGTTTACACTGTTATGCTGATGACACACAGTTACAGTGGGGCAAAAAAGTATTAGTCAGCCACCAATTGTGCAAGTTCTTCCACTTAAAAAGATGAGAGAGGCCTGTAATTGTCATTATAGGTATACCTCAACTATGAGAGACAAAATACGAAAAGAAAATCCAGAAAATCACATTGTAGGATTTTAATGTATTAATTGGTAAATTCCTCAGTAAAATAAGTATTGGTCACCTATAAACAAGCAAGATTTCTGGCTCTCACAGACCTGGCTCCTCAGGCTCCTCTGTCCTCCACTCATTACCTGTATAAATGGCATCCGTTTGAACTTGTTATCAATATAAAAGACTCCTGTCCACAACCTCAAACAGTCACACTCCAAACGCTACTATGGCCAAGACCAAAGAGCTGTCAAAGGACACCAGAAACAAAATTGTAGACCTGCACCAGGCTGGGGAGACTGAATCTTGCAGCATGGTGTAAAGAAATTAACTGTGCGAGCAATTATTAGAAAATAGAAGACATACAAGACCACTGATAATCTCCCTCAATCTGGGGCTCCACACAAGATCTCACCAGTGGGGTCAAAGTGTTCACAAGAACTGTGAGCAAAAATCCCAGAACCACTCCGGGGGACCTAGTGAATGACCTGCAGAGAGCCGCGACCAAAGTAACAAAGGCTACCATCAGTAACACACTGCACCGCCAGGGACGCAAATCGTGCAGTGCCAGACGTGTCCCCCTGCTTAAGCCATGTCCAGGCCCATCTAAAGTTTGCTAGAGGGCATTTGGATGATCCAGAAGAGGACTGGAAGAATGTCGTATGGTCAGATGAAACCAAAATAGAACTTTTTGGTAAAAACTCAACTTGTCATGTTTGGAGGAGAAAGAATGCTAAGTTGCATCCAAAGAACACCAAACCTACTGTGATGGGGGTGAAAACATCATGCTTTGGGGCTGTTTTTCTGCAAAGGGACCAGGACGAGTAAGGAATAATGAATGGCGACATGTATCATTTTGTGTGAAAACCTCCTTCCATTAGCAAGGCTATTGAAGATGAAACGTGGCTGGGTCTTTCAGCATGACAATGATCCCAAACACACAGCCTGGGCAACGGAGGAGTGGCTTTATAAGAAACATTTTAAGGTCCTGGATTAGCCTAGCTAGTCTCCAGATCTCAACCCCATAGAAAATTTTTGGAGGGAGTTAAAAGTCCGCGACAGCCCCAAAACATCACTGCTCTAGAGGAGGAATGGGCCAAAATACCAGCAACAGTGTGTGAAAACTTTGTGAAGACTTACAGAAAATGTTTGACCTCTGTCATTGCCAACAAAGAGTGTATAAAAAAGTATCGAGATGAAATTTTGTTATTGACCAAATACTTATTTTTCACCATAATTTGCTAATAAATTCTTGAAAAATCCTACAATGTGATTTTCTGGATTTTTTTTTTTTTCATATTTTGTCTTTCATAGTTGAGGTATACCTATGATGAAGATTACAGGCCTTTCTCATCTTTAAGTGGAAAAACTTGCACAATTTGTGGCTGACTAAATACTTTTTGCCTTGCTGTATGTTACTATAGAGAACTTTAAATGTGTTAAATGTGTGTCTGTATTTTTATGATGGTAAAATTATCATTATAAATAACTGGACACCTCATCCTCTACCAGTACAAAGTTCTGATCCATGATAGTTTAATTAACAGTAAGCACTTTAGATGTAATGTGTCTAATATGTGAAATTCCTAGTTTCAGATCAGAAATGCTGGCAACGTATTCAGTGTGCTTTGAAGTTGTGGTCTCTATATTAAATTACTAAATCAGACTTGCTTGGTCGTTCTTAATTTTTGTTTAGCTCGGGGAACAGACATGTTCTCAATATTGTGAACCCTGAGTGACGACTCTGACTGTGCAGCTAGCAGATGATCGGGTTAGCCTGTTTGTTTGCTCCCTAGCCTGAGCTCTGGGTTGTCACCAATTAACCAGGCCTGTTCTGACACTATGAGCGATACTGCAAAAAATGAGAGAAGCTCCTTCCCGGGTGCAATGGACACCATCCCACCCTAAAGGCCCAGATTTGCCCTCAAAATTACTCCAATTATCAATAAAGCCCACATTCGTTTTGGAGCACCACCCAGACATCCAGCATTTCAGCGACCATAACCTGCTTTTAGGTATGTCGCCAAATTACATTGGAATAGAGGCAGAGCATACTACTTCATCGGACATTGCCTTCAATAATTTAAACACCTTTATAAAGTTATTCTTGCCAAACTCTGACTGACAAAGGCATATATCAGTAGCTCCAGCATCTATCACTATCTTTAAGGACCTCTACTGGCCTAAAGCCCTGAGATTATCTGCTATATTCGGTACCCTCGCTCTCAAGATACACCTAACCACTGCCACAGACGCCTCTATAGATCTAGTTAATTTCATCTAGTCTCATTTTATTTTCACCCAGATTTTCCACTACTAAAATAATGCTGCCCCCGCACTCTATCACAAATAATGTTACCACTAACGACGGAGAAGAATGTCTAAGCATCCTACATTCCACACATTAAAGGTCCTACACATCTCATTTTTCATTAAATGTTAATATAATCTTTAGGGTCCTAATGAAAAGTTTGTATTATACGTTAATTAAAAATTCAAAAGGATTGTGTAAAAAAAACACTACTTTTACCTGGTAAAAACTAGCTCTGTTCTCAGCAACCTGTTTCAGTACATGCTAATTTAAATGCTCATGACCTCTGCTGAGGTCATAGAGACGGATGTACACAGAGAAGAAGCCATAACCATGTTCTATGAGAGTATAAGTTATCTTACACTCCGCATTCATCGTGATTATTATAAAAGGCGATCTGCAAAGAGTCATAGTAAAATAAATCACACTCACCGAGCCTGGTGAAGATGAAGCAGGAACACAAAGCGTTAGTACAGATCCATTTTTTAGGAGCAGCTTCCTTATAAAACCTGCTTTATATTGACCCGCGTTTATAAAGCAGTCTGGTGAAAAATGATTATCGCAAACATGAACGCATTTAGGTAAATCAGCGGGGACGTTAGCTTTAAAAACTAAATTCAGCCACTGCGTCCTCAGTGGCTCAGATACATAACCCTAGGTAGGTATCCTAGGTCACTAACCCTAGGTAGTGAATAACAACTGCTGTGTTCGCTATTACACCCAACAACTGTACACAACACTCGCTTAGGCGCCATTTTGCTCCAGCGGCGAAAAACAATGGCCGACAGCGTCTTCTCACTCGGGGCGGGTCTTTGCTAAAACACCAGTGTCAATCAACTAGTGTAGGAGCGGCCTCTGTCGGTGTGGCGTCACATCGACAGGCATTTGTGATTGGCCTGATTTCAGAAGGGGGATGTTATTGTAATAAATGAAAAGAAAACCACTGGGCGGCTCTTTATCATCGTAGAGTGGTTGTGTACGCACTCTCCTAACACACAGTTCAGTCCAAACAGCCTAAAAAAGTGCATGTAGTGCTGTATGACCCCTTTAAACAAGCTGACCTTTAGCCATAACATACCTGAGTCATGGTTTTGTTGTTAGTGGATGACTTCCATAAGTTGTTCTTGGACAAAGAAACTAGTGCGTTCTCCAAAAACAGCGCTGGAATTCACTGAGCTCCTGAGAGCTACCCATACTTTTACAAATGTTTGTAGAAGGGATTTACATGTCTGGGTGCTTGAATTTATATACCTGTAAACGTATATAAAATTATATAAGTCTAGGTATATAAAATTATGTTTATATACCTGTAAACATAATTCCTCTTTTTCTTATAATGCAATTTTACTGGTAACAAAAGTTTTGAAATAAAGTTTTAGAACAGTTTTACTGTCAGTGCAGAACACAGATTCAAGTAATTCTAATTCCAGTTCACCTTTCAGCATCTTCTCAATATTCTCAGCAAAGTAAGCGACACTTGGTGATGACTTGGCACAGGAAACATAGACAACCATTTTGTAAAGCAAAATGCTGTGTTCCAGCACATTGCAGGATCAAGAAGGAATAATCCTGTAGTGAGAGGAGTTGTGAGTGTTGGTATCCTTAGCCTTTGACAGAGAAACATGATTGGTAATTAAAGTGAGGTACTGTACAGCCAGGTAATATTTTAATTCATCTACTGTTCACTTGATGGCAAGGGCCTCTCGCTCAATAGCAGCATACTTTTGTTCATGAGTTTATTACTCACCATAAAAATCCTGGGAAAGAACTGTTTCTGGTTTTAGATTCATCAGTGTGCACTAATGATGGGAAGTTTGTTTGTTTTTTAATCAAAAATAAAATAAAATGTTACATCCAAAAAACAGACCCCCAACACGTCTACATACACAGATTTTGGCTTTAGTTCCAGTAATGAAAATATTATAATGCAGCTAAGGACATATTATGATAAACAGAAGGAGCAGCTCGCCTCTCATATCTTCTAGTCCAAATCGTTTGTTCTTTTGTCACATGACTCTCATAGATGCTATGCAGTGCATTACACAGGAAACATAATTTAATGGTTCTTTTTATGAGTCTTCTAATCCGTTCTTTTGAATCTATTGCACCGCATAGCGTCTATGGTGAAAAAGGACGAATGATTCGGAATAGAAGATTCAAAGGTAACTACTCATTTCTGTTTCCTGTACATAACCTACAGGGGTTTTGCTATGCTTTGCATGTGCGCGCCCAGTAGAAAATGAACTAGCACTTTAGTGAAATTCAGACCGAATTTAAAGTTGATGATTGGCTGTTTCTTCAGGCAACACATGAGATAAATGTGCACGCTCCCTTTAGGTTATTTTACCTGCCTGATTCAACCACAATCCATTTTCCACCTTTTCTTCTTTTAATGTTGTTTTCTTACACTCGAGAGGCTGATTGTGAGCCATTAAAATATCAGCTCGACAAAAGTATTATAACCTGTTAATTTGACTGCCGTTAATTTGACTGCCGTTAACAGGTACTCATGGCCCCTCACAGATTTTGGAAGTGGGCCATCATCCCAATATGTGGAAATAGTGCACCAATGATAAGCAGAGGAATTAGTGGGGTGGGGCCCGGCATTTTTGGCATTTTAGGGTACCACTTCTGGTACTCGGGACATCGTTGACAATAGTTCTTTACTCCAGCTAATGAAAGCAGTCTAACCTTTGCCATTGTATTTTTAAAGGCCAACATAAGGCAGATGTCAGGAGAGCACCAACCTTAACCTCTAAATGAGGTGGTTTGGGACACCACCTTAGAGAGGTGTACTAGGCACATCCATCTGGTAGGAAGCTATGGGGCAGACTGAGAAATAGGTAAGAGTTTGTCTCAACATTGTCCTGGAACGCCTTGGGGTCAGAGTTGGTTAAGGTGGCCAGGAATTAGAAAGTTTGGAGTTTCTTGCTGGAACTGCTATCCATGCGACCTGAAATAATCGAAACTCTGATGATTCTTTCCAAAGCCCAAACATATTCAGACACTCTTCCTCCTATCCTCCTCTCTCTGGTCTCAATCACTACAGCCACAAATCTTTTCAATGGTAAAGTGCAGGTTAATTTGTTCATTTTAACTTTATATTTTGTATTAACTATTTTAATATGAATATTTTTGGGTTAAGGAATGAATCATCTGAGTTTCCATTATTTCTTATGGGGGAAATTCACTTTGATTTACAAGTGTTTTTATATACAAGCACACTCCTGGAATAAATTATGCTCGCAATCCAAGGTTCCACTCTACTGTATATTTTTACAATTTGTAATTTCTATATAAGAACATTACACATAGCACATGACGTTGGGTTCAGAAAGGTCATTGTCCCCATGATGGGTTTAGGGAAAATGATGTTTGTGTAATTGGCTTTTTCTGTAAACTCTAAAACTTTTTATCAAAGCTTATTTATTTTTTGCAAGCTTTTATGATTCACTAAAACAAACAGCGCACTGTAGTAATTATCTGTTAATAGTTACCCTGAATGTTGTCAAAAAAACAAAAACATTTCATAGCATCTACAAACAGCTATTGCCTCACCACGCTCTCATTTTAACTTATTTTTTTTGTATATATATGAAATCATATATCAAATCATGTTTAAAAGTAAGTACTCCCTATTTTACTCCTGTGCTTGTTGTGTTAAAACATCATAGAAACTTCTAATCGTGTTATGTTTTTACACAAAAACACACATGAAATGAAAATATGGGGTACTAACTTTTACACATGTCTGTGTGTATATATATATATATATATATATATATATATATATATATATATATATATATATATATATATATATATATATATACCTTATGGTCAATCCACTTATCTTTTTATATTACTTTAGACCTAGGCAAGATGTAGGAGTTAGGAAAAAAAAATATATATATGAAAACTATGCATATAAATGATTTCAGTATCTAATACTTACAACACATTAACATTCATTCAAAAAACCTTTTTAGATACTATTTGTTCAGAATATATATCACACAGCACATGATGTTGCATTCAAGAAGGTCAATGTCCTCAGGTGGGCGGATGGGAAATGATGTTTGTGTAATCAGCCTGTTCACCAACTCTTCACTTTTTATCAAAGCCTATTTTTTTTTTTTGTAAGCTTCTATCCTTCACCAAAACAAATGGCACATTATAGTTATTATCTGTTAGCAGTTACACTGAATGTTGTCTAAAAACCAAGAACACTTTATAGCAACTATAAACAGCCATTTTCTCACCAAGCTCTTATTTTACATTATTTTTCCATCAATGTATATACACAGTAATTTTCAAAAGTAAGTGCCCCCCTTTTTACTTTTACAGTATGTTTATGAAAAAATATATAATCATCATCATCTTATCAGATACGATGTGGGTAATACTAATACTAAGTACCCCTTTACTGCTTCCATTGAATGTAAGACGGTACAGTAAGTTGCACCCATAAAAAAAGGGGTCATGTGCAAATAAAAACTCATCATTTCGTTTTTACAAAGTACAAAAGTTCAAAAGCGAGCTATACCAGCTTCGGAGGGTTTTTACTTTCCCCTCATGCCTCATGCACGAATTTCATTAGTTACAGAAAAACCAATTTGAGCTTGATTTTCTACAAATTTAACACCCAATTACACTCAAGCTAATCAGATAGTACATAAAGTAACAGATAAAGATTTGAATTCATTCCCATTTATTTGGTTAGACTTTAATGAGTCAGTGTGGATATAAACATGTTTGTATTTGCATGCTATATGTGTGTGTGTAATAAAATGCAAATCCTATGACAACCTGGAAGCATGATTTCAAAAGCAGACGTTATAAATGCACTGTATTTCCTAACAGTATAACAAACACATTAAAAAGAAGTTAATTATATTTAAAATTGTTGAACTTTCATTCAACTTAAAACCTTTAAGTTTTTTGACTTCCAGTTACTTAAATAAAATATTTTAATAAAGATTTTAATTATAACCACCAAATGGCTGTGATTATTATCATTCTGGCATTCTATTTAAAAAATGACATGAGGAAAAAGAGTCTGAATAGCAACCACACTTTATTTAAATTTAAAAACATATAGGTAAAAAAAATCTGTACTATAGAAATAGTCAACATTTAGTCTATCGTACCATGTCAGATTATTTAATGTTAAATTAAATACTACAATTAACAGTTGATTTAAATTTAAAAAACGGGCACCCCGCCATTTTGAAGCGGTAGTTAAAAGCGCTGTTGCAGTACAGTTTCTCTGGAAATTATGTCAGTGCTAGTTGTGACAAGTTCAGAGACAATTAACCAAAGATGCAAAGATCACTCTGGAAACCAGCGATGTTGAGGCCAATAGACTTTATATAGCCGAGCAGTTTCTCTGCAGTGGAGAAAGCTCTCGTCTCTTTTACGATGCATGCTTATATACGTTTACATGACACTTCTTTAACATCCTGTTCCCACCAACACAATGCTCCCATACATGTGTTCTGTTGCTAACAAGATACTAACAATGCTAAGAATGCTAATAATGCTTCAACACAGAGGTTTACTCATTCCCACGAGACACAATGCTCTCATACATGTTCATCCTATGGCTAAGGGAAACATTACTCACTTAATTGGACAGCTTGTCCATGCGCTCTTATCCCACAGTCATACGAGGCCTCAGTAGAGTCATACCTTAGTGGCCCAGTACACATGTTTTATGTCATCAGTCTCTTTACTGGGTATAATAATACATTTTGCACTATATTGTTTCAATCATATATAAAGTTTTTGTTTATTGTTTTGGTACTATTTTCATAAGTAAAGTGTGCATTTTCAAATCTCTTAGTACAAAACTCACATTTGTAACACCACTAGTCATTCTTTCAAATCTGATGTCATGATTTCATTGTATTTGCACAGATTTTTATTCCACTTAATTATTGTTTCAGAACACATGATCATTGTGATATATATCGAGAACATTTGCTTTAATCAACCAAACAAAACAGTAAGATCTTTTTTCAGCTTAGTACTTTTTAATTTAATTCAGGAGCAAATAATACAAGGTAAGCATTTCAAATTGTCCTTCGTGATGAATGAGTGTAACTAAACTGTAAAACTTTACACAGCAAATATCACACGTATGTTTAGACAAAAAAATTATATACACATACTGTGTGTGTATGTACAGTATATATATATATACATATATACTGTGTGTGTGTATGTACTATATATATATATATATATATATATTATATATACACACACGAAAAAAAACAAGTCATTTACATGAGCAAAATATATTTATGAAAATCACTTTCACACAATTAATCAAGGCGGTTATTAACATTGGGCTATATATTTTTATCAAATTCACAGTGGATGTCTTCGTTGTTTAGGCACTATGGGAAAAATCTCTGGCATGACGAATCCAGGCTTGACATTGCTCAGCAGTGTATATCACCACAAGCTTCACACATGGCTTGAAGAAGGGAGACATGCTCATGGGGATGGCGATCATACACCTTCCACCTCCATGTAGAGAAGGATTCGTCAATTGTGTTGAGTAAAGGGGAATATGTTGGGAGATAGAGGGTCATGAAGCGAGGATGTGTTTGAAACCAATCCTGAACCAGCTGTGCATGGTGGAAGCTGACATTGTCCCAAACAACATAGATAATGTCTCCTCCCTGACAGGACTGCTCAGCTCATTAAAAAAAAAAAAACTATCAGGTGTTTAGTGTTGTATGACTTTAGAACTGGTCTACAGCCTACCACACCATCTTCAGATATAGCTGCACTCATTGAGATGTTTCCCCCACGTTGTCCAGGGACTTGGATGGTTGCCCTTTGTCCAATAAGGTTACGTCCTCTGCGTCTAGTTTTTGCCAGATTGAAACCGGCCTCATCAACAAAAATATACTTGTGATGATTCACAGCAGCATCCAGCTTCATCACCCTCTAAAATGATTTTTTTATTTATTTTTTTACAACTAATAATTGTCAGTACCGTTACAGTAATTGCATGCCAGGTTAGTGTTGTACCTCAATATATTCTGAACGCAGTTGTTTCACCCGGACATTGTTCCTCTTAAAAGGAACCAAATAAATTTGTTTCATGGAAACCTGGTGCTTTTTCAAAAGCCGAGCAATCGTTGGAAGGCTAATTGATGGCACATTGGCAAAGGTGTCACTGCTGTTCTCAATAGCCTGTTTGATTTCAGACAGCCGTATGTCATTCCTTCCCCTGACCATTTCCACCACAGCCAACTCCTGCTGTTCAGTCAAAACACGTGGGTGACCACCACCAGGTTGTTCCCTGTTAATTCTAAAGACAACCATATACTGTCAATATTGTAGTAGCCCTATTACAAATTACATTACTGTAAACTGACAATTACATGTTGTTCATCTATACAATAGAGTACTATATTTAAGAAGTGAAGTTGCTCTAGCATTCTGATGATAGAGCTGACAGTTGATCTTTGTAAACTAGGCTGTACCAACCTGGCAGCCTCAGACATGGTAAAGCCTCTGTTTACCACTTGGTCAACAATGATGGCCCGGACTTCATTAGAGATGATGGTGCGTTGTCTCCTGCCTACATTTCTCTGAAGACAACCTCTCTGTTGAGGAGCACCACCACCTCTTCGATGAAGGTTTCCTCTCCCGAGTTTTTTTGTGATCATCAGGGGGAAACAATTAGCAATTAGTATTTCTAGATTGAACACTCTTGCAGCAATTTGTAACATACAAATGACCAGACAACAATCAGTCAAGTTGAAAAACCATGGACATAATGAATGATTCATTGATTAAATATTAAGATCAGTTGAATTAAATGACAAATGTATTAAACTGAATAATAAGAGATGCAATTTGTGATATACCATTTGTGATAATATTTTGTGGTTAAATGACTACATGCTGCGGTTTGTTTAATGGTTATCATCTGATAATGTCAGAAGGGTGACGAAGGGGCAAAGAGATGGATCTAGGTGCAGAGCTGCAGGTGAGGTCGCAAACCTAAAGCTGTGAGATCCGTCAGAGTTGTGATTGGTAGTAATCTCGTGGTCAACAGAGCGGAAGCGTGATTTCAAAGCCGTGAGATCCGTCAGCACACACATTAAAATGGGCATTTTATGATACGTCGTGGCTGTGAAACCTGGAAGATAGGGTTGATCTGTCGCAAGGAAGTTGTGGTCGTACTTGACCCACGGGAAAAACTTACTCCAGGTGGTAGCGTCACGAGTGGTCATGCACTTTTTTTTTTTAATTGCCTGGGTCTTTCATTTTGTTTGGCCATGGGATTGGGGATGAAAACCAAAAGACTTTGCCGATCAGAATCGAGTATCAGAATATTTCATAGTAGAATGCCGATTTTGAAGGCATTCGAGCGAATACTTATGACAATATAGTGTGTGTGTACATATACAGTATATATAAAAACATACAACAATAAACTTTTTAAAACATTTATTTATTCATATAAAACATTAGATATAAACTCAGCAAAAAAAGAAACATTCTCTGACTTAACTGTTTTTACTTTCAGTAAACTTAATGTGTAAATATTTGTATGAACACTAAAAGAGTCGACACCATAAGACAAACTAAAAATGTTTCCCAATGTGTCCCTGAATGAAGGGAGGCTCAAAATTAAAAGTACCAGTCAGTATCTGGTGGCCACCAGCTGCTTGAAGTACTGCAGTGCATCTCCTCCTCATGGACTGCCTATTGCGGACAGTCTGAGCACTGATGGAGGGATTGTGTGTTCCTGGTGTGACTCGGCCAGTTGTTGTGGCCATCCTGTACCTGTCACGCAGGTGTGATATTCGGATGTACCGATCCTGTGCGGGTGTTGTTACACGTGGTCTTCCACTGCGAGGATGATCAGCTGTCCTTCCTGTCTCCCTGTAGCGCCGTCTTAGGCGTCTCACGGTGCGGACATGGCGATTTATTGCCCTAGCCACATCAGCAGTCCTCAGGCCTCCCTGCAGCATGCCTAATGCACGTTCACGCAGATGAGCAGGGACCCTGGGCATCTTTCTTTGGGTGTTTTTCACAGTCGGTAGACAAGTCTCTTTAGTGTCCTGCGTTTTTAGAACTGTGACCTTAAATGCCTACTTTCTGTAAGCTGTTAAGGTCTTAACGACCATTCCACAGGTGCATGTTAATTAATTGATTATGGTTAATTGAACATGCATGGAAAACATTGTTTAAACCCTTTACAATTTTTACAACATTATTGTTGAAATACACAGTCCTGAAAAAGGGACGTTTCTTTTTTTGCTGAGTATATATACACCTTCATTTTCACCTTTTAGCTCACCCACTTTCGAGATCAGCTCAGCCACGATGTTATTTTGCTTCTGCATCACATCTGCTGTCGTTTTCACTCTTCCTTCCAGTACCTTCAAGTATGTCCATGTTGGGTCAAGTGCCCTTTATATAAAAAAAAAAAAAAAAAAAAAAATGAAATATATTTACCAGGATGAAGACACGAATCGCTCGCTTCTCTTTATCACACATCCAATAAGTATATACATAACCTTTAAAACTGTATCTGTGTTTCTGTTTAAATGCGTGTTGTTCAGGTCATAGTCTTGCTCTGCTTCTATAAATCACATCGATATGATTCTCCTTCAATTTAACTTCATATACTCAAAACATAAGTATTTATCTTAGTCCAGGTCCTGTCCAGTGCAAAACATGAGTGCAGTTAAAGATTTAGATTTAATGTAGATTTTAGATTTAGATTTCTTTATTGAGGGAAAGCCCCTTGAGATGCTTCATCTCTTTTCGAGGGGGATCCTAACACATACACAAAGCGATACAAAATACAACACAAGTAATAAAAAAAAAATTACAGCTCTCTTCCCAATTCACCCACCCATAATCAACAACTATGTATAAAAGAAAAAAGGCATGTACATACAAAGTAATATACATTTTAGTAAAATAATGAAAACACAAATATGAATATAGGTAGTTTAACAGAAAAACTTATAATAAAAAACATTAGAAATAATATATATTTACATATATACACATTCACATATACACCACACAAATATACATACATATATAACCTGTAGGCAATTCACAACTAAAAGTTAGAAACATAAACAAGTTGTTTTCAAATGAGATATTAAGTTGATCCAAAAAAGATGAAAAGATGTAATTGATTTAAGGAAAGAAGGTAGATTGTTCCAATCATATGGAGCTTTATATTGAAAAGACCTTCGACCAACCTCAGTAAAAATTCTAGGAATAGAAAAATGTGGATACTGCATATGATGAAGGAAATAAATAGATGTAGATGAAACTAAAAACTGTTTTAAATAAGAAGGAAAAAAATAAATACACTTGAAAAGAAACTGAAGCCAATGATATTCGGGATTTGGGTTGAAGCCAATAGAGAGCTTCATACAACATACAATGATGAGTTCTATAAGGACATCTTAAAACAAACCTACATTCAAATTTAAATTTTACTTGTCACATACACAGTCATACACAGTACGATATGCAGTGAAATGCTTAGGCAACTGCTCGTGACCTAATAGGTCTGACCTAAATAGGTTTTTTGCCTAGACTTAATCACTGAGACTGCGTCTGAGTCCTATGAACACTATTTGGAAGGCTGTTCCATAACTTTGGGCCTTTGTAAGAAAAAGCTCTGCCCCCAGCTGTAGTTTTCATAATAAGCGGTACTAACAGCCTGCATCCTTTGATCGAAGTAGGCGTTGCGGATCGTAAGACACTAGCAGTTTACTCAGATACTGTGGCGCGAGATCATTTAATGCTTTATATGTCAAGAGTAGTATTTTAAAATCAATGCGAAATTTCACAGGGAACCAATGAAGTAAAGATAAGATAGGCGTGATGTGCTTGTATCTTCTCTTTCTAGTGAGGACTCTCGCTGCAGCATTCTGGACTAGCTGAAGCTTGTTTATGCACCTAGTTGAACAACCAGACAGTAAGGCATTACAATAGTCCAACCTGGAGGTAATAAAAACATGAACTAGTTTTTCTGCATCGTTTAGGAACAATATATTTCTTATCTTGGCAAAATTTCTAAGGTGAAAGAATGCTATCCTGGTAATATTATCTATCCACTTACAGCTACAAATAGAATTATGGAGAAAATACCCCTGGAGTCAGCGAGAGCTGGGGTGGAAGACGACTCACTGATGGACTTTACGGTAATTGACCTTGGAATGCTTAAGACTATGATGAAAGAAAAAAAATAATAAAACGTACAAGGAACAAATGATGAAGGGCACAGGAAGGTCCAGACATGCACTTGTGGCTGGAAGAAAATTACATCGGTAAAGGGGTTATAAATACACCAAGCAAAGAAAAGATGCTTGAAAGCAGCTGATCAGGAACCTCTCATTGATTGCTACTTTTTAAGAAGTATCTCAAGTCAGTCGAGTGAAATCCAGTGACTGAAAACAAACCAAAGATCGCAGGATATCAGTCCCCCTGCATCTATAACAGCAATCTTATGATCAGAAGAAGATCCCGAGGTGCAGTTTCAACCTATCCAGCCAGGAAAATCTGTAAGGGAGTAAAGACCGTTACAAAACAGACCAAAGGTAATTTGGCCTGGATCTTCTGAAAAAGCAAAGTGAGCAGCCATAAATGCAGACTTAAGTAGCACTCTGGAAAGAATGAAGGGTACAGCTGAACAGAAGCTGAATAACTACGGAGCAGAGCTATGGGGTTACAGAGAAGAAGCATAGAGCCCCAACACAATAAATCAAGGAGGCAGATGGAAATACAATGCCCGATACAACAGAAAAGGCAGCTTAAAAAATTTAAAAAAAAAAGCAGTGGAGGAAAGCATTAGAATATGAGAAAGAGGGAACTAACATGCTCCAGGAAAACATCAAAAGCCAACTGACATTCCTAAGGAGAGCAGAAAGGCTAAGGCTGACTCAGAAAAAGAAAGATCGGGCGAGAACTAATTTCTTCAAAGATCCTTTCAAATTTGTGAAATCCCTCTTCATGAAGAAGAAAACAGGTACTCTAAAGACCACAAAGCAGGCCTTGGAGGAGCACCTTAAGTCCACAGAGACACGAACCAGCCTCAATCGCTCCTGACATTCCACCTATTGAGCACCCAGGATTATCAAATGGATGTGAGCCCTCCTAAATGGAAGGAAGTAGAGAAGATTGTAAGACGAGCAAGAGCATCATCAGCCCCGGGCCCCAATGGTGTCCCATATAAAGTGTATAAGAACGCCCCTGACATTCTCCGTGTACTCGAAGCTGATGAAGGTGGTTTGGGTTAAACAAACAATACCTAAATCATGGTGTAGGGCAGGAAGCATATAGATTCTGAAAAAGGAGGAATCCTGTAGCATCAGCCAATTTCAGCCTATAAGTCTTCTCAATGTTGAAGGCAAAATCTTCTACAGCATCATAGCCCAAAGGGTGACCAGCTATCTGATGAAAAACAAGTTAGTGGATACAACAGTTCAAAAAGCTGGCGCATGGTGGAGCACACCAGCATGCTTTGGCACCAAATCCAAATGTCCAAGAGAGAGAAGAGTGATCTACATGTTTTCCTCGACCTTGCAAATGCATCATATGGACAGCCTTCAACTTCTTCAGAATACGGGAACCCATCACAAGTTTGATCAAGGCCTATTTTCATGACCTGCAGTTCTGCTTCACTACACCTGACTTTACCACCACATGGCAGAGACTTGAAATGGGTATCATGGCAGGTTGCACGATATCTCCACTAGCTTTTACCATGGCAATGAAAGTGATCATAAAAGCTTTAAAATGGGTGGTTGGGGGAAAATGACTCAAGTCCGGAGCTCAGTTGACACCTATTAGGGCTTTTATGGATGATATAACACTGACAGCAACGATACCGTGTACCAGATACCTGCTAGAAAAGCTTAACAAAAACAAAACCTGGGCTAGAATGAAGATCAAGCCATCAAAATCAAGAAGTATTTCCATCATTAAAGGGAAGATGGTAAATCTGAGGTTTCTCATTGACAGCGAGCCAATACCAACAGTATCTGAGAAACCCATCAAAAGCCTAGGAAGATACTACGGTGCAAGTCTCACAGACCGTGATCAGGTCAATCAGCTCAAGCAGGATTTAAACAGGGACCTTGAGAAAATAGATCGCTCTATGCTGGCTGGAAAATTAAAGCTCTGGTGTCTTCAATTTGACCTACTTCCACGACTGTTGTGGCCATTGACAGTGATAGACGTTCCTATCACAGCAGTCAAAAAGATGGAAGTGTCAGCTCCTTTGTGAGAAAATGGCTAGATGTCCCAAAATGCCTGATCAGCCTTAGTCTGTACGGGCACAGCATTCTCAATCTGCCACTCTCATGCCTTGTGGAAGAGTTTAAATGCTCCAAAGCAAGAGGAGGTGACCCACTCAGAGTCCCACGACTCAACTATAAGAGGAGTTGCACCAGCATTAACTCAACGCCAGCCTCCCTCAGACACATCCTCACTGCCTGTAAAGTAAGCTTTTCCCAAGGTAAGTACACTTGGAGACTTAACCAAGTTCTAAAGTTAATAGCCGCAGCCATCAAACCTAAGAGAACAGCCACGAATGCCACGCCCCTTCAAAAATCACATGTTGCCCAAAACATGTCCGTGAAGGGGTCCGTGAAAGATGGCCATAAAGGGGAACAAGGACAAAAATCCCCTTCCACGGTTAAATCATTGGTAGGGGCACGAGACTGGGAATTGAGGGCAGATTTGGGCCTTCAGCTCTCCATTCCATTGGAAATAGTCACCTCAACCTTAAGACCAGACCTGTATATTTTATAGAGCTGACAGTGCCATGGGAGGATGCAATATACGAGAAATGAGAGAAAAAGGATGCGATATGCTGAGCTAAAGCTTAAGGTAGAACAACGGGGCTGGAGAGCAACAGTCTACCCGGTGGAGGTAGCTGCCGTGGCTTTATAGCTAAGTCCACCATTAGGCTTTTGAAAGAACTGGGGATCTGTGGCCAAGTTCTGCACCACACCATCAAAGAGACTTCAGCGGCTGCTGAGTGCAGTAGTCAATGGCTATGGAGTAGGAGGAAAGATCGTAGCTGGGCCCCAAGACGTTAGGGACACACACCCAGGTCCAATCAGCCTGAGTGGGCCTTAGCAGAGGGTGTATTGTGAGTAAAAGGCCGAAACACCCTATGATGCTTTGAAACACAACTGACGATGTGCCCCTAATGCCTGTTGGTGGCCTGGAAAAACATCTTTCTTGTACGAAGTAACTTAAAGGGACTATGTCCATCTTGTCCTATATTTGGAAATCTACATGAGCTTCAAATGAAAGTCTTTTGTCTTTTACTGTTGCACTTGATGGACTAGAAAGGCCATTTAAAGTTAGTATGATCTAAAATCTTACTTCTAGCTGTATGTGGTCCTATGACTATGACTTTTGTCTTATCAGAATTAAGCAGAAGGAAGTTAATTAGCATCCAATCTCTTACGTCCTGCACACATTGCTCAACTTTAGAAAGCAGTGTTTTCTCTCATCTGGTTTTGCTGAGACATAACTGTCGTCAGCATAACAATGAAAACTAATACCATGCTTTTGAATTATGTTGCCCAGAGGAAGCATGTAAAGGAGGGGGGGGGGGGGGGGCAGAAGCAGTGGGCCTAAAACTGAACCCTGTGGAACACCAAACTTCACTAGAGAACTGTCACGAACGGGGTATAACGGCGGCTGTTGATTGCCGTGGGCGTATAGAGCAGGCATAAAGGCAGAGGTGTTGTGTAACCAAAAGAGTCTTAATAATGGTAGTCACAGAAGTATAAATAATAAAGACACAGACTCAAACAATACTTAATAACATAGGGTTAAACATGGGCTCTCTGGCAGGACACAGACTAAGGGACACCAACAGGCTCTAATACCTGTTACACTATGTTTAAGCTCTGTAGCGAAACACAGGCTGAAGGACTCCTAGCAAACGCCCTGTGGCGAAACACAGGCTGAAAGACGAAACGCGTGACAGGACACACAATCTAAGCTTGGAGCAGAAACAGGAAGAAACATGACGAGACTAGATACCCGACGAGACGAGAGACAAGGAGAGACAAGAGACAGGACTAGGGCTAAAGACATGGCAATCAGCTAGACATGGCTATTAGCTAAACATGGTTAAGAGCTCTTAACCATGGCAGTCAGCTACACATACATCTAGCTAAGCATGTTTGCCAGGGGTAGCTCAGTGGTTAAGGCATTGGACTATGGTTCGGAAGATCTTAGCTTCAAACCCCACAACCACCAAGTTGCCACCGTCGGGCCCTTGAGCAAGGCCCTTAACCCTCAACTGCTCAGATGTTGATTAAATGTAAGCATGTCTTTAGCCTGACATGCACTAAGCTACACTTACCTAATAGCTAAACAACACTAGGGACTTGGGACACAGAAACACAGAGACGAAGGACACCCAGTGGCTAGGCTAGGGGACACTCAAAGGCTAGGCTCACTGGGAAACTAGGAAGGCAGGAAACACAGAAATTAGAGACACAGGGAGACCAGGGAGACTAGAGGCACGGAAAGGCTAGAGACACAAAGGGGCTATGGCTAGAAGCATGACAGTTAGCTCAATATAGATTTTCGCTAAAACACACTCCTAGCCAAACACACCCCTTACCTACTTACCTGTTCTAGCTAAACAGACAAGAGAACAGGGGGACAACAACCACAATACTTACATTTACATAAACTACACCACACATGACAGGACTGAGTCAGCTCCACAAACTTAGACACACACAGAACATCTACAGACAACATTGTCACCAGAGAGCCCAACTCAACATAACTTAAATCAAACTATAAACTGAACAAAACCTTAAAATAACAGAAGTGTAACTGATAATGCTCGACCCAGTTTCCCAGACTAAACAGCTATTTATAGATGGACTAATGGCTACCTCGGCTCAGGAGTGCACTCACATCACCTGACCGAGGTGCCTTCTGGGAAACTGAGTCAGCCAACAAAAACTACAAAGGACAAACAGCGACCTCTAGTGGTGGTCCCTTACAAGAACATGCAGAATAATCACCATTTAAATCTACATACTGATAACGATCGGTCAAATTGGATTTGAGCCAGGAGAGGGCTGTACCCTTAATTCCTACTACAATTTCTAATCTGTGAAGAAGAACACTATGATCAATGGTGTCAAAAGCTGCACTGAGGTCAAGTAATACAAGCATAGTTACACAACACTGATCAGAGGCCAATAGGAGGTCATTTACTACTTTAACAAGTGCTGTTTCTGTACTGTGATGAGGCCTAAATCCTGACTGATACAGTTCATGTATGCCATTTCTATGTAGATATGAGCATAGCTGCTCCGCTACTATCTTTTTCAGAATCTTAGAGATAAAAGGAAGGTTTAATATCAGCCTGTAATTAGAGAGCTGAAAGGGACGAGGTCAGGTTTCTTAATTATCGGTTTAATAACTGCTAATTTAAAGGATTTTGGAACATACCCAATGCTGAGTGAAGAATTAACTATTCTCAACAGGGGTTCTGTTATTTCTACTACTATCTGTTTAAGAAAATGTGTCGGTATAGGATCTAATATACAGGTTGATGAATTTGCAGAAGAGATGAGTGAAATTAGTATATTCTCTTCAAGAGGAGTAAAGTATTCTAGGTTCCGATCCGACATGATTATTTTAACATCTGCATTAATTACATTGTCCGGTTTCAAAGCCTTAATTTTATGCCTAATATTTACTAGTTCATAAAGTCCTCACTATTGCACAATGTTGTTGTAAAGATTTCTGCAGTGGTCTTATTTCTGTTTAATTTGGCTACGGTATTAAATAAAAATCTAGGATTATTTTTGTTATTTTCTATAAGAGTGGAGAGATACGTTGATCTAGCTACACTAAGAGCTTTTCTATAGTTCAGGATGCTCTCCGTCCATGCTATTTAAAATACTAACAATTTATTTTATATAAATTTTATATATAACATTTACGTTTTAATTTCCGAGCGGTCTTTTGTAAAGTTCGCAGAGGTGTCGGCTGCGCATTCAGTGTGATCCAAGTTTGTGATATCTATGTTAATTAAATTATTAAAACAAACTTTCTGAGTCTTTCTACATATTTGCTTAGCTCTGGGAACAGACACAGTCTTAATATAGTGAACCCTGAGTGACGACTCTATGCAGCTAGCAGACGGTTGGTTTAGCCTGTCTGTCTGCTCCCTGGCCTGGGCTCTGGATTGTCACAGATTAACTAGGCCTCTTCTGAGACTATGCGCTATACTACAAAAAATAAAAGCAGCACCTTCCTGAGTGGGATAGACATCGTCACGCCCTAACAGGCCAGCTTTGCTCTCAAAGGTCTTCCAATTGTCTATGAAGCCCACATTATTTTCAGAGCACCACCTGGACATCTTGCAGATCAGCGACCATAACCTGCTGTAAGCTATGTAGCCACGTCTCATTGGGATGGGACCAGAGCATACAACTTCATCAGATATCACCTTCGCTAATTTAAACACCTCTGTAAAGTTACCCTTGCTAACCTCTGACTGACAAAGGTGTATATCATTAGCTCCGGCATGTACCCCTATCTTAGAGAACCTGTGCTGTCCTAGAGCCCTAAGATTACCTGTTATGTCCAGGTCATAGCTTTATGTTTGGTTTGTTCTATTGATGGTGAGGTGAAGCCTCATTTAGGTGTAAGTTTTACCAAGGTTCATTTTATGAAGCTTGATTTAAGAGCTCACTGTACTGCCATTTATCTAGTGGACAAATGTGGGCCACCACATCAACCGAGGTATGGACTAGGGGGTCCAGGCGTGGCGGTGAGTAGGGTGAGGGGGAACCCCAGACTGGGTGCTGATAGAGGGCAGAAGGTGATGACCACTAGTGGCAGCTGTTCAAACTCCAATGGCGAGATGCGTACTTTGCAAGCAGCACAACTACAGAATTATGACCTGTAGCTGCAAGTAATATACTTATAAAATATAAAATATAAAAATCTGACTTTTATCTGTCAGCCACTACAGACAACTTAAATGATCCTAGAAATTTTTGGAAGGCTATAAAATTACTTACTTTAAACAAAGATAGTATTAATATTCCTTCTTTTATTATTGTAAGGTTTTGTAATATTGTAAGACAATGTAATCTAATATGAAGATTCCTGTCCCTTGAGAACAGACCTCTCACTGTGCTTCCTCATGCTTTCTGTATCCTGTATCCAGACGAGGATACATCCAAATGGCTCTTGTCTGCTAGAACCCTTTTGTTTAACCAGAAGAATGCAAATGTATCTCCTCTCACCTGTCTGGAGATATTGAACCATTTTAATGAGCATTTTATTCAGTCTGGTTCTTTGTTTGACATTGCTTGTCCTTCTACTGTGACAGCTTGTAGATATGTACCAGTCTCCACAAGTGTCTTCAATTTTACTCCTTTCTTAGTGGCTGATGTTCAAAAAGTCCTAAAAGGGCTGGCTTCTAAAAAACCTCCAGGACTTGATCTTATAGAGCCTTCTTAAAAATAGCTGCTGATTATGTAGCACAGCCTCTAACGTACCTTTTAAATCTTACTCTAGAGAGCAATACTATTCCCAAAATATGGAAATCTGCATTTGTTTGTCCATTATTGAAAGGGGGTGACCTGTCAAACTTAAATAATTACAGGCCAATTTCTAACTTGTATGTTTTGGCCAAAACGCTTAAATCCCTGGTGAGTGATCAGATAAAAGACTTTCTGTATGTACAGGACATTTTATCCCCAGTTCAGTCAGGTTTTAGAAAAAAAACATAGCACCATCACAGCTGCAATGAAGGTGATAAATGACATCTCTGTTGCTCGTGACAAGAAGCAGCACTGTGCATCACTTTTTCTTGACTTGTCCAAAGCTTTCGGGGTTTTCAGAGAATACTGTCTCTTGGTTCTCAAACTATCTTAGTGACAGAACCCAGTGCATTAAGCATGATGGTGTTTAATCTGGTATTTTACCAATTCTTAAAGGGGTTCCACAAGGCTCTGTGTTAGGCCCTCTTTAATTTACTATTTATATAAAAAAACCTTGATCGGCATGTGTCTGATGCAAATTTTAATTTTTATGCAAATGAAACAGTTATTTACTGCTGTGCACCCTCTCTTAAACAAGCCATTGAACATTTACACAATGCCTTCACTGTGGTCCAAAACACTTCAAATTAACCTGTGCTTTTCTTTTAATGTTAAAAAACGGCTAGTGGCATCCACTTTTTTATCTGTGCTGGACTATTGTGATATATTATATGCATTCATCTGCTCAATGCCTTCATATGATTGACGCAGCCTATCATGCATCGCTGAAATTTATTACTAATTGTAAAGCACGCAGCCACCACTGTGAGTTGTACTCTCGTGTAGGGTGGTCTGCTTTGGCCACACGGAGGCTCTGTCATTGGTACACATTTATATATAAGGCTATTCTTGGTGTGCTTCCATCTTATTTATGTTCACTTCTTATGAAAAAAAGCACTGGTCATTACTCTCTCCGATCTCAGGCTGTTGTCTTGCTTTCTGTTCCACATATTAGTACTGAGTTGGGTAAAAGGGCCTTTGTTTATTTTGCACCCTTTACATGGAATTTGCTGCAGAACAATTTAAAACTTAGTAAATTGATTCCTTTGAGTGTTTTTAAGTTAAAAATAAGATGTTTTGAGTTGGACTCCCTCATATGTCAAGTTTTTGATTGAGATTTCATTGTAAGTGCAATTTTTTTTTGGTATGTATGTATTGTGATGTAATTTAGCTGCCTATATTGGCCAGGTCTACCTTGCAAAAAAAAATTATTTAATCATAATGGGCTTTTATCCTGGTTAAATAAAGGATAAATAAAAAAAATTAATAAAATAAAATACTGTAGCGTTCATTATTGACAGTTTATTGATTGCTATATTACTTGCAGCTACATTATTATACAATTATTTATACATATACATACACACACCTACATAGTATACAGTATACAGTCTTATATATGTATAATTTACTGTATATCATCTCTGCGGATTTTACTAGTAAGACTACATGTGAACGACCCTTAATTTAAACCAGTTGAAGTGCCAAATAAGAAAATGACACGCCTCAAAACGAGGCTTCATTTAGAAACGCCTCTTTTGTCTCACACAAGCTTCAGAGCTTTAGAACAGTTCTAGTTCATGTTTTGTTTTACTTGGTCATAGCTTCATGTTTAGTCCTTGTTTAATGTTTGTGACATAGATGCTATAAAGTGTTCCTGCTTTTTTAGACAACATTTAGCGTAACTGCTAACTGATAACTATAATGTACTGTTTGTTTTGATAATAATAAAAGCTCACTAAAAGTAAACTTTGATAAATACTAGTTTACTGACAAGGTGAAAAGGCCGATTACACAAACATCATTTTCCATCAGTCCACCCGAGGACAATAACCTTCCTGAACGCAAACTCATGCGCTGTGTGTAATATACCCTGAACAAGCAGTATCTTAAAATAATCAATAAATTATTAAGTCTTTGTAAGAAGTATAAGATACTGTATGTGCCAATACATACAGCAATATGAATTTTTTTATAATCTCGTATATATTTTCTTTGTGTGTGTGTATCCTTTCCATTTACTTTTCAACTTCAGTAAGATATAATCAAATATAACAATTAATATGTATATTAGTAATAATAAATAATTATAAATAATTATATATATATAATTATTATTATTATTATTATTATTATTATTAATTTACATTCAGACTGAAGCTAATTTTTTCCAGAAAATATATTTTCTGAAAATACATTAAATTTACGTAGGACTGCTGAATGAAAAACAGCAGTCCTATGGACCAAAAAAAGAAAAACAAAATATTTCAATGCCATTAATTACAGATCAAAACAAATAAGAATAATAATTTTAAAGCCTAATTGATCAAAGCTGTTGAACAAATTTGTTAGGTCAAATACTTTCTTTTATGTAGAAAATGTTGCTATGATTAATATAAAAATATGTAAAAAAAAAATTTTTTAAAGGTTTATGTAAAAAAATATGAAACTAATTCTTGCAACAAACTCCACAAGTTAACTGTGGGCCACTTTTTCAAAGGGGGAAAAGTAAAAAACCCCCAAATGTGGTGAAGCTCCCTGGACTGTCATAAACCCAGGTGTCTGCCAGCAGCTTTGTGAACATTTGGTCTCCTTTTTCTAGAGTTAGAACGATCCCATTGCTGCCGTTGCCGTTACTGACTGGTTTCCAGGCATATGCAGAACACTTATGTTCTCCGTTTTTATACAGATTGACAGCTGATGTGGTGCCACTAAAACTGAAAGCATGAATACGGAAAAAATAAACTCCTTTCACTGGTGCGGTGAAGATCCCTGGAAACATGCAAGAAATACATGTACAGTATGCATCAGTAAGGAATACTAAAAGATATTAATATAACCTGATAATTATCAGATATTTACCCGTGTTTGAGTCGTAGCCATTTCCAGCGTTGGTGATGACTTTTTTGTAGATTAATGGAGTCTCTACAGATTTATAGGGGCCGGTGTGTCCCTCCCCTGAAGCTAACAGTGACGCTGAAAAGGCCACCTTCCTGACTGTAACAACAGAACAGATGTGTTTAAACAAAGTCTTTATTGCAACTGAGAAACTTTTAACATCATGATGTTCTTACCTTCGTTTTCATTCTGAAGAATTTGTAGCGCTGCTTTCAGAGCTGTTAAAAATCAACATCAAATATATTTGTATTTATTTATTATATGATTAAACCAGATATAGCACACAGATACTATAAGCAAATATGCAGTAATCTTTCTGTTATTATTACAATATACACAGTAAAAATGAAACAGAATTTTCAGGAGCATTTGCAAACCAATCAAGCACCATGATGAAACTGGCTCTTATGAAGACCTTCCCAGGAAAGCAAGACCAAAACCGACCTCTGCAATGAGGTTACTAGCCTCATAAATCAACAATTAATAAACAGCACCTCTGATCAAAGCCAATTAGAAAGAATGTCAAAACTTTTGACTGATAGTATATATAAAATGAGTTAAAGATCATTTGTTAAAGGATTTACTTATTTGTTTTTGGTACCTTCATTTTCACTTTTCAGCTCAGTCACCGAGTTGTTTTGGCTCTGCATCATGTCTTCTGTCGTTTTCAGTCTTTCTTCCAAGTCTTTTATTTTTTTAATTTCACTAATTATGTTTACGCTAGGTGCAATGAAATCCTGCGCTTGAACGCAGCAGACAAAAAGCAGCAAAACTATCTGAGAGCTAACTGACATGTTGGATTTAGGAGTGTTTAACGCAGCTGTAGCTCCTGTAGATCGGCTGTAGGATCGAGGTTAGGACAGGAGTGATCACGGCTTACTTTAATAGCTGACGCTTTACATTTGCTCCTATGGGGTTTTTGTTGCGTGAATCTCTGGCTTGTAAAGCAATTAAGAACTTTAGCCCTTTTGATCTTTGGTACTTTCTAAAGTAAAGAGCCAGGGGTGAGTGGGTAGTCTCTTTTATTTGCATTTGACTTTTTTCTGGGTTCAGGGACTTTTTTTTATCAGATTGATCGTGTTAGACTCAGTGATTCGACTGTATCTCTATGAAAGGTGAAAATCTAATGTGCACCTGGAGAAAATGGTATTATGTGACTCACCTTTTTAACCACGTACAGCCTGCATCTGTAAAGGCACACAACTAATGTATCCAGCAAGATATATAGAATTCAGAGCTAAAGTGGGACTCGATTTCCTACAACACATGACTACAAGTACAATTCGGTACAATCACCTGCACTTTCATTACTACATTGCTTTTAGTTTCATTATACTTTAATTACAACAATTAGTAGTAAAGAGTCTAAGACTGTTGTTTGTTTGATACTTTTGATTTCTGCTTTTACCACATTGCTCCGTATTCAAATAAATAATACTGCAGATGTCAGGAGGTTGCCATTAGTGTTCACTGCAAATAATTCATTTTACACCTACTAACCTTTCATCGTCTCCATTGATAAAATAATCAAGACGTCATCTCATGCTCCCAAAGTAGGTTTAAATTCAATTTTTAAAATTCAATACTGTATTTTGAAAATTTCATGGCATTTATAGCATCATCGAAGGGAAGATGAAGTCATTTTCAACTCTCAGCTCCTCCAGTTTCGAGGTTAGATCTGTAACCAATTTTTTTGGCTTTCCTCTGTCATTTGAAGTTTTTCTTCCCGGTCCTTTATCTTTCCAAGTTCATTTAAAATGTTTATGTTGGGCGAAATTAAATCCTGCGCTTGAACGCAGCAGGCACAAAACAGTAAAACAGCGCTAATCGATCTGTTCAGTTTAACCCAGCTGTAGGATCTGGATCGAGGCTCCTGTTGGATCAAGGTTAGGTCAGGAGTGATCACGTCTTGTCTTTATATCTCGTTTAATAGTTAATGCTTTGCCAGCTCAGTTTGGGGTTTTTGTTGCATAAATTCTCGGATTCTAAAGCAATCAAGAACGTTTGTACTTTTGAACTTTTGTACTTTCTAAAAAAGCAAAAACAAAACAAAAACTAGAACTAGAGCCAGAGGTGAGTGGGTAGTCTTTTTTATTTTCACTCTAGAACTTCATCAGGTTGGCCATGTTAGACTAATGTGGAGTCAATAGCTCATTTAGAGCTAACGTGAACTTGATTTCCCACAACTAACGATAAACCCCACCACATGATCAGTCACATGATGTACATCCCTGTCACAGTATCTGGAATTCTGCATACAACTTACTGCAACACAGCTGTCTGCACTTTCATTACAACATTGCTTTTAGTTTAATACACTTAAAAAACCTCTACCCAGATCTATCTTAAATCCGGTGTAGCAGAAGCCCAAATTCAATTTTCACCCAGTAAACACTATTTTTCAGGGACTAATCAATAATTCAAGCAACTGTGTTCACACACGGCTTAGCCAAATATATGTACACTCAGTGTTTCGTAATTGTTAATATTTATTCCTAGTACACACTCCCTGTTTTAGGTCAGTTAAGATCACAGCTTTATTTTTTGAGAATGTAAAATGTCAGCATAGACATTGAGTAGACTTTCTCGCTGTATGCCTTCAACATACTGTACAGTATGCACAAAATCTCCCTTTCTGATAATGCCATCTATTTTGTGAAGTACAACAGTTTGCACAAAATGATGCTGCCACCCCCGCGCTTCACAGTTTGGATGGTGGTTTTCGGCTCGCAAGCCTCACCCTTTTTCCTCCAGACAGCTATGGTCATTATGGCCAAACAATTACATTTTTGTTTCATCAGAAAAGAAGCATTTCTACAGAAAGTAAGGTCTTCATCTCTATGTGCAGCTGCAAACTACAATCTGGCTTTTTTTTTTTCAGCAGTTTTAAAGAAATGGCTAGTTCCTTACTGAGCATCCTTTCAGGTTACATCAATATCAGTCTCGTTTTGCTGTGGAGATACAGAGCCATGAAAAAGTAATTGCCCTTACTGATTTTTTTATTTGCTGCATGTCACACTTAACCCTCCTGTTACCTTCAGATTTACTAATATCTTTTATCCTTGGGGTCAATTTGACCCCAGCAATTTCAACCAACAGAAATTTTAAATATAAAGCAAAAAAATATGTCAATCATTTATTTTGAGACTTTAAACATTGGATGGGGTCAAAATGACCCCAAAGATAATTGGAGGGTTAAGTGAATCAGATCGCCAAACTATTTTAATATTGCACAAGGATAACCAGAGGAAATCCAAAATACAGTTTTTAAATGATGATTTTATTTATCAAAGGAAGGAAGCTGTCCACACCTACCTGACTTCATGTGAAAAAGTAATTGCTCCCCCCAGTAGTAATTGTAACCAGTTATTAGGTTCAGGGGCAGTTACTTTTCATATAGGGCCAGATAGGTTTGAACACCTTTTTTCCCTTCAAAAAAGGGAAATATATTTACTCCGGAATCATTAAAGTATGACAAATATGCAAAAAAATCCAATATTTTTTCATGGCACTGGAGATACTTTTATATCCATTTCCTCTAGGGTCTTCACAAAAGCTTTGCTGTTGTTCTGGGATTGATTTTTTTCTGTAACAAAGTACACAGTGTGTTCCCATGGTGTTTATATTTAAGTAATACTGTTTGTACAGATTTTCTTGCCAAGTCAAGGTCTAGCCTGACTGAGAGATAATCAATATGTTTGGTTTACCAGAGTTTAATCCAGCTCTAATTTCAGACCTTGAAGACCTTTGTTGGATGTCCGGGCCTTTGGATGACACTGCATAATTGTGTCATTAACATTACTAAATGTGGCCAGGACTACTTCCAGAAACCACTGTCGGTAAACACAAATCCGACGTGCCACCTGCAGATGCAAACTAAAGGTCTATCATGCAAAAAGGAAGTCATTGTGAACATGGTGCAGAAGTGGTGTTGTGTCCTGTGGGCCAAGGCTCAAGGTTTCAAAGTGGAAAATGTCAGATGAGTCCAAATTTACCATTCATGTTGGAAATCACAAACGCAGTGTCCTCCGCCTGTCCCAACTATTTTGACCTGTAGCAAAGATTAAAATTAGCTTATTTTAAGCATAAAATTGTAAAATTTCTCAGTTTAAACATTTATGCTGCTATAGCCAAACCTTTGGTCACTCGTGCCAATGCAAATATGTTCTATTGTAAATAATAAATGAAAGTAAAATAAAGTGATTTAAAACTCTAGTTTTCATTTAATTCTAATTTAAAAAAAGTCCCAACTTTTCTGGAATTTGGGTTGTAACGTATCCAGCAAGCTATATAAAATACAGAGCTAATGTGGGACACAACTTCCCACAAGTCTAGTGTCGTTCTGACGGGGACTACCAACCCTGTCAGAACGACACTATTCCTGGTATTGGCATTACATTTAAATTTAGGCATTTGGCAGACGCTCTTATCCAGAGCGACTTACATTTTTTAAAATCTCATTATACATCTGAGCAGTTGAGGGTTAAGGGCCTTGCTCAAGGGCCCAACAGTGGCAACTTGGTGGTCGTGGGGTTTGAACCTGGGATCTTCTGAACCGTAGTCCAATGCCTTTACCACTGAGCTACCCCAGGCCCCTGGCATTACTGATGAGCTTCCAGGAAAAAACACAAAGCACTGTTTTTATACAGACTGATAGCCATTATTTTTAGTATTTTTATTTGCCCAACTTCTGAATTTCACGTGCAGAGTTTAATGTGTCATCTTTAGAGTTTTTTTGAAATTGACTTCTTTTTTATTATTATTATCTTGAATTTTTCCCTGATTTTTCCCTAATTTAGTTGTAATCCAATTCCTCCCAGTCACTAGGGCGCTCCCACATTAAGCTACTTCTAACCACTCAGTCAGGAGGGCCAAAGACTATCACGTGTTTTCTCTGAACCATGCGTTGCCAGTTGGGGGTGCTGCAACACACTCAGAGGACAGCGTTATTTGCTCCTTGCGCTTGCATGAGCTCACAGACGCCCCTGATTGGCTGTAGAGCCGTGATTAATGTGAAAGCAACTAAGTACCTATCGTCCCTCCCCTCTGAGAGAGCTCGGCTAATCAGCTCTCTCTAGACCTTCACCTGGGAGCAGCTGAGCAGAAGCAGTTGGCCTTGCACTTGCTCACTGAGGGTTGCTGTTGGGTGTGAGCTCATTGCCATGTCCTTTTGTATGTTCCTTTCAGTTTTGCTTTTCCTTAGTTTCTTTGGAGCTGTGGGCCCAGTCCAAAACTTGGAGATGTACAGTATAGAGACTGGGGGGGGAATTACTTGGACCCAGTGCCGGTTCGAGAGTCTGTAAGACTTAACGTCTGGTAAGGTGGAAACATAATGAGATGGCCTATCCCAAAAAAAGTGGTGAATTCACAATGAAACTTAAACTTTTTGTTTTGTTTGTTCTTCAACAACCATTACATGACCTGATGCTCATGGCAAAACCAAAAACATTGAAGAAGTCATTTATGAGGACTTCTGTATACCCTGTAATACTGCTGTCCATTAGTTAAACAGAAAGGGACCACCAATGTCAGTGTTGTAACAGTACCAAAATGTGAAGCCAAGCTGTAGAATCTGTCAGTGATTGACACGTGGCAGGTGAATGCGAAGAGGGGAGCAAGAGTCGGGTGGCACATGGGTTGACTATCTTGGTCACAGTGGGGCCAATGAAACTAGGTAAGAGTTTGCATGTGTCAGTGGGGATACCATAAATTCGGAACACGTCCTCCTCCGTCTCCTTGCCCGCGGAGGGCAGTTTGGGAAGTGGGATGAGGTGAATACACTTAGAAAAGTGGCCAATGATTGTCATGATATAGGTACTGCCATCAGATGGAGGTAACCCAGTTATAAAGTTTAAAGAGTTATGGGAACAAGGACGGCCAGGCACAGGTTCTGAGAAGGCCAGCAGGAGATCAGTTGTCGTGCTTTTACATGCATAGATGTCGCAGGATGCCACAAATCTGGACACGTCCTCTCCCAGCATGGGCCACCAGAATCATTGCTGAACGCAAAGCGGGTCTGAGCGGAACCTGGCGGGTAGGATAGCCTAAAACTGTATGGAAACATGCTAAATGATTACAAACTAAGAAAATATATGCAACCATTATGATGATAAACTACAAAATAAACACCCAGTACAACCACTTCGAAATATGTTCTTCGAAATATTCCTTTTCAATCAGAAAAATAATGAGATTTTCACATTCGCCAAAGCTCAGTTTAACAACAGTTCCAGTTTTACAGCACACATTTTTCTCCAGATGAAATAAAGTAAAAAAAAACTATTCAAACAGTAAATAACCTAGCGAAATTGTCAAATGATATGTTTCATATGTTAAATACCTGTCAAATACCTTAGTACATTTATTCAATAACGGCAGAGACTTAAAGCAAAACAATATGTACTGTAAATTCGCCTTTACTGTTTCTGGCACTTACTATGGTGCAATCCCTATCGATTAGCCTAGCATAATAGTGCATAGCTAAACATTTTTCTCACCACATTACAGCAAAACTACTACCTGCGTGCTTTTCATGTTACTGCCACAGATTCTGAAACACTCTTGTGTCTTACTTAAGGTATTTACATCTAATTTGGAGGGATATTAACCCACCTGTAGTTAGGAGCAAAGAGGCACAAAACTTTAGCTTGTGTTTAGCTTGGCTGCAGGATTTAATCAGCAGCACCTGGCCTCCGTGGGGTTTTAGGTTCCTCATCTACTGACCTGTTTGACAATGTTCACAGTTGAGCACAAAACAGAATAAATGTAACATTTATCATTTTAGAAAACATAAGAAAATTTATTTAAAAAAATTAGGGTGTTATTTAAATTTTTACACCTTAGGAACTTTACCACAATTAACTTTATTGTTTCTAGCTGTCTTAAATGCATATGATTTATTTTATCTACATACATTTTTAACCTTTTACATCTGCATCTATGTCATGTAGCCATAATTAACAACAAAGGAAACAGAAGGAATAGAGTACATGAGCGATAATAGGCAAGTTGTTGTTTTTCTGTCTCGTTCTCTTAATTTCACAATTTTGTGCATTTTCTTACAAATTATTTTGTCATCATGGATCACTAAATATTCATAGCTCTATACACAATATTTAGGAAACAGAATTATATCTACAAATAGCTAGCAATAATGTTAAAAAGCTAATAGTGTTCCGCTTGGCTGACTTAATCAACAGCACTTGGCCTCCGTATGGTTTTTGGTTCCTCCCAGCGTTAAGCGCTATATAGTGACATGTTTGAGAATGTTCACAGTTGAGCACAAAGTACAAGGAATTTAACATTTATAATTTTAGAAAACATAAGAAAATAAATATAAAAAATTTGGGTGTTAGGGTCCACCGAGATATAGTTCTTTTAATGTTATTTATGTAGTAGATTGGTAACCAACTTCATATGAGCTCCTGATGTGATGGCATCATTGAGAGAGCCTGCTGCACGAAGCTAAAGCAATATATAACACTTACACCTCTTCTTTTTTCTCCATATTTCCAATTTCCAACCTTGTCATTATCTAGTAAACCAATGTCGGGCCAACCTATCTTTTGCCCCACCAATAGCCCAACAGTGGGCCCACGAACAAAATGATGTTGGGCCAACCACCGATTCCAACATGGGCCCAATGTATGCAGTGCCGTTTGCCCAACTTTAGCCCAACGTCGGAGCACTGACAAAATTTTACCATAATTTTCCTGATGTTGAGCCAACAGAGCAGTACTATCTGGGTTACAGAAAAACATGATATCTTCAGGCATTTGGAAATTGAACTGAAAGTAGTACACTGCTTTCAGGGGCACTGTGAAAATACATGAAAAATAGAAAGAGAAAAATTCCAGGAGTGTAGAGAGTATGGTTACAATTAATTGTATATGGATATGCTTATATTCAGAATTCTTATAACCTGGAGCTGAATTAAACTGGGATTATTGAAGTAGGGTAAAAGTCTAGCCAGCTTGATTAGCTAGCGTGGTTAGCACTTTCACCTCGCACCTTTAGGTTTGATTCCCGCCTGTGCACACGCATCTGTATGCATGGTGTTTACATGTTCTCCCTGTGCTTGGTGGGTTTCCTCCGTGTACCCCGATGTCCTCCCACAGTCCACGTGTAAATTAGGGTAACTGGCCTAAAATTGCCCGTGGTGTGTGAATGAGTATGTGTTTGTGTGCCCTGCGATGGACTGCAACCCTATCCAGTGTGCATCCTGCCTCGTGCTCTAAGTCTCCTAGGATAGGCTCCAGGCCTGCCGCGACCCTGTATACAGGATAAGGTGGTATAGAAGATGAATAAGTGTGCGAGTGAGTGAAAGTTTATGTAGGAAAGAAAATTTCTACAAAGGTGTGATATTTGTGTTTACCGTCATTGCTAAGAAACTTCTCTAATTTATCAGAACTCTGCAAAAAGTGATATCTTAGTACATGAAAATACAGGTAGTCCCCTACTTACAAAGTGTGTCGAATACGCCTTTGACAAAAAATATGCAATGTAAAGTATCCCAACCAATCAACCTGTCTAAATCTCTGTCCCCTTTTCCCACACTGCCATCATGTGGCAAAAAACTGATTATTCACCACCGGGACATCTAAGCTCACTAAACACAGACAAACGCTTACTCCAAAGAAAGGAAAGTACACTATTAAATAAATAAAAATTCAAAGATAACATATATCAATGTATGTTTTTCCTTTCTACGGGAAGTTCAAAACCTGTTTGTCTCTGATCTTATTGCTCTAATATATTCTGAAGGTGCAATTTGAGCAGTAATATGAAGTGCTACTATACCCGCAGCAGTCTGAGGTGAGGGCGTGAAAAATACCCAAACTGAAAGTGCAGTGTTATGTGATAAAATCAGTCGTGTCATGTGCCGAATTTAATAATCTACTTTAAATAGGGAGTTTAAACAGGCTAAGAAAGAAATACACCTTAAAGTAGACAAGGCATAAGATATTCACCCTGAATATTATTATTATTAATATATATATATATATATATATATATATATATATATATATATATATACACACACTCACCTAAAGGATTATTAGGAACACCATACTAATACGGTGTATGACACCCTTTCACCTTCAGAACTGCCTTAATTCCACGTGGCATTGATTCAACAAGGTGCTGAAAGCATTCTTTAGAAATGTTGGCCCATATTGATAGGATAGCATCTTGCAGTTGATGGAGATTTGTGGGATGCACCTCCAGGGCACAAAGCTCCCGTTCCACCACATCCAAAAGATGCTCTATTGGGTTGAGATCTGGTGACTGTGGGGGCCATTTTAGTACAGTGAACTCATTGTCATGTTAAAGAAACCAATTTGAAATGATTCGAGCTTTGTGACATGGTGCATTAACCTTCTGGAAGTAGCCATCAGAGGATGGGTACATGGTGTTCATAAAGGGATGGACATGGTCAGAAACAATGCTCAGGTAGCCCGTGGCATTTAAACGATGCCCAATTGGCACTAAGGAGCCTAAAGTGTGAAAGAAAACATCCCCCACACCATTACACCACCACCACCAGCCTGCACAGTGGTAACAAGGCATTATGGATCCATGTTCTCATTCTGTTTACGCCAAATTCTGACTCTACCATTTGAATGTCTCAACAGAAATCGAGACTCATCAGACCAGGCAACGTTTTTCCAGTCTTCAACTGTTTAAATTTGGTGAGCTCGTGCAAATTGTAGCCTCTTTTTCCTATCTGTAGTGGAGATGAGTGGTACCCAGTGGGGTCTTCTGCTGTTGTAGCCCATCCGCCTCAAGGTTGTGCGTGTTGTGGCTTCACAAATGCTTTGCTGCATACCTCGAGTGTAACGAGTGGTTATTTCAGTCAAAGTTGCTCTTCTATCAGCTTGAATGGATGTTTTTCCCTTTTCACACTATTCTTTGTAAACCCTAGAAATGGTTGTGCGTGAAAATCCCAGTAACTGAGCAGATTGTGAAATACTCAGACCGGCCCGTCTGGCACCAACAACCATGCCACGCTTAAAATTGCTTAAATCACCTTTCTTTCCCATTCTGACATTCAGTTTGGAGTTCAGGAGATTGTCTTGACCAGGACCACACCCCTAAATGCATTGAAGCAACTGCCATGTGATTGGTTGATTAGATAATTGCATTAATGAGAAATTGAACAGGTGTTCCTAATAATCCTTTAGGTGAGTGTGTGTGTGTGTGTGTATATTTATATATAATACTAAAACAAGACAGACATTTGTTTCACACGAACATTATGTTAAACCATGTAATGTATAAAATCTATTATAATAATGATTATAATAATAATAATATTATAATTATTATTATTATGTTATCCAGGGGTTTTACGTGTCGCGGAATATTGACGTAGTTTATTTTGCTTCGTAGCTCACCCCTTACATGCCGTTATTTTTTCCCCTCCACCCGTATTCCCATAAGCCCCGCCTTTCTTCTCTTATACGGCGCCGCTTTTTGCGCTGCGATTGGATAGAATTGGCGAGCGCTTGTTAAACTAGCCTATCGTAGCGCAGGGGGGCGGGACGTACCGGAATACGGTGGGAAAACAACAAGCCCGTCCGCTCCCCCCCGCCTCTTTGGAAACGCACTCTGTTGTTGCTAGCTAATGCGAGTGTGACGTTAGCTCGGCGGCGGCGCTAGTGTGAAGTCTGTGAGCCGAGTGATGTGCATGAGCAATATGAAGTATGGAAGAAGACGATGTCACGATCAGAGAGCAGAATTTCCACAGCCAAGTCCGGGAGTATATTGTAAGTCGGACGAGATAACTGTTTGCTGTGTTAGCCGAAGCGGCTAACGGCTAGCCTGCTGGTTTGCATAACCGTTAGCCGATTAGCATGCTAGCTCCGGACTAATTAGCGTGCGCGGGACCCTGTGGGATCTGCAGGATTCTGTCGCGTGACGTCACAATGTGCTGTTTACCCGAATGATTTAATCCAGCAGGTTAGCCGGGGTCGTTAGCTTCAGGCTAGTTATGCTAATGATACTTACGGAGGGACAACAATAATAATAATAATAATAATAATATAAACAAACATATAGATGCACAAGATCAATAGGACTGATACACAGACAGGGAGATGGAGAGATAGATGGACATTGAACTTTGATTGACAGATGGATGAGGGACAGATAAAATGATACTAGATGGATGGACAGATAAGGTGGATGAGAGATGGAGAGACAACCTGTGATGTGCTGATGAGTAGAAGGGCAGAATGATAGACAGATGATACTGGAGATAACAGCTGGATGGACAGATGACACAGAAGGCGGGACAGACAGAGAGACATAAATATGGAAAGACGTCTGAATATAGAGACAAATGGAGACGTGGATAAACATGTATATGTAATATACTAGATGTCCAGGAGCAGACAGACAGGTGGATGGACAGATGTTAAAGGGAGAGGTTTATATGTGTTTTTTTTTCTCCCCTGGACCTCCACCCAGTCTCACATCGTCTCTCGTGTTCGTCTTCCCGATGTGTTTAAACCCAAAAACTTTCTCCACTGATTTTAAAAGACTTTCAGAATTTCGTCTTCCCATGCGTCCCCCCCCTGGTGTGCTCCTTCTTCATGCCCCCACTGTCTTTCTGTGTTTTTGTCCCGCAAGATGTCTTTACACCATTATTTTTTCTGTGCGTCCCATCGAAGCTGTCGACCCCAAACTTCTTTCCGCATGTCCCCCTGAAACGTGTTTCAGCAAGTCTGAACAGGCAAATGTCCTTCCCTGTGGCCCTCCCAGATACCCCATATATCTTTCCACCCGTCCTCCTGAAACGTTTTTTGCTTGCCCCGCCGTCAAATGTCTTTCCATGACATTTCCATGCCTCCCAAACTGTCTTTTTTTGTGTCTCCCCACAAAGCATCTTTCTGCACGTCACCAGGACATCTTGTGTACAACCCTATGAAGGTCTGTGCGTGTCCCCTGACATCTCCCCCAAGTCTTTACACTTGGCTTCCCACGAAACGTGTTTCCACGAGTCCCACCAGATGTCTTGGACCAGACGTCTTTCTGGATGCCCCCCCCCAACTCCCCACGCAACATCTTTCCATGCAAGTCCCCTGCATTGTCTTTCGTGCGGAAAGACATTTTTTTCCACCACTGGGAACGTCTTTCCGTGTGTCTTCCCTCCAAACTTTCTCGTCTTTTCTGGTGGTGTTGATTTTGTCATAAATTTTCAATTTCAGTCTTAAGCCGTATTCGGACGGGACTATTTTTACAGGGGGTCATTAGAAAAAATTCTGTTTCACAGACGTACTTTGTGATTTTAATCCCGTCCGAATCTGCCATGTCTGTCTTTCTCTCACACGGCCTCTATAAAAATTCCAGAGCAAATTACCTACTGTTTTTCAGCAAACTCGCAGGTCCTCTGAGGGATCTAATCCCGTCCAAATGCGAATGTCTGTGATTGCCGAAAATGTTTTTTTTTTGTGTGTGTGTTTTGGTCAACGTGAACTACCGTACTTTCTAGCGTGCTGGTATTCAAGTTTGCGCACCAATAATGGATGTAGAATCTTGGACATGTGGTCTTGTGCACCGCCCACACGTAAAACACAGACACTCCTACCTCCGTAATAAACACGGAGATGTTAGTCCCGTCCGAATGCATACATGAAATGACAGACGTGGTCTAAAAAAATTCTAAGTCCCGTTCGAATAGGGCTTAAGTCCCGGGATAAACGTGATTGTGAGTTGTTATCATGTTTAGTCAGTCTTATCCTTTTTTTGTTTTAGTCGACTAAAATCTGGACATTTTAGTTTAATTTTAGACAATGACTAATAATATGTACACGAATATACACATAATATGAAAACACAAAAAAATGTAAACATATCTTTTCAGCCAATGTTTACAGCTTATTAAATAATTTTTTTTATATCACAACAACTACTGCATGTCCAATACTCCTTGAACTCAATTGGAGCTGTATGGACAAAACAGTGTTTCAAGAAAATACAGTGTTTTAAGAAAAAAAAAAAGTATATGAATTTACACACTTGTTCTGTTGTACGGATCACTCCTGTGGGTCACAATCATTTGCTAGCCCATTAGCTTAACAGGTCTGGCATCGGTTTAGCTATAAACTTAAATACATCACATATAACAAAATATAATTACCACAAAGAGGCTGTAAACCTACCTTCAGATTTTTATGGTGTCCCTTGATGCGTCTCTTCAGGTTTGTGATAATTTTCCCGGCAATTGTGTTTCCCACACTGTTAGTCACTTAGTCTCCTTCCCCCCAATTTTTTTTTTTTTTTAGTTTTGACCTACTCTTGGGACACCCTTTCTAATGTCCCCTAAACATCTTGGAGCATGTCCCACCCAGGCGTCTTTCTGCCTGTCCAAACGTTCTCCCAAACATCCTTACAGACTTCTCTTTAATTAATTCCTTCTTAACTTTTGTCTTATTTTCATCCTTTCGCCTGAACTCTTTTTTTAAAACCTCCGTCCCAGTTTCGTTCCTGAACTCCTGCCTAATTTACTTTCAGGTCTCTGTCTGACCCTTTAACCCTGTCTCTCTCTCTCTCTCTCTCTGTGCAGATCTGTTTCCTGCTGTTCGCCGTGCTGTACATCGTGTCCTACTGCATCATAACTCGCTACAAGCGGAAGAGTGGTAAGCGCACTTCATTACTGACCGAGTTGACTGATAGATTATACACCTGATCTGTGCACTGTTAATGTAGAATGTTTTTTTTTCTTTTCTTGTTTCTACAGATGATCATGAAGACGAAGATGCCGTCGTTAACAGAATATCGTGGGTCCTTCACACGTCACCCTGTTTTACATTCATACTTTTATAAGAAATCAGTTTTTTTTTAATGCTGTGATGTCTCTCTCTCTCTCTCTCTCTCTCTCTCTCTCTCTCTTTCTTTCGCCCTCAGCATGTACCTCTGTACGTTCACCCTGGCCATATCTGGAGGTGCCGTCCTGCTCCTCCCGTTCTCCATCATCAGTAACGAGATCCTTCTCTCGCTCCCCAAGAACTACTACATACAGTGGCTGAATGGCTCGCTCATCCACGGTCCGCGCTCATGCTCCCTCTCTTACACACACACACACACACACACACACACACGACTAACAAGCTCCTGCATCTTGTAGTATAGTCATGGAAGGCCAGATTGAGGATGTAGCATCTAGATTTTTTTTGTTGTTGCCAGGACCACGTCAATCATTGCAACGTCCACCAGGGGGCAGCAGAGCATCACGCCTGTACTTACACAGCCCACTCCATTTTTTTTCTTAATGACACAGTTGCTTTTACTTTGTGCTTAAGGTTTACTGCTTTAGTGGATCATTAATTAACTGGATTAAACCTGAATTAATTTAGGCTGTGAAAAATATTGTTGTATGAAAGTTACAAATGACAAAATCATCCTTCGTTGTTTATTTTTATTTTTTTCGTTTTTTTTTTTTTTTTTTCACTAACGCTCCTCTGTTTTCTCGTTTATTTCTCCGCAGGCTTGTGGAACCTGGTCTCGCTCTTCTCCAACCTGTGTCTCTTCGTCCTCATGCCTTTTGCTTATTTCTTCCTGGAGTCTGAGGGATTCGCCGGGTCCAAAAAGGTACGCAATTCGCCATTTCTCCGCCCACTCGTGTCAAGTTTTTTAAAAAAGAAATATATATACTCCCTTAATCAGGCCTTTAAAGTAAAAACAAGTGCCACACAGATGGTGTTCCTACGCGGTCTGTGGGATCATCGAACCGCAAAAAAGCTGCAGTTTATTAGGATTAATAAAGATGTAGACAGGAGTTTGCGTATATTTATTTTAAAAACATAAATAAATATATATATATATATGAATGTAAATGTAAACTTTTTGAAAACAGAATGGGTTTTTTATTAGTGACGTGTCACCGTTTAAATCTAGAGTTCGCGATCGATTAACACATTTAATCACGATTAATCACAATTTTTAAATAATCAGATTTACTTGTATATTAAACATGCAGTGTTGGAATAAAACATGATATACACGATATCGATATAATAGTAATAATATTATCATAATGTTGTTATACATATTAAAAGATGACGTAAAGCCATTCAGTTATATAATTATAAAGTTTTTCCTTTTCCTAAAATGTGTATAATTTTTTGTTGTATAACTCTGGTGTAACACCAAGAAATACAAAGGGCGTTCGAGTCAAACCGGGACTTTTGATATCAGTACAGAATATTTAAAAATATTAATAATAAAACACACATTTCCGAGAGTAATCTCTCACTTTCATTCTCTATATAATCCCCTGTTACACTAATGCACTCATCCCAGTGTCTCACTAGTGCTTGGACTCCATCAAGGTAGAAGGTTTTCACAAACACCGGCCTCCCAGGAACTCCTTTAAACATAAAAAGGTGGAGACGTTGTTTTTCCAAAGATCAGACGCCGAATGTTCACAGAAACAGCTGAGTCACCCCGACCGGGATCGTCATCCACCGACGTACAGCTTCCTTCACACCGTTCACACGTCTTACTACAGACATTTCATCATGGGTCCCGGTTTGACTCGAACGCCTTCTTTGTAGAATAAATAGTTATTTTAAT